>NC_053155.1:218248984-218935234 GCF_016835505.1 Polypterus senegalus | reverse complement strand
TGTATATCTAATGGCTGGCTCTAAATATCCACCATTACTCTATCTCTTCACTTAATTTCAGTAAACAGTAGTGCCTCTCATGCTTTGAGTATAGGCACAGATAATAGAAAAGCATGTTTAATCAACAAGGCATTGTAAACTATTGAATGTACAGTATCATTTTCCATTATACAGTATATTATCACCTGAAAGCATAAACAAAGCCAGCTCTGTTAATGCTATTTTGCAGCTTAGGTAATCTGTAACAGCAATGCACAGAAGAAACAAAACAGAAAGAAACAAATTTCCATTATGCACTTTATTTTTGCTAACAATTGCAATTTGTTAACAAAAGCATCTACTGTATGCACCTTGAGGCACTTTAGACATATTATGACAATCATTTAGACCTGTTTTCTGTTTTCAAAAATGCATTTTGTATGCAAAAATGCAACTGAACTAAGTATAAGTACTGTGACAATGTAATAAAGACTCCTGCTCCATGCTTTTTAAGTAACAAAATATTGTGTGCTCAAACAGTATTTCACCTGGTGTCAAATCTGGTTATTAATTAACAGCACTAAAACCCTAGGCCACAGGAAACTCAGTTTTAATCTGTCTTTATAACCAAGTAGTGATGAGTGAACGCCACAGATTTTGCTTTGGTATTACGTTTGGCGAAATCAAGGAAATGTTCCAGAAATTCACAGAACTCCAAAAAGTGCACTGAAGTCGATGAGGAAGGAGGAACTGAACAATTTTGAGTAGATTATGATGGTGCAATGGTGTTTTAAGTGCCCTTGAGCACTAGGGTAGGGTCTGCCAACTATGCTGGACCAATCACTGTGGCCAAAAATGTGATCAGAGCTTTGAGGCATTAGTGCTAACCTTGATGGATCATGCCTCAAATGACCAAAGATGCAATTGGAGTGAAAACCACATAGAAAATATAGTAAATAGCCATAAACTAGCAATACATAAATACGTTATAGAATATTGCCCTCATAGAGTTCACAGATAGCACACATTGGCCGTGCCATGAAGCAGCAGCTGTGGGACTAGCTTGTTTCATTGTTTGAAGTCATGACTCCAGGCACAGTTGGATGATCTAATTTGTTTCATATGTATCTGTGCAGATGCTTCACACTTTTTTTTCCATCAAGAAGAAACAAGCAACTTGTAAATAGAAATAAATCTTTTGTTATTATTTTTTCACAGGTTCTCCTGTGTTTTCTGACAAGGAGAGAGGAAGGCTCCTTTAAAGCTTATTTTGAGTAGCTGGGCACATAGATAATTATGAAATGTAAATTAGCCATGTGATGCTCAGCATACAGTGTTTATATATATAAAACATATCTGTATGGAGGCGATACTCACAATATTTGCATTATGGTCAACTAATGTACCCCTCAAATGAAAAATTTGGAGTACAGCTTGGGTCTAACATTACACATGCTTGGAGCAGATTGGCAACGATCTTACAGTAGACATGCATGGAAGTTCAGTACATGGAAGCTAAAGCTCTGTGAAGTCCTGCTGGCCTTGCAAAGCATCATGGAATGGTGGAAAAAATAAATCAACAGCAGCAAGGTGAATCTTTAGGAAAATATTAATCAAATAAGGTCACTGGTGGACACAGCATATTTACTGTGAATTTTCCAATCAAAATCAAGGTAACAAATGGACAAGAATGATAATTCTGCTTAGATATTAAACTGCAATACCGTTACTATCATATCATTTGTCATGTTCAAAATCAAGTAATTGCAGACTAACAATAAAGGTTTCAAATATTGGTAGTGTTCATTCCATTCTTTTTTTTTTATATATTTTTTTCTAGGTATTCCATACTGAGGTCATAGGGAGCAGTGTTTTTTGAAAATGTAAGATACTTTTTAGTTTTAATTTTTATTTAGTTTTTAATTTTAGTTAGTGAAAGATGTCTGCCATTTGCTGTCAATGGAACATTTGTAACCAACAGTCAATTTTGGCCAATGAAATTCAGAGAACAAGTCACTGACAAGCACTGAGGCTTTGCTATTCCATGTCAGCTCTATGAGGGAAAGAACGCTGTTGTATGAAATGATTCAGACTCCATCAGTAAGGGATACTTACACATGCTCATGAATCAGAAATCATTTTAAATAATAAAAAATATACCAGCAATTCACATGTATATTATGCGCAAAGAATGTACACTCTAAGGGCCTTTAGCTTTTAAGGGCAAGTCCCAGAATGACAGTACTTCTGGAATCAGGTACAAGCTTACTTATGATGCAAAGAGATCAGGCTAAAGCTCACTCTAGCACCCCCTGGTATCACTACAGTCTTGAGCCTTCAAATGCTTTTAAAAACACACATCACCAAGACAGCTCTCCCAATGTTTGAGCTCTGGGTTCCTCACCCTCTGTATAATTGGGCAGGCAGCTTAATCTCCTTTCCTGTTTAATACAATGGAGAGGTTTGCTTAACATGTTGTAATGCAGCAGTTGGAAAAGGTAAAACTGAAACAAGTAACAAGAGCTTAGTATTAGTTTAAAGATAACATAGAGGGTAGTACAAAACCAGATGAAGATTATATTAGTTACTCCTAAAACAGCATACATCACATGTGAGTATTAAATTGGAACTGAAAATGTAAATACACACTGTGACTTGAGATCTGGCTAATATGAGAAATATTGTTCCAATGAAGTAAAGATGTTAAAAATAGTCATGCTTCTGATGATATTAGCAGGTAACACAGCACATAAAAGAAATATTTTGCATCCAGGTTTTACCCAACAATAGATTTTTTTTTTCTAAATGAAACAAATTGACTGTTTCCTAGCTGAATCAGTGTATTTCAAAATGTAAAGCATTCACTGAAAAAGCAACTCAGATTTCTAATTGCAGATTATTAAACTATTTCTTTCTTGATGCTTGACATATTCTAAAATATTTGTCCCCCTAAAGTCCCAAGACAAGTCCCTCATTTTGATTTCCAAAAAGTATGCTTTAGTAGGAAACTTTTGGTGAGGCTCCATTCAATAAGTAAGTGACTGGCCATGAGCAGACTGATTACATTGTCATACCAACATAAATTGCACAACAAAAAATTCTAAAAAACTAAATCATATTAAGACAGAATAAATCCCATTGTACAGTAAGAAGTACTAGTAGCAGGGAACCTCATGACATAAAAAATGTGTCTTTGCTGTCTATTATGAATGGCAAATGGCCCAGGAGCAATCTCTGTCAATTTCTATATGAAGCAGGAATTAGATGTATAGGAGTGTCTAACCCAAAAAAAAAAAAATATGTGGAAATAAAATGGTTGGTCCCTGTTGGCACAGTTTGATCTTAGTGTTTGCAGTCAATAGCTTTTTGTGAGAAAAGGACTAATGAGAGAGAATTGTTGAAGAAGAGATGAAAGCAGGTCAGCTACTTCCTGGAATAACAAAGGACCAAAACCTGCTAATGTACGTCTGTACATGGCTGATACATACTGTCTGGTTCATTATGCCAATTCCCCTCTACACATGCTTTTTTTTATAGACAGAGAATTCAAACACTAACTAGATTTAATACTTTTCTCCTTGGGTTTGAATAGTGAGTATCTCCCATTTCAAAATCCATCCATTTTCCAAGCAGGTAACAGACACAGAATTCTGCTACACGATTAACTAAAACTTTCACTCATTAACCAAGTCTCTTATGATTTATTCACTTTCATGATGATAACATTGAGTAATTTACCATATAATTTTCTGGTTTTATTCAACAGTACTGTAATGGAATTTTGTTATGTTTATTTCTGGGAATCTGCTATTTTGTTGTGTCCAGGCTTCTTAATTTTAAGACTTAGAGAGGGTTAGATAATTATTACTTATGTCACAAGCTCTGCAAAGAGGGTGTACTTTCGTTTCCTTGTCAATAAAATCCATATTAATTCAGAGAAGTGTGTTTGATAGTTGTGTTTTCTCAAGTTGCATGGATCTGGGCATGACTGCTTGCAACTTTCTAGTTTATTCATAGTTTTGGATACACAAACATGATGAATAAAGTTAATTTCTGGTGAAACTTTGCAGCTGGAAAATACAATAAACTGTATTGATGCAATATTTGATGATAAACATTCTGCCCTGTTGCAAATTAATCTTTATTAGTTTTCATTTTGATGGTTTAAAATGCAACCAATGATAATAATAACAAGGTTAAAAAAAGCTACCCAGTGTAAAACCATATACAGAAAAATGTTTTTTTCAGAAACATCAGTCACCTTTTGTCATCAGATAAATATTACTTTTGAAAATCCTTTTCTTTGTATTAAACTTGTAGTGGAACAATAATTGGGTATTACAGGATATAAGATATTTTATTAGGATTTGATGTGACAGCATGATGTGATTGTTGTTTGGTTTCTTTTTTATTTATTTTTCTAGCCTGCAGTCAACAAAACGTGTGATTGTTGCCATTTATCATTAGTGGCATAAGTCATTCTCACGTTTACTGCAACTAACAAAAAGGAATTGTGAAACACTACAATAAAGCTACAAAAAGGTTTAAAATTTTTTTGTTATCATATAGCTGTAGAATACTAAAAAAAATGCTGTGTCATTTATAGTAGTAAATCCAGAATATAAGGGCAATATATCATTGATTTAAAACTGTTTTTATTGCTTTTGCCTATCTTGTGAAATTAAATCCTTTAGATATTACATGCATTTAGTTAGTATTATCAAAGGACTCTTCTTCTTTACAAAAAGTTTTTCAGTCAATCCAAGGTTATCATTACTTCCTAAAGTATACCTCTTACTGTTAGTTTTTATACATTATAATAAGACTTCCTAACAGAAAAAAGAGTTGACCATTTCCTTGTGAGACTAAGTAATTCTGATTAGTTTTCCCAACATTTATGGCGTGATGAATGGCCAGGATG
Organism: Polypterus senegalus; assembly: GCF_016835505.1. NCBI lineage: Eukaryota > Metazoa > Chordata > Cladistia > Polypteriformes > Polypteridae > Polypterus > Polypterus senegalus. The sequence goes on along the minus strand of NC_053155.1, from coordinate 218,930,334 downwards.
CTCTTAGAATGGAAGGACTGCGGAAATACCATGCATAGGGCATTGTCTACCCTTGAGCGCTAGATGGCAGATCCCTGGATTGGGGCAGCACCACAGATTCCCACAGGGCTTCATGGGAACTGCAGATCTTTAGCTCAGCCCTGTTGGGTTCCGTGGGACACCTCCAGGTGTGCTGTGGGGACTAACAAGCCCTAAACTTGTCAGGCTCCAGTCTAACTTGGAAGTGCTCACAGGCCACGATTATGGAACACCGCAAGAACTCCTGGGTTTTACATAAAAGGTGCTGCCTGCCACTGCTTCAGAAGTCAGAGTCAGGAGGAGGCAGAGAGAGAGATGAAGAAAAGAAAGAGTTGCAATGTGCTGCTTATTGCTGTATCTGTGTTGGTGCTGTGGGAAAGAGTTTCCCACGAAAAGCATAATAAAAATCTTGTTGTTTACTGTGGCTTGTTTCCCAGCCTGCCTGTGTTGAGTGTTTGAGGATCAGAAGCTCCACCTGTTGGCCACAGTGGTTTTAGTTATATAAGTATTAATTCCATTGCATTACACTAAGAAATTTTTACAGATATGGAGTCATTTCTATCCCTTTAACCACAAATCTCATTCATATAAGGATGAATGTTTTCGATGCTCATTTTAATTAATAACCTTTTTATAATTTCCTGTTTATTTACATCTTTTAAGGAAATTACAATCTCTGCTTTAATTGATAGAAAACAACCAGAAAAAAAATACTTATTTTCTGAAAGCTTACCAGGGAGTGCATTTTCAGAAAAACTAGCTTCAGGAAAACACTGACCTTGCATGGTATGCGTCATTCCAGTCTCCCTGCAACTCTACCAAAGCAGTTTTGTGAAGACATACATGCAAATTATGTATACTGTATTTTATTTTTATTTTTCTTGTCTATATATATGTTTTTGAGCTATTTAAGAAGTACTTCAATTATGATTTGCATATCTAAAAGTCATCATTGCATAGGAATTTTTTGCAAAACAATAACATTTTGAGCCTTTAGACTTTTATTAGTCTATTCTTATTTATTTTTCATGCTGAGTTATGAGCCAGGAGCACTTTAATATTAGATATTCAATACTGTGTCTTACGTTAAATGATTTGGAATGCACCATAAACAAGTTGCTTTACATAATGGATATACAGAGAGTTGCCAGGCAGCCTATCATGCACATCTTTTGAGATGTCTAAGAAACCCACAGAACCAACACAAAACTGCCTACACCAGGAGAATATGCAAAATCCCTACTGTCAGGGATTAAGTCATTTTTTTTAGTTTGCCAAATTTTATTAATAGTTTACATCTTGCCCGTGACCCTATAAGAATCATTTTAAATACGCATTGTACCAGTGCTGGGAAATGTCCACCTAGATTCACACAAATTAGGTCTGTGATGTATTTATTTTGTTTTTAAGGTCTAGCACATCTGGCTCATATATCTAACTCAAACAGAAAAACACTAATTCCATTTTAATTGCCAAAAGAGTATATAAAACAATGAGTGGTTATTTATAATATTTAATAGGTGTGCAAGCCTCAGTTGCAGCCAGGATATTAGTAAAATCTGTAAAGGTAAATCTGTAAAGACCTACCTAAGAGTGGATTTAAAACACAAAGTCCCCAGCCATTATAATTTTATGAGTGTTCACATTGGGAATGGATTCAAATACATTTTACATGAATTGCCTATCATTGACATTGGGTGCATTAACATTTATCAAAATCACTTTACAGTTAAATAAATTGCCCATGACAATCACATATCTCCTTTCAGGATCAGATACTACATCTGATACCACAAATGAGACTGTTCTATGTATGAGAATTCCCACACCTCTAGTTTTCTTTGTAAAGCTGGAATGGAACATTTGGCTAGTCCAGTCTTTTTGCAGCCGGAACTGATCCTTGCTTAGAAAGTGGGTCTCCTGTAAAAATACTATTTTAGCGTTTAAACCTGTTAGGTGAGAGAATATTTTCTTTCTCTTTAATTTGTGATTCAGGCCTTTAACATTCCAGCTCACAAAGTTAACTGTCCTATCGTGGAGACATTGATTCTGAATTTTTGATGGCATTTTGTAGTCTTAACTGGAAGTGAGACAGCTTTAACCTTAATTTCCAATTATATACCCACGAGTTATTGCTATCCAGCCTATTGTTACATTGGAAGTTATAATTATAAGGATTAAAAGGATAGATTTGATATAGCTTGCTCTCTTTCTCTCCCCCCTTATCCGAAAAACGACACCCACCATCCCCCACCATTTTGCCTCCCCACATGAGGCTGGACACCACTTCACAAAGTCCCAGTCCTCTGACAAACCTAGAAACAGAGCTTGTCCAAAAAGAACAAGCCCACAAGCAGTGGCATTTGAGGATTAAAAAGTAGAGATATCTAAATACTAAAAGCATAAAACATAATCTTCAACGGTTTTGAAATATTAACATAGTAAACCCAGGAAATGGTGTTAAAAAGTGGCCCTGGATAAGCATAGTAAACCCTAACGCAATAATAACAAAATAAACCAAGGGTATAATGTTAAACAATCTCCTTTACAATAGTTAAAAAAAAAACACTTTAATTTCTTCCACACATACGCCTATAATTGTAATTAAAACATAAACAAAAAATGTCTGAGAAGAGAAAAGGATGTATAATTAAGGTACCCTAATTGTTGCAAGCGTATCTGACAGTAGGTAATATCTTCTTGCCATACCATGACAGGATGCGACTCACTATAGTATTTTAAAAAAGCGTCGGTTTTAGCTTTCTTAATTCCTTTTTTGCTTCCTCCGTGGACAAGAACATGTGATATTTGTCTTGAATATCCACTTTCAGTTTGGCAGGATACAAGAGGCTGTTTCTGATATTGGCTTTCCGTAACCGCTATTTAATGTTGTAAAAAGCTGCACATTTAGCAGCTGTTGGGGGTGAGAAATCGGGGAAAATACAAATGTGGTTATTTTCATATATAATCTCTTGTCTGCTGCGGTGGGTTGGCACCCTGCCCAGGATTGGTTCCTGCCTTGTGCCCTGTGTTGGCTGGGATTGGCTCCAGCGGACCCCCGTGACCCTGTATTCGGATTCAGCGGGTTAGAAAATGGATGGATGGGTGGATCTCTTGTCTGTGTTTGAGAAGTACCATTACATTAAGCTTAAATTGTAATCTCTTGAAGCGGACAATTAAAGTCCTAGGTTTAGAGGTATTTGATCCATGTATGCGATAAGCTGCCACTATCTCGATATCTGATTTAAAGTCCAATCCAATTATTTTTGAGAATAGTTCAGCTATGAGTTTCACTGGGTATGGACTTTCACGATTCTCAGGTAAACCTTCGATTCTAATATTATTCCTTCTGCATCCATCTTCCAGAGCCGCAAGTCTGTCTCTGAGTTTTTTGCATTCAGAATTCACAGCTGTAGCTTTTCCATCGGCGTTAGATGCCAAATGTTCCGCTTTTTCAATTCGAGCCATGAATGTCTGCTTAACATCTTCCAGATGCCAGATCGGCAAGTTGTCTCAGTTTACACTCATTGTCCTGAATGTGTTCCTCAATTTTTCTCAGCATATCTTTAAAGACTGCATCAAAACGATTATATATACGATTTTCCAAGTCTTTATATTCTGGCCGCATCTCTTGCAGCTCCAGCCTCAGCTTTTCATTTGTCTTTTCATTTGTATCTGAGACGTCAAGTCATATCGTTATATGGGATACATACATTTCATGTGTGTTCCGTGGCTACAACATTCTGTGCAAATGTAGGATGGCAAGAAATGTTGAACACATAACTAAAACAGAAACATTTTTCATGTTATAGTAATAATTGACTTGTGTAATGTGTGAAGTCCAAATATCAAATAAACACTCTCACAAAAGGTATAACAAAACAAGTAAGTTTTTTTGAAAAATACAACCAAAGAAAAAAAAAAATTGTTCAATTTACATGTTACTGGCAATGTGTAAAAAGTGAAGGCCGACTATTAATCGATACAACACAGACATGTCCACTTGGTGTGGTATAGTGGTTCCGGACACAAAAAGAGTGGCTGTTTTAATAAATAAATAATGAATGTGCTCGTGCTAGGGAGTAGAGCAGGTGCAAGCAATCTGTCAGGAAGACACCCCGTCTCTGGGTTGGTGCAAGGTGGTCAGCCGACTGTGCGTTGCCTTGCCGGCACATGCAGACAGTCTGGTTGCTTTATTATAAAAAAATTGTTTAAATGACATGTTGATGTGAATGTCCGTGTGCGAGGAAAGTAACACCTTTTACAAGTACCTTAAATTTACACAGGATGTTACAGACTCGCATCAAATGTTTTTGTTATATGATAATAATAACTTGTTGAAAATGAAACATGCAAACACATACACATATGCGAACATCTTTTACTTTGTACCAGCTGATAGTTGGGTTTCAGCAAAATGTCAGTTGAGCAATTTCTTTTTCTTTGGTTTTATTCTTCCATAAAAGCATACTTGTTTAGTTACACCTTTTGTGAAAGTGTTTCTTGGATATTTGGACTTCAAAAATTCTAAACTTCACGTTAAAATGATGTCATTATTACTATAGCATATGAAATATTTTCTGTTTTAGCCATGTGTTCAGCATTTCTCATCTCACATTTCCTCTGTCACACAAGAAATTAATGCATTTCAAATCATGGTATTTAATTACCCATATAATTCCCTACAAAAGATAAACACTTCAGCTGTGAGGATTTCAGCAGGGCAATGCTTTCATCTGTCTGAAAGAGTGGGGGAATGGGGGGTATGGTTGAGGGGGTGTAGCAGACTGTGTTCTGCTAAACCACACACAGGGGCAACGAAGCTTCAGGGATTCTAGTGTTGCAGAACTGAATTTGACAAACTCTTCTCTTTGTGAACCCAAGAGCTAAGACCCAGTTTGCCATGCTGAACAGTGTGCTACACTGAAGGCTGAGAAGCAGCCATCACTTCAAGAAGGGAACTTAGGCATCTAAACATTTGTGCCAGAAAAGTAATGTTCTTACTTTGAAGTTACTGATGATACAGCAAAGGGCCTAACCAAGGAAAGCACTGCATATTACAACAAAGGATCATGCAGCAAAGAGAAAGAGTTCAGGCAACAACTCCACACAACATCGGACATCAGCTTTAATGACTTGGTATCGTAAAGTTATTCATCTGTGCCATGAGGTGATTGAGACTTTAAAAATAAAAAGTTTAGTGTTGATTTAAGAAGGTTTATTGAGATTTCAATTAAAATAATGCTGTGTGAATGAATATGGGTGTCACCATGTTTGGGGTTACTTTCTCAGTTTGGGAAAATCTAGTCATCAATCAAAAAGTGTCTACTGATTAATAGTGTTTTGTTTACTTAGGTTTGTCAGAGCGAGATAATTCAGAAGAGGTACAATTCTGATTTATAAGCTACAGAGAAATGCCTCACTTAAAAACAAAATCTAATGCAAAAGCCTTTCATTTTCATCCTACTTTGCTACAGCATTCAGCTTTTATTTCCTGTGGCAGATATCTAAAAAACATTAACCAAAATATGTAAACATCTTTTACCAGCATTACAAAATAAAGACAGTTTTGAACCATTATACATGCAAAACCAGTATTCTGAGTACAGCAAACTAGTTTAAAAATGGATGAATAAACTACAACATAGTTAAATAACAAAAATTGAAAAATCACTTTTTATGGGTCTAGTATGTGATTTGAAACTTCAAACACAGATGAATACATACCTTAGGTAAAATCAGTCCCTCCCTGCTAAATGACTTAAATGCCTTCTACACATTTAGAATTGACTTTAAAGTACTCCTTATAGTTTACAAAGCCTTAAATAATCTCACTCCGTTCTATATTTTGGAATGCCTGTCACCTTACACTCCAAATCGTAACCTTAAATTTACAAATGAGTGTCTGCTTATAATTCCAAGAGCTAAACTTAAAAGAAGTACTGAGGAAGCTTTCTGCTATTTTGAACCTAAAATGTGGAATAGCTTACCAATAGAAATTCACCAGGCTAATATGGTGGCGCACTTTAAAAAACTGCTAAAACCCATTATTATAACATGGCTTTTTCATTGCTAGTGTAACCCTAATATATTGTATTATACATTGAATTATCATTTTTAGCATTGCTTTGCACTCTGTACTTATTTCCTACTTTCTCTGGTGTCCTCTTTCCATTTTTTCTGTGGTGGCAACCTGCCTAACAGGATACCAGTAAGGGAAACTATGTGAGGTGGTTGTAGAAAAATTGCCACTAGAATAATTTTGAGCTAGTGCTAGATGATGTTTTGGAATTAGTAAACTCAGAGTGAATGCATATGCCACACTCAGTCATGCTTGTGCCATGGGTGTCACACAACCTTTATATGGGTTCAACTGTAACTTATATATATTTTTTTAATTCAACTTTTCTTAGTGCTTTAGTTTGACATACAATGTATTTTTATGTGACCATTTTTATAAAACAATTCTTATATACCAAGCTGAATGTATTGTTGTTTGTACTGTTATGCAAATCCACACTGTGAAATTTTGCCCATATTCCCTATTTGTACTGGGAAGACCATAGGCTATAATTCATTCTGAAATCTTTCCCCTTGAGGAACTTTATTTAGAGACCTTTATTGGGGAAGTGCCGTTACAAGGCATTTTTTTAGATGCAGGATGGGTATGCAAAGTGTCTCAACCACGATGGGCTTAATCAGTGATTTTTTTATTCGTGGCCAAACTTTTTCCCCTAAAGTGTTTATTTAGGGACTACACTAACACTTTATATTACCCTGGACAGTGCCAGATAGAGGTTTCATGAGAGGTGATTTACAAAGCAGCATTTCAGTGAGGATTGTAGGGATATACAGTATGCAGAATTTGCTTAATCACAAACATTTGTTATACAATGAATTAGCCAAGATCGACAAGTTACTGTGCATTAAAACACTGTGGCTATATTATGGTTTGTCATGTTTGACATTTACAATTGGGCAATAATTTTAACTTACCTTTGTTATTTAGAAAGAAATATAGTCAGAAGTTGAATAATGTGCAGCCTCGCCTAGCGTACAGTATATAGTTCTGCATTATTTTATCTTTTTTTTTCACTTTTGTAACTCTTGTCTCTACCATTACTAGAACTTTTTGTTGAATATGATAAGAAAGCATTCCAACACCTTCTCTGCCGATGTTCACTTTCAGATAACTGCATGTTGTACATACATGTGCAATGTTTCACTTTGTTGTCCCATGATATATTTTTCATGTGAATAAAAAATACTGTTTTGGGGTTGCTGCCAGTGTTGGTCAAGGGGATTCAATTTGACAAAAAATCTATAATATTTTGGTATGTAAGTATGTAAAACAGAACATTATAATGCTCAAAAAAGAATTGGTAATTGCAAATTGGAAAAGTAATAAAAATTTAGTTCCTTCCCTACATTTTCAAGATCATGCAGGAAGACCCATGTGGTCAGGTGCTTGGGAATAAATTTGCTAAATAACTGATTTAGTGTCCAATTTTTTTTTGTAGATTTACACAAGTTTAATTAAGTTTGTCAAAGCGAGAGAATTCAGTAAGAGGTACAATTCGGATTTCTAAGCTACAGTGAGCTATGCTATGTATTTTATTACATATCTAAAAATATTATAACTGAAATACATAAAACTCTGTTATAATCAAAACCTTTGTTAACGAGGTGTGTCTTTCTCAACCGATTGTATGTGCCCAGGATTTCTGCATACCTTATTAGTCCATCTTGCAAATGGAAAATTACTGCAATTGCTTACATGGATAATAAGCCTGTAGTACCTTCATACATCAGATTTTTAAGTAGGTTCAATTATAGCCTATTGCTCATGAAGTCATCATTTGTGTGCCATATATAATTTTATTTTCCATTTTGCTGATTATGCATATCTGACTACTCATTTTTTCAGCAAACAACCAATTCTTAGTACACTTTATTTATTTTCTTTTTTTTTACTTATTTTTAAAGACTGTGAACGCTGGCCCGGACACAGACAGATGGACATCATATTTTCACCCAACACACCGTTTATTGTACAACTATTTAAAAAAGTCACGTGCTCACAAAACCCCAGTGCTTCCAGCACCGATTCCCCCAATGTCCAGGCCACACAGTCCTGTGCCTCTCTTTGTCCTGGCCGCCTCCAGTCCTCACTCCAGCTCCATCCTCTTCCACCCGACATCCACTGCTGACTGGAGGGAGGCGGCCCCTTTTATAGGAACCGGATGGGCTCCGGCTGCTTCCCGGCAATCTCCCGCGGACACACCCCCGTGTGGCGTAAGTGCCGGCTGCGCACCCGGAAGCTGTCCGGGTGTCCCCTGTCGTCTCCCCCCCGGCACTTCCTGGTGTGGCAGAAGTGCCGGGCTCCTGGGATATACCAGCATCGGGGCGCCGCCTGGCGGTGGAAACGGGTCGCTACAGGGCTGGGCTTCCAAGCCCTTTCCCGAGGCCCCCAACATAACCAGGACGGACGCCCCCTCTCGGTCTGGAGGAGGCACAAGCCCTCCTCTGGTCCTCCTGGGCGTCCCGGCCGGGCTCCATCCCCGGCTGTTGACCACAAGACAAAAGAGAAAAGGGGGCAACCAGATATAAGCACATTTTTATAATTTAATATCCTGCCATATTTTTGTTTGTTAACCTCAGCCTAACAGCTTTCTGTGAATTTTTATTTTATTTTACTTGTTTTTTTTTTTGTCTTTTTATTCAACTTCAGTATTATGATTTTCACATCTCCTAATTCCGCTCCTTCCTTCTTGTATATTTCCTGACACCCAGAGGGGACTCAGTCTGTTTTTAAAAACCAACATGTTCTTCTGTTGCCTGTCTAAAATTGTCCCCCAGCTGTTAAGATTTATTTTGGAACTTATGACTTTGACTAGAAAACCTTCAAAGGGATTCTGCAAGGCATTGTTGTTTCAAGTTGTTCTATTTTCATTCAATTGTAGTGTGAAAAACCATATGATTATTTTCTTCTGTTTATTTTAACTTTTTTTTGTAGTTTGACTTAATTTTGTACATCCTGTTGTAAGGTTGGTACAAACTCATTACTATATGACAGTTTGGTGTTCATACTATATCATTATTTTTATATTAACTATGAAACTTAACTACCCCTTACAATGCATTCATACATTAAATTAATTAAAACACATTTGACATCTTGTGGAGCAGTTTTGTAAGTCTTGCCACGACTGTCAAGTTGTTTCCACTGATAGACCTGCTAGGGCTCCCCTTTCACTGATGCCTATTATGGACATCTCTTTCAAGAGAGTACGGTTAGACATTGTTGGTCCGGTTCCTAAGAGTAAGAATGGTTATCAGTATATACTCTTGCTGGTTATGCAACGAGACATCTCGAAGTGGCCGCTTGGCAGAACGCTAATGCACATACTGTTGCTAAGGCTCTGCCAGTGGTATTCACTTGTATTGCATTCCACACAAGATTTTAACTGACCAGGGTATGCCTTTTACTTCTTGAAACAGCTATGAGAGAGCCTTGCAATTAAAACAGTGAGCACCACTGTTTATCTTTCTCAGATGAATGGCCTGACTGGACAATTTAATAAGACTTTAAAGAGGATGATTTGGCGGGTGGCTCATGATGACCTGACCTCATGATACCCATTCTCCTGTTCGCTGTTCGAGAATTTACTGAAGCATCTACCAGCTTAAATCCATTTGAACTATTATTTGGCAGGTGGCCATGAAGTGTGTTGGACTTTTTTCGGAAATAATGGTCAGGGGTTCGCACTGAAACTCACAGGGTGAAATTTGAAGACTTCGCACTATAACATGATGCAAGTACAAAAGCCGAAATGTGCTTACGAAAAATCAAGATGCAGGAATCTGTGCGTACTCCAACTTCCGCCTTCTTCCGCTACATAAATCCTATTCAGCGTGAAAACTGCACGCGCCTTCTGTCCCGCCCCAACTCCTCCCAGGATTACGCCTCTTTGAATATGCAAATCAATATAAATCTCCCTTAAACTCAGCCTTCTGTGTAAAGACAATGGGAAAAGCACGGGGGAAAATATAAGAATTTCAGCGAATACCAAGTGGAGGCTGTCATATCCATGGTTAATATGCCATATGTCAGGTGGTTTGAAAGGTATTATGGGAATGAGATGGAACCAGAAGTGGAGAGGAAAGGAGAGATAAAAATAAAAAGGACACTGTTCTGAGCAAGAGCTTGAGTGAGAGTTTGTGGTTATTAAACGGAATTAAATACCTCTTAATACGGAATACAGGAGGAATACAACATTGTCGACGAGGAGTACTTTAATTTTACTAGTTGGATCAGTTAGTCAATTAGTATGGAGAAATCCGGGATCCAGAACTTCGCATGCTACACGGATCCAGCCATGCTAGGTTCCAGATGGAAAAGATGGCTAATGTCGTTTGAGCTATATGCGGACGGTAAAGGGCTCATAATAAACAAAGATACAACCGGTGTTACGAAGCAAAGGAGACGCGCGCTACTACTGCATCTGGCTGGAGCAGACGTGCTGGATGTCTTCTCAACTTTACCGGACACGGGTAAGCCAACAGACTATCAAAAGGCAGTCGATGCTTTGAACACATACTTTGTGCCTCAAATTAATTCAGCGTTGGCAAGACACGTATTTCAAAAGCTACACCAGCAGCTGGGTGAGACTGTACAGCAGTTTGCCACACGCCTGCGGCAGGCAGTGAAAGACTGTGGTTACGGTGACGACTCAGACAATCAGATCAGAAATGCAATTTTAAGTAAAGGGACATCTGAATATGTGCGCAGAAAACTTTTGGAAGAGGGGTGTGGCCTAACGCTGGCTTGTGCATTAGAGATAGCGGCGCGCTGTGAGAGCATCGAGGAGCAAATGTCGACCATGTCACACACAGCAAAAGCAACCACAGAGTCGGTCAGCCGAATTTTCCAGAAAGAAAAGGGGGCAAAATACAGAAATGAAAATGTAAAAAGAAAACAAAATAGAGACAATAAAAATGATGGAAAATGCTACAGATGTGGGAACACTGACCACATAGGGCGAGATCCGAAATGCCCCGCACGTGGACAGATATGTCACGAGTGCCATGGAAAAGACCATTATGCAAAAATGTGCCGCACAAAAAGTTCAAAAACAAAACAAAATGTAAACAGTGTTGATGCACATGAGGATTTTGCATTTACTATTAATGAAGGTGACATGCCAGAGAGGCTTACCTTCTGTGTTGGAGGAGTGAACATAAGAATGTTGATTGACTCAGGTGCTACAAGCAATGTAATGGGAAAAAACATGTGGGAAAAGCTGAAGTCAGAACATATTAAGTGTCACTCTTATGTCCCTAAAGCAGAAAGGAAACTTTATTCATATTCTTCCAGCCAGCCACTATCTGTAAAAGGTGCATTCACATGTCAGGTTTCAATAGGAGATAAAACTGAACAGGCTGAGTTCATCGTAATCAGAGGTAATGGCGAACCATTGCTGGGGAAAGAAACAGCGACGCGCTTGGGGGTTTTGAGAATAGGCGCCAACATTTCTGCAGTAACTGGCATTAAGCAAGCACTCCAACAGCAGTACCCCAACGTGTTCGTAGGAGTAGGAAAACTGAAAACGAGACAGGTCCGGCTACACATTAACCCAGAGGTGAGACCTGTAGCTCAGCCACAGACGCATACCCTTCAACCTCAGAAGGGCAGTGGAATCCAGGATAAAGGAGTTAATAGACTTGGACATCATCGAACCTGTGAACGGACCCACCCCGTGGGTGAATCCAGTGGTGATCGTCCCAAAGCCAGGGAATGATGTTCGTCTTTGATATGAGACGGGCCAACGAGGCCATAGTGAGGGAACGCTTTCCAATCCCTACTGTGGATGAGCTGCTCCAGGGCATGAATGGCTCGACCATATTTAGCAAGTTAGACCTGAAATGGGGTTACCACCAACTTGAGCTGACCCCTGAGTCACGTGAAATTACCACGTTTGCAGTTCACAATGGGGTGTACAGGTACAAAAGACTGTTGTTTGGGGTATCATCTGCTAGCGAACAGTATCAGCATGAAATAGCTAGTGCCCTAGCCGGGATTGAAGGTGTAGAGAATGTATCAGATGATGTAATCATACACGCACAAGACCAAGAGACACATGACAGACGACTTCACGCAGTCATGGTAAGGCTCAGAGAGACAGGATTAACGCTGAACCCAGAAAAATGTCAGTTCAACATGGACAAACTGGTTTTTATGGGAATCCTGTTGTCAGAAAAGGGAATTGGGCCGACAGAGGAGAGAGTGCGAGCTGTGACTGAAGCACGGGAGCCAGAGAATGTGACGGAGGTGCGCAGCTTCCTTGGGCTCGTGGGTTGCAGCAGCAGATTTATTCCACAGTTTGCAACCCTGTCAGAACCACTGAGACGCCTGACAAGGAAAGACACACCGTTCAGATTTGGGCCAGAACAGAAACAAGCTTTCAGTGCTCTTAAGGCAGAGCTAGCTAAAACTACAACTCTAGCTTACTTCAACAAAGATGCCCCAACACAGGTGATAGTGGATGCAAGTCCTGTGGGATTAGGTGCAGTACTGGTACAAAACCAAAAGGGGATTAATGTTCCGGTGTGCTATGTGAGCCGCAGTTTAACTGACTGCGAACGCAAATACTCTCAGACAGAGAGAGAGGCGCTAGGCCTAGTATGGGCCTGCGAAAGATTACATCCATATATCTATGGGAGAAAATTTGACCTAGTCACAGACCATAAGCCGTTAGAGGTGATATATGGTCCCCGATCCAAACCATGTGCATGGATTGAGCGGTGGGTTCTTAGATTACAGCCATATGAATTCAAAGTGGTCCACATTGCAGGGAATAATAATATTGCTGATCCGCTGTCACGACTGCTGACAAATACAGTGAAACGTGTCAAACACAAACATGGGGCTGAAGAATATGTACGATTTGTAGCAGTGAATGCAACTCCAAAAGCACTGACCACCAGAGAAGTGGAGGAAGCATCAGCCACCGATTCAGAATTATGTGAGGTGCGCAGGGCTATAGTGACTGGACATTTTGAGAAGTGTAAACAGTATGCGATTATTGCAAATGAGCTATGCACAATAGGATATCTTGTTCTGAGAGGCACGCGTATAGTATTGCCCCAGGTCCTACGAGCACGAGCGCTTGTACTAGCCCATGAAGGACACTTGGGTATCGTGGGAACACTAGCAACATCTCATGGCAAAAGTGTGGTGGCCTGGAATGGATAGAGCAGCCGAAAGACATTGCAAGGCCTGCCACGGTTGTCAGATAGTGGCTAAGCCTGACCCACCTGAATTATTGAGACTGACACTGCTACCCGATGGACCCTGGCGGGACATCGCAGTTGATATTCTGGGACCTCTCCCGTCAAACCACTCCATTCTGGTAGTAGTAGACTACTTCAGTCGATACTACGAGTATGATATCTTGACTACTACCACAACAGAAAAGGTCATAGACAGCATGGAGACAATCTTTAGCAGACATGGACTGCCGATTACATGCAAATCAGATAACGGACCTCAGTTTAGATCAGAACAATTCAGACGCTTCTGCGATGAAAATGGAATCACGCATGTGAAAACCACACCAAAATATGCTCAGGCCAATGGAGAAGTTGAGCGTCAAAACGCATCACTTATGAAGAGAATTAGGATTGCTTAAGCAGAGGGATTGGACTGGAAAAGAGAATTACGGAAATATGTAATGGTGTACAGAAGCATCGTCCATGCAACGACTGGTAAAAGTCCTGCCGAATTGCTCTTCAATCGGAAGATAAGAGGAAAACTGCCAGAACTCTTGGAGACGCACGCTGATCAGGAACTATGTGATCATGACACAGAACAAAAAGCAAAGAGCAAAATGTATGCGGATGTGCGCAGAGGGGCACGGCAGTCAGAAGTCAGTGTCGGTGACACTGTACTCTTGAGACAAGACAAGACTGACAAGTTCTCAACAACATTCAACACGACACCACACAAAATCATCAGCAAAACAGGAAACAAGGTCGTAGTGGAGTCCCCAACCGGAGCACAATATGCGAGAAACACCACCTTTGTCAAGAAATATGAATTACAAGGACAAATACCAGAAACACTCCATGAAAAGGAGGCAACACAGGAATCTACAGACACAGAAGCCAATGAAGCGAAAGAGAAACAGATGACTCTGCAAACAGAAAAGGACTCTGACAAACAGTGATATGCAGAAATACCGATTAGGCCACAAAGAGTTAAGCGAACACCCAGTAGACTTTCTGACTATGTTTGTGACTGATAGGCATATGGTGCATGAGATTGACAAGGTCAACACTTTAATGCTGTTCATGATTTTGAAAAGAAAGATATGCTCTTTTCAATATTTGTTGAGTTTAATTCCTAGAGTATAAAAAAAAAACATTGGATTCATAGATAAAAATCTGCAGAAAAGTAAAATATTTGTCTGTTTAATAAGGAATTCGTGTTTATCGATATGGTAATGTTTTACAGTGCTGATGGTTTAGAGAAACTTAGAATCTATACTGTTGAGGATAGTTAAGCTGTGATGCTGATTAGTTTAATGGATGTTCATGCAGTCCAGTTTCATTTTATTTCGTTGTTGTTCTAACTAGGAGTCTAATGCCAAGTAAAGGGGGGATGTCATATCCATGGTTAATATGCCATATGTCAGGTGGTTTGAAAGGTATTATGGGAATGAGATGGAACCGGAAGTGGAGAGGAAAGGAGAGATAAAAATAAAAAGGACACTGTTCTGAGCAAGAGCTTGAGTGAGAGTTTGTGGTTATTAAACAGAATTAAATACCTCTTAATGCGGAATACAGGAGGAATACAACAGAGGCAAAGGAAAAACATACTATTTGTTTATTTAAACCATGGTATAATCAACAAATCAACAAAAGGAAGCTGATCGAGTGTTGGAGAAACTTGAAAGCTCACGTTCACAAAGTCGCACAGTGCTGGAAATAAAAAAGAACTTGTCAGATATCAAAGTCGCCGTGAAAAGGCGAGTCGTAGCCCACTGTCTGAGTGTCATATAAAAGCTTATTAGGGTACAGAGAAAAAAAAGGCACACAGTGGGAAAAAGCACAAAATGTCAACTTCAATCTCGAAATTTCCACTTTAATCATGTAGTTTATTTTGTCATTAAAGTAGAACATCATAAACTTCATCTTAGAATCATTTAATTAACCAGTTTCTCAAATCATATCATAATTAAAGTAGCACGTTAAATGCTTTGTTTTGCATGTGATCTTCAATGTGCTCTATGTGTGTGAATCACTACTTGCTTCTTAAACTGGCTCTCTTCCTCCAACTGGACACAGAATCTATTACATTCGTGATATTACAGCTCTCTGAATAACTAAAATACTGAGATGTATAAGTGATATTATTTTCATGATGATAGGAGTTAAATCAAGTTATTAAACATGGGTTTCACGGCGCAGTGATTCGACCTTTGATGAAATTATTTATTGTAGCAGTATGGGTGGCTCTAGGCTTGTGGCAGCCCTGGGCAGAAAAAGAATCGGTGGCCTCTTCGCTCGCCAATGTCAATATGGTATCTTATGCACGGTGGATGGCCACGTCCGATGCGGACACTGCATAGCCGCCTCGTGCTCATGACACAAGCGTTTAACTTTTGTTGAAATTTGCCGCTGCGTTTTTAGCTATGTCTTTATTTTCTCTTTCTGTTTTCTATTCAATATACATTGGCGTCCCTGCAGTCCTTGCTTTTCTTTCTCCAAGTAACCGATCGCCACACAATCAGCTCTGTAATAGACGCATCTGTAAGCTTAGAGCGCCTATTATTCAAAACGTTTAAGGAACATTGAAATATCTTCGTAGTACATGTTTAATTATTCTATCCTTCACGCCAGTCCCAGTGAAGAATATAGATTATTTAAATGAAGTTAAAGTTTTATCTGTATAATATAATAAACATGTTTTGCTGCATTTCATCTTAAAAATGATATCGTCATCATATGTAAATACACGCTTTATAACGTGGCTCTGGTTGTGCAATATTATAACTGTAGTGCAAGTTTACAGTGGGGTGATTGTACTTATGAGTACAAACCGTTCTACAAGGAGCAATTGATTGAGTGCATTTAAAGTTCTTGGGATGAAACTGTTTCTGAACCGCGAGGCTTTGAAACATTTTGCCATGGCTAAGACAGTGTGTTCTTGATACTGTATACCGATAATTCTCTTTCCGATCAGCTGCTGCTGTGATTCCCCACTCAGATACAGTGATATAAATACTCAGAGTGGTGATAAGGAAAAAGATGATCCACTGTGGCAACTCCTAACCGGAGCAGCTGAAAGAAGAAGAAGAAGGTGCAGTAGAGAGTAACAACACAAAAGCAGTTATGGTATTTGGAATACTATGGCTATTCCCTGGACCATTATATTGTTACAAGTTAATTACAATCAGATGAATTACACTAATAAACAACATGCGGTTAGTTAAGGTGTATTTATAAAGCCGCGTCAGGAAAATAAAAGAGTAACCACACATGAACAGTAGCACTGCTTTGACGCTGGGTGCCGCCAGTCTGCAAAACCGAGTGGAGAACTTGCGTACGACAAGGTATGAGGTTCCGTGGAAAAGTGCGTGGCTTTACGGCAAGTGTAGGTTTTATACATCGCGATTTGAACGTGGAAAAGTTCTTATGCAACATTTCTGTGCGTACGCACCATTTATACATGAGGCCCCAGGTCACATCAGTCCAAGTACATATTTCTAAATTGTCATCCATCACTGTAGAGCATCAGCAATGAAAACAAGAGACTCAGAAATGTAATTATGATAGAAAAAGCAAACTTTATGAATTCAAAAAGGGCAATCAAGTTCTTGTTTTGATCCCATCTGACCCACATAAGTTTCTGGTAAAATGGCTGCGTCCTACAGTATTCGAGGAATGCATGAGTCTTTTGAACTATAAAGTTAGGATTCCGTCAGCACAAGACTGTGCAAATCCTACATGTTAATCTCTTGAAGGAGTGGTACTATTCAAATGAAGTATTGACAACTATCGCTGTAGTCTCTCAGACTGAGGTTGCTGATGGTAAACAGTGTCTGTCCTAAGACTTGGGATCTTTGGTACTACATGTTAAGATTGTCAATCAATATAAATTGTATTTGGTTGAAAAATTTGATGTCCAGGGCACTCAAAAAGGGGTGTCAGAATTTTATGGCAAAGCATTAAGTCCACATTTGAAGACAATGTAAGGGTTAAAGTCATATACAAAAGAACAATTTTTAACTCCAGTATAAAGACTTAAGGACAGTATGTGGTCATATTTATCTGTTCTGGTAATTGTTGTGACAACATTTTGAATCAAGTGAAAGATACAAGCGAAGTATTTAAACAGGATGTGAATAACATTATTACAATGTTTATTTGTTCTAGAAATAATGTGTAATAATAACTTCTCACTAATTAGGAAATTTCTTAATCTTCCTATATTTTAATCTTAAAAAAACTTGGTTTTATATAGTATTGTAATGTTTGTTCGTAAAAACGCATAGGTCTCAAAGACATTTCCTAAGTTGTATGCTGATTGCATACAGCATTAAAAAAATAACATTTCATTGCTGTTGGTATCATTCCTATCTATTAACAATATTTATTTTTTTCTTCTGTATTTAAATACAAATAGATATTGTTCATCCAATCATTTAGCACAGACAGAATTTTTTAAGAACACAGTAGGAGAAATGTTGTTTGGTATTAAGTTAAGACATAGCTGAGTATCACCTGCCTACGAGTGATAGTGAATTTTATAGTATAATTTCTATATCTCCAAGGAGTAAAATATAAAGTGAAAAGTGTGACGAACCAAGTAATGAGCCTTGAGGGACACCAAACCAAATTCAGAACTTAATGAGAACTATTATCACATTCCTTCACATACTATAATTGAATTGTGTAGTGTCAACTAAGCCATGTCTAATGTAATGGACTGACAACATGAATAAATGTAGTTTCTATACAGTGACCAACAGTATGCAAAAGCCAGGCTAAAACTTCTCTGCTAAATTTTAACATATAAACTGAAACCTATATAAACTGAAAACAGATTTTTTGCTGTGAAAAAAAAACCAAATTGGTCTATAATTATTACATTTATTTTATTCTATTTCACATTTTCTCAATAAATATTTCACAACTGATAATTTTAGTTAATTAGAAAGTGTGCCGGTCTATGAAGATCTATTAATAATGTTAAGAATGATTACTACTAGAATAGTAATTAAACCTTTCAGCAGTTTTGTTAAGAATGGGTCTAAAGAACAAGTAGTAGGCTTCACTTTAGAAATTAAAGTTAAAGTTACCTATTGGTAGTAATCCCCTCTATTCTCTCTTTGCTTAAGCCTAGGTATTCAGCTCCTCCAGAACACTTTAGATGACACCGGGCTCCAAACACTCCACTCAGTCAGGACCTATTTCAGTGTTTCCTTATCCTTCTTCTGCGTATAAATTTGATCTGTTCTTAGGACAAGTGGTGTTTCTTTATCCTCTTTGATCCCCTCTCACTTACTTTCCCCTCGTAGCAATTTGATGCCAGCCCTGAATGTGACTCTTTGCAAGGCATTCTTTAACCCACTGTCAACAGGCTCAGTATGGAAAAGCAATCTTTCTTCCGATCCCACTCTTTGTCACGATTCACTGTTGTAAGTCAGTGTACCCGCTAGTAGTTCATAGCCAGATGGTACTTAAGATGCCCCAAAACACAGATAAAGAACAATGCACTTAGAAACCACAGTCATAGATGCTTATTGTAGGAAGAGTCATAATCTGGAATTTGTTACTGAGAAAAAGAACCAAAAATTAACAAGACGAATGTGTCATAAACAGGTAACAATACAGAAAAATAATATGTAGCAATCAAGCTAAAATGAAATAGTCATATCCAAGAAGCAGGAAAAATACAACAAATAACCAAAACTTTTATTCACTGCATTTTACTGGCAATGGCTCTGAAAATGCAGATAATCCAAAATTACCAAAAGAAAACAAAAGGATAAAAGTCAAAGAGGGAAAAAAAATCTGATAATTGATCAAATGGCTTTGTAGGAGCCAAAATGTATTTCTCACACAAGAGCTGAAGCTCTCTCAAAATCTTGGCAGCACTATGGCTTAACAAGGTTGAAACATACTTTTAAAACAGCCAACAGCACAGGAAAAAAAAGACATAGAAGCACTAGAAAAGGTCCACAGAACAGCAGCTAGGCTCATTCCATGGCTACGAAGGGTGGATTATGAAGACAGATTAAAAGAGCTCAGCCTTTTTAGTTTAAGCGCCTGTACTCACCGCTGACTCTGCCAGATAAGCCTAAAGGTGATGGCTTCACCCCATTTTGTAAAAGGGTGAAACCATCCACTTATAATCTTTTTACACATACTTATAAACTAATGTACATACATTTCACAAATCCCCAAGTAAAGCAAAACTTCTACCACCTCCGCACTGCGACTGCTCTCCCCCTTCCCTTTTTCACTGCTCTTGACTGTTGTGAAATCAGCTGCTTGCAAGATTTTAGCAGCATAATGGGAGTAAGCAAACGCTCGAACACAAGACGGAATCTGTCTGCCAACTGACCGCAACTATAGCAAGTCTGCTAAAGAAGAGGACTCCGGCAAGCTCGTAAGTGAAGGCATATTATGAAATCTAAAAATCAGATTCGTGCTAGAATTATGCACTAACATTAATCGTCTCATGAGGATTCATTTAAAGTCACTGTTTTTCAGTGCTGCACCTGTCAACTCCATACTATATGATATGGTTAAATAGTAGCCACTACTGATTCTACTGGCTAACTAGAGCCAACAAAGGACCCAGGTTCTTCTACTCTCACACTCTTGAGAATCAACTTCTAAAAATATCTCTTTTTGTTTGAAAAATCCAAACTATCAGCGTGTCTAATTCAAATATTTACACTGTTGATTCCTTACTCATTATGCTGTTGGTTTAGCTATGAATCCTTACTGTCATCTATGCCTGCTGAATGCACCACATACATTACTGAGTATGTTATGCGTCTGTCCTTTGGTAAAACTTTCTGGTCTACCATTTCTAACTTTATGGCCTCCATTCTCTCTTCTAGTATACATTTTCTGTCTCAAATATTCCTTCTTTTGCATTTTCTCACCCCTTCACTTCATTCCAACAGAGGTTATTAAAACTAGCACTTCTATTACAAAATCCATATAATCTTGTTGGACATCTGTTGATTCTCTCTCTCTCTCTTTCACTCATTATAAATTTTCCTTCTTCAAGTTACTTTCACATGTAATGTCCACAGCACAAACTAATGGGTCATCAGGCCCCAATACTAAGAGACAGAAGGCTGTTGTAACTAGTAGTAGTTGGATGGCAGATTTCCAGTGTTGATCCTACTTGTTCTAGCTGTGGCATTTCTGGTTAGCCAAGTCAATTTGACCCACTGCTTTTTGATGTTTATTTACATGACGAAGGTAAAACATTATGCTTGGCAGGTGGATATGGAGATGGTGATGGGTAAGTTCTTAATGTAATTTTTTTTCAAATCAATTAATGTTCCTGATTTCTTCTTGCTTATTTAATGGCAATAAACAACTTGATCACAAAAAAAATAAAATCTGCATTTTTAGGGATTTTTGTAAGTCAGTTTAGATTTTCCATTTGTCAAATTAGTAACTTATTTAAATCAGTCCATGCAGTTTAAAAGGCCTAAGCATTTGTTCCTCTTCCTCTATGATCATTGTGACTGAGCTCTCATTATATACTAGTTACACTGGAAAAAGCAAAATCACTTCTGGTTCTCATCAGCCTGAAGACAAAATAATATGCATGTGTGTTGCCAAAGGCACAGTGGTTATTGCTTCTGTCTAACTGATCTAGTGTCTTGGGTTTAAATCCGGCACTGTCTCTGTAGGGTTTGCAGATTCATCTCATACAGAAAATGGATTTTCTCCAGGTCTTCCACTTTTCCTCCCACTTCCTAAGTGCATGTTATGCAAATGGAATTTCTAAATTGTGGATGTGGTGTTTAAAAGGTGATCTCTGTGATGAACTAGTGCCCCCATCCAGAGCTGGCTCTTACCTTAGAAGCAGTGCTGCCAAGATGAACTCTTATTAAAATAGGCAATCATTAAATTTGAAGGAGAATATAATAAGCTGCATCGTCTAGTGGTCACTTTGGTAACAAATTCAATAAATAATTGTCCAAAACACAAATGATTCTTATCTATAATAGTACTTGTTATAAAATAATAACTAAATAAAATTACCATCATATCTTTCTAATTGACAAATGCTGTTATGGTGCACTTTTCTTGAATAACAGGATACAGAATAATGAAAAATATCTTTGCACTATTCTATTCCGTCAAAGAACTGGTGTTAGAGTAGCAGGTATACATTCTCAGAGTATTCCTGCAGAGATCTTTCAGGATATATTTGTCTCTGGAAAAAAAAAAATTTTTTTGATATATATTCTGTAAAGTTCTTGTCTGTTAATAAAAGTGGGTTGAGACGCCATCTGCGAGATGAGTGTGTGGGGCATGATGATTTTATCTCTAAGATCAGAGGGGCATGGTCGGAAATAACAGTAGCACTGTACTTGCAGGATTTAATCATAAGGCCTTCTTAAGAGGACAGATTTTTTCATATCTTTCCCACATAAATAAATTGGAAACCAAAAAGGTATCAAAGCTAACCAGCGAAATTACTAGAATAGATCAAGAACATTCCAGGTGTCTAAGTGAGGCTCTTCGTAAGAAAAGGCAGGCTCTGCATTCAGAACTCAACCTCTTGACAACTAAAGAAACTGAACAACTCATTTTTAAATCAAGACATCATTACTATGAACATGGAGAGAAAGCTAATAAGCTTTTAGCTCAACAAATCCACAAGCAAGAAGTTTGCAATGCAATCCCAGCAATTACCAACACAAACGGGGACATAATCGTTAACCATAAAAATATAATGCACACAGAGATTGCTTTAAATCCTTATATTCTACTGAGTTTAAAGAAGACAAGACACAATCTAATGCATTTCTGGATGCATTAGAGATACCACAAATAGATACTCTTAGTGCAGAGGAATTGGATAAACTGTTGGCACTATCAGAATTATTAGATGCTATAAAGTCACTTCAAAGTGAGAAACCAGCAGGCCCAAATGGCTACCCTGACAAATTTTATAAGAAGTTTTCCACTCAGGTAGCTCCCCTCCAATTAGCAACATTCACAGAAGCTAGAGACTTTGAGTTTCTACTTCAAACTTTTCGTCAAGCATTAATTACCATCTTTCCTAAAAAAAAATAAGGATGTATTACAATGTGCATCATACAGACCAATTTTACTTCTGAATAATGATGTTAAGATACTCTCCAAAGTCCTAGCTAGCAGGTCGGAGAAAGTGCTGCCTTCAGTAATATCACAAGATCAAACTGGATTTATTAAAGGCCGACATTTAGCGTCCAATCTTCGACGCCTGTTTAATGTAATATACTCACCCACAAAGTCAAACATCCCAGAGATTTTATTATCCTTGGATGCAGAAAAAGTATTTGATATGATTGAATGGAATACCTTTTCACTACATTGGAGAAATTTGGGTTTGGCCCAAACATTTGTGCATGGATCAAACAACTGTATACCAATCCAGAAGCTTCAGTTTGTATTAACATTAATTCAGACTACTTTAAACTAGAACGTGGTACTAGACAAGAATGCCTCTTGTCACCACTACTTTTTGCAATCGCCATTTAGCCACTGGCAGTTTCACTGTCGAAATGCTTATGAGATAAAGAGGATTATCAGAGAAGTACTTGAACAGAAAATTTTTCTATATGCAGATGA
This sequence comes from Polypterus senegalus, assembly GCF_016835505.1. NCBI lineage: Eukaryota > Metazoa > Chordata > Cladistia > Polypteriformes > Polypteridae > Polypterus > Polypterus senegalus. The sequence goes on along the minus strand of NC_053155.1, from coordinate 218,907,435 downwards.
TATGGTACTTTATATATCAGACCCACAAAATACTGTGCCTGCAGTCCTAACAGCACTAACAGAATTTCAAAAGATTTCAGGTCTCAGAATTAATTTGACTAAAAGTGTGCTCTTTCCAGTGAATTCTCAAGCACACAATATTAGATTGGACACCTTCCCTTTTATCATCACAGATGAGGGGGGTATTTTTCGTACGTGGATTACTCGTTTAGCAAATGTAATTGTTGACAATTTGGCATGATCCTGGATCTGTCGGTTTTTTGAAACTCTTGCTGGATGTGTTGTCATAGCAACACATCCAAATTCTCAAACTTGCTCAGAGCAGGCTTGTTCTATGTAAATAAGGATTAGCTCACACACTTAATCAGTTTCCGTGCATGGAATTAATTCAGTCATGGCTTCACCATTCATGAATGAGCAACCAATTGATATCAGTGCGCAAATTATAAGAGAATTTCATATAGAGAGGGTTTCGCGCGATCAGCAAGATCCTTTATTGCTTCCGGAGGAAATTCTTTTCGAAAGATACCAGTTTAGCCAAGGGGGAATATTGTACCTGAGGTGTTTTGCAAGAGGCACTTTTTTACATACTGTAGGCGATGTGGAAAATCTATCTAAAAGTGCAGTTTGCCAGGCAATTCGTTAAGTCTGTTTGGCTTTGAAATATTTCCTTCAGGTTTTTATAGTGTTTCCTGGACACCTGCGTGTGCAGACAATAAAAGAGGTGTTTCATGTCAATGCAGGTAGGTAATACACAGGCAAAAACACCCACAGTTCCATAAAGAATCTCAGAATCGGCCTAACATTCTCATTACCCAGGATTTCCAAATGTTATTGGGGCACATGGGACTGATCAGAGTTGATTTCTATTTGGAAAATGTACCTCTCCTCCTGATGAATAATCAAACACGTTGTCTTCATCAAATATTTGACCATCGTCAAAATCTCGTTGGTCAGACACAAGTTCTAGGGATATGACATTCCCTACAACTGACCCAACAAACAAAAAAGAGGGCTATATGGAACATACCTATGGCACACATTGAGGACAAATATATTCAATGACCATCCTTTACCTGAAATTAAGTGACCACTGCATCCTGCCACTGGTTCTGAGAAGGAGCTTACCCCTGGAATGCTCTCAGTAACAGGGCAATGGGCATTTTGCTGGAGAGCCAACTCTTCTGCAGGGGTTAGGTCTGGACCGCTTGGACCTCCACCTGTTTTTTGCTTGTCTGCCTTCTTATTAGCTTTAAAATGTATGTTTTTTTATATTATACATGATTCTTTATGTCTACAATTCTTTAAATAGTTATATACCAATATTTACCAGTTTAAAGTATATTCTTGTACTTCACTTTAACCTGTTCCCATGTTCTCCTTGTGCTCACGTTTGATCTGGAATTATGACATATTAAATAATAATTAATCTGACACATAGGAAATGAAACGCTGCATTCAGTAAGTACAATGCACACTACTTAGCGTTTATAATTTGTCGGCCACTTTTTGCCAGCCATCTTTTCTGGTTTGGGCTGCTTTTCCAGTGTTACCCCTTGTGCATATTAAATCTTAAAATTCTTCATATCCTTCGAATAAAAGGTCCTGCTTCGCTTGTGTGAAAAAAAATTGCACCCGTTCTTTCGTCATTTTGTCCTATCCTATCAAAGACTTGCTGATCATGTTTTCTAGACTTAACCCGGATGAGTTTCACTGGCATTAATTCATCCAAGATGAGGCATCTGATCTTGGATGATTTAAGCGATGTATGGAAAATACCCACCAGTTTAAATATCTAGGGTTAAACATCACAAGTAAACATGAAGCTCTTTATCAACAAAATTTTGCTGTCTATATGGAAAAAATAAAGCAAGACATGCATAGATGGTTAACTGTTTATCTCACTTTAGCTGGAAAAATTAACATTGTTAAGATGAATATCCTCTCTAAGCTTCTCTTTTTATTTCAAAATATTCTAATATACACAAATAAATTGTTCTTTAATAAATTATATTAAACCATAACCACATTTATTTGGAATTCATAACATCCACGTAAGGCCAAAGGCAGAAGGTGGCATGGCTCAACCTAACTTTCAGTTTTACTACTGGGCAGAAAACATACAAAACTATAAAAACCTGGACTGGGACACAAATAGATAAACATATACAGGCTTGGTCTGCAATAGAAATAAAATCCTGCAGTTCCTCTTTATATTCCTTGCTTTGTGCCCCAATAAATGAAAATTATCGCCAATATACTAATAACCAAATAGTGCTTCACTCCCTCAGAATATGGAACCAATGTAGGAAGCATTTTAAGATAATCTTTTATCGTTGGCACCTCTGCCCGAGAACCACCTTTTTCAACCCTCGCAAACATATGCAGTTTTTAATGTCTGGAAAACATTTGGGATTAAATCGCTTGGAGATCTGTACATAGAAAACGTCTTTGCATCCTATGAACAATTGCATTCTAAATGTAACTTTCCAGCAACACATTTCTTTCACTATCTTCAAATTTGAAACTTTGTTGAACAGAACCTGCCCAATTTTTCTCACCTCCCACCTGTCTCTATGCTGGAAAATATATTGATCAGTTACAGAAAGGGATCTCTCCCTCAACATATTAGAAAAGGAGTGGAAGGTAGCTCCATATGCGCAAAGCATACAATTATTCAACTCAAAATTATATATCCAGCAGATCTGTCTTGCTTAAAATTGTCCAAAATGTTTCCAGGGCAAGATCCAGCCTGCGAACACTGCAATCATGTCCCAGCCTTCACTGGGTCACATGTTTTGGGCCTGCACCAAATTAACATCATTCTGGAGCAAAATTTTTAAATGCCTTTCAGACAGCCTTGGTGTCACAATCCCTCCTAACCCATTAACAGCTGTGTTTGGTTTACTTCCAGATGGGCTTAAAATGGAGAAGGACATACAAACTGTAATTGCCTTTACTACACTATTGGCACGCAGACTTATCTTGCTCAAATGGAAGAATCCTAACTCTCCTCTTTTAAGTCAGTAGGTAACTGATGTAATATGTTATTTGAAATAGGAAAAAATAAAATTCTCACTTAGAGGATCTGTGTAGAAATTTTTCAAAACCTGGCAGGATCTAATCAATAAAATTTTAGAATAAGCTTTTAAAGCACTGAGGAAGCAGATTCTCTCTCCATTCTCTTTTTTTTTTCTTCTCCATTTATCTATATTCACTTATTAATTGATCTATTTACTTATTTTAACTAGGTTTAAGTTTTACTCTGTTGCCCATGCTGTCTTTCTCAGGGGTGGGGGTTGATTTGTTTTCAATCCTATTCTTGTAAAATTGATCGATTTGTATAAATGTTGTGTGATTTCAATAAAATTAAAAAAAAAAAGAATAGCAGGTAAACCACTGGTATGTGTATCCATGTACGTTCCTTACTGCATTCAGACACTTCAAAACTAAATAATCATTTTTACATTAGCCTTCTTCAAGCATCTCATTTTTCAAGTAACTCTGTCAGACTTTGTAAATTATTCTATTTCTAGATGGCTTTGTCTAAACAAAACATATAAATGTACCACATTAATCAGTGTTCTGGAAATACATCATTTGGCAAATTATATACAGTTTATTTTCACCTGAATGATTACAAGAGAAGGCACTAAAACATCATTATATTCAAATTCTGCACACAAAACAATAAAATGCTTAAGTATTAAACATGCAAACAATCACCAGTGACATTTTCCTTCTACCATGCTTAATAACATCAATAAGACGGCAGTGTATTAAATAAGCAATGATTCTAAAGAATGGACACATACAGTATTCACAAGCTAGCCGGACACAGAAGTTAAAATAAAGATTATTTGAATGATTTTCTGTTATTATATGTAGGTGTGGCCATCTAACCCTGCTGTTGTTGTTGTATGTTATATTATTCAAGTGAATAAAAATCTCATACCCAATTTCATCACATCTTACAGATCAAAATAATCTACTGCTGTGTCTGTTTTTCAATATTTATCTATTAAGATTTTTTTACAACTTAACTGTGAATTGCACAATTTTCTTTTCAACATTTCAATTTATTTCTAAATTATTTGCATTCAGCTGATACTATATAACATGCACTTTATTTTCAGTCTTGATTTAAAGCATGCACAGCTTCTCATTGTTTCTGTCCTAATTATTTTTTCCTGTTATACAGCACTTTGTGCATTATAAAATCTCTTTTCATCCACATCACAGACTCTTAACTTTTCAGAACATTAAGGAAATATCCTAGGAGATTTTATTGATTCATTCACTTCTGTGTCTTCCCAATTCTTATTTTTTTAGGCAGCTGTCTTGAGCATTCCAGAATATTTTGTTCATAGGTTTAATCTGCTAATTGACTTTGACATGTAAAACTTTATTGTTTTTAGGTGCAGAACAAAAGAGTTGATAATACACATTTTATTCAATGACAGACAAATGAGAAGGAGCAAAAGACTCCTGAGTGTGCTTATCAAGCATATGTTTAAAAGCGCTTCTTAAGAATGAATCCAAGAATTAATCTGAAAGCAAAAATTCCAGATTTTAAGTGTGGTGGGTTTAAAATCCAAAATAATGTATTCATTTCAGTGTGCCTTTTAAGACACTTTCAATGTTAACTTGACTTTTCAAGAATTGTAGACAGTTACAGATACGCCAAAATGGTTTTTAACAGCAATGTCATAGATGTAGATGTAGGTGTAGTTTCAAGTTTCAGAACTCCCATTTTTTATTTAAATCTAACTACTCCAATTCCTATGTGTAATACCTTATATTTACTTATATTAAATTTCATACGCCACAAACCTGCAAAAGCCTGTATATTGTCCAGGTCCATCTGCAACAATTTAGAATTGTCTACAGTTTCTGCCTTTCCACCTAGTTTGGTATCACCTACAAACTGAACCAGCTTATTGATTATATTCTTGTCCAGATTGTTTATTTATATTAAAAAGAACTGTGGTCCCAGTTCTGATCTCCAAGGGACACCATTTTTAACATCAGCTAAATCTGTAAAAGTTCTTTGCAGCGTAACCCTTTGGTGCTATAAATACAGTAAACTACTGTACATGGACTGCACAGTTTCTGTACTATTACTTCATTTAAATCTTGACTGAAATATATCCAAAATAGAGTAATTTATAACTGAGAAAATACTTTTTCTAGAATTTTGCCTAAAATAGCCGGCTAGAAATAAATCTAAATGGAAGAGACAAGATTATTTTTAAGGGCTGGTTTAACTACTGCAGTCTCTAAAGAATTTGGAAAAATACAATTACCTCAATTTCAGATATACTGTTGGGACTGGATCACAAATGGACGGTTTCAGCTAAATAACTATTCAACAAAGCTTAGGTAAACCTATTTCAGTAAAATATTAGAATTTATTATATTGAGCATCTTGAGGTTCAACAAGGTTTACTTTTGAGGGTTGTATTATATTACATCTTGTAGTATTTATTTTTTCTTCAATATATGTTCTCATGCATACGTACCTGGAGATAACCTTCCTGGCTCTGGTAAGATAAGCATTTTCACCCCAGAATGCAGCATTGAAGGACTACCAAAAAAAGATGCCTAGCTCCACCCTGTACAGCCAAGAAGACTCCACCCCTTCCAAAGCTGATGGTATAAAATCCAGGCAACCGACTGCTTGGGAACCAGATGTTGACCAGGGAAAGAGGAGGACAGAGAATCCAAATCCCAGGCCACGATGCTACTCAAGAAAGTGAGGCTTATCAGAGTTCTCTTATACAGTATATGCTAGTTCTTCAAAGTGCAGAAAATAATATAAGAACATTTAAAATTAAGCCAATTATGTAAATGGAGTATATGAGTTTCATTCCTGTGGCACGCTAACATTGTAGACAGACATCTACATCAGGGATACAGACTACTAAATCTATAAAGGGATACAGATTTACTTTGAATAAAAGTATACTTTTCATATCTCTACTTGAAGAAAAAATGATGCAGTAAAATAGCACAGTTTATAACATATTATATTTTATAATAAGTAACTATATAACATATTTAGTTATTTCTCTGAAAGTAATGAGTGTAACTAAGTTCATTTTAAAAGTATCATTTCCCAACACTTGTGTACATTTGTTTTCTGTCTCTAGAAATAAACTGGTATACTTAAGTAACTGGCTGAACAATTATTCAGAAAATCAATCTTGTTTTAGTTTTCATCTTTGTATCATTTTAAATTATTATTGACAGAACCAATCAAATTGCTACTCTAATTTGCATTGTAGCTCAAAATAAAAAAAACTTACTTTGAGCTGTTGACAGATTAGTGTTTTACTATTTTTCCAATTATTTCTGTTACACGAAACTGTTCAATAAACTAACTGAAATAATTTAGCATGCATTGGCAATTAATAATTAAAAAGATTTGTATTAAAAATTTATCACGGAGTTATTTCTGCTTTACAGAAAGATATTAATATCCTTGAAGGAAATTTGATAAATTGCAATTAATAAGCAGTTAATTTTGATTAAAATTTTTTGAATCAAATAGCATTCTTATATATTCAAACACTGACTTATTTATTTAGATGCTGAATACATACAATATATTCAGAGTTATCTGATTTCAATTTACATATTTTATTTTATATAATCAGATGTAATTTTATATTCAGACACTGGTTTTATATATTTGGAGATTCAATATATTTATTTATTTTGCACTCCATAGAATATACTGTATATATAAAGGCAGAACACACAGCAAAATGTGACTGGGCTAAATGGAGTCCTGAAATAGGTGCAACCGTAGTGAAGAATTCAGAGTAATAATTCTTGTGGAGGCAATAAATTAATTGTTGAAGAAACAAGTAACTGTGGATAGCGCATGTATCATGAATCCAGTGGAAAGGTTAATGAAGATGTTGCCTAGATAGATGTGAATAACACTAAAATGTGATTGAATAAGATATGAATGTACTTGGTGAAAGGTGATTTGAGAAGAACTGTATTATACCTAAAGGTACAGAAGACTGTGAAAAGTAGAGGAAACAAACATTGGCAAAACTGGCATAATTGTATGCTATTGTAAATTTCACTTCAAAAGTAAGTTGGAATTTGGGGTTGACACCTACTACATAGCTCCATGGGGTTCATTTCCTAACCCAGTCATTGTGTACAGCTTGAACATTTTATTGTTCTATTTTTAGAAATATTTTGCAAGTTGTTTGTACCTGCAGGTCACACATTTAGAATGCATCTGGTCAGAGCAGACCAAAGACTGCTCTGCACAAGGCTTATCTTAGTAGTATGTTACTCTACTTATGCATCTTTTGATAACTTTTATTTTCATTTTTTCTGTTTTGAACTATAATCCATTTTATTTAGAATCATGATTCTAGGGCGGCACGGTGGCACAGTGGTAGTGCTGCTGCCTCACAGTTAGGAGACCCGGGTTCACTTCCCAGGTCCTCCCTGCGTGGAGTTTGCATGTTCTCCCCGTGTCTGCGTGGGTTTCCTCCCAAAGACATGGTGGATTGGTGATTCTAAATTGGCCCTGGTGTGTTTGTGTGTGTCCTGCGGTGGGTTGGCACCCTGCCCAGGATTGATTCCTGCCCTGTGTTGGTTGGGATTGGCTCCAGCAGAACCCTGTGACCCTGTGTTTGGATTCAGTGGGTTGGATAATGGATGGATGGATCATGATTCTAATGTGATATTTTATAATGCCATCCCCATATTCAAACCTTCTTTACTCTGAGTTACTAAAATATATGAAACCTAAAAAGGTGCTGTCCAAATTTTACTTTACTAAACAGAAAATTCTTTAATTAATAAATCAGCTGAAGAGTTCTGGCTACTTTATTCTTCAGGACTGATTTAGCTTAAATAATGGCTGCCAGTTTAAAAGTCAAGACAGGAGAAAAAATCTCCAAAAACTTTCCTTGTTAACCCTAGAGAACGACATGTTTAATTAACTATGAAAAATGGAACAAAATGTTTCCAATGGAGTAAATTGTATTAGAAATGCGGTTAAAAATTTTAATGATGTGCTGATTAGCGCTGTCAATGACAGAGACTTGTGTTGGAAGAATATAAACTAGCAGCTGCATTGTTATTTTAAGTGGATGTTTATCAAAGTCACAGCTGACAATGTGACAAATGAAATACATTTCTTAGTGTTTTCTCCAAAGTGATAAAAACACTGTGATCTTCAGGGCACGCCGTTAGCAACACTTTGTTTTGACCTTTCTGTTTTTATCTAGTTATTCCTTAAAATCCCAGTGCTGTCACAGACCTCATCCACTTGTCACTAACAGATGCTCGAAAATGTATAGATTCATTTTTTAATCTCTTTTCTCAGATTTTCCTGTGTCATTTCTATTATATAAGTGACCATAAATGTAAATAATTGCAGAATATTGTTGTGATTACACTTTATTCAGTCCCTGCTTTCTTAGTTATGACAGAGACAAGACAACAGTTACAGTTTTCCAGGGTCTTTATATAATTTAATAGTTTCAGTGATCCATTGATAATTTGAATTACCTTAATAAGGCACATGATTATATGGAGATTCCTAATGAAAATTACACAAATGTGTGCATTCAGAATATCAAATGAACTGTGTTAACCTTTTTGTAACTAAATAGTTTTTATAGAGTTGAACGGCAGTGTGTTTAGTGCTCCTGTTTCACAGCTCAAGGGATCTGGTTGAATCACATCCCTGTCTGGATTTTCTCCAAGTATCCTAGTTCACACTTATATCCTAAAGGCTATGCAGTATATTTGCTGATTTAGTAACTATAATATGGCCCTGTATGTGCTCTGACATCATTCCATCCAGATTTAATTAATACCAAAAAGCCAGTACTGGCATAATGGTTGCATTTCCTTATAACCTTGCAGCAAAAAAGTAGATTTAGAAAATGGGCACATAATTCTTGGTCACACAGCCAGTAGCCTGCAAATCATGGAGTACAGGCTGACAAGATCTTCGTGATACATCAGTGATTGTGATAATTGCAGAGTTGATTAATGAGAAATATCCTTCCAGAATCTGTAGAGGTAAAAATGATATGTATATTTGGTTAAGTGTGAGTCAGAGGGAATATACACATCTCGTACCAACTTTCAATGGCCTTGCTTGTGACAGTTAAAGATAGTCTTTCATGCAAAAAAATATATATATATATATCATCAATCATGTTTTGTGAATAGAATTGTAGAGTTACAGCAACATGGGAACGTGAATTAACGTGAATTGCAGCAATTTAGGAAAACTCAAGAAAGGACAACTCCGCCATTGCCGGTCCCAAGCCCAGATGAAAAAGGAGGAGGGTTGGGCTAGCAACCCCACCACGTAACTGACAACTCGGAGACGCATGACGCTAGATGGTGAGAGCTGAAAGGAAATCACCAAGCCGACTACCCTTCTTTCGACCAGGAGAACCCTTATCGGTGCATGGAATATCAGGACCATGTACGAGACAGGCAAGACGGCACAGGTAGCTGCCGCGATGAAAAAGAACAACCTGATCATGCTGGGCATCAGTGAAACCAGATGGACACAAGTCGGACAGAGGAAATTAATGACAGGAGAGCTGTTGCTGCTTTCCGGGCATGAAGAGAGTAATGCACCCCATACGCAGGAAGAAGGTTTCATGTTGTCTAAACAAGCACAGAGGGCACTGATTGGATGGGAGGCACACAGCCCCAGAATCATCACAGCATCCTTCAGAACCAAACACAAGAAGATAAAACTCAACATCATCCAGAGTTATGCTCCAACCAATGACTCTGATGAAGAAGATAAGGACCAGTTCTACAACAGACTGCAGAAAATTGTAGAGACATTTCGAGTCAGTGACATCGTCATCCTTATGGGAGACTTCAACGCCAAGATTGGACCCGACAACACAGGATATGAACAAGTCATGGGGATCCACAGGCTGGGAGTAATGAACGATAATGGAGAGAGGTTTGCGGAACTGTGTGCGCTCAATAAACTGGTCATTGGAGGTAGCATATTTCCTCATAAACGGATCCACAAAAGTACCTGGGTATCACCGGACAACTTGACAGAGAACCAGATTGACCACATCTGCATTAGCAAGAAGTTTAGAAGATCCCTTCAGGACGTTAGAGTTAGAAGAGGAGCAGATGTGGCTTCCGACCACCACTTAGTAGTAGCCAACATTCAGCTGAAGTTGAAGAAGAACTGGAAGGAAACAACACAGTGTAGAGTGAAGTATGATGTCAGCCGTCTAAAGATCTCTAGCGTCAGGGAAGAGTTTGGACTACAGTTGAAGAACAAGTTTAAGGAGCTACAAGAACTGCACCAGGAAGAGGAAGGAAATAGTGTACAGATCAGTTGGCAGGCAGTAAAAGAGACACTGAGAACAGTGGTTGGAATGAAGAAACATCATTACAAAGAGTGGATCACAGCTGTGACCTTGGGAAAGATAGAAGAGAGGAAAAAGCAGGACTAAGGTATCAAAAGCTAAGGCCCAAGAGGAATATGCAGAAGCCCATAGAGCAGTGAAGTAGAGCATTAGGAAGGACAAGAAAGACTACATAGACAAACTAGCAGCTGAAGCAGAACAGGCAGTGTACAACGGCAACATGAAGCAGCTGTATGACACAACTAAGAAACTATCTGGAAAGTACAACAGGCCAGAGCGACCCGTCAAAGACAAGGAGGGAAAGGCCATCACAGGACTAGAGCAGCAGATGAATAGATGGTCTGAACATTTTGAGGTGCTTTTGAACAGACCAGTACCACCAAACCCTCCAGACATCAACCCAGCCAACGAAGATCTCCCCATCAATACCAAGATTCTTAAAATCAATTCCAACAGCAACAACCCAGTCACACTGAATGAAAGTTCCCTGGAGGAGATACAGTCTTTCACCTACCTGGGCAGCATCATCGACCAGCAGGGTGGAACAGATACAGACGTCAAGGCAAGGATCGACAAAGCAAGAGTCGCCTTCATCCAGCTCAAGAACATCTGGGATTCCAGAGAACTGACCTTGACCACCAAGATACGTCTGTTCAACGCTAATGTGAAATCAGTACTGTTGTACGGGGCCGAAACCTGGAGGACAACCAAAACCACCACCTGAAGAATCCAGACATTCATTAACACCTGTCTCAGAAAGATCCTCCATATTCGCTGGCCAGACACCATCAGTAACACCAACCTATGGGGAAGGACCTGCCAACCTTCATTAGAAGCAGTAATCTGAAAGAGAAGATGGGGATGGATAGGGCACACCCTATGTAAACCGCAAACTAGTATCACCAGACAGGCTCTCAGATTGAACCCCCAAGGAAAGCGGAAGATAGGCCGTCCAAGAAACACCTGGCGACGCGACCTCGAGGCAGACATCACAAGGATGGGCTACACCTGGAGTCAACTAGAAAGAATGGCCCAGGACAGAAATATCTGGAGATCTACCTTTGGCGGACCATACCCCGGAAGGGGTGGAGGGCATAAGTAAGTAAGTAAGCAAGAAAGGACAGGAACATGACAAACACGGATAAGCGTTCATGTAATTTCAGGGAACATTAGTTTGTTGATAAACAGTGTAAAGTAATTCTTCAACTGAGACGTTTCAGTACCACACATGGAATTTGAAAACCAAAACATTTTGTGTAAAGTCTTTGTTCTGTCAACACAACTGGTAAAAACAGAACATTGAAAATGTTGTCTGAATTAGCCACATACAAGGAATTGGGCACACAAGTTGAAATCATAATGGTTTCTTCTTTTCTTTGTTTGTAGAGGAAAGGGGCATTTCAAAACGCTGTTTTAATCCCATAGCAATTGGTGTTATGCAAAACAAACAGAAAAAAGTGATGGTTTATAAGAAAGATGAAAGAAAAAAGTATTAAATGTGTGTCATGTGTAGACATACAGCACTTGGCAAGACCGTAAAACAGATCTTATACAAAACTGTGGTTTTAGAGACAGTTCTTAATAGAAACAAACAATGAAAAAGACACTGTTGGGAACAGTAGTCAAAGGTAGGCTAAGAGGTAAAGAAAAATTGCAACTATCAAGAAAGTAGTCTTAATATACAAAGAGAAGCATACATCAATATCAAATTGAGATATGAAAAAAGTTATAGAATTGAATCTATTATTTAAGCAAAACATGACAATAATTATTTCTACAAACAGGAGATTTACATTTTTTTATCCACTTCCTGGTTTCTGATGCCAGAGGCTGAGTTTGAAGGTAGTTGGTTGAAGGTTAATGATTTTCGTGGAAACTCAGAAACAAACACTATCAGATTAATGCTTGCAGTCATTTGGAAACAAAGCATTCAAGGCACGGGAGAGAATTCATAATAGTTAAATAATTCACTTCATATTTGTCACTTTGATTTCAGATTCTATACCTTACAAGTCTTAATCAGATAAGTAAATAATAACTCACACTTGCTGCTTCAAGTATAAAGTAAGCATTTAGAAGTTGGGCAACCAGGTGTGCTCATTTTCAAAGGCAAGGACACAAATGGCTAGAAAACGGCATTTGCACAGGCACATTTAGCTTCCCTGACTCACACATGACTCTATCATTATTCTCTGAAATGTTCTCCATCAAAATATATGACATAAGTGCACAGTTGCATTATGTCTGTGATGCATGTTGATTCATCAAAGTCCATGAATCCATGATCAGGCCAATTGACACCATCTGTCACCCAAAAATGACATGCGGCAGTTATAGCTTACAGAGGCTCGTGTTTCATAGATTAGGTAACATTATACATCCATTTATAACTAGTAAGTTCTGATACAAAATCTATAACACACTCTTTTAATACTTCTGCATCTGTAAAGGCATTTTTGTGTTTGGTTGTATTCTTTTCTGATGACAGCTGTTTCACTGCAAACCAGACAGGTTGGCTTGAGCATTTTGAAACGATGTAATTATAAATGCATGCTTCTTAGTCCATTTGTTATTTAAATGGTATTCCTGGTGTCAAATATATTCTTAAACCATTTTGATTAAGACATTTTTGCTAGCTAACTCGTTTTGAATTTAAGTAATTCCTATTTGGAATGACAGTAGCAGAATAATTTAAGTGCAACATATACATGTTGAATTCTTACCTTGCATAGATATAAATTTCATAGGTTTGAACTTGTTTGATGTAAAAAATCGGATAATATATTTCAGGAGTAAATAAGATGGTGTGTCTGCTAAAATGAGTGCACATTTGTGTTTCTGTGATGTTATACCAGGGTCTCACCTGGTCCAGCCCAGAACAAAAAGTATTTGCTCTGGGAGAATGTCGGCCCAATTTAAATCCATTTGAGGATCCTTGGTGTACTGCAATAAATTCACCTGGTTCTGTCACTGCTCGTTGTGTCAAATGAGAGTTTATAGGTTTGTGTCACAAAGCATCTTTTGTGGGGTCACTGACTCAACATGTATTTCAGATTAAATTAGAATGTGTTATATCCTGAAGATGACGTATATGGTAGTTTGGATAACTGCATACTTGTAACACTGCAAATGACAAAAATCTGCCAGCAATTTTCTACTTGTCAGTTGATTTGAATAGAAATCACATTTGATTTTCTGTTGACTGCATACAATGTAGTAGTCTACATTGTATCAGTGTACTTAAACATCAAGTTTGTTTTTTTATTTTATTGCAGTCCGTTAAAATGCCATGAAGCAACCTTGAATCAGAATGATCAAAACCAGCATTCTTGTGAAGCTGAATGAACAAATAAAACAGGTTTCAAAAAGTTCAGCTGTCTACTGCAGATCATTTATTTCACTGAAAGATCTATTGTGGACATTTACTTTCAACTCCCACGTAAATCTGGCAGTACTGTTGATTTATTTTGTGTCAGTCTGTGCATTCCTTAACATAATCAATTATTCTCACATAAATGTTGATTAGCCAAGCAGATGTCATACCACATTCATCTGGCACTCTATATATCATTTATTTTATATTCTTGCCATCCATTATTGCACAACCTTTTCTTATTCAAATAATTTGAGATGTATTTATATGGGTACATATATGTGTCAGTTGTTTCTCAGTTAACACTGTAATTGTGCATAAACAAAGGTAAGCTTTGGTCAACTTATGTACAGTAGATTACAATAGTTTAAGAGAACCATCTGTCATTTATCATAAATACAACTTCAACAGCTACTTAAAAAACACCACAGAAGTATTATACATATTGTGTTTTGATATAATACACAGTAGGCCATTTTTTGCATTACAGTTTACTGCAGGGTTTTGGTCGATTTCATAATCATAATTCTAAGTTAGTTGACTTAGTTCTTCTACATGTGTTAATCATTAAATATGATAAAAGAAGAAACCAGTGGTAAAGTTGAAAAGAGAGCTAATAAAGAGGTCCAGGCAAAAGGAAATCCCAAATAAGAGATCTTAGCTAAAGACAGTTTATCATAATATTAACAAAAGCAGTTTCAGTGCTGTTGTAGGTTTGAAATCCCCTTCATCATGATTATTAATTAGATGTTTTAAATTTATTTTTTCTTTTATGTTCTTTAAAACTCTTCCCCAGCAAGAAAGTAGAATCTATGGCTTTCAAACATACTGATTAATGAGGGATTGTGGTAGGCTATGAAATCAGATTTTCATTGCTTTTATAAGCCGAATGACCATTTTAAAGTAAAGTAGACAGTGAAATCCTCGTAGGTATTCCACATGTTTTTATTTACCTTTCTGTTATAGTTTGTGTTTTTGAAAGTTGATTAATAAGAATTACATTTTTGCTTTTGTTCTAAAAACATAAAGTTAAAGACTGATGATCACTGTGGTATTTAAATTCTTTGTTCAAACTATGTGTGACATTTTATTTAATACTAGCCAACCCGCGGCGTACAATACGCCGCATAATCAGGCCGGTGTTTTAATGATTTTTAAGCACAGGGAGAAAATTAACATTTGAAAAATCGGTAATGTAATAAATCAGCAAGAAAAGCAACATTGTAACAATGCACGGAACGAAGCAACACACAATCGTCCGTGCGGCACTCAGGCGCGGAGGGTGGAACGGGAGGAGAGGAGAAGGATGTCCACTCCGTTCCCTCCGTCATGCTAGTCTGCTGATTTCTCGTCCAGTATGCACTGCCTGCTCATGTGCCCACCTCCAACTCGTCACTCGAGTCGTTGTCATCTTTGCACAGTCCAGATGCAGACTCACATAGACTTTTCATTGCTCTGTGCGGATTTGGCTGCCTTTCTATATATAATCAACCAAGACACCCGACCACGGTAGTAGCGAGGTGGGAGGGGGGTGTGTACAAAGTGCAGGAGCATCAAAGAAGACGCATGTTTGTCGCGGATGCGAATTGCTGTATGTAGCGTGTGAAACAGTTTGCTATGGTGCACTCAGTTTTTAAAGACTGCTTACTTCATTGTGTATACGACTGTAGGTGAATGAAAAGATATAACTCTGGAAAGGGCAACATACAATACAGCATTTTACATGCTGCATACAGCGATTCACATTCGTGACAAATTGTTTTACACGCTGCATACAGCGATTCACATCCGCGACAAATATGAATCTTCTTAGATGGTGCTGTCGCGTCCACCCACGCTCTCGAAGCACACACACTGCCTGGTCATGTGTCTGCTCGCAAGAGCAACTAACAGAGACCCACCCACCAACTGTAAGACTAAGGGATACCCCTCGCAAACTGCTCTACACGCCGCATAAAGCGATTCACATCTGTGACAAACAAACTGTTTTACACACTGCATACAGCAATTCACAGCCGCAACATGATTTTTCTTAGATGGTCCTGTCATGTCCACCCTCGCACTTGAAGGATACACACTGCCTGGTCATGTGCCCGGTCGCAAGAGCAACTGACAGAGACCCGGCCACCAAGTCTAAGACCATGGGAAACCCCTTGGAAACTGTTTTAAACGCTGCATACAACGATTCACATCCGCGACAAACAAACTGTTTTACACGCTGCATACAAAGATTCACATCCACGACAAACTGTTTTACATACCGCATACAGCAATTTACATCCATGACAAACATGCTTCTTCTTAGATAGTCCTGCCGCGTCGTGTGGTGCCTCTGTGTGAACTGGTCAGGTACAGAGAAGGTCAGCTGCTGAGAGAGCATACCGACTGTTGCAGGGCCTGCATTGGTGAAGCAGGTGAGACGGTAATGAAACAGAGGCACAGGGCTTATTGGTTTTTAAAGACTGCTTACTTCATTGTGTTTTAACCTCAGTTTTAAAGGATTGTTTTAAGGATCCCATGGGATACCCCTCGCAAACTGTTTTACACGCTGCATAAAGCGATTCACTTCCGCGAGAAACATGCCTCTATGAACAGTCAACGTGGCTCAGAGCTGCATGTGGACTCCATGACAGACGAACATAAATGACGGCGTTTTTTCCTGTGTCGTCGCATCCGAGTTGGTGGGCGTGGTTCTGCGAGTTGTCGTATCCAATGGTCTTAGAGTTGGTGGGCGTGGCTCCTTCCTGCGTGCGCCATGGGCGTCTTACTTATCGACGGCTTAGTGAATCCACGCCCCTTCCGCCGTGCTTTCCATGGGTGTCTTGCCTTAGTGAATTATATATATATATATATCAATCAATCAATCAACATCTATTTATACAGCACATTTTCATACAAAAAAATGTAGCTCACAGTGCTTTACAAAATGAAGAATAGAAAAATAGAAGACACAATAAAAAATAAACATAAGTCAACATTAATTAACATAGAATAAGTAAGGTCCGATGGCCAGGGTGGATAGAAAAAACAAAAAAAAACTCCAAAGCTGGAGAAAAAAAAAAATCTGTAGGGATTCCAGACCAAGAGACCGCCCAGTCCTCTCTACAAATTTTAATTAGTTAATGGGTTTCTGATTTGTCTGCCACTAATAGCATCAACTAAACATATACAGTATACCTATTATAATAAAAGTAAATAGCTGCTCTGAGAAATTAGTTAACCTACCAACATGAGATCAGAAGAACAAACAATTGTACTTATAAGTAGCACTTTTTGTCTTCTTCATTTAAAAGGCAATAACCAGGTAGGTTCTGATCATCTTGGGAAACTCATACTGCTTCTACACCACATCAAAAATACTTAAAACTTGTCAGTTTTACTTAGAACTGACACATCTGTAATTGGTTACAATAGTTGCTCTTCATGAGGCTGTGGTCAGCTGATGTATGGTAACATATTTTGGATTTGTATATTTGACATTGGAGTTAGTGTCCAAGACAGTAGTGGAAGACTCTCATAATATATGAGAGACTGTCAAGATTACTGAGCTAATGACTTCCACAATCTTCTGTCAAAAAAATAAGATTTATAAGAAATGAGTGAGGGATCTCTATTTCATGTTCACCCAGGGACACCAAATAAATGTAAGAAATTGTGTTTGGATATAAGAAAAAAAACTGATTGATGTTAACCAATTAGTCAATTAATTATAAGTGTGACTTTTGTCAGTACCAGAAATTAATTAAATAATTTCGTAAGGATACAGCTTTAATTCCTTATTTTTCCCTATAGGAATGATTTAAAGGCCATTATACTTATATCAAGGTAACTAAAGCACATTTGTTTTAAGACACAGAATAATACAATTTATTGATAAACATAAGGATTATAGAAATACAATATCTACATATATAGTGTATTGATAAAGAAGACAGGACAAAAGACAGATGAGACAAACACACATATAATACAGAAGTGGATAACTGTTTCTGGCTATTCAGTATTTAATTTATCTTGTCAGAGATAATCAATTTTACACTGCCAAGTGTAAAAAACAATGTCTTATTTTGTGTGCAGTTGTTACTGTTTCTGTTCCAGGTTAAAGTGGTGGAATCTTCTTGTATTGGAATGCAGTCTGTCTTTGCTACATGGTCCTTTGTCCTTTGGTGAAGTG
The DNA here is from genome assembly GCF_016835505.1 of Polypterus senegalus. NCBI lineage: Eukaryota > Metazoa > Chordata > Cladistia > Polypteriformes > Polypteridae > Polypterus > Polypterus senegalus. The sequence continues at coordinate 218,889,485 of NC_053155.1, read as the reverse complement.
TGATGCTGCCTTTGTTAGTTTACCGCTAAGCTCTTTGCTGTGTCCTCTGCAACTTCATAGAGTAAAAAGACTGTTTCTGGCACAAGAGTGTATGTGTTGAAGTTCTCACTTTGACATAATGCTGCTTTTTAGTCTTCTCAGACAGGGCTCAGAGGTTGGCTTGGCAGAGTGGATCTTAGAGCTAGTTCAGGGTAATGAACTTTAAGGCTCAATTAAGTTTAGCTTCCAGGTCAAAGATGTTTTTGAGTTTTTTGCTCTGCAGAGAATGTGTGGCTTCTCACCCCAAAGAGAACGGCTCACCATCTTTCAGCTCCCCAAAGAGAAAAAAGAGATGAATGCAGCTATTGTTGAAGGAAAGTGTCACTTCTGTTGATTAAATTAAAGTCAATTCCAGGTAAAGATCTAGTGCCTGCTTATAAGGTGCCTAATTTCGTCCATCACGTCCAATCAGTGTTTGGTTTTTGGTGGTAAGCCTAAAATAAATGTCTATTACAGCACCTTTTTCTCTTAAGGAGATTTTGCAGAGATTTCAGCTTAACTGTGAATTATACCTTTGCTATTAGAAAAAACACAGAGATGAGTGAAATGTTAGTAGAACTGTGGGTCAGCAATTCATTCTGGAAATGCAGGTTTCGCAGCTAACCCTCTGCATCCCTGTTAATTCTGCTGTCTTAATAGGCCTAAAAGCCCAGCAAAATGGTTAATGCCTATACTCTGTCCTACACCTTGATGAGTCACTTATGGGGACAGTTAAGGATGTGAGTACTGATACTCTTTTAGTCTCCATTGCCGTCCTAATTAGAATGAATAAACACTGCCCAAAAGTAGAATCTTGACTTATATCTGGCCTAGCCTTTCCGGTCAGGAAAAATAAAACAATATTTTGAAAGAAGTAGTTATAATTTGGTCAGCAGACCAGTAAAAAAATACAGTGACCCTCCTGTAACTGTATTTTAGGCAGTATGTACCAATATTGAAGATGAATTTTGTTCTTTGCTTTTTTGTCATGAACTGAATTATAAATAAACTTAATTGTCTGGTTGGTACCACAACACTTTTTATGGCACTTGTCCATTCTATTTTCATTGTAGAAATGTGCAACTTTTCATGAACCACTAGATAATGCATTAATCCATGAATCAGTAACTTGCAAAGGTGAAAATGTACGTTGGTGAAATCTTCCATTTCTTGATTTTGTGCACTGTTCAGACTAGTATAATTCTTGTACTGCTGTGAAGTGGTCTTTGGTGTACAATCTATTTTCTGAACAGTAGGTGTCATAGTGTAGGGGTTGCCAAGTCCGGTCCTGGAGGACCACCGTGGTTGCTGGTTTTCATTCTAACCCTTTTTTTTATTGAGTGCCGTGTTTGTGCTGCTAATTAACTTCTTGTGAATGAATTTTAATTGAATTGCTTTTTTAAGATGTGTTCCCCTGAATTTATTCATTGTTCCTCTGAATTGTTTCATTTCTTTCCTTAAATGGCACCCAAACAGAAATGAAATGTGAAGTAAATAAGCCAACAGAAGACCAACTAAGTCAGGGCCTCAAACTCCAACCAATTTTACTCCAACCAGCTGCTTAATGAGGTGCCAATTTTTGTCGTTAATTAAACCAGTTCTTTAATTCCATGGCTTGTTGCTGCTGTCGTGGTGCATTAGCAGATACACTATTTCTGAATTTGTCGATTTTCTCTTTCTAAGAGCACTGATAAAATATTTTGGGGACCTGAGCAGATTGACATTCCTGAGACTTTCATCGTTCTTTATTTTCAGATATTGTATGATGGACACCAGTTGTTTTGGCTCATTTTGTATCTCATTGTTTGGCTGCTAATTAAGGAAAAATAAACAAGGGGTCAGATTTCAAGAGCAAATCATTTAAAATTAGTTCAAGAGAAGTTAATTAGCAACAAAAACAGGTCACTCATTCAGTAAAGGGTTAGAACATAGATGGCAAACCTCTGGCACGCATGCCAGGAATGGCACGCAAAACAATTTTGCTGGCACATGGAGAACGTTAAGCTAAAATATTATATTTTTCAAATTTTTCGTAAAGGTCAATGTTTTCAGAACATGTAATAATTTACATGCTCAATTTTAGTTTTCTAAATGTTTCCATCCCACCACGACCCTTAGTACCTGCGATGGTATACAGCACAGGCCTAAGATGAGTCACTTCTATTCTACTCTCAGTTGTTCATATTCCGTTGTGGTGTGTAGTTGTGGTTCCAATCAAGTACTCTTTGGTGTTTGAAATCGTTAAGGGAAGGGTGTTTATTTTATTTAGACAGGTAATTACATTTGTACTTAAAGCCTATTTTCAAAACTGATTATTATTTAATATTTCTTACAGGTCCCATTAACATGGCTAGTGCAAATAAAAAGCAAAAATTATCTTCAGATTCAAGTAGCAGAGAATTTTAAAGTTGGTGGACTGAAGAGTATGGGATGACATATAAAGGAAATAAAGCGATATGTGTTCTCTGTTCCGGGGCTGTAATATGCAGGACGTCATCAGTTAAAAGACATTTTGAAACAAATCATGCATCTCTTCTTGAAAAAGGCAAAGAAGAATGAAAACAATGTATTACTCAGGCGATTAGAAATACACAGTCAACATCTTTAATGAAATACGTCTCCAGTGAATCAAATACAACCTCTGCTAGTTTTGCTGTCTCTAATGTATTTACCAAACATGGAAAACCATTCAGCAATGGAGAATTTTTAAAAGAAGCATGGTTAAAATGCACACCATATCTTTTTGACGACTTCGGAAATAAAGAAAAAATAATCCAAAATATAAGAGATATTCCTCTGGCTAGAAACACTGTAAAAGACAGAATTTTAAAAATGGCTGCAAATATAAGTCAACAGCAAAACACAGATATAATTTCTTCAGTCCTAATTTCGCTTTGCCTTGATGAGAGTACTGATATTTCTGGTTCAGCACGTTTGGCAATTTTTGTCCAATATTGCATTGGGAATGACGTCAAAGAAGAATTAATAGTCTTAAAATATTTAGCAACAACAACAAAAGGAGTGAATCTTTGTGAAACAGTTATAAATGTGTTGTCCAAAAGAAACATAGATCCCTTCAATGTTGTGTCGGTAACTACTCATGGTGCACCCAGTATGACTGGCAAAGAAGCTGGTTTTGTCAATTTGTTTACAAAACACATTGGACATTCACTTTTGAGTTTTCACTGCATTATGCATCAGTAAGTTTTATGCTCACAGGCTGGTTTCAAAACTCTGGAAAATATTATGAGCACAGTAAGAAAATTTTATATCTGCAAATGCGTTGAATAAAAGAAAATTAAACGTTTTATTGAGTTAGATAAACTCGGTCTACAATGGTTTACTTATGTACAATAATGTCCAGTGGCTAAGTTGAGGTAAAGTGCTCCAGCAATTTTTGAATGCTTGGATGAAGTTAGACTTTTGCTACATAACGAGAATAAAACTGAACAATACCAAGAATTAATGAATGTTGAAATTGCAAATATTTTATCGAGACATCGTTTCCCAAAGCTTCAAATATTTTCCAAATTTGAAAAAATTCTTCACAGATTTGGACTTTCACAGAAAACCAGGTGAAGCTAAACTGACTAAAGAATTTTCAGAAGTTATTAACTCTGTAATCAGTGAGTTTTCATCAAGATTCATCCAGTTTAGACGATTCGCAGAAAGTGCAAAATTTATCATGTACCCAGATACAATGGGTGCAGATAACCTGAATTTAGAAACCTTTGACTGGTTAAAGTTGGACGAACTTGAAATGCAATTATGAGATTTTCAGTCGAGTTCCATATGGAAGCAAAAATCTGAGGATTTACAAAAAGATTTGGAAATAACTGAACACGAGTGGTTGCCAAATATATTTAATAAGCATGCAGAAAACTTGGAATGCCATACCGCAAAGCTTCTATTGTTTGAGAAAACTAGCACAGGCTGTTTTGACAGTTTTTTCTTCTACATATGCTTCATAAAAAATAGTTTCAGGAACAGATTGACCGATGAATCTACAGTAGTTCAGCATTCGTGTTGCTGAAAGTCTCCAAATATGAACCAGATATAAAGTGTTTGTCATCGAATATTCAACAACAAAAAGCTCATTAATAAATTATTGGAATTACAGTAGAGTCTCACTTATCCTACCTTCGCTTATCCAACATTCTGTATTATCCAACATCCCACTGCAAAAAGAAAAAAAAATGCATCAATCGGCAACAAGAACTGCAAGTTGCCAGTGTGAGCGTAATCCATTTTTTTGTTGCTCCCGACCCAACCACAGCTAATTACAGGGAACCTCGGTTTGCGAGCATAATTCTTTGTGGAAAGTTTAGCAGCTTCAACTCAAAAAATGGGATTCAACAAAAGCCTGAAATGTGCACAGACGTGCACAAATGATTCCATATACAAAATATCTTCGCTTTTAAAAGTTTAGTTAAGTTTTAAAGTAAAACGGTTCACACAAAAAAAAGAAAATTAAAATAGAAAAAAAGGAAAATTAATGTTAAGAAAAGTTCAATTCTAAGCTTAATCTTGTTGTATCTCAAATCGTTACTATTTACTTAACATTTCTGAACCATTTCAAAACGCTCAGAAAACTGTATGCTTATCGCATTTTTAAACTTAAAATGGGTCTATCAAGTCCCTCTTTACTGAGTCCTGTTCTAAACAACAACTGAGCTTATTATCACACTGTTTCTCCGTTACAGTAACAACGATCTATCTCTTGCTAACTTATAGGGGGGAAAAGACTATACCATAAGTTATGACTATGAAAGAAATTTATATTCTATTCAAATTAAGCAAACATTAATATGGGTTTAACTCAAAACTTTAACTTTCTAAGATTGGCTCTTACAATTACTATACTTCAATATGAGCCAATTACTTTTATATTAACTATTCTTTTCAAATCATTAGCAATAACACTGCAAACAAACATTTTAAAAATTTGATATTTCAATCATTGGCTGTTTCTTGAAGCAGACACAGTTTATTCACAGGTCTGTCCAGTGTGCTGGTTTTGGTCTGACTGTGCCTTTGGCATCTGGCATTGTCTTGATGACTCGACCCATTACCCAGGAATAGAGAGGTGTAACTTTATCCACAATTAAAACAACAACAACATTTATTTATATAGCACATTTTCATACAAACAGTAGCTCAAAGTGCTTTACATATTAAAGAATAGAAAAATGAAAGACACAATTATAAAACAAAATAAATCAACATTAATTAACATCGAATAAGAGTAAGGTTCAATGGCCAGGGGGGACAGAAAAAACAAAAAAACTCCAGACGGCTGGAGAAAAAATAAAATCTGTAGGGATTCCAGACCATGAGACCGCCCAGTCCCCTCTGGGCATTCTACCTAACATAAATGAAACAGTCCTCTTTGGATTTAGGATTCTCACGGAAGGGCTTGATGATGATGATGGTCACGTAGACTTCTGCCTTTTAATCCGTTCATCATTGTTGGAGCATCATGAAGCTTTGAGTAGTGGGGGTGGCGCAGGCCACCACCACAAAGAAACCGGAAAAAGAAACAGAAAAGAGAGTAGGGGTCAGTACCGATTTTAGAGCCACCATGAATAGTTATTTTGAGGAAATTGAACATATAGAGTATCAGGATTAAGTTAAATTAAGATTAAAATGAAGTTATAAAAAGGCCATGTTAAAGTAATATGTTTTCAGCAGTGTTTTAAAGTGCTCTACAGTATCAGCCTGGCGAATTCCTATTGGCAGGCTATTCCAGATTTTAGGTGCATAGCAGCAGAAGGCCGCCTCACCACTTCTTTTAAGTTTTGTTCTTGGAATTCTAAGGAGACACTCATTTGAGGATCTGAGGTTACGATTTGGAATATAAGGTGTCAGACATTCCGATATATAAGATGGGGCGAGATTATTTAAGGCTTTATAAACCATAAGCAGAATTTTAAAGTCAATTCTGAATGACACAGGTAACCAGTGTAGTGACATTAAAACTGGAGAAATGTGTTCGGATTTTCTTTTCCTAGTTAGGATTCTAGCAGCTGCATTCTGCACTAGTTGCAAACGATTTATGTCTTTTGGGTAATCCTGAGAGGAGTGCGTTACAGTAATCTATTCGACTGAAAACAAACGCGTGAACTAATTTCTCAGCATCTTTCAGTGATATAAGCGTGTAGCGGTGCCACATAGTGTTTAAATGTCAGTGCTGTGTGTGTCTCTTTTTCATTGTCCCATTGACTGCGTTGTGTGTATCAGTTAATGTTGTCCCCGTAAAGGAGGAAGGATGATGGGAGGAGTTCACAATCACTTACCTGGAAAACACCTGTATATCAATTAATCAATTACTGCCGTCACGGATTATTTAAGGAGAAGAGGAGGAGACGAAAGGGGAGACCAGCACGAGGAGAGAGAAGGAGAACAACCAATAACGCATTCACGATTACAACCTGCCTGCCGTTTCATTCCATTGCGCTATCATCCAGTTTGTATTTCATTCATCCGACTGCCTTTCAACCTGCTTACCGCTGAAGACCCGGGTCGAATCATCATTCGCCACGCCGAGGAATCACGGTGAGGTTATTCCAAACGCCGGGAAATACGAACATTACTATCGTCATTAATCAGTACCCGTATTCAGGACATTTATTTCACGCATCGGACTCAAGTTCATGATCATTCCGTTTGCCAGCCATTTGTCGTTTGTGTGGTGTGTGTCATATGTAACGTGGACAAGGGAGGGGATTTATATATATATATATTGTCGGGTTTGCTGTGGGATTGTTGGGGTGGAGGAATATTTGAGTGTACATTTGTCTTGTGGCGTGTCTTGTCCCATTTAATACATTTATTCTTGTTTCCTTTTACATTCTGCTTATTGTCTTTGCTTTTCAAACCGTCGATTGTGGGAAAGTTAATCTGTGTAGGAGTACGGCTTGACAGGAAAAGGTTTCTCAGTCAATTATCCAGGCCACAGGTCTTGGAGGTGTAGCTGCCGGCTGGGAATAAGGGGTCGGCCGTTACATAAGTGGTGCCCTCTCTGAGGAATCTTTATTTAATTCGATCACTGTCTGCCTTTAAATTTTCCCCAAAAATATCATGTCTTTAGGGCGTGCCGAGCAGGACGACACCATTGCTTCTCGGTGTGATGATGGAGTAGCCGGGCGCGCACGCCACGGTCAGAGCGTGTTCAGCGGTGCGAGAGGTGGTGGATTCTTTGCAGTCGCTGTACCTCAAGATCACCGTGGACCTGAAGAGGAAGGCCTGGAGGACGTCTGAAATGAAAGAATACATCAACGAGCAAGTTCAACTCCTGGGGCGGAAATGTGTTGTGCCTCCAGAGGCGGGATCGACGCTGGCAAGATTCTCTTCAGGGGAAGTCCAAAGGTGTCTCCAGAAGATAAGACCGTCGCCCGTCATTCAACGCCGCATATCTCGGGAGGGCGCATGCCTCAATCGGCCATTTGTTCCTGGGGTGCGCCTGTCTTTTCCCAAGTTAGGGGCTCCATATAATGTCGATGATGTCCTGAACTTTGTGGAGGACGGGGAGGCGTACCTGGCCGTTAACCCTCTAACCCGGAAGAGCTAATTGGGGTGATAGGGACATCCCTCTCGGACCGGTGCGGAGCTGGTGGCTGACGGCCAAGAAGACCATTTTCGACTGGGGATCCTTTCGTCGATCTTTCCTCGCGGCTTTTCTTCCGAAGACTACGAGACCGAACTGGAGGACAAGCTGCGGTCCATGGTGCAACTACCTTCACAAACCATCCGGGACTTCGCCTATGAATACCGGGCTTTGTGTTTGAAGTGGCGGCGGCTATGGCTGAAGAAGAGGTGGTCCGCCGCGTCCTTAATGCCTGTAACCGCGGTTAGCTGGGAGTCTCAGGGGTGGTGGGATCGGTGGAGGACTTGGTGAGGGTAGGCTCCCAAGTGGAACAGGACTGGGAAACTCAAGACGTACTGGCACAAAGTTCAGGCCAGTACACGAGAAACCCAGCCCCTAAAACCACAACGAGCCAAACCTTGCCGGTCGGAAGCCGATCTCGCCATTATGCAAGCGAGCACGTCCCTTCTGATCGTCCCAGTGATGCTGCGGGGGTGGCAGATGGATGCGGTGGTGGATACCGGGAGCCACCATACTTTAATCCGCTCAAGCCAGTGGGAGAAGATTAGCCGACCGACAGACAAATTAACATCTGCCCCGTCCGTCCGATTTGTATTGGCGGATGGGAGTGAACACAAGGCCCTGGGCAGAGTCCCCTTGAGGTACAGTGTACTCGCCACCACCTGGGATATGAATACGTATGTCCTGGAGGACCAGCACCTGTCAGTTCCGTTACTCCTTGGGCTGGATTCTCTAGCCACCATGAGGATGACCATCCATCTCAGTCCCAGGGGGTATACGGTACCGGGGGAAGGGATATGCGATTCATTTACAAATCCAAAGAAGATCTGGGCTCGGAATTTATCGGGTTTTACGCAGCAGAGAGGAGCGGCGCAAGCACCTCGGCGGCAGCCCCAGTGGAGGGACAACCTGAAGAGGTGAGGCCGGTGCTGAAGAAGTGGGCGAGGTGTGGACGGAGAAGTTAGGAGTTGCCCGTGGGGTGACCCACATGGTCCACACCTTGGACGAAGTCCCTATAAGGCACCGAGCTTACGGGTTTCTCCACTGAAGAGGGGCGTCATTAAAGAACACCTCGATCGGATGCTCGCCGAGGGAATAATAGAACCATCTTCCTCCTCCTGGGCGTCCCCTGTGGTCCTCGTGAAGAAGTCGGATAATTCCTATCGTTTCTGTGTGGACTACAGGGGGGTTAAAGAAGACGAGCCTGGACGCATATCCCATGCCCCTGGTTCATGAAATCCTGGAGTCACTGCATGGAGCTGCAGTATTTAGCACCTTAGATCTCCGCAGTGGCTATTGGCAGGTGCCGATGGACGAGGGAGTAAAAGAAGACGGCAGTCATCACCCCTGAAGGCCTGTTCCAGTTCAATGTCATGCCTTTTGGGCTTAAAAATGCTGGGGCCACTTTCCAGCGGCTCATGGAGCAGGTTCTGAGGGGGTTGATAGGCAAGATCTGCTTCGTGTACATCGATGACGTCATTGTTTACTCCCCTTCTATAAATCAACATCTCCGGATTTAGACACCATTTTCCAGCGATTTCATCAAGCGCACCTTACGCTGAACACGAAGAAGTGTACCTTCATTCAACCCCACATACGCTTCCTCGGGCACATTCTTTCATCGGAGGGGTCGCTGTAGACCCCGAAAGACCTTGGCCATCCGGGAGTACCCCGCCCACAGATTTGAAGTCGTTGCAACGTTTTCTTGGGTTAGTGGGGTGGTACCATAAGTTTATTCCCCGGATGGCAGATATAGCGGCTCCCTTGAACCAGCTTAGGAAAAAAGATGTCCCGTGGGAGTGGACGACAGAATGCCAGGACGCGGTCGAGCGACTAAAGAGCCACCTACAAGAGCCACCCGTTCTGGCCCAACCGATCCACAGCTCACCTTCCAGGTACAGACAGATGCCAGCAACCTGGGGCTCGGCGCGTGCTCACTCAAAGAATTAACCAGGCTGAACATGTCAGCGTCGCCTCACGAGTTTTGCTTGGCGCTGAGCTGAACTACTCGACAGCTGAGAAGGAGTGTTTGGCTGTCGTGTGGGCTGTGGAGAAATGGAGACATTATTTGGAGGGGTTGAATTGAAGTGTACACCGACCATCACGCTCTGACCTGGGTGTTCAATCACCCGAAGACCTCCTCCCGTCTGACCAGGTGGGTCCTCCGCCTCCAGAATTTTACGTTCAGGGTGACTTACGGAAGGGCTGTGGTAACATCGTGCGGATGCACTATCTAGGTATCGGAGCCGTCGGGGATGGTGTGTTTGGCAGAGGCGAAAAGATGATCCTCCCTCTGCCAAGGAGCCTTGAAGACCTAGCCCAAGCACAAGCTACCAGTCCATTCTGCCAGAACATCAGGGAAGGGCTGGAGCAACAGCGAACTGACCGGGTACACTTTGTGGACCTCCAAGGGGTCTTGTACAGGACTATTCCATCCACCCTTGGGGTCTGCAACATCAACTGGTGGTCCCGGAAGAGCTCGTCCCGACTTTCTGAAGCACTACCATGACAGTCCTTTAGGTGGTCACCTTGGAAGGACAAAAACTTTATTAAAGATTCTGGGGTTGCGTGGTGGCCGTCTGTCCGAAAGACGTGTGCCACCACGCGTGAAGACGTGTGCCACCTGCCAACAACTAAAAAACCCACCTGGTAAACCGGCGGGATTACTTCAATCGACGATCGCAGATGGACCAGGAGAGACTTTGGGAGTCGACCTAATGGGGCCATTTCCTATCACCAGCTCGAGGAAGACCGTCCTGATGGTAGTAGTAGACTATTTTTCGAAGTGGGTGGAGCTGTTTGCGTTAGCCGATGCAAGGGCTAACAAAATATGCTCCATCCTGAAGAATGAAATCTTCACCCGCTGGGGGGTGCCAAGAAACATCATCTCGGATCGGGTCCGCAGTTCACAAGCTCCATATTGGATGAACTTTATGCAGCCTGGGGAGTGAAGAAAAACCTCACCACCGCTTACCATCCCCAGGCCAACATGACGGAGCGAGTGAACGGACCCTGAAGAACATGATCGCCTCCTATGTGGGTGAACGCCATCAGGACTGGGATAAATGGCTCCCCGAGCTCCGGTTTGCCCTGAACACCGCGGTGCATGAAGCCACAGGTGAGACGCCTGCTTTGGTTGCGCTGGGCAGACAGCTTAAGGGCCCACTCGACCGACTCCTTCCCAGCACCCCTAGTCCAGAATCCACCAGTTACAATAATTTGGTTAAGGTAGAGGGTTTACGGCGGAGAATCCAAGGGAGGTTGGTGAGTTCGACATCCAGACACGCCAAACTGTATAATGCCCGCGGAGGGAAGCGCACTTCCAGCCGGGTGATTTGGTCTGGATTAGAGCTCACCATCTCTCAGATGCCAGCAGAAAATTCTCCGCCAAGCTAGCGCCTAAATGGTTAGGTCCAGCTAAAATCATTCAACAAACAGGTCCAGTCAATTTCCAGATCCAAAGGGGTATCGGCGCTGCCTCCAAGTTAGACACCATCCATGTGGCCAACCTCAAGCCGTGCCGCCCTCCCTTGTCCAAGGTTGGGGGAATGTAGCGGTGCCACATAGTGTTTAAATGTCAGTGCTGTGTGTGTCTCTTTTCATTGTCCCATTGACTGCGTTGTGTGTATCAGTTAATGTTGTCCCGTAAAGGAGGAAGGATGATGGGAGGAGTTCACAATCACTTACCTGGAAAACACCTGTATATCAATTAATCAATTACTGCCGTCACGGATTATTTAAGGAGAAGAGGAGGAGACGAAAGGGAGACCAGCACGAGGAGAGAGAAGGAGAACAACCAATAACGCATTCACGATTACAACCTGCCTGCCGTTTCATTCCATTGCGCTATCATCCAGTTTGTATTTCATTCATCCGGACTGCCTTTCAACCTGCTTACCGCTGAAGACCCGGGTCGAATCATCATTCGCCGCGCCGAGGAATCACGGTGAGGTTATTCCAAACGCCGGGAAATACGAACATTACTATCGTCATTAATCAGTACCCGTATTCAGGACATTTATTTCACGTACCGGACTCAAGTTCATGATCATTCCGTTTGCCAGCCATTTGTCGTTTGTGTGGTGTGTGTCATATGTAACGTGGACAAGGGAGGGGATTTATATATATATATATTGTCGGGTTTGCTGTGGGATTGTTGGGGTGGAGGAATATTTGAGTGTACATTTGTCTTGTGGCGTGTCTTGTCCCATTTAATACATTTATTCTTGTTTCCTTTTACATTCTGCTTATTGTCTTTGCTTTTCAAACCGTCGATTGTGGGGAAAGTTAATCTGTGTAGGAGTACGGCTTGACAGGAAAAGGTTTCTCAGTCAATTATCCAGGCCACAGGTCTTGGAGGTGTAGCTGCCGGCTGGGAATAAGGGGTCGGCCGTTACAAGCGGTCTAACTTTACTTATGTTTCTTAAGTGAAAAAATGCTGTCCTAATGATCTGATTAATATGTGATTTAAAATTCAGATTACAGTCAACAATCACCCCTAAGTTTTTTACCTCCGTCTTGACTTTTAATCCTAATGTATCCAGTTTATTTCTAATAGCCTCATTGTATCCATTATTGCTGATCACTAAAATTTCAGTTTTCTCTTTATTTAACTTGAGAAAATTACTATTCATCCATTCTAAGATACTAGTCAGACATTCTGTTAGTGAATCAATAGAATCAGGGTCATCAGGAGCTATTGATAAGTACAGCTGTGTGTCATCAGCATAGCTGTGGTAGCTCACATTGTGCTCTGAGATAATCTGACATAACGGAAGCATGTAGATTGAGAATAACAGCGGACCCAGGATAGAGCCTTGTGGAACACCATATCGGATATCATGTGTCTTCGAGTTGTAATTCCCACAACTAACACAAAATTTTCTCCGTCAGGTAGGATTCAAACCAATTTAAGACCGTGCCAGAGAGGCCCGCCCATTGACTAAGGCGATTTCTAAGAATGTTGTGATCAATGGTGTCAAATGCAGCACTCAGATCAAAGAGGATGAGAACAGATAAATGGCCTCTGTCTGCATTTACCCGCAAGTCATTTACTACTTTAACGAGTGCAGTTTCTGTGCTGTGATTTGTTCTAAAACCCGACTGAAATTTATCAAGAATAGCATGTTTATTTAGGTGGTCATTTAACTGCATAATGACTGCCTTCTCCAGAACTTTACTTAAGAAAGGCAGGTTAGAGATGGGTCTAAAATTTTCAAGAGCTGAGGGGTCGAGATTATGTTTCTTAAGTAGGGGTTTAACTACAGCAGTTTTAAGACAGTCTGAGAAGACCCCAGTATCTAGTGACGAATTTACTATGTCAAGAACATTATCAATTAGCACGCCTGATACTTCTTTGAAAAACCTTGTTGGTATCGGGTCAAGGACACAAGTGGAGGGTTTTAATTGAGAGATTATTTTCTTTAAATCAGGTAAATCTATCCTAGTGAAAGAGTTTAATTTGTTTATAACAGGATGCTGGGGTTTAGGAGGATCCTTAGTGTTGGAGGGATATACTATGTTATTTCTAATATCATTAATTTTTTGATTGAAAAATACAGCGACAGCCTCACAGGTTTCACTGGAAGCACTTAGTAGGCATTCCTTTGAGCTACCTGGGTTTAGTAGGCGATTAATTGTAGAAAATAAGCCTCTGGGATTACTAGCATTGTTATTTATAATCTTGGAGAAATAGCAGCGTCTCTCAAGACGGACAGTGTTATTGTATTCTGTTATTTTGACTTTTAATATTTCGTGGTGGATAGTAAGTTTAGTCTTCCTCCATTGACGCTCAGCTCTACGGCTTGTTCTCTTTAAATCAGACACTCTTTGGGTCTTCCATTGTATAACAATGCTAGAAGATTTTTTCAGTCTTTTCAGGTGCAACTATGTAAACAGCAGCTCTTACTTTAGAATTAAATCTTTCCACCTTACTATTTACATTATCCTCGCTATTATAGCTGGCACTATAAACGGACTGATTGCTTAAAATGTTTGTAAGTTTTAAAGCTGCTTCCGAGTCAAAGAAGCATTTTTTAACAATATGCTTCTCATGAGTGGTTTTTATCATTATTTCTATATTAAAAAGTAGAAGAAAATGGTCTGATAGACCAATATCAATGATCAAAAACAATGTCCCCTGGTTCAAAATTTCTTCTTGGTGCAAGCCATTTTTGACGTTCTTGAAGTATTGGCAAGTACTCTTTTGTCCATCTTTTCCAAAACAAATCAGTCATGTATTGAATTTGTTTCCAGCGTCTTCTTGGGTATGGTTCATTTTCTGAAACGAGTTCGGGTGGTATTTCAGGTTTTGTCTTCAGTAACAACAAGTGATTAGGTGTGAGTGGTTCCAAATCATTTGGGTCATCTGATGTCTTTGTAAGTGGTCTGTTATTGAGTATTGATTCCACTCTACACATCATTGTAGGAAGTTTTTCATTATCAAGTGTTTGTTGGTTTAGTGTTGAATTTAAGATCTTTCTTATGCTTCTGATTTGTCTTTCCCACAATCCACCTTGATGTGAAGCTGATGGTGGATTGAAAATCCATTTGATTTGTTCTTGCATCATAGCATCACTGATTTTTTTGTGTTCCAATTTCTTAATAGCTTCTCGTAGCTCTCTTTCTGCTCCAACAAAATTTATTCCATTGTCTGAGAGCATGATTTTAATTCCTCTTCTTTCCATAAGTCGGAGTATGGCTTGGATACAAGAATCAGTGTCTAAGCTATGTGCGATCTCTATGTGCGCAGCTCTGGTTGTTAACATGTGAAGATTACTCCGTACCTCTTGACTAGGCTTCTTCCTCTTTTGACTAGGAAGGGGCCAAAATAATAGGTTTGAAGCATCTGTTTACTTTATAGTCTGTAAGTAACTTCAAATCATCCATCCATTTTTTCCATTTCTGAATGTGTTTGACTTCTACTTCCTCATCCCACCCAAATTTCTCTTTGCATAAGTCTCTTAGAATAAGCTTTGCTGGCAGTAAGGCAGGCGCTAGAAAACCAAGTGGGTCATAAACTGAGCTAACAACAGACAGGACACCACGTCTTGTAGCAGGCTTGTTTTGTAACTTAATCTGAAATTTGAAACTTTTCGTTTCTGTGCACCACTGGATGCCCAGGGCACACTCTGTGGGAAGGAGACTGTGGCTCAAATCAAATCTGTTGTTACTCACCCACTTAGTCAAATGGAGTCCCCCTTTGAGGCATAGAGCTTGGAGGTCCTTTACCAGCTTTATTGCTTGTTCTTCTGTCGTCACTGACCTTAAACAGCAATCCACATACAAGTTATTGAGAACGGTGTTAATAGCTTCCTCAGGAAATGTATCTCTGGCATCTTCAGCTGTTCTACACAAAGCATAACAAGTACAACTGGGTGAAGAAATAGCACCAAAAAGATGTACTGTCATTTTGAATTCTTTAAGATCTTTATTTAGATTATCTTCAGGCCACCACAGAAAACGTAAAAGATCTGTGTCTTTGTCTAGTATCTTAACTTGGTAGAACATTAACTTAATGTCTGCGATTAAAGCTACTGGCTCCTTTCTAAATCTTGTAAGGACACCAATGAGTGTGTTAGTTAGGTCAGGGCCTTTTAGTAATTGTTCAGTAAGTGAAATCCCCTGGTAGGCGGCAGTGCAGTCAAAGACCAATCGAATCTTATTTTTCTTTGGATGATACACACCATGATGTGGAATGTACCACACTTGCAATTTAGGCTTTCTTTAGGTACCTTAATAGCATAACCATTGTCTATAATGTCTTTCATGAAGGCTTTATAGTCTTCGTGGAAAACTGAATTTTTGCTGAATTTTCTTTTGAGTCCAATAGTACGCTGTTCAGCAATACAGCGGTTATTCAGCATTTTAAGTGTTTCATCCTTCAAAGGCAAATTTAAACAATAGTGGCCACCTACCAGTCTTGCAGATTCTGAAGCTACTGTATGTGCATGAACTTGATGTCTTCCTGAGACATCTCCTCCTTTTCTTCACAGTTACGCTCTGGAAAATCTGTGTTATACTGTTGCAGCAACATATCGTCAATCTCTGTTATTGATAGATGATTGATTGAAAGTTTGGGCATCTTACCACTTTGTTTTGCGAGGTCATCTGTCTCTTTGTATGGTCTACCAACCACCCATCCAAGTGCAGTCTTCATGGCGTGAGGTCCAAATCCCTGGCTAGGTATCATTCGTGACTACTTGAAGATTTCTGGGTAGTTGATTCCAATTAAAAGATCAACTTCAGAGTCAATATTAGATAGACGTACCTCTTTAAGATATGCCCACTTATCGATATCTTCTTGTAGTGGAATACTTTCTCTGCTTACTGGAATGGAGACCTGTGTGAAGACCTTTGGCAAATCAATGTATTCAACATCATTGAGACCACAGACTTATAAATCTGATAAGACAGAACATTGGGTTAACATCTTTGAATCGTCATCATAATTACTCATAGTTTTGAGGAATACTTGCGTCGTTCTCCCTTGAAGGCTCAATTGTCTCTCGAGCCTTTCAGTGCAAATCGTTACTGTACTGCCGAGGTCTATAAAGGCGTATGTTTCTACATACCTTTCACTTTTCTTAGATTTTACCTTAACAGGAACTAGTTGAAGTGCGTATTCTTCTCCGGCCCCAGTAAAGGTACAAGTTCCAGTCTCTGTTTCCTTTTCATTAGATGTTGCCATACTAACCATAGCTTTAAATACTGCTCCACTGTCCATTTTAATATGCAGGATATCTGGGTGCTGTAAAGAACATGTCTGACATTTCATTCTTTCTTTACAGTTCTTACTTAGATGACCCTGTTTGAGACAACGAAAACATAAACCTTTAGATTTTAAAAAGTCAACTCTTTCGTTATGTGACAGTTCTTTGATTTTTCTACATTCAATGAGGATATGCTGGTCAATGCAAAAAGCACAAGGTTTTTCAAATGCACTTGTATCGTTAACATTCATTAAGACAGAGATTTCTTGAGTCTCCTTTTCAGCAGCATCAGATATATTTGTAGTAAAAATGTTTCCTGATCTAATTTTGTCGTTTTTTTCCTTTTTTCTCTATGTCGCCATAAACGGGATGTAAACATGTAAAAACACAGTTAAATCGTGAATGTCGATCTCTCTATCTTCTTCATCTTCAATTTGATAAGCTGCGTCTCACCACTTATCTCGTATAGAATATGGGAGCTTTGTGAGAATAGTAGTGATATTTTCATTGCTATTGAATGCTGCTCGATTTCTTGTTTTGGTCATGGAATCCATACAGTTATCAAGAAAGGTTGCATAATCTCTCAAGGCTTCCCCATCATTTACAGTATTTTATTTGAGGCCACTTTAAAGCTTTGCTTACATATGTATCTATTACGAACGCTTGGTTGCCATAGTAACTTTCAAGCTGTTTTCTGGCCTTTTCATATACTTCATCTGGTGGCAATCCTGTACATCCTTCAATCATCTCTTGGGCTGATCCTCTTCTATATTGAATCAAATAATCTAATTTATCTTGTGGGTCTACTAATATGTAACCTACAGCGTGATCAAAGATTCTGATAAATTTTGCATAAGTCAGTGGGTAACCTGAAAATAAAGGGACCTGTCTGTGTGGTACTTCACCACGCGGCGCCGGAGGTGCTGGAGGTGTTGGAGCAGGTGTTATTTTTTGATCAGTTAATTCTGCGCTAATATGTTTATTACATAATTGTTACAGCTCTGAGTGTTGGTTTTTGTGCTAGATGTGGTTTGCTCCTGCTTTTCTACTTTAACTGTTCAGGTAGCATTTGTAGGATACCATCAAGTGTCGATTGTTCAACAATAACTGCTGAAGAAGGTGATGATGCGGTAGCGGTTTTCTGGGCTAAAAAATCAAGTTTAATATCGAGAGCGCATCTTAGCTGATGAGATGTCTTTCCTGTTTTTGACTTTGAGCGATCTCGTTCTTGTAATTGCATCTCTTCGAATTGATTAACTAGCTGTTCATCAGATGTGTGTGTTAACAGTCTATTTGCATCTTTCAGCCATGCCATTGTAGCGACAGCAAATTCATTCAATTTCTTAGAGCTTTCCGTGAATGTCTTTTTCTGTTTCTTAATCGCTCCCTCCTTATTTAAAGTAGATAGTAGCTTTTTGTGTGACTTCTCTATCTCTCTGTGCGTCACACAAAAATCTTCAAATCTTTTTGATACAATTAAGCGGTTTCCTGGAATGTCTTTAAGACTTTCAATTTCAGGTATGAACACGGAAAGCTTATCTTTCCTCTGATTTATGTGATCTTTAAGATCTCTAATTACATTTTCTGACTTCGAGTCTGTACTCAGATCACTGCCGATCTCACTTGAGCTCTGTTTAGACATTGCCATGACAACAGTTCAAGCAAATGACAGGATGTTTCCTGACGACAATTTCATCACAATAGGAACGTTTCAACAAAGCAGATTACTTCTTCGTAACAAGGCTTCAATGACTCAGACAAAAGCACAACCGATCATTCAAAATGTCTTTTTTAAAATATCACCGTCTCTCAAATCTTCTCAAGGTACGGCGACCTTGCTTTCATTTACAATCATGCGAAGATAGTAGATAAGAACACAGTACCTTCTGAATGATTCAGTTCTTTTTCTTCGTTGACGAGTCCTGGAGCAGAAGTGTCCTCCGTTCTGATGGTACATTCCAATTCATGTTCAAGGCCTTCAGATGGCAAAGTTTTTTGACAAAATGTAGCTGTGTTTTCCCAAAATTACCAAAGTTTAGCAGCTTCAACTCAAAAAATGGGATTCAACAAAAGCCTGACACGCAGAAATGATTCCACAGACAAAATATCTTTGTTTTTAAAAGTTTAGTTAAGTTTTAAAGTAAAACAGTTCACACAAAAAAAGAAAATTAGAATAGCAAAAAAAAAAGGAAAATTAATGTTAAAAAAAGTTAAATTCTAAGCTTAATCTTGTTATATCTCAAATCGTTACTATTTACTTAACATTTCTGAACCTTTTCTAAACGGTCAGAAAACGGTATGCTTATCCCATTTCTAAACTTAAAATGGGTCTATCAAGTCCCTCTTTACTAAGACCTGTTCTAAACAACAACTGAGCTTATTATCTCACTGTTTCTCAGTTACAGTAAGAAGGTTCTATCTCTTGCTAACTTATAGGGGGAAAAGACTATACCATAAGTTATGACTATGAAAGAAATTTATATTCTATTCAAATTAAGCAAAAATTAATATTAACTCAAAACTTTAACTTTCTAAGATTGGCTCTTACATACAGTATATCAATGCGAATTTCCCCATAAGATATAATGGAAACTCAGATGATTCGTTCCACAACCCAAAACTATTCATATAAAAATGATTAATATATAATATAAAGTAAAAATAAATAAAGCAAATTAACCTGCACTTTACCTTTTAAAAGAATCATGGCTGGTGTGAGTGAGTTTCTAAACTCTTGTGGGATTCCACCTAACAGGACAATACGCGGAAGAGCGTCCCAAAGCAATCGTAGTCTCCCAGTGCTGTAGCAGTTCACCATAAAGGCCAATCCAAAAAGATCGCAGACATGCTATAAGCACCTGCCATCGATGGGTGATACAAGGAACAAGGAACATTATAAATGCGCAAGGCACAGTGTTACTTTCCCCCGACCCTGCCTGTCTGCTGTGTCTGTGTATAGGAGAAAGGCAGATCCGGCTAAAATAAATAACCGCGCTGTTGCTGTTTCAAGCTGAATAAAGCCGGTGTTGCTAAAAGTAGTGAGACTCATCTTCGAGTTTTTGGGTGCAAGACGGGGACTCACACGTCACAGCACAAACACACACACACGCAGTCACAATTCTGTAGTAAACAGTATACGCTTATATGGATGTTGACTATATGAGTGACGAAATTAAGGCTTTTGAAACTGCAATTAATTACATTGAGCAACAAAAAGAAGCTACAGGAATCAACATAATGATGCTGCAAAGATGGCGAGACTTGACAGCGAAGAAACGGCACTCGTCAGGAAAGCAGACTACGATCAAAAATGTCTTTAAATCATCACAGGACTGAACTTTTCAAGTAGAGTACATACTGATGTTCAGATAGTTCTGTAACTGTAAGTTCATTTTTTTCAGTTAATTTATTCTGTTGTTTTGTAAAACATGATTATTAGGTTCATAAGGTGTAAAATTATAACATAGTTTGACGTTTAATAGGCTTTTTCTTAACACCTGCCATTATCCAACATTTTCACTTATCCGACGTTCTGCCGGCCCGTTTATGTCGGATAAGCGAGACTCTACTCTATTTTATTTTCTTTTTTCTATTTCAAACATGATTTTAATAAAATTCTGTTACAATGAATTATAAATTTGTCCCTTCCTATAACAAACTATCTGGCACGTTAGCACTTTAAGAAATATAACATTTTTAATTTTTGGCACACCAGCAGAAAAAGGTTCACCACCCCTGGGTTAGAATGAAAACCTGCAACCATGGTGGTCCTCATGAACTGGAGTTGGCGATCCCTGTCATAGTGTATGGTTCCAGGACATAGGAAATTTACTTTGATTTCTAGTTAGGGTCAGTTTGACCACCCACTACTCATGATATGTTGTGCTTTAACATTTTTATTTTAGATGAAGAATTTTTCCCTTCTTCCTTCCTTTCATTCTACCTTTTTTTCCATCCAGTTAACAAACTAGCTAAATCCAACTTAATTGTTACAAGAAACTGGAGCATCCTGAACAGTATTAAATGCAAAGTTGTCTACATACATCTTTTAAAGATGTACGATGAAAACTAAGGTAGGCTATACAGAAAAAATCAATGGAGATGTGCAGTAGAAATGCAAACTACTGTATACACTGATAGTTCCTATAGCAAGTTTGTAAACCCTATCTCCTAGTTCTGTGACACAGCAACATTAACCACTGTACCACCATTCCATTCTGAACAATTTCTTACTTATTTTAATCATTTCTATCAGCAAAGACTCAATTGAAGCCAATTATGAGTGTGTTAGCAATACAGAGAAAAATGAAAATGGTAAAAGATAGGTAATTCATTTTGACATACTGTCATTAATTGTTAAACAGTTATGCATGATGAGTATTTTAGTGCTAATTTGGATATCTGTATGGTTGCTAGCAACCTCTAGATATTATAAATACTGATTTCAGAATTAACTAAAACTGCAAAATTACTTATTGAATTATTTGCATTAAATATTAAATATTGTAAATGTAATAATCTGTTTAATTCCATATTTAACATATAAAAATATGATCAAATACTTGAATTATTTGTTTCTAGTACATTTTTACACAGATCATTTGTTTTGTATATGTTAATGATTCATATTCTCTTAGACTTATTTAGCCTTGACACACATGATTGCAAATTTCTCAAATATTTTTGCAATTTATTCTGGGCAGAAAAGCAGTAAATTTAATTTTATAGATGAAAATCTATAAAACAAATAAATTTAAAGGAAACTGTAAAATGGTATTTTGAAATTTTATGTAAAATTACAAAGTGGTCTCCAATTCTTTTTGCAATTAAAAAGTTTAAGAGTGCAATTTACAAAGAAAAATGATTGGTTACAAACAATCTGCATTTTCAACTATTTGTCTAAAACATTTATTGCTCTAAATAGCTAATTGACACAGGCCATCTATGCTAAATTACTAAATAAGCTTTCATGTTTCTGTTATTGGCTCAAAGTACAGCCTTATCAGTTACAATCATGTTTGGATGGTTTTCTCAGTCACATTTAGATTAGGATTATCCTTCCAAAAGTAGTGCATACTGGTTTAAACTCTGCATATTTTGTGAATGGAAGGTTACACTTGAAAGGGAAGTTAAATATCAAGCACTTACTTTTCTGCCAGGTATAGGCCTATTACACAATATTAAGGCTTGT
Organism: Polypterus senegalus; assembly: GCF_016835505.1. Taxonomy (NCBI): domain Eukaryota; kingdom Metazoa; phylum Chordata; class Cladistia; order Polypteriformes; family Polypteridae; genus Polypterus; species Polypterus senegalus. The sequence continues at coordinate 218,867,959 of NC_053155.1, read as the reverse complement.
TGTGTTAAAAAAATGCTGAAGGCCTTCTACTTGGCCTTCGAAGCGTGCTGAAACATCAATACCATGTGGTCTATCAATGCTTTCATTCCCCTTACAAGTGGAAATACTTACAGCATATACTCTGTCACTAATAAACTCTTGAAATATTTGCTGACGATCAACTTGAAAAGTCGATCATTTAAGTATCAATTAAGTAATATCAGATTTACTAAAGCTCAGATTTCAAACAAATAAGCACACAAAGTAAATAAATGATTTTGTAGAAAACAGAATGATTGTTTTTTGATTTTTTTCATTTTTATAGTGTATTGGCATATTTTATAGCACCACATCTTAATGCTACTTAGAATCCTATATCCAGTAGCCAGGATCACTAGTGTTTGCTTCATATAATGCCCTATTTACCCTATTACCTCAAAGCTAAGTGATCCAAGGTGTCATTTTCCAATGATTATGTTCAATTTCAGGTATGTACCAGCTCATTGCACCCAGGGGAGTAGAAGTGCACTAAGCAAGATTTTTGGCACAGGCTCTTTAACATGCAAGAACAGGCCACAGAACCTTTGTTCAATGTGCCACTTCATATGCTCCAATGTATTTGTGTAGATTTGAACAAGTCACAGACTGAGCAAACGCATTAGCAAAGTAAATATCAACTAATTCAATATCCAGGGAGTGAATCCATAAACCACCAAAATGTCATACACTGAAAAGCAAGTGATGCAGAGATAAAAATCTTAACAAAATGCGAAACTAAAATCAAAATGAAGCAAGCTAAATATGAGCTCAGAAATCAAAAAATGTCACAAACATTAAATTATATAAAAATGTCCAAAAATCTCTGGGCAAAAGAGGAGCTCTAGAAGGGCTATTAAAAAGCTGAAATACATAATGCTCTAGCAAAACACCATCTAAGACTATGTTCACCATAGTGCGGAGACAGAAACAATATCTATTCAAATCTGATTTGAGTTACTTTCCTATGTGGTCCTAGATCGGATATGTATCCAATTTGAATCCATGTGACTTGAATGAGAACAGTCAGATTCATGAAATTAATTCATGTGTTTTTTTGCCTGTATGCATCAGCTGAGAGCCAGCACCAGCAACGTGGTAAAACAAAAATGGAGGAGAGTTACTAATGTGACAACTGTCACAATCCCACCATGCAGCACTGCCAGAGAAAAATGCAATGCACATATTAGATGCTAGCACATTTATTTTGTCAGTTTTAACACTAGAATCCCTGAAGCCTACGAAAAAAGTGGTAATGCTAGACCACCTTAAGTTTCCTCAGGGTCTTTGTTTTACAAATGTGTTGATCAGCACATGCAGCAGGCAGCCTGCTATTACATTGCCCACCAAACTTACCATTGATGTTTTACAGACTCAAATCAAATGCATATTTTTATTATATTATAGTAAATAATAATAATAATAATAATAGCATCTCACTACTCAAAACAAGGAGAACCCTGACTCAAACATGCAACCTTTTTCTTTCGTGGCTGCAGCTCTTACCTCTACACCAGCTAAGCAGACAATTGACTTTCTGTCAATTGATATTTCAGTTTCTGTTTTTACTCATTGACAGCAACATATAAACTGAATATTTCCTTTTTCTTTGGTTATATTCTTGAATAAAAGTGCACTTGTTGTGTTTAACCTTTTTTGAAAATGTATATTTGATATTTGGACTTCAGTCTTCACACATTATACACTTCACATCAGTATTTTTCCAATTATTAGTAGAACAAGAAAATATATTTCTGTTTTAGTTGTGTTCAAAATTTCTTGCCTCACATTTCCTGTCATCCTACATTTAAGCAGATCATTGTAGACATGGAACACAAATGAAATGTACTGTTGATTCCGGAATATAAGCCAAAAATTTCGTCCTAGATTTTTAGCTTGGAGTTTGGGGGTCGGCTTATACAACGAGTATCATTTAAGATTCAAGATCTCCCACAATGCCAGTTTTGCCAATGAATATGGAAGTAATTAATGATGAAACCACAGCGTCATCTTTCAGATGAAGAAGTAACTTTGCATGCCGGTGCTTTAAATTAAATAAAGAATTTATTCAAAAAAGTGCTTTAGTTGTTGATTTTATCAATAAAATCTATAATAAATTATCGGGAAGTTTAAAATAAACATTTTTGTTTTGATTTACGACCAACAAGTTACGACCCGAATGCGGTCACGTGTATCCGCTTGCGCGATTGTAAAAAAACAACTGAGAGCGTTAGTAAGTGTCAGTAGGAGCCCAGATACATGTGTTTGCGGATGTAATTTCGGTCATTGCAGTGATTTACCTGTATATATAATTCACTAAGACCATGCAAGCAAGGCACATAATTGCTAAGGAAGGAAGAGAAGGTAACGAAGGTAAAGAAAGCGATCACAATCGAAATGAAGACGGAAATTATGTGGAAATATGAGAGTGCTGTTTGTGTGACCGATCTCGCTAATATGTACAGCATGTCGAAAATCACCATCTCGACAATTTTACAAAGAAAAGATTTGCATAAGGAGGCTCCTTCTAAACAATAACCACCTTCCATTTCATTCTCCTCCTCCTCCCTTCCTGCAGCCCAAAGATGTCAAATTAAATGGTGAGTACAGTATGAAATTGTTGTTTCTAGAATAGAATGCCTTTATTTGTCACAATACACATGTACAATGAGATTAAAAGCAGCTCCTTCAGTGCAGACATATGTGTAGAACACAACAAGTAAATAAACAAATGGTGCGAAAAGATGCAAAGAAGTTGCAAAAAAAAAAGGTTCTGTATAGGGCTTGTATGGTTGTTTTTTTAGCCTTAGATCTGCGGCCCCGCTTCTGCTTTCTTTTCCTCCTCCGTCTGCGTCGTCTCCTAGGCCCGACAACAATCCACGAAGAGCCCGCTGGTCTCGCTATGTTGTCTGGGATGTTGTGCGTGTAATGAAAAACACTCAAAACAGATGTCTGGCTCTGGACACCGATGTCTATAAGGTTCTGACGGGTGCAGCGGATATTTGCCGAACCGATCGTACACAAACAAGCAAAAAAAAGAACAAAAACAAAAAAAAAGTGCACTGAAAAGGAGAGCCCTGAGCCGCTGCGACCATGCGCGCCGCCATGCCCCTAGCTTAATCTAGCCTACTTCTGGTAGGCTAGGCACTTTTTATAACTTTTTGGTTAGTACATTAGAAAAATTATAGGTGTTTTGGTAAATCATGCACATTATACAACCCTTCTTTATTATGAAAAGGTTAAGTAAGTGTTGCAGTAGAAGGTTCAGAACGCATTATGGGTATTTTCATTATTTCTTATGGGAAAAATAGTCTTGACTTACAACCAACTTGAGTTACAACCAGCCCTCGCAAATAAATTAAGTTCATAAGTCAAGGGTCCACTGTATTGCATATTTAAGTTAATTAAATTTATAACGAGTCTCCGGAAATCCACCCGCCGATGTACCGTATTTGCGTATATAGTTTCAACACAAAGGTTTCATTTTACCAAACTTCTCCGCAAACACTTCCTGGTTTCCATCAAAAATGACGGCAGTCTCAAATTCTTGCCGATAAACATGATAAACATACCTGAAGAGACACTTTTTGGGAAATTTAGAAAATTTTGCTTGGAGAAGGGGGTCGGCTTAAATACTGGTCATCGGCAAATACATGTAATTTAGTAGGTAGAAAAGAGGGTCAGCTTATATACCGAGTCGGCTTATATTCCGGGATCTACGGTATGCATTCCAAATAACAATATATTATTTACCCTGTACAATTCAAGACACCTTACACCCAAATAAACAGACTTGTGCTAGGAGAACTTTACCACTTACTTCAGCTGAGTTGGTGGAAGATGGGATAGCAGGCTGCTTGCTGTTTGTGCTGATTGATACATTTTCAAAACAAAGATACTGATAAAGAGATGCGAAGGAATTTAAGGTGGGCCGGCATTATGACTTTTTTCGTAGTCTTCAGGGATTCTAGTGTTAATTCCATAAGTCATCGCACAAAAATGAAGTTTTTAGTTGTTGGTAACTGATGACTTGTGCATGTGTCATATTGAAGAACACATGAATTCACATTTAGTTAGGTACATGCATAAGTAAAAGTTAGATACAGTTTACTTGTACTTATGAATGTGAAACATCAAGACAGACAAATCTAAACTGAGCAAAAATTTGAAAATGAGCAATGAGTCCTGTAATGTGAATGTAGCCTAAGCTTTTCTAATTTGTATCCCCTGCTCTGTCAATATATGACTACTTTGCAATAAGTATTGGCAACGCCATGAACATAGATGGGAGAAGTCAGAGGTTACAAGACAGTATTTGAACTGACAAGGTAGATAAATACTTCTGTATTTGAACTGACAAGGTACTATAGATAAATACTTATGTATACTGTTTAAAAATATAAACAACACCGGTGAATAATTTTTAAGCTGGTTACGATATTGTGTTTATTCCTTCTGAATCCATTTAATTATCAAGTGTGCTAGTTAGGCTAAGATGCCTCTTTACTGTTGACCTTAGTTGATAATTGTCTGACAAAGCCCTCGTAGCTGCTGTTGGCACTACTAGTGTAAGTAAAGGTGCATAGTCCTAGTGCCATAACTTAATAAATTTAACAGCATTAAATGCATTTCTTCTGCCAGTATTTTCTGGGTCACAGGTGTTGTTACGATCAAAGAACATGATTGTGTTATTATTTTCAAACTTTGTTCTTCAGAGAAAAACCTTTGTTTTTATGTTGTCTGCACTGCCATTTTGTTTTTTCTGCTGGCACCATCATTTTGTGGTTCCTTGGCTTGGTGTCATGAGTCATTGTCAGGGGTGTGGTTTTGATTGTCACTCATTGTTATATCATTAATGTGATGCTTTATAAGCTGTCATTGCCCAGTTAACAATTCCCAAGCTTATGGAAAACCTTAGCAAGCAAGCCTGCCTAAACACAAACCTGGTACCTCCCTGACGGCCTGCCTGCTCGCTGCTTCTTAGTTTTTTGGTTAAATTACTGAGTGTTTTGTTTTGTTTGACTGAGACTCTAGCCTTTCACATTGAATTTTGTGGTTTGTTCTTTTTGCCCTGCTAATTTTATGTTTACATTTTTGTCTATTGATCCTTTTACTTTTGCCTTTAGGGCCTGCCAACTTCCATCTGTGGCAGAAAACTCAGCATTTAAAAGCTTAGGATCTTATGAACAATTCTGGTTAATTCTGGAAAAGGCATTAATGCTAGGTACAGTCAGCAGAACAAGAAGAGGAAGACAACATGCCGGATTGATAAAATCAAGTCTGACACTGGAAGGAATATGGAAGGTCAGAAAGAAGCTGTAAAAGACCAGGAAGCTTAGTGGGATTTGGTCCATAAAGTCTCTGAATTTTGGACACAATTGAACAGATATTCAAGTCATTCACTTTAGAAATTGTACTCTATAAGGTTTGTGCTTGCAGCATATAAATAGTATATTGATTTTTAATATAATTTACTTGGTGGGTTGCATCAAATGGTTTGTATAATAATCAGCGTAAACAGAGATAAAAAAAAACACTTGATTTACCATATGTACTCACGGATAAGTCGAGACTTGATTTTACCATATAATTTTTGGTATTTTATAATGGTCGAATGCGCAAAACTCACACTATTGGTCCTAGCAACTGTGAAAAGCTAACACCCACCTGACAGAGTAACCACGGAGCACACTAACTTTTTTTCTATGTGGGTGCGGCAATGCGCTGTATCAGCGCGTTCTCCTAACCTCTTTCCCTCTATTGTGCCTACATGACCACATGGCAATACCCAAGCTCTACCGAAGCAACGTTTGCACTGGTTTGTGTTTTTTGTATCTCACACCCTCATACACCTTTATCGTAAGAGCATCCCTTATCTAAGACAGAGTGTTCGATCAGAAGAAAATATGAAGCTGCTTTAAACGTCGTTGAAGCAGTAAAAGTAATTGGTAACTGCTCTGCTGCAACAAAATTCGATACATCTGAGAAACTGATGCGAGATTGGAGGAGGCAAGAAAATGTAAAAAAAAAAAAAAATTAAGTGTCGCATTTTTTAATGGGTATATAAGTTGGGGTCTGATTTTATATCGATTTTTTGAGTTTAAAGACCCAACTTATACGTGAGTATATACAGTAAGTAACATAATAGATTAAAAATTATTGTGTAGAATTATTCAAAGGTTGAGTTAAAAAAAGGGCATCTATTATTCATTTATTATTATGTAACGAGATCATTTATTATTATGTAACGAGATCTTAAAAAAAGCTTCTTTGGGTCTTCATAACACTTACAAAGCATCAGTGAAGTGTTTTTCATCTCTGCAATGAGACTTACTAACAAAACTTCACACTGGAGTGGACTGAGGTGACTTAACCGAGTCACATTTTTCTTGATATCACATATTTAATATAAGACATGTGACTCTAAGTAATTTTACCACCATGTCTATATGCCACATTACACAGAGATGAGTAACTGATCTACTGATGTTTGATAAGTCTTATGAAAACCAAAATATGTATTTATTAAGGTCTTGTTAGATAAGAGTAAATGACTAAGAGATACATGTTTGTAGTACCTAAACTACAGTTTTACCAAAAAAAAGAAGAAATCAAAACAATTTCCAAAATTTATTTGAATGTCAATAAGCTTACAATGGGCGGCACGGTGGCGCAGTGGTAGCGCTGCTGCCTCGCAGTTAGGAGACCCGGGTTCGCTTCCCGGGTCCTCCCTGCGTGGAGTTTGCATGTTCTCCCCGTGTCTGCGTGGGTTTCCTCCGGGTGCTCCGGTTTCCTCCCACAATCCAAAGACATGCAGGTTAGGTGGATTGGCGATTCTAAATTGGCCCTAGTGTGTGCTTGGTGTTTGTGTGTGTCCTGCGGTGGGTTGGCACCCTGCCCAGGATTTGTTCCTGCCTTGTGCCCTGTGTTGGCTGGGATTGGCTCCAGCAGACCCCCGTGACCCTGTATTCGGATTCAGCGGGTTGGAAAATGGATGGATGGATAAGCTTACAATTTTTTTTTCTTGTTAACAGCACAAACTTGCCTGACCTATGTGCAATTTGTTGTCCTTATGTACTAACTTCAGTGTTCTTTTGAATTTTAATTTTAGTAGGTTCATTTAAGCTCATCCAGGCTCATTTAACATCTCTGTCACTTGCTGTAAACCTTCAGCATTAGTGCTACAGTCACACTATTTATGCAGTTTAAAGGTAAGATAAATCAAACAAATTAAACCATTAGTGGCAGGCCATCTCTAAAGATTTATAAGAAATAAAGAATACTGTTTTTTTAATTACATAGTTGCTGCTACCATAACATAAAAATTCTTGATTTTTTTTGTTTTAATTTTTAATATAAAGTTGAAAATAATTCATCAGTACAGAATTTATAGTTCATTAATAAAACAAAAATTAACTTGAGTAAAATGATCCATGGTAGACCCTTCAAAAACAGTATACAATATATTTTCCAAGATACTTTCCACATTACAACCACAGCACATTTATGATAACAATATTGCAGTACATTTAGTAGTGAAAAAACAACATTTATGGTATACAAGTTCTTTTAAATGATACAAATAGTGTAATAACCTGAACTTTGTAAATTTCCATAGATACCCTTGAAAAGAATGCAAATGAAAATGCATATTGCATATTACCTCTGCTGTTCTGGCAGTAAGTTCATATGTTAGGCTGATCTTGACATTGGTGGCTTTTGGCAGACTTTGAAGGAGAAATTTTGAAGTCAGGAATATTCAAAGTTACTGTCAAACTAAACTGTACTCATTGATGTAAGAAAAAAAGACTTATACACCTTACAAGGGGCATGTCAAAGCATGGGAAAGCCACAGATACATTTCAAATATTTTAAAGATCATGTAAGCAGGCTTGCAGCATTCTTCAGGGAGCAAATGTGAAAAGCATAATCATAGTCATCAATGAATGGACACATCTTCTTAATCTTCTTAATAAATAATGCATACTATCCAAACAAATTCATGTTTTTTCCCAAGTAAACAGTGGGGGCAGTAAACTTTCATGATAACCTTAGAAAACTAGCAAAAACGAAAAGGTTAAGCCAATTTTGGTATTTACTGTGAACTGTTCACACTGTAGAGAACAAATGGCAATAATGTAAGGGCAAAATATTTTAAAGAGACAGCCCACACTGCTGCATAATTTGTCCACACATCCATCTGAGGGTCTAATAGTGGACAGCCATAAAGCAAAGAATATCATCATCCTAAACTCCAAGCAAAGGCTTTTAAAGATAAATTTGCTTTCTACTTTAATTCAAACTTTATTATAAATATGACTAAAATAGCTTAAAGTAGTCTAAAATAATTACGAATAGAGTCATTGCTTTTTTTTCAAAACATCTCATGGAGACATTATTAATCCGAGGTGAAGTTAGCTCTGAATTTACTGGTTCATAAAACCGGGCATACCACTGCCTGATGAACAAATTTCCCAGAGAATTTCATCGAGAAGTACTAAGAAGTTTGGCAGAAATATTACCTAGTAAAAACACCTGCATCTGGAGGTTATCAAGAACTAGTGCTGAAGTTTCTATCAAGATAAAGATGTGTGGAGTGCTAAGACAATTCTGATTATTTATATTTGAAGGAGTCTGGGAAATAAATTTCCTAAATGAAAGTACCAAAAGGCAAAAACAATACACAGGCAAAAAAGTTCCTATTCTTTCTTGGGAATAAAGATGACAAGTCAGGGAGAGCTTATAACAGCATACAGCATATACAATCTTTTCTGGGAGTTATAAAATAGCCTGTATATCCACTGAAGTTCTGTCTACATGTAGACAGGCTTTCTTGAACATAATTTTACATTTTTAAATATAGTATTCCAGCAGTAATAGTTGTAAGTATTTTACATTTCAAGACCCCGGGACTAAATCTGAGTAATAAACACTTAGATAGATAGATAGATAGATAGATAGACAATAAATGGCAGCTTCTCTGGACTTTAGCAGTGCCCCAGATGCCCACAGGCACAACACAATCCTACTGGGTAAACCGTGCGTGCCACCAGGGGACCCTGCCGGGAAACTGGGGTGTCCCTACTGTTTACATAGCCCAGAAGTACTTCAAAGTCATGGGCTGAAGAAATTACAAGTTCTCCAACTGACCCGGAAGTGCTGCAAAGTCATGTGAACGGAAGGACAGAAGCACTTCCGAGTCAAGGACCATTTAAAGGACCGCTGTGAACCCAGCAAGCGAGCCAAAGTTGGGAGGTAGAGGACAGAGCTTTCTGGGAGGTTTGGAGGACAGAATTGAGATTATTGTGTTTATTGATTTACTTGTGTATGGTGGATGTGGTGCTTAGAACAATATTAATAAAACGCATAAGAATTAAAACTCTTCTTACTACTACTTTACCTGGTGTCCTGAGAGTTTGTCTGTTGGGTTAGAGGAGCAAAAGCGACTCCTAGTGTTAAAATAGTTAGAGCGATAAGGGAAAAATATATTTTTATAGAAAAGAAGTTACACCGTGCAGCAATTAGAATAGATAAGAACTTTATTTATCCCGAGGGAAATTCTTTTGTCATATACATGCTCAGTGCAACAAGAGGAATAAAGATAAGGTAATAAAGAGTTAAAAAGATCAGTAATAATAGTGCAAACAGAATAACTAAATAAACAGAATAACAAAATAACTCTAAACAAAATATCAAATAACTATAACTATAACTAATAGTTTGTATTATAACTATATAACTAATTTTTGCAAAGCAACAAACAACTATAACAAAAACTATAACAGATATAATAAAATTACAGATTGTTAGTGCAAGTGGTAATGAAAAGTGGCTAGTGTTTTTGCTATAAAAAAATGAGATAGCAGCATGTGATGATGAAAAGGATCACCTACAGAATGAGGAAGAATTACAGGGACATTAATAAAATTGTGTTAAAACTAACTATTCAGTACTCTGATCCCAACCTTGTTGGATCAGGTTCGTATTCTATCTCTATATATATAAAATCCAACATCTGTCTGTCTGTCCGCTTTTCAAGAGAGAACTACTTAACGGATTTAGATTGGGTTTTTTTCTTTAATTTGCTTGAACATTCGAGTTGATTTTGTGACTTCTCTCATTGCGGTAAGTATTATAGTTTGGTTGCGGCACCGATTTATCCGCACAAATCTGAGAGACAGGGTGAGGGGAGGGTGAGGTAGAGGTGGTACCTCAGGAGTAGGGAGCTGAGCGGGGCCCTCCTCACTCACACACCAGCCTCCATTCAAGTCGCTCTACCTCTCACCACTTGTTGGAGCGTACCTTGCCTCTGCTTAGCTAACTACAGATTATTAAGGAGTAAGTAATGTTTGACATTTTTCAGATGTCACGTGCACGTGCTTTTCTCCCCACGCAGAGGACACTCTCTCCCGTCATAGCTGAACATGATCAGATACAGTGCCAACGTTTGACGTTGGAGCCTACCTGCATTCTGCTTGGCCAGAAAAACCTTGCCAACATTTTACATTTTTGGCAAAGAGATCACAGCTACATTCTCACCCCGATAGCAATACGAAAAATATTGCATATCAAGAGGCCCTCGGATACGAAAGCTATCAATATAAATTCTTCTCAATAGAAATGATTACTTTTTTTTTTTCATTTTCGTATTGATTTTTAAAGTTTATCATTTTTCACTACTACACAGGTGGAGCTGCGGGGGACAGCTAGTCATATATAAAAAACTATATAAAGTGTACATAACCTAATGATCATTCAAGTTGGAGACGAGTGGAAAAATGATCTTTTATACTTTTACTAAAAAGGGCAAAAAAATATTTATGCCTCAAATAAAGGCAGGTAAGGTGAAGACTGACCATACTTTGTTGGTGATCATGACCAGAAAAATACTGGTGTGAACATGCAAAAGAAAATAAAATGAATTAAATTCCATCTAAGTTTGTTATGTATCAGCTTGTAGTTATGTATATTATTGCTATTTTTGTTGGTTTCTTCTATGTTTCTCCTATTGATGTACCATTGCTTTAAATGTAGCTGCTTGTTCTTTGTGTGAGGAACCCTGTGAAGCCCTTCCTTGGGCTTTTTATATTGAATGAGACAGCTGTGGACCAGGAATCATTTTTGTGATTAAGTTTGAGTTTTCTGTACATTTTTATTTTTTGTTTAATTTTAAGGATTCTCGTTTCTGGACTATGATCTGGAAGTTTGTTACCTTAAGATTATCTATTAAGCAATTGTATTTTTGCCTTGTTTTTGTCAGAAAAACATTAATTTATTAAGATTCTTTGTTGTCCTTTTTGTGCACAAGTTGGGGGTTTACAGTCACTATCTTCTTTGTGAGGCTTCTTCTTTAATTTTTTTTAATATTTATAGTTGTTTTCCCTGCTCCCCACTTTTGGAGTTTGCTCCAACTGAAGGCAGCCTTGCTGAACTCAGGTGAGTCTCTGCTAGGCTGACGAGGTATGATTCTGGCCTGCTCCCTAGATTGGTTTGGTGGCCTCACCTATTTTGCTTTGGAGGAAACTGCAGTTCAAAACAAATTTTGACTTAAAATACACCGCGTCAAGACTTGAAAAAGGAAAAAAGAAACATTTGCTTGTATACGTCAATAACTTTCAGCTCTATTTCCTAGCAGCTTAATTCGTACTTTGTTGAAATTTGTTAAATTTGATAAATGGAATTAATTTTTTTTGTGTTGATGGACCAAGGGGGTCTTCCCCTTTTCTGCTAAGGTTTTAAAGTATCCACAAGTATTTCAGTGCCAAAAAACAATGACGTGAGAGACAAACACACCACCTGCTTTAACCTCTTTGGTATTAGCCCCTAGTGTGACTAATGCTCAGAGTTATATGTAATTATGATAAAACCCAAGTCAGGCTTGAGGTGATGTATAAGGATGCACATTATAGTGTTAAGCCCGAATTACTCTTGAAACAGTATACATCAGGTTGAGGTAACTGTACGGTAACTTATCAATATTCATGAGTGGGGCAGAGCCTCCAACAAAAAACACAATGGCAAATGAAGTGTAAAGGCAGTTTTAGAATTAACTGAAACTAAACCATTGCTCGAGCAATATGAATTGGTCAACAGACAGTGACACAGAAAATGAAACTGATGCATGATATGACTGAACTACTGTGATATTCCCAGTGATTTTGGTTGTGTGAAGCTTCGCCTTAGTGCAACACCTGATGTGTGATAAAAATGTAAAACAAATTGTGAGTTCAAGGACAAATAACACCTTAGCCTCCTAAGCACTATTAACAATACAGCAACTGTCAATGTTTCTTTTAGGGGAAATGTGGAAGTCACTAAGCCTTCGGCTGTGGTAGCCTGTAATAACATTTTTTTCTTGCTGAAAAAAAATCTGCATTTTTGGCTAATTTTTCTGGGGTAGATATAATGCTAAGAAGGTTGAAACAGAAGGATAACTCTCTCAGCATTCTAGAATGGTCAAAGGACTTGGTGTCATTAATGCAGTTATTAATTGTTTGGTACAGGAGAGAAGTTTAACATAACCAAACCTTGAGCTCTCAGTAATGTGACATATACCTACTAAAAAAGACATGGGCGTAACATGGATATAAATTACTAGTTCAAGGAAGTTTAAATTTGTGTAAGTCTAATTTTGTGGGTAAGGATGTAGCTTGTGATTTGTCACTGGTCTCTCCCATTTCTATCTGTTTTGAGCAATGATAATGAGTTTTAATCACATGGTGACGGAGAAATAAAAGAAATTGCTTGCCTATAATTGATATTGTCTAGTTATTCAGGCCATTGTATCTAATTCTGGATTCTGTTTTTTGAAAGAGTGTTTCAATACCATTACCTTTTCTTCATTCTTTCTCTTATCCCTGACTTGTATTTTTGATCACATAATTTTTGGCATTTGTTTTACTTGTTAATAATTCTTCCTCTGCTGGCCAATGTCATGGCTTGCTCTGAGCATAAGACTACCTCCAAAAGTGAGGTCAAATGGGACACTCAGGTGGTGATTTGTTTATAGTAGAGTGTTCAATGTGTCAGTCACTCAAAGTTATACATTAGAAGAAGAGATTGTAATATGTCAGTGACATCATATTGGAGTCATATTGGACCAGAAATCTCGCCATGAACCAAGGAAAATTTTCAGTAAGTCATACAGAAATTATACCACTTTTTTCTAGGAAATCCCAAAACTTGATTCAGTCCATTGGTTTGTGAGTCTTTCATGGAACTGTTTCTGCTTAGAAATAAAAATCATGCTATTACTTGTATCTGTCAACAGACTGCATTATTCAGCTTCTTAAAATGATTCTGACTCACTTAATTATATTGAAGTCTAACAGCTGGAAACATAAACCATAGGGGAAGTTAATGAAAAAATAGGCAGAAGTATTACTAAAAGGTCTCATTAAATATTGGCCTTGCTAAAAGTGAAGCAGATAATTAAGAAAACTCATCCTCCTACTTCCTTACATTAGCAACAGCTTAGTCTACCTGATCTGTAGCTAACTTGGTATATCAGTCCAGCAACGTCCTTAAGAGCATATGACTGATTCCCTTACATCCCTAAATTGAAGGACAGTATAGACATTTATTGTATTGTTACATATTGTATAAAAGTAATGAACATGAAATAGTATTTCTGGCATTTATAATTAAGAGATGTTATGGAAAAAGATTATCCGCTGAGGCAACCCCTAAAGGGAGCAGCCGAAAGAAGAAGAGGAAGAAGATCAATAAGAGACGTAATGCATGGCCGGGGCTCTTTCACAGCTGGGATGTCACCATAGTGGAAGGACTGAGGGAGATATACACAGAGCACTACCTCTCCAGTACCGCTAGATGACAGCTCCCCTGGATTGCGACAGAACTACAGTTTCCCACAGGGAATCATAAAAATTGAGGATCTTTAACTAAGCCCTGTTGGGTGGTGTGTGTGCTGCCAGGGGGTGGTGCAGGAACTGGGAAGCCCTGCTTCATGAGGCTCCACCCTTACCAGGAAGTGCTCCCAGGCAAAGCCTTCGGGACACTGGAAAAACTTCCGGCATCACATAAAGGAACCAGCAGATGGACTCTACTCTGAGAGCCAGATTCGGGAGAAGGAGGACGAAGGATGAGTGGAGTAGAGTAGGAAGGAGTGACAGAGACAGAAACAGAGAACAATAAGAAAAGAAAGTGTCATTATTGTGCTTCACTGCCCTTGGTGCTTGTGTATTCTGTTGTGCAGCTGGGAAATGAAGGAAAGGTATTCTTCCAGCGGAGACTTGTGCTTGGTGTCTGTCTGTGTGGGATTTGGGGAGCTTGTGCACCCCTGGTGACCTCAGAGATTAAGTTTACACCTTCTCTAGCTGTAGAATAAACACTATGTAATTGTTAAAACAATATACAGGCAGTCCCCGAGTTACGTACAAGATAGGGACTGTAGGGTTGTACTTAAATTGAATTTGTATGTAAGTCAGAACAGGTACATTATTTTAATAAATGCTATTGTTGACTGACTGTAACCAAGTGCTCTGCCAGTGAATGATGGAGTTTGACCTCTCTCTGACCTTTTTATCATTTCTACTTTATTTTCAATGGTGATGGTTTTTCTCTTCTTTACTGTATCACCAGCATTTGCATCAGATTTATGTTTCAGAGACATTCTTGAAGGTTGAAGACAAAAGGTTAAGATGAGCTCTTCTGCACAGCACTGTACACGCTATCACAGCAGGAAGTCACCCGTTGTCAACATGTCTGATGTACTGACAAGAGACAACTTCCTGCTATGTGAGTACAAGCAGGCTTGCTATTGAGAATGAATAGGGGCGGCGAGGGGCGGTTCACCACCTGCCCATCACACAGTCACCTCCACTACAGTATGCTGCCTGCAGCGTCCACACACCAAGAACGAACATGGTGCAGCAAAAGGCGGGTATGAATTGCCCACCACCGCCCCCATTCAACAGGCATCCACTTGAGGCATACTACAATGCTAACCCCCGTCACCCCATTCACACTCAATGGCCTCCGTTCAGCCACAACCGGCCACCGCTTGCAGCATTAAAAGTCACCCGTTGTGTGGTGGGAGAGCAGTGAAACGCTCCCCTCTGCTCCATCCAGCCTGTGTCCAGTCAGGAGCAGTAGCTGCGGCGGCGTAGTGGGTGGGCAGCAAACCGCCCCATCAAGCCTCTGTCCTGCACACGAGCAATAGCTGTGGCCCTGTTGAGTATGGACCACGGGTCACCGCTTGCCGCTGGGAGCTGCCCGATGGACACTACACTGCGCGAGCAGCAAAATCACCCCCCTCCAGCCACCGCTTGCAGCGTCCCAAGGCCGAAGATGACGGAGCGACAGTTACTGAGGCGCATGCGTTGCAGCTGCGGCCGTTCATAAGTCGTAGGTCGGATGTCCGTAACCTGGGGACTACCTGTACAGGAAAACATATAAAGATGTAGAAGATGTGATTTAGTACACTCCAAGGGTGGATTATTCTTACATTGAAAAATGTTAAAGTACTTGTTTGAAATTTTAAAGTAATGCAATCATGTAATCACAAAGATCATGGGTTCCAAGCTCCAGTCATCAAGGGCTGCTGTATCATTTGCTTATCATTTGACCAAGCTCTCAGTTACCTAATTATCTGAAAAACTGGATAGATGCATGTTAAGATTTCTGCCACCCACTAATTATTTCAAAGGAATGGTTCCTTTCATTACATATTGTATGTTTTAAATAATTGCTTGTGAAAAAGTGGAAGAAAATATTAAGTGTATTCATCTGAAAACATAATTAAATGTCTTTTCAGCTGTAACAAAACAAAAACAAAAATTTAAGGTCTTAAGAAAATTTAAAATAACCAAGCACAAATGATTAGAAGCAGTGCACCACTGTGTACTATTTACAGGTATTTAAAGATGATTAGCTATATTGGCATCATGCCAAGAACAAATTAACACATTTTTATTAATATCAACTCAGAGATGACAGCCCTAAGGGGTACATGCATCAAAATCTGACAGCATAGCACTTTGTGACATTACATTAAGCAGTTACAGTGAAATGTGAAGTATGTCATATTTAAGAATGTCTGATTTCCTGACTTTCCACCTATATTAAGCTTTTTGAACATTAAGCTGAAACATTTTACATGTTAAAAAGGAGGTGATAACAGACAAGTTCCATTATAGGTGAGGTATGCAGTGTAGCTTCAAAAAATCATAATTAGTTGCTACTTGTCATACATGATGTGCCAAAAATGAAACAGATTTAAAAAAAAAATGCTATTAATCTTTCCACTGCTTGGGCTTTTACAGCAGATTTTCTTTTATAGTTTTGAAATAAAGTAGTAAAATATCTAGTAATACATATATATTTGTCATATATTAATACAGGCAAATGTCTGTGGTAGAGAATATTCATTTTGTTATTTTAGGATTACTACCCATTTTTCTTGATTTTGTATTTTGTCATAATTAGTACATTTTGAATGACTGAAGCTTCTCACACAAGTCAGAGATACTGTCTTTTTCTATAAACCCAATATATTACACTTCATCCTATTAGCATTGAATTGATAATTATATTTAAATTTATATTTATAAGATATTGTACCATATAACTTCTCCTCACCTTCCCTTCTACATTTATGACCTCAGGCAGTTAGATGTAGTAAAAGACAAGCAGGAGTTAAAGTACACTTTAAATAAGTATTACTGATAATATTCAGAAATACTAACAATAAGCAAAGTGCAAGTGAATATTGGCAACCATGTAACCTGACAAATGGTGTTATGTTGTTTCAGCAGCACACAGACTTGTTTGTTACTTAAAATGTCTCTAGTTAGGCATCAGTTTTGGTCAGCTTTCTTCAGAACAGGCTGCATGCCTGCCTCAATATGGCTGCTGAGTTGTGCTCTTAATTTTGTTGTCCTTTTCATGGAAATTGTGAGAGATGCTTAACGATGATGGTGTAAGAGAGAGAGGGAGGGGTAAAGCAAGCAAATTTATAGACTCTCTATCCAAACCCTAAAGCCAATAGGGCATTGTGATACTTAATGGATTCTGATTTAAAACCAAACTGGTAACTTTAGACTAATAGAATTCTGGTGCAACACAACAGTTTCACACCTGCCCCTAATATCATTTGCTAAAGTGAAGCTTGCCAGCTAAGCAATTGGCATCCATGCAGGGGTTGGTTGAGACATTCCTGCAGAGAATCACTTGCCAGACTGGTTTTATGCAATTCCCCCCCGACCCCTGTCCTCGGTCCTATAGACTGGTGTGGGAGGGTTCTTAACCATCAAACCATTGCTGTTCTTACCAATAATGTAACACTAATATTACATTGCTTTGTCTAAGTTACGAATAAAGATATACAGTGATCCCTCGCTATATCGCGCTTCGACTTTCGCGGCTTCACTCCATCGCGGATTTTAAATGTAAGCATATCTAAATATATATCACGGATTTTTCGCTGGTTCACTGATTTCTGCGGACAATGGGTCTGTTAATTTATGGTACATGCTTCCTCAGTTTGTTTGCCCAGTTGATTTCATACAAGGGACGGTATTGGCGGATGGCTTAGAAGCTACCCAATCAGAGCATGTATTACGTATTAAATAAAACTCCTCAATGATATACGATATGCTTTCCACGCGGTGCTTGATTGTTTGCTTTTCTCTGACTCTCTCTCTCTCTCTCTCTCTGACATTCTCTGCTCCTGACGGAGGGGGTGTGAGCAAAGGGGCTGTTTGCACAGAGGCTGTTTGCCTAGAAGATATGGACGCTTCTCTAAAAAATGCCGCTTTATCGCGGTGCTTCGGCATACTTAAAAGCCCAAAAGCACGTAATGATTTTTTGATTGTTTGCTTTTCTCTTGCACGCTCTCTCTCTCTTTCTCTGACATTCTCTGCTCCTGACACGCATTCTTTGAAGAGGAAGATATGTTTGCATTCTTTTAATTGTGAGAAAGAACTGTCATATCTCTCTTGTCATGGAGCACAGTTTAAACTTTTGACTGAAGGGTGTTAGTTCATGTCTAGAGGGCTCTAATTATGTTAACAGTGTGAGAGAGTTTATAAGGGCTTAAAATATATAAAAATAACCATACAAACATGGTTTCTACTTTGCGGATTTTCTTCTATTGTGGAGGGTTCTGGAACGCAACGCCCGCGATCGAGGAGGGATTACTGTACTAAATCATACCTGTCTTTCCCTGTCTCATCCCTGTCTTTCTTTTGCAAATGTGCCAGTCAGCACAAACGGCAAGCAGCCTGCTATCACATTCCCCGCCTCCCCGAGTCAAGTCAGACGCAAAATTCTCAGAACTGAAGTCATCGTTGAAGACATGGAACACATATGAAATTTATGAATTCCTAATAACAATATATTATTTACGCTATACAATTCCAGACACCTAACTCCCAGATAAACAAACTTCAGCTCTGAGAATCTTGTGTCTGAGTTGACTTCAGCTGCCTTGGTGGGGGAATGGGATAGCAGGCTGCTTTCTGTTTATACTGACTGACACATTTGCAAAACAAAGATGCTGATGAGTAGGTTCAAGGAAATTTAAGGTGGCCTGGCATTATGAATATTTTTGTAAGCTTCATGTATTCTATGGTTAACAACTACATCTTTACATGCTAATTTTAAAATTTTGTTATCTGAGTCTCTTCAGTCCATCTCAGGCCTGAGCCATTTTTAGGCCAAGCTTTCATTATTGGACCAAGTTGGTCTGGCTTCCTCATCAAGATGCTGTTTATGTTTTTTCTGACTTACACATTTTGATATAGAGGGAGGGAATCCAAAGCTTGGTGCTGTACTAGGTGACACAAGACTGATAGTTTAGGACCTAGCAATCCAAGAATGTCCAGTGAAGGGACTCAACATCAGACAACAGCAATTAAAAATAATATTTATAGTATATCAACAGAAAAGGATGCATATATAATTTACAACTACCAGAAAAAAATAAAATATTAACAGAAAGAAAAGCCATCATTCTTTTGGTATAAAATTTTAATCAAATAAATCTTGCAATAAATATGTCAATCAAACTGTGGCTCAGAAGTTCATACCTTTAAGGTATCAAGGCACATAATCAGTCAAATAAGAAAACTCAGCAGCAAGTCCTTTAAGAATGGGAATAAAAAATCTGTCAAATAAAGTCAACACAAACTTCAAGAGACTACATACAAACTCTAAGTTAATCAGCCAATATTGTTTGTTCAAACCATCTATTTTCTAGCTTAACTTTCTAAACTTCCCCTTCTCTTCTGTCTTAAACATCTCGTATACTGCTCTATGTCACAATGTGATGAGTAAATCAGAATGAAAGAAATGTTTTCAATAGAATTCACACATTGATACTTTAAAATTACTCTTATTATAATTCAAAGGAAAATAGTTAAGCACTATGGCCACTGAAATAGCAATTCACATACAGCCATATGAATTTAATTTCAAGTATTTCAAATGCATTATAATACTGCACCACATTAGTGAAACTCACTCCATCCTCGTAATTTCATTTTTTTTAAGTCTGTAACTTGTTCCTGTCCGAAAAATCAAATACTGTAATTTCTAATTAAATGTAGTGAATACACATTGCAATGGCACCTTGTCCAGGCGATTGTTCCCACCCTGCACCCTATATAGTACTTGCTGGGATAGGCTCCAGGCCCCCAGTGACCATGCTCAGGATTAAGAAAGCCTGGAAAATGGTATAATATGCTATTTCCTTGAAGAACCTAGTCTCCAGGTATAGTTAAACCAATGTGACACATAAAGAAATATAGAGAAAAGAAATAAAAATCTACTCTACCCAATATAATTGCTTGTTCTAAGATTTGATTAATTAGATCTTACCATGTTTAGAAAAAGTTTTGAACAGATCTATTAAGTGATAATTTGATTTTGTGGTTTCAAATAGTACAGAACATCACTTACCCACTGACTTAAAGCAGGTTGGCTGGGATTCTTCTAGCTTAGCAAGATAAGTTTATGTGCTACTAGTGTGGTATAAGCAATTACAATCAATTTGGCCACCTCCACTTTAAGCCTATCTGAAAGTACACCAAACACAGCTTTTAATGAGTTAGGAGAGATTGTGACCCCAAGGCTATCGGATAAGTATTCAAAGATTTTTGTCCAGAATTATGTTCATTTTATGCACTTCTTAAACATGTGGCCCAGCGAGACTGGAGTTCAACTGCAACATTCACGGGTTGAATCTTTCCCTGAATATATTTTGGACAATTGTAAAACAAGATAAATGTGATCAATAAAAGATTTTAAGCTGAATAATTGAATGTTTTGCACATATAGAGCTAGAATTTATTTTATGCATGGCTGATTTCTACTCATTTTCTGACATGTTAAGCGAAAGATCCTTGACCCACCATACCCTGGGATCTTTGAAAGGAAGGCCCTTTAAAATTTTTTTATATACAGGGTGACACAGGAAAATGGAAAATTTTGGAACTAGGTGTTGGCGGTTCTGGGGCTTCGGCAGTTGTTTGTGACCAATGCTACCTCATTTAGAACCCCTTGCTTTTAGTTACAATAGAGCAGTGGAGTGGGGCTCAATGAGCATTCGCTATAAAATCCTTTTATAAGAATGGTGATAGTGTGACTGCTGTGCAAAAGGAATTTCAGCATCATTATCAGTTAGGACGTCATGATCGTGTCCTGTCTGCTCATGTGATTTCAGCCTTAAAAAAGTAGTCCCCAGGTGGAGCCACTTTGCATACTGCCTGACTGCCTGGCAGCTATTTGACAATTGTATGGAAGGCAGATCATTTTACGCTGCAGTTACATTCTATGGCCTCCAAGATCCCCAGTTCTCACTGTCTGGGACATCATATAAGTCAAGTGTATCACACACATCCTGCAACCACTGCTGAGCTAAAGAGAAGGATTGAAGAGGAAATCACTGACATTCCTCTTGACATGTTAAGTCGAGCAATGCAGAATTTCCACAACAGGCTGTCAGAATGTGTATGGAGAAATGGACTACACCATCATGATGTTTTCTTCAAAACATAAAATGAATATTGAATGAATATTGATTACCTGTGCAATACATTTCATCAATAATTGTATTTTGTAATGTGTTTATTCGTGCATTGAATGTCAAATGAAAATTTCCCAGCACCACCCTATATTATTCAGATAATGTCTGAGTCTTCAAGATTGGTCAAAGTTTCTAATTTGAAAGTTGTGGAAAAATTGTGTTGATGGGATGTTAAAGAGTACTTGTTCATAAAATGCAAAGACATTAACTATATACAATTCCCTAAGTGTTCTCTAAATGGATGTTTTCCAAACATTAAATATTATGTAGGTTTGAGAGGGTAAAATAAGGTGATCATTTAGAGATGCAACAGATAAAAGCTTCTCTGCCTTAAGGTCCTTTGTAAATTGGTTCCATATTCTGAGTGATTGATGGACAGTTGGATTATTAGTATATTGATGATAATTTGTATGTACTTGGGCACAAAGCATGACATATAAAGAAGTACAGCAATATTTTATTTGTATTGCAAACCAGGCTTGTGTATATTCATCAATTTGTGTCAATTTCCAGATATTTGTAGCTTCTTTATTTGCCTTGAATGTTAGGTAGTGCCATGCCCCCTTCTGCTTTAGGTCTTTTTAGAGTCGCCCTTTGGATGCATGGATGTTTCAAATTCCAAATACACGAGGGTATAAGTGTGTCTAATTTCTTAAATAACAATTTGTTAATTTATATGGAGATGCACTGAAATAGAAAAAGAAGCTTGGGAATGATGTTCATCTTGACTGTACTGAGTACCTAGCTGGGACAAATTATGATTCTCGTCCTGATTGAGATACCTGAAGGCTCTGAGAAATGGCAAGCGAAGACGAAATGGACCAGTTCATCACCCATTATACTAGTTGGCAACTAGTATAATGGGGGATGAACTGGTCCATTTTGTCTTCGCTTGCCATTTCTCAGAGCAGAGTCACTCATATAGAGTCCCAGTCTGGACACCCACAGGGCTGCATGGGAGTTGGAGTTCAGAAGTTCAGCCCTGTAGGGGTACCTGGGAGATGACAGAGGCTGCTGCCAGGGGAGGACATCCCTGGCTTTCTTATAATTCGGAAGTACTTCCAACTAGCCACATCACATCACCAGAAGTGCTCCCGAGACCAACTTAAAAGGAGCCTACAGCCATTGCTCCAGGAGTCAGCGCTGGAACCAGGAGTTATATAGCCTGATGGCTGTGGGGAGGAAGGATTTTCTGTGACATTCAGTGGAGCACTTTATGCTAGTCAGTCTACTGCTATAAACCCTCCTCTGTCCAACCACAACACTATGAAGTGCGTGATTAGCATTTTCAATAATACACTGAAGTCTAGACAATATTCTCTGATCTGCCACAGTTCCCAAGCTGGCCAGTTTCTCTCCTACCACAGAGCCAACTTTGTTTGTTAAGCTTCTTCATGGATTGTTACCTTCATGTTGATCACTCCACAGAAAAAAAATAGCATTGGCAACTACACACTCATTGAACAGACAGTCAATAGTTGACAATAAATCTCTTGGATTACTAGCCTGACTAGCATGATCATAGCCTCTCAAAGCGGACTATATTGTTATATGCAGTTAGTTTTGCCTTCAATATTTCATAGTGGACTATCAGTTTAGTTTTTCTCCGTTTATGCTCATGGGTGAATGATTTTATCTGAAAAAGCACAGTCACATAGGAAGAAACCAAATAATCTAAGAAACAACAGAGGTATTCTACTGTAGTGGGTTTTAAGCTGTTAAGCACACCATCTGTTCACACCACTTGAAAGACAAAAGCACTTGCACTATGCTAAAAGGTCTGCTTTCTTCTTTAACTAATTTTAGCCTTCCTAACTCAGAAGAAATAAAAACAGCAACAAACTCCAATCCTGCATACCCTCCATAATGTGGCATGAAATGTGCCTAGAAATTAATGAGGTAATTTCACAAATGCAAACATAATTTCTAGTTACTTATTTCAATTATGTGTTTGTTTGTTCAGCATTATTGTTTACACTACAAACATATGTCTTAATTAAAAAGCAGCAAAAGTTTTATTTGTGAATATCTTAAGGCAATAATCCAAATAAAGGAGATTTTTTTTGATGTTACTGTGCTTTGAAAATTTATCTTTAGTATTAGCTGGAGAATTGTTTAAAACTTTAAAACTTTCAGCATGTATGACACTTAATCATTGGTGCAAAGTAGTTTGCCTGTTTCTTAAATATTCATTAATTTTCTTAATTCAGATATTACTTTTTAAGGTACTCAAGCTTTTGACCATTCCTCCAGTTCTACTGAATATGAAATTTATTCTCTGTGATATTTTTATTTCAACACACTGAATCTCAAAATTATTTTTTAAAGGACAAGGACCAAATTGTCTTACAGTTGGCTTCCACTGGGGAATCATTAAATTAACTGCCGCATTTTCTGCATACAAACCCCCAAGGGCATCATTGTGATATATCTAAAGGTGTTAAAATTAAGACGTATATACAAATTATTGTCACTGTTGGTTTAATTATCATTGTGGAATCTAATTAAAAATCAACCAAACATCGCCTATAAAAGGTCATAACTCAAAACTCTCTATGAAAACAAGATGGAGGGAACAGAGAGGCCGCCAAATATTTTAAAGATTTACAGAGTTCAGTAGCTGAGACTGGTGTAATGGTGTGCCAAGTGACCCTTATCTCTAGTGCGTTCTACATAAAACTGGCCTATATTGGAGTGTGGCACAAGAAAGAACCATGCGAACGCACATCTGAAGTTTGCCCAAACGTATTAGTGTGCTGTAGTCACAACATGGGAGAAGGTTTTGATTAGACCAAAATAGAGCTTTTTAACAAAAGAACAAGAGACATATGTATGACTGAAATATAACACTACACATGCCTTTAAAAACACAATTCCTACAGTGAAGTATGGTGATAATAGCTTTATGCTGTGGTGCTGTTTTTTTTTCTCGGCAGAGACCAGGCACCTGGCTAAAAGAGGAGGAAGATGTGATGGCAGAAAATTGGAGTTAGGGGTAATGCACAATGTTACAGTAATTTCCCTGTAACAAAAGCACATTACTATTGAAATCTTTATAGTCACATTAAAGTAATTAACTAATATTTCATTACTGTACAATGAAGTCAACATCATGGGCCTGATTTGCACTGCACATGAAATCTATTTTTTCAATGCTGTCAGATCAATACCGGAGATGTATGTTTTTTACAAAACGGCATGTTCGTTTTGTAATTCATGATTATATTGAGATCAGATTTGTATTTATTAAAAAACAAAGATTTTAACTTTTAATTTGAAAGGTGACTTTTCAGTTTTACAGTGATTAATGGAGAAAATTTAATTCTACTTTAAAGAGGTAAGAGCACAGCACTGTGTTTCCGGGAACTTTTATAATTGAACATTAGCCGTGTTAACATTTTTCTTCATTGTAATGCACAGCCTTTTGATTAAAGCACTCTTAAGGAATTTGATTTATAGAGATAAAACTTTCTTCAATATTCAATCAAATGAAAGCACTATAAGCTTCATTTGTCATAAATGTAGTAGCATATCCCAACATGCTTTAGATTTTTTTCTACCCTGCACTTTACAGCTTTATTAACTTAATTGTTATTGAATGTAAGAGAACTAATTGCAAATGTAAATTCCTTCATTTTGTACGACATGTGTAATGACCACAGAGAGGGAAAATACACATAAGATGCTGTAGACATCAGGTGGTACCACTACAGCAACAATAATGTTATCATGTACCAAGTTCATGTTTGCAAGTGTTCAACATTTGATTTTTAATTATCAGGATATTTATTAAGAAAACTTTTTGTGAACTAAATGTCTCTACTTACTTGTTCATATGTTTGAAACAGCACAGGGCTATGTAAGTCATGTTGTTTACTTGTTTAACACTAGAATTACCACAGCCTACGAAAAAACGTAAATCCGGCCCACCTTAAATCCCTTTGCACCTCTCCGTCAGCGCCTTTTGTCTTCTAAATGTCAATAAGCCCAAGCAGCCTGCTATACCATCTCCCCTCTCACCATCTCAGAACAGTTCCTGCCTTGACTGATTATGTGGGAGTGAGGTACCCAGAATTGTAAGGGGAAATAATTTGATGTGTGTTTTGTGTGTGTACAACAATCTATTTAAACACATCATTAAAACAGATACGTTTTTCATGTTTTAGTAATAAATAACAAAATGTAGACATGAACTGTATAATGTGTGAAGGCTGATGGCCAAATACAGTATCAAATAAATACTTTCACAAAAGATACATATACAATAGACAGCTTCCGTGATGCAACAGTAAGATCCGCTGACTTATAATCTGGAGGTCATGAGTTTGAAACCATCTCCCTGTCAAATTTATTGTTTTGAGTAATGAGCTGCTCTTATTGTTAATATTATACAATAAAAACATACATATGATTTGTGTCTGTAGCAGACGGTGTAAATTTATTGTACTTGTATAAGTTAGAGGTTTTTTTTTTCACCTTTATTCTCTCAGTCATGATCACGATACAACACCCACACCCCGCCCCAGATCTGACGCGGTTACTTTTTATCTGAAACTGGGAATAACTGTAGATATGACTGGTGTTTTGAGAAAATCAAACTGGAAATTCTTTGATCATGAGGGATAAAAGCTGACACACAAATGCTGGTGAATCTGCCTTCTTTGTATCTCACCGTCACTTTAAAAAAAATGTATTCAGTTTTATTGAGTGTTCCTGCTCACGCTGAATTAGTATGCACCTTATTGTCCATGATGTCAAAGTCGCACTGACAAAAAAACAGAAACATAGTTATATATGATATTTGGAATAACTCATTTTATGACCTGTATAGTACATTTTGGAAAACATTGTGGCACTGATGCAACATTATTCATATTATTCATATTCATTTGCACGCCTTCTTGCGGTTGTAATCAGTGACAGCGTTTTTTTTTCACCGATCTTGCCAGTCTTCAAATGTTGCTGCATGGTGTAGTTTCTTTTGTACTCCAGGACATGCAGAGGAAAGAATAGTACAGAGAGGTCAGTTCCGCACTATATGCAATCATCATGTTAAAATTATAACAGTTCCCACACACCAAAGGACCATCCTTTCTACATTTATGACATGTGTACCTGTTGCCATGTACACACTTCTTTCTGTGCTGTGATTACTATTACACTGAAGGGGCTGAACACTCTTCTTTTCTCAGTGGTCCCCCTGCATGCATGAGAAAACAAGAGCGTTCATGGCTCACCTTGCAGAGGAGCTTTGTTATTGCTTCTTACAGTACTAGAATGGGCGATGGATAAAGCAAGAGAAGATGCAACATCGACAAGCTTCTGTTCCAAGACCGCCGCTTCCCCAGCCCCTTCAGTGTAATAGTCTCGTAGTGCGTATCCCATTAGTCTTAGAGTTGGTGGGCGGGGCTCTGTGAGTTGGCGGGCGTGGCTCTCTGTCTTGCTTGCCTTTAGTTAAAGTTGGTGAGTTGTTGCATGCCTCGAGAGTGACGCTGGACTCGGGAGGACGATTACAGATGGCGTGTGTGGCTCTGTCATGCGTATCCCATGACACGGTAGGATGGTTAGAGTTGGCGGTCGGGGCTCAGTCGGGCGGGGCTCTGTCTTGCTTGCGCTCACTGTCTTTCGTGCCCTCAGTGTCTTGCTTGCGCTCAGTGTCTTGCGTGCCCTTAGAGAATTATATTATTAATTATAATAATATATTATTATATACAGTATATAGATAATTCTGAGTTTCAGTCCTTTGAAATAAAAGTGTCACAGAAAAGAAAATTTCAGTGAACGATTTTGTCTAAATACAATATATTCCTTACATACAGTACTTTTATATTCCTGTTACATGTTTGTATATTAATAATTTTGCAAGATAAATCTCTCTAAAGAAATGTTTTGTTATCATATCATTTTTAGTATTAAACTTATGAAACTACTTGTAATTATCAAATTCTAAAATTCCCCTGTGGTTTTATGTATATGCTGTGGTTTAGTCTGTCCAAAAACAAAGCTGGATGTCTTTAAAAAGGATTTACAAATTAAATGAATCCAAGGTTTATGAAGCGTAGGAGGGTGCTGTTTTAAATTTCATATCCTTTTGTGAAACTCAAGTATACAAAACTATTCCCATTTAAAACAACTTTAATTAAATTCTCAACATTGTGTAGTTGAAGCATTCATATAATTAACTTTTGACCACACTGTGAGATATTCAGATCTCTTAAGTTATTTTACATCAGATTTTTTTTCTCTTTTTTTTAGCAGGGCAAATTGCTTTGTGTTGCACTTTTACGGCATCATGTTTTACCACAATCAGGATTTTTTTTGAGTTTCCAGGTTTGAAGAAATCAATCCACTCTACAAATGTGCATACACAATATACATCATAACCTGATTAAGTAAGGAGGTGCTATAGTGGCATTGTGATTCTTTTGATAAACAAACACAGCTATAAAAATGATAATGGTTTTTAGGAAAGAGTGAAAAAACAGTTGCCTTTTACACAGCTATATTAAGTTGAGATTTGATGAAGTTGTACATTCAACTGTACTGCTAAGGTAAGTATAAGGAGCTAAATAAGCCATTTACCTCCCTTTGCTTGCATGAAATATTATATTTGCACAATTTTCATACATATAAACTATATATGCAGTTGGTTTGTACAGGAACTGTATTAGTTCACATGTGTATTTTACTGGTGTATGCTTAAACTATGGTTTACAATATGTTTATATGCTATTAGTTTGCGTATGAATCTTACTTATTTATATATGTTTTGAGTAGAGTACGTTTTCAGTTTTCATATAAACTATATTGAATTGTAGGTGTATACTATTCATTTGCTTAGTCGTGTCAGTATTTTTATATATATACTATGAATATACTATACTGATTTTGCATTACTACTGTATTGATTTTATATGCGTACTACATTGATTTTGTGTGCTTTACACTATCAGCTTATTTTATGTGTTTAATAAAGTGGATTTAGAAAGTATTCAGATCCTTTCATTTTCTGTAAACCTTAATTTTAAATGAATAACTCATAATGACAAAGTAAAATCATGTTTATAAAAGATTTGCAAATGTATTAAAAATCAAAAACTTAAACCTCTTAATCCTTACAAGTATTTAGACCCTTTGTTCACTATTTTATAGAATCCCCTTTACCTCCATTCCTGTTTTGATTTGTGTTTGGTAAGTCTTTATACGCTTTGTACAAATGGATTTGGGCAGCTTGCTCCATTGTTCTGGCAGATTCCCTCAAGCTCCATTAAGTTGATTGAGAAGCATCTGTAAACTGTCAGGTCTCTCCAAACATATACTAAGGGATTTAAGTTTGGGCTTTGGCGGGGCCACTCAGAGACTGTTGGAGACCTGTCCTGAGTCCACTCCAGCACTGCCTTGGCTGTATGCTTCAGGTCATCTTTGTGCTGAAAAGACTGAGGTTGTGTGCAATCTGGGGCAGGTTTACTTTAATGAGCTCTCTGTATTTGACAGCATTCATCCTTCCCTGAATTCTGATCAGTCTCCCAGTCCCTACCACTGAGAAGCACCCAACAGCAGGATGCTACCACCAACACGCTTCACTGTAAGGATGGTATTAGGCAGGTGATGAGCAGTGTCTGGTCTGTTCCAGACATAGTGCTTGACAAACTACATGTGCAATGCTACTTCAGTATATGAATAACTTTAGATGCAGGTGGAAGCTCCTGTCATACTACATAATTGTTGTTACAGTTTCATAAGCTTTATAACCTTAGTCTCGGAAAGTCTTTCACCTGTGGGACGACTGGGATCTTTTTCTGAATAAGGAGTGGCATTGCACATGTAGTTTGTCAGCAAGCCTGTGTCGATCAAACACAGAAAGCTCTGCAGTCTACTTGTGACTTTATGCTGTAGGGAGATGAGAAAAGAAATCAAAGTAAATAGGTAAATAACATTTGATGTGGCATTTATATAAGTAACATATAAATGTTTTTCATATAAAGACCATCACAAATCATAATCAGTAGCAGAACTTTGCACGATACCTTGGTGAGCTTGGCATGCCCTGCTATTTTGTTGAAGGACATGTGTGGCAGATTGACCAATAATATCTATTGGCGAGACAACACCTGACTTCTTGCTGCATCCAAATGGTGCCATCTTTCACCTTTATGCCTGGTGCAGCTCCGTTGTTCCTATGTGTGAGTTAGCATTTCTTCTGGGCATTTTCTTCTTTCTTCTGTTCTCTTTCTCTGATATAGAACCCTCATCTGAGTTCATCTCTGTTATAGCACGTCTTTATTTGACAACAGAAGTGTCAGATTGGGGGGAGTGTGAACGTGACTGAGAGAATAAAAATGAAAAAAAAACAAAAAAATGCTAACCTTTACAAGTACCATAAATTTACACCGACTGTTACAGACTCAAATTAAATGTATGTTTTTATTCTATAACAGTAACAATAAGAGCAGTTCACTACTCAAAACAGTGATGCTGGCTAGCGGCCGGAGTCAAACACGTGACCACATGATTATGAGTCAGCAGCTCTTACCACTCCACCACCCAAGCAGTCTTGTCAGTGTTGCACTCTAACCCAATTTCTTTTTCTTTGGTTATATCTATACTAATAAAAGGCAAAGCCCTCGCTGACTCACTCACTCACTCATCACTAATTCTCCAACTTCCCGTGTGGGTGGAAGGCTGAAATTTGGCAGGCTCATTCCTTACAGCTTACTTACAAAAGTTGGGCAGGTTTCATTTCGAAATTCTACGCGTAACGGTCATAACTAGAACCTACTTTCGTATACTGTATACGGCCATAGCGGGCAGCTCGGTCACCGTGTGAGGCGGTTGCGTCTTGCGTCTTGCAGCGTCTTGCATCATCACGCCTCCCACGTAATTGAGTGCCTGCCCATATAAGGTAAATATTCGCGGGTGAACGACTGGACTTAGCATATTCATAAGTGCGGCTGCTGCGGAAATCAGCACGCCTCCCACATAATTGACTACCTGCCCATAATAAAGCCGTTCTTCGCTGCTGTGTGTTCATTCCTTTCCTTGCTTCACAAAGAAGGCAGCCTTTTCACAGCTTCTCTACTGTTTTATAAACGAATGACATATAACAAAGTCCTTTTTCCTTACTTCACCAAAGAAGCAGCCTTTTATTTAATCCACGGGTTCTCCGCTGTTTTATTGTTCATTTATTACAATTGTTATAGTTATTGTGTAGGTTTTATTTAATCCACGGGTTCTCTGCTGTTTTATTGTTCATTTGTTACGATTGTTATATTTATTGTGTAGGTATTTTGCACTTGGTTTACTGTTCAGGTACCCATTTCCTTTATTTAATCCGCGGCTTCTCTACTGTTGTTTTGTTCGTTTTTTACGATTATAGTTATTTGATTCTCTTTCTTTGCCTGACTGCCTGCCCATATAAGGCGCTCTGCAGTTTTTTGTGAAGCAGCCTTTACACAGCTTTTTCGCTGTTTTATTCTACTTGCTTCGTGATTCTCTACTGTTTTATTGTTTGTTTATTACGATTGTTATAGTTATTGTGTAGCTATTTTACACTTAGTTTACTGTTCAGGTACCCATTTCCTTTATTTGATCCGCGGGTTCTCCACAATTTTTTGTTCCTTTTATTACGATTATAGTTATTTATTGATTCCCTTCTTTGGCTGACTGCCTGCCCATATAAGGCGCTCCGCTGTTTTTTTGTGAAGCAGCCTTTACACAGCTTCTCCGCTGTTTTATAAACAAACACCATATAAGGCCGTCGTTTTTCCTTGCTTCACCAAGTAAGCAGCCTTTTTATTTAATCCACGGGTTCTCCGCTGTTTTATTGTTCATTTATTACGATTGTTATAGTTATTGTGTAGGTATTTTATACTTTGTTTACTGATTAAGTACCCATTCCCTTTATTCTTCCAACTGTACCCCTATTAACATGTCTATCGAGGTGATCACCATCAATCAAAGAACTATCACTTACCGAGTGGTGTCCATGCCCGGAGATGGCGCCTGCCTTTTCCATTCTCTGTGTTACATATTGCACGGACATATCAGGTTCACTTTTGATATCTGCAGGGACATTGTGTCTTATGTATTAAATGACTGGGACAGGTTCAAAGTGTGGACTGATGATGGTACAGGAGATAATTTTACACCTTTGGAGAACCGTCAATGCCTCTTAATAATCTTAGATTTACAGGTGACGGTTTGAGTAGTGGACACTTTGATGTTTATGAATATTTCAACTCAAAAGCTGGATGCGAAGTTATCGATGAAGCCGGTTGTATGCTTACATCGATTGACACATACCGAATGTCATTTCAACACAAATCCAGCTGGTTATGACAACAGCAATCCAAGCTGTGAGAACACAGTAAAAAGGAGGCGTATCAGACGTTGTGGTAGATTTTCTGATGCAGCTAGGCAGAAGTAACTTCGTGCAGCTGCCGCCAAATACTCGCAGAAAAATCCACAAGTTAATAAACACGCTGTGGCTAAATACTCAGAAGCAAATCCGCAAGTTCATAGGGACGCTGTGGCTAAATACTCGCAAGCACATCCACAAGTTAATAGGGATGCTGTCGCTAAACACTCGCAAGCGAATCCACAAGTTAATAGGGACGCTGTTGCTAAATACACGGAGGCAAATCCACAAGTTAATAGAGCTTCTGTTTCTAGATACGATCCCAATAATGAAAAGCGGCTCATACGAAAACAACAGGTTTGGCTCAAAAAAGCCAATTGTGGATTTGAGTATGACCCAATTATACATTATGAGTCTGACAAAACAGTACACATTGGATCCATGGATGTTCACTGTGACTATTGTCAAGCTCAGAAGTGGAAATGCGAGTCTCCTAAATCCGAAAGACTAAATTATATCAGACTAAATAAAAAAAAACTACGGGCTGAAAATTACGTTCACTTAAAAGATGTTATTGACAAAAACGACACTGATTTAACAGAACTTGGTCAAGCTGTGATATTACCATATTCCTTCACTGGAGGACCTCGCTATATGCACGAGCGTACACAAGACGCAATGACATATGTACGTCATTATGCCCGCCCTGACTTATTCATCACATTTACTTTCAATCCTAAATAGCCTGACATCACTGAAATTCTCCTTCCACGTCAAAAACCTCACAATCGCCACGACGTTATCAGTCGAGTATTTCATCTCAAGATTCGCAAAATGATAGACTTGCTCACGAAGAGTAACATTTTCGGCTGTGCAAATTGCTACATGTACACCATAGAGTGGCAAAAGCAAGGTATTCCCCATGCACACATTCTATTGTGGCTAAAGGATACGATTAAACCAGCTCTCATCGATCAAGTCATCCGTGCAGAAATTCCTGATCCACAGACTGACCCTGCCCTACACAAAATAGTAAAATCCACCATGATTCACTGCCCATGTGGACCTCATAATATCAACTCATCCTGCATGATCAACAGAATATGCACTAAGAAGTACCTGCGTCCGTTCATCTCAGTAACTCAGACCGGAGAAGATGGTTACCCTCAGTACTGACAACAGATGGGTGGTCCCTTATAGTCCTGTGCTGTCCCGCTTCTTCAATGCTCACATCAATGTCGAATTTTGCAATTCAGCAAAATCAATCAAATACATCTGCAAGTATGTTAACAAGGAAAGTGACCAGGCAGTATTCACAATACAAAATCAAAATGACGAAGCATCTTGATACGAAGCTGGATGTTACATTAGTAGCTCTGAAGCAGCCTGGCGCATTTTCTGTTTTCCCATTCACAAACGTTTCCCTCCGGTTGTTCACCTTGCTGTGCATCTTGAGAACGGCCGATAAAGTACACAATCCACCACAAACAACCCTTATAGCGTTCTTTGACCTTTGCAAACATGTTGATTTTGCTAAACAACTTCATTATAATGAAATTCCAGCATATTATGTGTGGGCAAACAACATGTTTCGTCGAAGGAAACAGGGCAACCCTGTACCAGGATATTCGGGAGTGAAAAAGGATAATGTACTGGGACGGGTCTACACTGTACACCCGAATAACTATGAATGCTACCATCTTCGACTGCTGCTTAACAAAATCACAGGTCCCACATCTTTCAAATCTCTCAGAACAGTTGATGGTGTCCTACATCCTACCTATAAGTCAGCCTGCAGGGCACTCGGTTTATTGCATGACGATATCAACTGGGATGAGACTCTACAGGAAGCTACTCTTGCTGACCTCAAAAGATCCATGAACTGTTTGCTGTCATGTTGGTGTTCTGCCAAATAGAAAACCCCTTAAACCTATGGGAAAAACATAAAGACAGCATAGCAGAAGATGTTAGGAGACAGACTGAAAGACATCATATACTAACAGAAGTCCACCAGTGGTTAAATTTGATCTATAACAAGTGTCTACAGTTGCTTGAAATCTACGTAATTGCTATTGGAGGTCAATCTCTTCATCATTATGGTTTGCCTTCACCTTTAACAGAACTTGAAAGAGACATCTTACAACACTTCACAATTGGCCAATATAGTCACAAATAATGAGCAGTTGCTAAATAGTGACCAAAAGTCAGTTTATGAGCAAACCATGAGCAGCGTTGCATTAGCCACTGGCATGGTGTTTTTCCTTGATGCTCCAGGAGGAACTGGTAAGACATTCCTAATAAACCTTCTCCTTGCGAAAATCAGAGCAAAACATAACATTGCCAAAGCAGTGGCTTCTTCTGGCATTGCTGCAACTCTTCTAGAGGGTGGCAGAACTGCTCATTCAGCTTTCAAGCTGCCTCTGAACCTCAACCATACTGAATCCCCCATGTGTAACATATCAAAGCAGAGCAACATGGCTGAAGTGCTGCGACATTGTCAGCTTATTGTCTGGGATGAATACACTATGGCACACAGAGCAGGTATTGAGGCTTTAGACATGACACTCCAAGACATCCGAAACACCAACAAACTTATGGGAGGCTTGTCAGTGTTGCTGGCTGGAGACTTCCGCCAAACCCTACTAGTCGTGCCCAGAGGAACACGCGCTGATGAAGTTAAAGCATCTCTGAAATCTTCATACCCATGGCCACAAATCAATGTTACTTTAAAAATAAACATGAGAGTTTGAATTTGAAAGGCGACAAAAAAGCCAAGGAGTTCTCTGGTCTTTTGATGAGTATAGGTGATGGCACCTTCATACAAGAAAATCGTAAAATAAATATATCTACAAATCTCTGTCTCATCGTGAATACCTTACAAAGCCTTCTTCAAAATGTTTACCCCAATCTACGAAATCTCCACCAAAATGACGTCTCATGGTTAACAGAGAGAGCAATCCTGACACCAAAAAAATGACATGACTACAAACCACATTTTACTTCAAGAACTACCTTCACAAACAAAAATATATCAATCTGTTGATTCAGTTGTAGAAGTAGAAGACGCGGTACTTCATCCGGTAGAGTTTCTCAACACTCTAAATCTTCCAGGCACTCCTGAGCATAATCTCATTTTAAAGGTTGGGGCACCAATAATGTTACTGAGAAACTTACAGCCACCGAAACTTTCTAACGGCACGAGACTTCAGGTCACGTCTCTACAAAACAACCTAATTGAAGAAACTATTTTTACTGGCAGTGCCTCAGGTGACACAGTTTTTATTCCTCGCATCCCCATTATACCATCTAATCTCCCATTTCAATTCAAACGCGTTCAATTTCCAGTAAGGCTCTGCTTCGCAATGACAATTAGTAAGTCTCAGGGACAAACACTACAAAAGGTTGCCATTGATTTGAGGCAGGATTGCTTTTCACATGGCCAACTGTATGTTGCATGCTCAAGAGTAAGCTCAGCACACAGTTTAGTCATATTACAACCAGAGGGCCGAACTGACAACGTGGTATACAGAGAGATCCTTAACAAATAATTTTATATATTTTATATATATTTATATATTTTCCCTCAGTTTAAAAATGTTTGCTTTTT
The DNA here is from genome assembly GCF_016835505.1 of Polypterus senegalus. Classification (NCBI taxonomy): domain Eukaryota; kingdom Metazoa; phylum Chordata; class Cladistia; order Polypteriformes; family Polypteridae; genus Polypterus; species Polypterus senegalus. The sequence goes on along the minus strand of NC_053155.1, from coordinate 218,832,934 downwards.
TCTTAATAAAAATATTCATGCAGTGTTTCACCGATGCGAAGCGCGGGTATTTTGCTAGTTTTTGAATAAAAGTGTACTTGTTTTGTTATACGCATAACTTTTGTGAAAGTGTTTATTTGATATTTGGACTTCATGCTTCACACATTATACACTGCATGTTAAAATTTTGTCCTTAGTACTATAACATGAAAAAAGTTTATTTTAGGTATGTGTTCAACATTTCTTGCATTTCCTGTCATCCTACATTTACATAGATCATTGTAGACCTGGAACACACATGAAATAAATGTGTTTCAAAAAATGATATATTATTTACTCTTTACAACTCCAGGCACCTCACACCAAGATAAACAAGACTTGAGCTGGTAGAACTTTTTGGGAGAGGTGCAAAGGAATTTAAGTTGGCCTGGGATTACAAGTTTTTTCATAGGCTTCATGGATTCTAGTGTTAAAGTTGATTTATCTGTAACACCATTCCTCCCTTTTTGACACCTGTGTCAATGTTGCTATATGTTTTACTAAAAGGAACAAGGAACCACAGGCTATTGGTCAGGAATAACCCTGAAACCACTCCCATTAATATAAAACTATATAACAAACTAGTAAGAATCAAATGCTTTTACTGTTCTACAGATAACAAATCTGTCCCATGGTGGAAAGCAAAATCAAAAGAAAAGAGAAAGCAGAATAGTGTGGAGATCATTAATTAAAGAGCTATCTTCTACGTAGGCCCCTATAGAAACTGAGAAAATTCCAATCTGTTATTCCAAAGTACACATTTGTTTATCTGTATATTCATTGTACCCTTTGGATATGAGCAATGGTCAGTGCAAGCAGGCAGGGAAACTAGGAGTTAATTAAAGTCAATGTAGCACCATTGTACCCCAGAGACAACTCTCAGTCAGCACAGTAAACAGACATCAAGGAAGAAATCTAGTCTGGTTTGGTAAGTTCCTAATTAGTTTTAGAAAAGAGATGAAAATAAGCAAAACAGTTAGGCTCTACATTCACATTTTCATATTTCAATTTACAGAATACTGTTCAGGTATGTGCACTTTTCTTTATATTTCAGTCTCAGATTTTTAAAATCATTTACAAGAGTGACAGATACATCATTATGTCTAAGGCATAGACAGGTAACTCATATAAAATATATTTTATCTTTACCTACACAAAGTCCTTTAAAGTAAAGTAAAAACTATTTAGATCAGCAATTCTTCTTGAAGTATATCTATTAAGCATATCCTTTAACATGTTATGGGAAAGCTAAAATAGTTTTTTTTTTTATGTTGTAATGGACAGCCGGGTCCCATGCCCGGCCGGGACGCCCCTACTGCATCTGTTCCGGGGAAGCAACCATGGGCAGCTCCATACCTCCCCCGGGACACTTGGTGGCAGCCTCCCTGGCTGATGGTAATTCCACAACAGGTCGTATGGGAGATGGAGTCTTACATAGCCTGGTTGGGAGCTCGGATGGCCGCTAGGGGGAGCTCCATGGGCCAGCCACCACCACTCAGGAGCCAGAGTCGGGACGAGGAGGACTAAGCTTAAGAAGGAGTGGTGCTAAACGAGAGAGTGTTTTGGTGCTGTTGAATTGTGTTTTTGGGACCGTGTATTACCTGTGGGTCACGGGGAAGATGTGTGCCCATGGGGGAAGAAAATAAAAAGCCTGTGAATTTTGTACTTACCTCAGCGTCAGTCTGTGCCGGGTTGGGCGCCTACATAGCGCCTTATTACAATGTATATATCCTATTTATGTTTCTTTAAGCTTTTATTTTCTTACTATTTAAATTAGCACACACATTTCTAATTTACGCTTTATAATTTTAACAAAGTGCCATTAGCACATCAAATTATATGAAATATATAACTAAATCTTCTACAAGCCAAGTACTCATTCCAACATTAACATTCTATTCTATTTCACATTTAAAATATACTCAATTCTAAAAGATTAGGAAAGGATGACAAAGGAAATCAATATATCATATGCAATAAATGCCTTACAATTCAAAGTCTATTTATTTTTAAAAAGCCTCCTTTATTTTTTCAGAGTGTTGTTCTGTAGAAAAAGTAGCCCTTTTGTTGGTAAATATTTGCCTTGCATTATTCATACGCTATCCTTATTGCTAGAGCACATCTCAGAATACAACAATACCTGAAAAGGACTCCAGTCCACTACAGGTTGAGCTCACACACACACACACAAGCCAATACAGACCCTACAGAAGCCACACAGAGAGAACATAAAAAGTCTACACTTAAATATTCAAAACTTAAATTTTTTTTTATAAGCCAGCAGTGCTATTTACTTACCACCTTTCCACATTTGTGAAGCATACTATACTATTTGTCAAATTACCTAAAAACTTATGTTTTAATATCTTAATCTAAAATATTTAATCTAAGAACCAGGCAATTAAAGTCTCCTTATACATACTTTACATATATAATACATATAAATAAAACAAGAACATCTATACTTTCAAAAAGCACCATCCACAGCAAAGATAGTCAAAATGTACTTTACAAAGCAGAGAAGTTTACAATACACAACTTATGCTTAATAAAATGTATACAATGCTATAAAAACGAAGATGCAAAACACTACAATATTAGATGTTATCTATGAAAAACAGTGATTTTCAAAGTATTATTTTTATGTTAATTTGTAGGTTTAGGCCCTAGGAATCCCAAAATTGTGTAAGATAAATTAAAGATACAAAATTTTTTGGTGTGAAAAGTGATTTCCTTATAGGGTTAAGTTTATATTGAAGTGTGTAGATAAAGTAAAATACAGCACATGAACTCAATAAATTATTGCACTGCATCGTCTACATAATGATTTTCATTATTTTTATAATGAAAGTCAACAAAGAAAATAATGGTTAACTAATGAATGAAAAATATATTTTCAACATTCAAACATCTGGAAAGAACTACTGTACCCACTGGTATTGTTTCTCGTCATGAAACATACTGAATCAGGAGTGTAATATCTGAGAAGGGCACTATATATGTGGATGCATGTGGCAAAGAAAAACTGTTTACAGTAATCCCTCCTCGATTGCGGGGGTTGCGTTCCAGAATCCCCCGTGATAGATGAAAATCCGCGAAGTAGAAACCATTTGTTTGTATGGTTATTTTTATATATTTTAAGCCCTTATAAACTCTCCCACACTGTTAACATTATTAGAGCCCTCTAGACATGAAATAACACCCTTTAGTCAAAGGTTTAAACTGTGCTCCATGACAAGACAGAGATGACAGTTCTTTCTCACAATTAAAAGAATGCAAACATATCTTCCTTTTCAAAGAATGCATGTCAGGAGCAGAGAATGTCAGAGAGAGAGAGCAAGAGAAAAACAAACAATCAAAAAATCAATACGTGCTTTTGGGCTTTTAAGTATGCGAAGCACCGCGATAAAGCGGCATTTTTAGAGGAGCCTCCGTATCCTCTAGGCAAACAGCCCCTCTGCTAACACCCCCTCCGTCAGGGGCAGAGAGAGTGAGAGAGACACAGAAAAACAAACAGTCAAGCACCGCGAGGGAAGCATATCGTATATCATTGAGGATTTTTATTTAATACGTGCTCTGATTGGGTAGCTTCTAACCCATCCGCCATTAGCATCCCTTGTATGAAATCAACTGGGCAAACAAACTGAGGAAGCATATACCATAAATTAAAAGACCCATTGTCCGCAGAAATCCGCGAACCAGCGAGAAATCCGTGATATATATTTTGATATGCTTACATTTAAAATCCGTGATGGAGTGAAGCCCGAAGGTCGAAGCGGGATATAGCAAGGGATCACGGTACAGTAATCCCTCGTTTATCGCGGGAGATAGGTTCCAAGGCCAGCCGCAATAACTGAATTTCCGCGAAGTAGGGACACCATATTTATTTAATAATTTAACGTGTATTTGGATGTTTTTAAACCCTCCCTGTACTGTTTACAACCCACCCTTTACTCTATTAATAACAGGGACAACTGTTGAAGAGGAACACCGTTGAAACCCAAACCAATTAAAACATCGAACGTGTGAACACTCTTGTGAGATCATTAAGAATGTTGAGTGAACAATTAAATTTGAACAGATTTACCGTTCATCAAATTTTGACTGAACATTTGCACATGCGAAAGGTCTGTGCCAAAATGGTGCAGAAAAACTGCCCTCTCCATAACAGAATTTTTGACCTCAAAAGGCATTCCTGTGGTTCCCCAACCCCCTTATTCACCTGAACTCAGTCCGTGTGACTTTTTCTTTTCCTAAACTGAAAAATGTCCTCAAAGGACGTCATTTCGGGACTTTAGAAAACATCCAAAAGAGTGTAACGGACATGCTGAAGACCATACCGGTTGAAGACTTCCAGCGCTGCTACCAACAGTGGAAACAACGTCTCCATCGGTGTGTAGCTGCCCAAGGAACTACTTTGAAGGGATAACATTGATGTTTGAAAAAAATAAAAACTTTGGTAAATAAAAAATCAGTCTCATTACTTTTCTGGCACACCTCGTATGACATGATGATGGCGATGAATATTCTGTGCAGTAAAAATGATGACGATGAAGGTGATGATGACTTTTACTGCTCAGCCGATGACTGTATTTTTTGTTTCTTCAGACGGTGGTGCCATTTCCTCGGGCACCACTTCCACGGTTTCCGAAGGTGTATCCGTAGTAGTAGTAGGAACTGCCTCTTTTTTGCGAGGCTGCAAAAACATTGTGATCGGCAGCTACTGCCGCTGCTTCTTTTTCCGGTCGAAGAGCAGCTTGTAGGCAGTCATGACGTCGTTGACCTTGTTGCAAAATTGGACCGATCGAACCATATCGTCGTCCCATTCCTGTGACCGTTCTTGCAGATACTTAGCCAGTCTGCAGCCACAGCCGCAAACGTTCTCCCTTCCTTCAACATATCCAGATGTTTCACCTTCTCAGCGATCGTCATCATTCTTCATTGACGTTTAGGCTCAGCACCAGCCTTGGAAGAAGGAGCATGTTTGGGAGCCATTGCAGGGGGTGAAAATTGAAGCAAAATTCAACACAAAGAAACTACAAAAAAATCACACACAGTACAGTGTAAAGTAAAGCTTGAAGCGAAATGGCAGCGACAGAGAGACAAGGGGAAGTGCTGTGGGATCTGGGCATCAGTCATAGCACCAATCACGGGCCCGATTAGAAAGCCGAAAGCTGTGATTTATTGTCTTCCTCCCATGTACCAATCACAGCCCGTGTTAAAACGCACTTAGTCACTGAACTTGTTTTGTTGTTCTTAGACTAGGACATACTACTACTTTATTTAAAAACCCGCGAAGTCGTGAATCCGCAAAAGTGAACTGCGAAGTAGCGTGGGATTACTGTAGTTACAAGTAAGCTAAACTTTCTTACAAACATAAGTCAGAAAGATGCAGGATCAGCTGAATGTCATCTGCCTTAGTACACAAGCCTCATTTCGTACGATAATAAGTCTTCTTAAGTAATGGTTTCTCAAATGCAAGATGCCATTTTCCAGCTGGGGTGCTCCTTTCAGATCTGTGTGAAAAGCAGTGTCTTTGCTGCCCTCATGAAAGCTCTGAAGAAGGTGTCTTTGAATTTTATTACATCAGATGAGACAGAGATGGAGTCAATTTATCTATGAAAATTTTCCTTTTGCGGATTTAAGTCTGCTTTCATGACTCTTGAATAAAGTGTGCTTTGGAAAAAGACTGTTTGCCAGTTTGATTTGTACAATGCAGAGCCCAGAATGCGACATTATATTTGCTTTATTGCACTGTGCTTTGAAATAGTGACACTCACACAAGAATGTAATGTAAAGTGCACTGATGGTTTGTTTCTGTGTGTGTGTGTTTGTAATGAACTATTGTCAAATGAGAGTTTGTTCCAGCCTGTCTTCCTTGTGCCAGATGCTGCTGGGAAAGGATGAGTCTCTTAACAAACAATTATGAAAAGATACAGAAGCCTCCCAGGTTAGTCACAGAGTGGCACAATGTTAGTGTATATGAACAAGGTGAAGATAAAATGCTTGGCTACTTCAAAGTTAAGAAATTTTAATGAAACCCTCATAAAAAATAAAAAAAAGTCTACCAGCCGATTTGACCCAAACCCAATTTGAGTTTTGGTTCCTGTCTTGCACTTAAAGCTGGTGGATATGTCAATGATCCTTACAATCTTTAGTTGGATTTGGCTTTTTCTAAAAGATAAATAGCTGTTTTGTGCATCAAAGCAAATATTAAAGAGCTCTGAGATGATCTCTAAGATTCATCTCTATATCTATTTAAAAAAAAAACCTTTCTGTATAAATCTTTGGAACATTACTAATCTGACTTAATATTAGATAGAAGATAAAATACACTCTTTAACACCCAACTTGTGGCATTAGTTACAGAAATGTTATAGAACAAAAGAGGTCTGTAAGGTTTTTAAATAATACAGTCCAGAAGCGTGTCACCCCAAGCCTGGTGAAGGTGCAGTGAAACAAAATCTTTAAGGGGATTGTCCTTTCATAATCTTGATGGTAGACTGCAGGCAGATTTTAGCAGATGCTCATTTAGATTTTTTTTTTTAATTTGCATTCCTGCACACTTCTATTCTTTACCCCTTTCATTAGTTACTGAATATTTATGAATGAATCTTTCATTTGTTTAGGAGTAGAGCAGTTAGGTAAGATGACAGTCAAAAGTTTTGTGTTTGTTCATTCAGATATTTTATATGTGCAGAGTATAGTAAAAGCCTTACTTACATGTCTAATCACTGTGCAACTCCCCTGCATCAAGATCAGAAATATTTATAGTTAAATTTACCAAGTTATTAAAATTTGAATCCTTAAATTGTTGTGTATTTAGTAATACATTCTACATTGAACCCATCACATTAGTTGGGTCTTTCTCAAAGATTTCTAGCTTTTTTCTCCATCCTGAATGTTAGGTTAAGCGGCTTTGTTTTGCGATAGACTGGCTATCTTTTTCAGGTTGGCTCCTGCTTTGCTTCCATAGCTGCCAATGATCCAATTCCTCATGACCGTTAATTGAATTAGGTGGTTTAGGGAATGGATTTTTGCTTTTTCTCCATTGTTGTGTAATTTTCTGATTTATTGTGTATGTGATAATAACATTTAATGCTATATATACAGTAGCAGCATTTAAAGGATGATTTCTTTAAATATTATGTTCATAATTCAAATTGAGTAAATTCTTGTTAAAACATTGGCTTCCATTTCTTTTCAGTTTGGACTAGTTCCTCTCCTTTCTCTAAGTAATAGTAGCTTTATTCTCTTTCAGAATTCTTCCTACTTGTGAGAGTATATCCAAACTCCTTGAAAAAATATATTTATATTTATATATTTTTTTACTTCTTTCTTACAATATTCATTTGTTATCTTTAATGTATATTTAATTGAAATAAGGTGTTTACTCTGTTTCATTCATTTGTTGTTGCTGGCACTGTTCAAAGGGTCAACAGCTGTGGCATGTTCAGCTGTAATTTTGGTGCTTTTTTGTTTTTCCATTCTGTCATGGTATGTAAAATAGGAGACATCTGGCAAACAAGTTTCTCTTCTGTTTGAGAGGTCCAAAAACATGTTCTTATTATTTCTTGTTGCTACATTAAATGCATTGCACTTCCGATTGAACATTCATTGATTGTCAGCTTTCATCCACACAGAACCTGCTCCTATGACTAAAGACAAAATCAAACCTCTTTAATTTTATTAGAGAGACTAGTTGGAGAGAGTCAGTGGGTATGTAATATTAGGAGACTGGCTTCATTCATGGGAGCATGCTGCCGACTGCCTACTACTTGCTAAGATTATGTAAATTAAGGCTACAATTGACAACTGCCGATAAAGTCGTACAATGTGATATAACCTTAACTTGCATATCTTTGGACAGTGGGAGAAAACTGGAGCACCTGCAGGAAACCAACACATATGCACGGAGAACATGCAAACTATATGCAGGGAGCACTCAGGACATGAACCCTAGTCTCCTTTCTTCAAGGCAACAACATTGCCACTGTGCCACCATGCCACGCACTATCCATTTATATATTTTTTATTACTTTCTTCTGCAGTTATTACTTATTTTTAATAAATATTACTTTGTTTTTGCAAATCTTGACTGACTGATGTAATAAAGCCGAAACAGGGCAGGTAGAGTAGGGAGATTTGACACTTTCTTTCTCAAAGTGTTAGCAAGCTGAGGGGAGACATCCCCAACAGAGAATCTCACAGTGGGAATTATGCATTGTTGGTTGGTAAGTGGCATTAACCAAGGTGTTTCAGTTTGGAAGTTTCTAGGTTACTGTTAGGGACCAAGGTAACCTTTAGTTCTAGGTCATATCCAGAGGTGGGTAGTAACGAGTTACACTTACTCTGTTACATTTACTTGAGTAACTTTTAAAAAAAATTTTACTTCTAAGAGTAGTTTTACTGCACCATACTTTTTACTTTTACTTGAGTACGTTTGTGAAGAAGAAACGCTTCTCTTACTCCGCTACATTGGGCAACACTCGAATTGTTACTTTTTTCCATTAGATATGCTATATTTTTGTTAGAGAGAAGCCGTCAGTGGATCTACTGCATGACTGTTTCACCAATCAGACGTAGTAACAATAATCACAAGACTCCATTTCACCAATCAGATGTAGCAACAATAATCACATGGCTCCGTTTCACCAATCAGACATAGGAATGCAGTCACATGATCACACACAAACTGTGGTGGCATAGCGGCACAAACTCCTCACAGACAGTGGACAGGGAAAGAAAGAATACATGAAAAATGAGAGCCAACTCCTGCTGAAGCTTAACCATCACTTCACTGAGTGAAGAACAAGCACGTTTTAACCAAACATGCACAGACACAGACAGTCAAGGTAAAGTGAGACTTCTTGTACGTGCACAAGCTGCCTTGTTCTAATGTTATTTTCTATCAGCTGTGCTATTTGGAGGGCAAGTGAATATGCAGTATTATACTGTCAGTGTGCATTACATCTTGTCACTGTAAGTAGTTTGCACTGTTCAAACATACATGTTACCTACTGTAGGTATTGGCTTCAAAAGCTTTGTTGTGAAAAACTGAGATTTGGAACTTGTGTTATTTGTGCATCTTTATTTTGTAAAGATGTTATTTATTTTTACTCATTTTTTATTTTATTATTTGAAAATATCAGAATTTGCACATTATTTTATATTTTTATCTGTCTTATTACAACATTTCTAAAAAAATAAATCATTTATAATGATCAAACAGTTACTCAGTACTTGAGTAGTCTTTTCACCAAATACTTTTTTACTCTTACTTGAGTAATTTTTTGGATGGCTACTTTTTACTTCTACTTGAGTAATATTATTTTGAAGTAACGCTACTCTTACTTGAGTACAATTTTTGGCTACTCTACCCACCTCTGGTTATATCTGGGGACACCCGTGTGCTTTTCATGCTGAAGTAAGTCAGTGCCTATGTTGGGTACTGAGAAGTGATAAGCAGTTCTGGCATCGCTCATAATTAGTTCAGGCTCAGTGTGTGTGTGTTAACCTTATGGTGTGAGAGTAGACTAATCCAAAACTGAACTTGAGGAGTTCACTCACCTCACAATAATATAATTCCTTATACAGAATTCCAAATGATGGAAAATTTGATCCCTTAGTACATACAAACTTTCACGATACTTGCCAGTTCAAAATCCTTTTGAGTGAGTTTATTTTGGAGTTTCTACCATTTTGATCAGTTTCAACTAATTGCTAAATAAATGGACTTTAAAATAGATTTTTATGTGCTTATTCTTCAAAGTTTGTCTGCAATAAAAATGAATAGGAAGTAATTCATGAAAGGATTGCTATGTCATACATTCCACAAAAATATAAAATTATTCAAAAGGTGTTTGTTCATCACCTTGTAAAAAAATGATAGAAGTATCAAAGTGAAAATAAATTTATGTTTTATCACTATACAAATACCATAGTGATTCAAAAAAAATATATTGCAACCTTTACTATATATGTTAAAGACCATAGAGATTCATGATGCTACATACTGCATGACTTAGATCTATTTAAAGCTGAATCCACACAAAACAGACACCCGCAAACAGTTACAAAAACCTGAACCACATGGCACAAGAATAGACACCACAGAAAAGAATAAAAATTTCGTTATGTAACATTTTTTTATACTGAATTAGTAAAAAAAAAATACAATGCCCGTTATTATAAATACATTTTTGAAATTGCCTCAAAGCATATTTTACTGCACCATTCCTTGTAAAATGTGTCACGTTTAAATTCCATTAATGCCAAGTTGCATAAATAACATAAATTAAAAAGTAACATGGTGGAAATATGTCAGAAACTAATATAAGGAAATAACTGTTTTATTTTATTTTGTCCCATAAATGCATTGTTGAACTGAAAATTCTTTAGATATTTCTTGCCAATTCTTCAGTTATTCAGTTTATTAATACAGTATCTAAAGTGCTCATTTTTAAATTAATTTGTTAATTGTTTACAAATATTCATTATGTTATATTTAATGACCATATTTTTCTTAATTATATGTCTTATGTAAGTGTGTATAATTTATTTTTGTGTACTCTTTATGCATTATTTTTCTTATGTAATTTTAAATAGTTTTTCCTTGCATGTAAATACTTCTCTGACATTTTTTAAAGCACTTTGAGCTACATCATTTGTATGAAAATGTGCTATAGAAATAAATGTTAATCAAGATTGTAAAATATCACACAGCAAATGTAATGTTCCATTTAATGCAAAGTTTGCCTTAATCTAAAATTTCCTGCCATGTATTTAATGGCCTCTATATGAAACAAATGCTTGTTTGGTAATTGGCTCAGCATGAAAGAATCCATATGCATGCATGAGTGTGCCCTGCAATGGACTCTTCAATTCTGGCTCGCACAGTGCGTCTAACACTGCAGGGATAAGCTCCTATACCTATGACCCTGAACTCGATAAACAGGTTAGAATCTAACTGAATGGATAGATATATAAATGGCAAAAAATAACAATAAATTAACATTAAACAATCCAGTTTGGATTATTTTGGTGTTATTGTCAGTCCAGCTAAACTTTATCTTTAAAAGCACATGTCAACAAGAAGTAATCACGTACATTAATAAAATATTTATACACTCATGCATACTATATATATATAGACATATATATATATATGTTCTCCATTAAAATGATTTGAAATAGTTAGGGCTCTATTTCAAGTATATACTGGAAAATAGTAATTTAGTGATAAGTAATTACTGTTACTTAACTTTCAAAAAATGGATATTTGCAATGCCAAAATCTTTTTTAAATATAAATGAATGCATTTGTGTAAATTAAGATGAAACTTTAAGCAGCAGCTTGCTACAGCTATCACATATGCTTATGTATAGTAAGTTCTCTGTAGAAAATTAATTATCAATAATAAAAAAAAAACATTTACCCACCTGGTAGAAGATCTCTGGGGCTTCTTAAATTGAAACTGACAAACTGTTACCCAATCAGGTACTGTTTTAATAATTAGAGATGGGTAAAGCCTGCCTGAACATAGTATTTATTGCTACTAGCCTGAGTTATTCATTAAGCAGTAAATTGTTTTTGATAAAGGTCATGCTATTGAAGGCTGGAACTGACTTTCAAGTTTCATTCTTATTAATATAAACGTATAAGTCTCTATCACACTTCTTCAGTGCTCAGTGATCTAAAAATTGACTTCAAGAATGCTAACAAAAATTCATATTATTTCTTTCTGTAAGTTGCTACTTTTTTCTTACTTGCTTTATGCATTGACTAAAATACTTGTGTTTTGTGCTTTTTCTAATATTTAAAGCTTTAGAATATAGAATTGTAAAGGGAATGGTATGTAAATTGTAGCACTGACCTAATTTTTGCAATTGGGCAGTGTTGATTTGTAGAATAAATGGAAATCACAAAATTACATAACTATATCCCACCAGAATATATTAACATTAGATGACTAACCCTTAAAATGGAATGCTTACAAAATGGGTAGAATGCTGAGCACCATGTAAGTTTCTATAAGAAATGCAAGACTGAGCTAAGACAGTAGCTATGTGTTTTATATTTACAATGTTCTAATTTTAATGTTGTTTGCTTGCTCTTTTTAAAACCATTCTGTAATGTGATCCAGACTTTCAGTACAAAATAGAAGAATGCTCATACTGAATGTTGTTAGTCACATTGGTCCACATAATAATTCAGCCTGCATAATTCAACCGAATTCTAAAAATTAGTCCTACTGATGAAGACTGCAGAATTTCAGTCCATATCATCATGTTTCTAACTACATCATTCATCAGCTCTTTCATTGTATTGTTGTGTTGCTTAGTGCTAATCTGTATAAATAAAATCATAGTACTTTGTTTTTTGAATATTTCAGCTTCATTTGGTATTGTTGTTTATTCATTTTACAAACTAAGGTCTTCATTTCAAACCTCAGCTTGCATCTTGTTTTTTTGTTTCTCTGTTTTTTCTTCTGTTTGTTTATTCACCAATGACACAAAGTCATCTGAAATGATTTTTCACAAAACTTTGCATATACCATGTCATTGATCTAAGTTAAAATTTAGGGTATATGGCATTTGCAAAATTTTATTTGGAAGGCAAAAACTGCATTATTGGGAAATAATTGAGTTGTTACTATTTTGTATGTACTGTATAATAAAGCTGAACCAACCTAAAATCCATTCTTTAACTAAAACCGTGTTATCATGGAAAATGGTTTAGGTGAATTTGGCATATTTTTAGGTTTGTTGCTTCTTACAGTGAATTCAATGGAACCTTACTCCAAAACAGCAGATTTGTTGTTCATAACATTTTACATGTATACTACAGTTAACCCAAATTCAAGTTGAGAGTTTCAGAAAAGTTTATCATTATTAAGGTTCAACAGAAGGAACAACACAAAAAACTAGTAGTTTTGCTCAGCTTGCATGCCATATCAATGATTCAGTTATTTAACAAGCTCTCCAGTTTATCATTGTAGAACTAGACATCTGTTTGTGACACCACTGTAAAGCAGAAAATACAAAGAAGTAGTGTTCATGGTTTTAACCCAGCAAGAGTTACTGCACTCATGGAATCCAACTGTACACAAAAATAACTAATTTTCAGCTCATAAGAGCAGAAAAATTGAGTTATCACAGTTTAGAGGACAGATGCAATGCTTGCATATCAAGTCAGCAATGACAACAGACTCCACATTTAAAAACACATAAATATGTGCCTTGTTATGTTAACCAATAATATATCTGTGCAATACCATCTACACTTGAAATGGTACATCTAATCATTAGTACTGTTTGAAGACCACTGCCACATATCACAAGTGTATTATTTTATTTTTAATTATAATTTAGCTTACTATTTTAATGAGAAGAGGAGAGCTGGTTACTCATAAATGCTCTATTGAGCTAAAGTAATTTCAGAAGACTCTTTGTTGTTTGTGTAGTTATATGAGCATCCATGGACATCCTTGATAAAACTTTTTTTTTTTTTGGCATTTATAGATTGTGCACATGTCTTAGAAACTGAACCAATGAAGAGCAGGGATAGTGGCTAAATAACCACTACACTAATAACTCTTCTGAATATATATATATAATATTTTGTGGATGCTAGAGGTGCCGTTGCCCAGTTGGGTCCACCAGACAAATGACCAGGACACACGTGTAAAAGCACCAAAAATAATATTTAACTTATTTTTCTTAAATAAAGTGCACAAAGCACCGCACACTCCACAATTGTTCCAATAATCAATAATTAATAACCAAATCCTCCACTCCCAGCAGCTCCGTTCCTCTACCACCCAACTCCAGCCCGGCTTGCTGGATTTCCCAAAGTCCTTTTATAGTCCATGACCCAGAATTATTTCTTCTCTGGGTCAAACGCCACATCCTCCTTCATCAAGTATCCCGGAAGTACTGCGTGGTTCCGTCCTCATGACTCCAAAGTACTTCCAGGCTAGTGTAACAGGAATTGTCCCCAAGTTCTTGGTGAGCTCCCCCTGGCGGCACCCACGTCACCCAACAGGGCTGTAGAAACGGACTCCATGTCCCATGTTGCCCTGAGGGAATCTGGGGAACCATTTCCGTCCAGGGGAGCTGCCATCTAGCGTCCCAGGGGATGTAGTGCCCTGAAAAGGCTGCTTTTCTTCCTTTTCTCTGTTGAGGGACATCCCGGCCAGACTGAAACGCCTGCCGTCCATCACAATATATACTAGGGGGTTCCCTATACTCGCTTCACTCGCCACCCCCCCCGACCTTTGCCTCTCTGCCACTCGCATTATGAAGAGGGGAGCTGAATGCACCCCAAGGAGAAGCGGTCACTCCTCCGAACCCCACTCTTAACACTAGAATTACCAAAGCTTATGAAAAAACTCATAAATCCGGCCCACCTTAAATCTGCCTGAACCTCTCCATTAGCGTCTTTTGTCTTATAAATGTGTCAATAATTCCAAGCAGCAAGCAGCCTGCTATTCCATCTCCCCACCGCCGCAGAATGGCAAGAAGTTCTCCCAACTGAAGCCTTGTTTATTAGGGAGTCAGGTAGAGCTGTATATTCTAAAAAATATAGCGTTATTTGGAACACATGCATTTCCTGTGTGTTCCATGTCTACAAAGATCTATGTAAGTGTAGGATGACAGAAAAGTTGAACACATACCTAAAAGACAAACTTTTTCCATGTTTTAGTACTAATGACAAAATTTTGACATGAAGTCTATAAATGTGTGAAAACTGAAGTCCAAATATCAAATAAGCTCTTTCACAAAAGGTACAAATATAACAGAACAAGTGCGCTTTTATTCAAGACTATAACCGAAGAAAAAGAAATCGGGTTATTGTGGCTTGTTGTCGTGACTTCTTTGGTAATATAGCAGTAAGAACTGCTGACTCCTATTCAGAAGGTCCCGGGTTCCAGTCTTATTTTTTGCTGTTCAGCCGTGGGCCCAACACAGTCCCAAGCACAAAGCCCAACACAGTCCCAAGCACAAAACCCACACCAAACCAACACTTTCCTGCTCCACCACCCCTCCCAGGCAACCTCTTCCTCCAGATTCTGGCCTCTTAAATGGGAACCTGGATGGGCTCTAGCTGCTTCCCGGCAATCAGTCCTGGCCACACCCCAGTGTGGCGGAAGTGCCGGCTGCACACCCGGAAGCCGTCCGGGTGTCCCCTGTCGTCTTCCCCCTAGCACTTCCTGGTGTGGCGGAAGTGCTGGGTTCCAGGGTTCCTCAGGCACCTGGGCACCGCCTGGCGGTGGCCACGGGCCCCTACAGGGTTGGGCTTCCAAGCCCTCTACCCGTGGCCCCCAATACAACCAGGGTGATCGCCCCCTTGCGGTCTTGAGGAGGCACAAGCCCTCCTCTAGTCCTGCCCGGCCGGGGACCACACAGGCAATAATCATGAAAGTATAAAGGTATCAGAAAAACATACATTAAGTATTTTTTGTATTCTTTTGAATAGGTACTTTATTGTATTCCTCCTGTAGCAAGGTCATAGTTTGTATGTATGTATGTCTGAAGGCCTGGAGACAAACATTACAGGTTCATTGTGTCACTTACACAATTGTCTATTATTATAGTGCATTAATATTTTTATCTTACAAACTTTATTAAATGAAGCTCCCAGACTCAAAGCATAATATAATTTATTGTTGTTATTGGCACACTGAATTTAAAGCTATTCTATAGTTTTTTAAGCCTTTATTACAGCCTCTGTATTCAGCTCTGTCTATTTGAGTGGCAGAAACGTTAGCCACTTCCAGCAAGAAAGGAAGTAACAGCCTTTATAACAAATGCAAAAATGTTATGAAAAAATGTTTTAATTCAGTGGAAAATAGCTTCTGAATTTTAATGTTTGCTTTATATTTCAGTGCTTTACTAATGCAAACAGTGGTGAACACATAGTACAAAGTACATATATTTTCAGAGTCATCCACTACAGTACTTGTCTGAAGTTTCTTTTTCGGTTTCAGAGTTCTTGAGAGTCACAGACAGAGTCAGCACCTGCCCTGGTGGAACTGGACACAAAAGCAACCTACTCTGGATGGGACACCAGCCCGTTACAAAGTTCATGCAATTGCACCTTTACATTCGCCCCTTAAGATAAAATGAAAAAGTGTAAAGCTCCACAACACTTTTTATCTATAATACAGAAGCCATGAAATGTAAAAACAGTAACAAAACAAGTTTATGTTATACTGTTGTAAATTTGTGCAAAAGCTATAATAATAGTATTTATACAAACATTTTTACAAGTTTGAAATGTTTCCATTTTTGACACAGTTTGTGAGCCTATAATTTAGAACAGATAATGACAAAGCTCTCAAAGCTCTACTTGGTTAGGAAACCTCCATCTGTCCATCCATTCATGTTTATTGTCACTTTCCAACAAATACTCCTTATTTACTTTGTTCACTATACTTGTAAAAATATCAATTTCTTTACACTTCTGTTTCAGTCATTCACTTTTGA
This sequence comes from Polypterus senegalus, assembly GCF_016835505.1. Lineage (NCBI taxonomy): Eukaryota > Metazoa > Chordata > Cladistia > Polypteriformes > Polypteridae > Polypterus > Polypterus senegalus. Next base: position 218,816,426 of record NC_053155.1, on the reverse strand, counting down.
TTATTTTTACAGTATATCCATATTTGGCAAAATATTGCATTAATATAATGCAAAAAGCTGTGTTTATGTGTATTGTGTGTTTCATTAATAGTTTTGTTAGGTTTAAATTCATTTTTTCATTAATTTTGTTATTTCTGTTGATTTTGTTTATTATTTTTTTGTGTACTTTCTGTGTAAGTTGGTTCCATGTTGTTTGTTAATGGTTTGTATAAATATTTTCAATTTATAAACAATTTGAGCTGCCTTTTGAGTCAAAAGTGGCGTTTTCCATGGTCTCACTTAAGTGAGGCATTTTGGAAAATGTAAGTTTATTTTTAAACTTTAAACCAGCATTCTTCATTTTTGGGTCTAGCCCAGGCTAAAGCTTGTAGTTTTCACTTGGATTAATCTAAACAGAGTGAGCCACTCCTGGGCTGGCTAGTAAAGCTTCTTTTGGGGGCCTCCTCCCCATTTTGTCATGTTTGAGACTCCAATCATGTTTTTTTGTTTACAATTTGTTCACAGTTGTCTGTCGAAGTCAAGTGACAGTAAGAAAAGTACTGCATAACAGGGCTAATCTTGATATGGTATGTACAAGAAATTACATTACAATTCTCACTGCTAAAGTCTTCATATTTTAAGAAATAAATTGATTTGAGACACAGTTGGAGAAAATAAAACATTTTCCAAAAAAAAAAAAAAAATGTTACCCACTACTATCACATGGAATTCAAAGAGTAAATTAATTTTACCTGGAAACATGCTAAGCTCTATTTATCTCTGCATAGATTTGTTTAGATGTGTTATTCTAATGAGCAATTATCTCCATTTTTATAATTAATTTATAATATATATATATTGTGAACTTTGACCCGGACACACACAGACGGACATCTTAAATTCACCACACACTGTTTATTTACAATATTTACACAAACAAGTCACGTGCACAAACCCCAGTGCCTCTTGCACCGACTCCCCCAATGTCCAGGCCACACAGTCCTGTGCCTCTTTTCCTCCTGGCGGAGGCAGCCCCTTTTATAGGAACCCGGATGGGCTCCAGCTGCTCTCGGCAATCTCCCACGGACACACCCCCGTGTGGCGGAAGTACAGGCTGCGCACCTGGAAGCCGTCCGGGTGTCCCCTGTCGTCTTCCCCCCGGCACTTCCTGGTGTGGCGGATGTGCCGGGCTAGCCGTATAATAAGGCACTGGGGCGCTGCCTGGTGGTGGCCACGGGCCCCTACAGGGCTGGGCTTCCAAGCCCTCTACCCGAGGCCTCCAGTATAACCAGGACGGACGCTTCTGCGGTCTGGAGGAGGCACAAGCCCTCCTCTCGTCCTCCTGGGCATCCCGCCGGGACCACATATATATATATATATATATATATATATATATATATATATATATATATATATATATATATATATATATATATATATATATATATATATATATATATATATATATATATATATATATATATATATATATATATATATATTTATATATATATAATATATATATATAGGGGCAGCACGGTGGCACAGTAGGTAGCGCTGCTGCCTCACAGTTCAGAGACCCAGGTTCGCTTCCCGGGTCCTTCTCCCTGTGTCTGCGTGGATTTCCTCTGGGTACTCCAGTTTCCTGCCACAGTCCAAAGACATGCAGGTTAGGTGCATTGGTGATTCTCAATTTTCCCTAGTGTGTGTTTGGTGTGTGTGCGCCCTGCGGTGGGCTGGAGCCCTGGCTGGGGTTTGTTTCCTGCCTTGTGCCCTGTGTTGGCTGGGATTGGCTCCAGTGCACCCCTGTGACCCTGTAGTTAGGATATAGATACAGCGGGTTAGATAATGGATGGATGGATATATATATATATATATATATATATATATACATATATATATACTGTATATATATATATATATATAACTGAGCTACAGTTTATAGCAAGTACCAAATAACAAAGATCCCAAACACATGTTATGTACTGGGCATTTCAAATCATCTATCTTGACATCTTGACTATAAAACAACAAAAAATGACTAGAGTACTAGAATAAAGAAGCTTCACCTGAATAACCCACAAAGTTTGCTTTCATTTTTAAAATATGTTTTCTGGTCTTTTGTATCAATTGCCTTTGCCAAGCTACAATTGTGAAACAAATTCAATGAAACTGTATACATTACCATCTTGATTAAAAATATGCTAGTCAATAATTGTCAAAAAATGAGTGATGTGTGTTACGTCCCTTCCACTGTCCACAGATGCTTATTTTATTTAAATACAATTGCCTTGGATATTGTAATGCTAGTTACAAATGCACAAAATGACCCAAAGGAGCCTCAGCTTCGACGTCCACCACCTGTTTTTTCCCAAACCAACTGCCCCAGGTTGATCACTGATACTTTTTATTACAGTGTTTACAAAGCAGTTAACTGTGACAATTATATTTATTTCAGAAATAAAACAAATGATTTATTTTTTAAAAACTAGGAATAAAATCGAAAACCATAAGTAAACACTTCTGAGCACTAAAATCTGTTTTTCTAAACTGGAGGCTAAACTGTAATCAATGTCAGGAAAGAATTACAAATGACATTCACCAGAATCTTATTAAATAAAAAGAGCCAAAATACTATGATGAAAAAATCTTACTCAACATGAATGAGCAAGGGTCAAAACTTATTTCCAAAAAATAGACTTTCTAATCACACTTGTTCATTGACTGAATTCTTACAAGGAATTAAACATAAACTGCCAGAATACAAAAACTTGAAATATCAACACAATTATGAGATGAGCTGTCACCGTAAAACAACACTTAAAAGAACTCTTGTGCAATCAGCCACTACAAAAATTAAAACTTGCAAATTCTGAAAGATGATTCATGCTGTGCTTTCACCACTCTAGAAGTACAAAAGACTACAACAATTAAAACTTTGAACGTCTCTACTATGAAAGTGTGCTGCTACAAAAATCCAAACTCAAAAATTCTCTTTCCTGTGAAGGCATGACACCCTAAAAATCTAACAGAAATGTATTTTTCTCCAAAGATGTTCACCCTCACGCAAAATTACTCCTGCAATTTATTGCCGAGGCTTGCTGATGCACGTCATCGAGGTGGTGCGTCATGACTTGAACCAAAGCAACTCATTAACACTGAGAACTAGAAATTAACTTGTCGCACACTTTAAATTTAAACATAAGCAAGTATATTTTCCTCAGGCAAGAACATGAAAATTAAACACATGCTTGTGCATGAAAATTAAGTTTGACAGTCCCACTTCAAAATATTATAACCTAATAAGCTAACAAAATTTATTTAAAGCAAAATAAAAATGTAAAGATAACCCACATAACAACAGATATGAAAATAACATTACAATGTATGTAAGCTGATTGGTAGAAAAGGGACTGCTGGGGTAAGATTGTTATTAATAGGGCATGGTGCAAGAAACAGTTTCTAGGTAGACTCACCAGAGAATAATGCATAATGGAAGTATAATTTTGCATGCCTATATATACAGAAAGGATCTGCTGGTATCAGTATACTCAATAGTAATTAACAGTGCTGTTTAAATAAAACTTTCAAGGGAAACAGAGTAGTAAAGTGGGCGTGGTGCCTTTGGAGAATACCTCCAAGAAGCAAATGAGCTGGCTAACCAGTTAACTTTTAAAGAAACTACAACAAAAAATACAACCATTGAAGATAATACAACTGCTTCAGACTTGTATGGGCTGATACATAGAGCATAAAGGTGAAAACTAAAATCCCTCTTTCTTTTTACAAGAGAAGGCTCAGGATTGCAGGGCACTCCTACAGCCATTAGAAGAATCCCCAGTCTGTTAGAGCTATAACTATTGGGGACTGCACCTAACATTAAAATTCCTTGTAGGATATGGCGTGAAAGTGTCATCAGAATGGAATTGAAAAAGTTTTTAAAACTGTAAGAAGAGACAAAGAAAGGTTAGAATCCAGTGAAAATGAGATATGCTATGTGACATTTTGATCTTGGGGAGTTGATGGCAATGTTTTTCTTGTGCTTGCAGAAAAAAAAAATTAGAAGAGAATTTGGAGTATCACTAGCTGATACACAACAAATCCATCCATGCACAACACAACTGTTAACTTGATAATTGGGAGTTATTGACCATTAAATTGGACTTTGAACAGTGGTGACATTGGGAGGGCTGATCACCCTTTCATGTAATTTACAGGTCATGTTTCTTATTTACAGACTTTAAAATAGATTCACCCAAATTAGGCTCATTTGGATCCAACAGCTTCTACTCCACATAACCAATGTGATTTTAGAAAATTCATAAAAATATTAATTCACTTAAATATACAGTTCATTGGGCTATGTTTCTTTAGGTGTCTTCACTTCAGTTTACAGTGTGAATGCAACTCCTTTTTTGCTAAATATAGTGGGGGTAAACCCATGATTAAAATGTATTCATCATTATTGTTAGTGGCCCTTACTATGAAAGAATATTTCAGAGTATGAAGCAACACATCTCACTTATACTATGACAAATGTTCCAAAATTATTGCCCGGTCTAGTTTCTTAAAATTCTTGGCTTGGTCATGTAACTTCATAGACCTTATTTCTAATTTACCTGTTTCTCGGAGTTGTACTCTTGTTGTTGTTGTCACTGTTTTGTGAATCTTCTAATGCTTTGAAGAAACCAGCAACTGCCCTTTTCTATGTTCCATGTTTTCCTTTCTAAAATGATCACTTTCTAATTTTTGAAGATATTCCTTCTCAAGTGCTAGGATTTCTATTCTTCTGTTTTCTGGTTAGTATGGTAAAGCAGATTGTCAACCAGTGTATAGATTGATATCCTTTTTATCATATTTAGACTTTGCAAGATAGCAGAAGTGATTGGTTACCCTTAACAGAACATAGTATTTTTCTTTCATAAGGGCTTGTAGTGAGAGGTCAAGCAAAATGACACCTTTTATTGGCTAACTAAAAAATTATATGCAAGCTGAGGCAACTCAGGCACCTTCTTCACCTTGCCCGAGTTGAGGGCCCGAGTTGCCTCGAAAGCTTGCATATTGTAATGTTTTTAGTTAGCCAATAAAAGGTGTCATTTTGCTTGACTTCTCACTACATTCATAATGGCTAACACAGTACAACATCCTAGTAATATGGGCTTGTAATATTGAACCCTCCTTTTTGAATCTGAGCTCTAATTTTTTTTAGGTTCCATGTTTAAATGCGTTTGTAATGTTTGTAGTGTTGTGATTTCATTATTTGAGGTTCACAGATACTTTCTGTGTTTTGCGTTGTGTTTAGGTGTTTCTGGCATCTTGTATTTATGACATCATCAGTACGTGTCTTAGGTATATCGGTGTGTTGTGACAAAACACATTAACGCGCAAATACACATGAACGTTCTTGTTCAAATATAACATGATACTGACATATTTTAAAAGCTTACATGTAAAGACTGCACACATTCTGGTGTTTTACAATATTAAAAAAATAAATTAAGGAAAAAGAGAAAAGGCTTGTTTTGTTCTGTTTTTTTTTTTTTTTGTTTGTATTTAGGGTTGTCCCAATGACTTTTAGATCTGAATTGATTATGTTTTGCATATAATTACCAGCCCAGAGTAGTACTGTATATCTATAATTATCTCTCTTTTTGCCCTTGCCTAGCTGGCCTCCTGTTTGTTTTTATTTTCTGTGTACATTTGTCTGACGTTGCCTGTGACTCCTAATGGTAGCTGTCCTATTCTGAAGGACTTGCATGTAGCTTTCTTCTTTCTTTCTGTCCATGTGTCTGAGTTACCAGTGAAAATAACCAGCGTCAAGCCATTCTCCCCTTCCTGTTTTGTCAGAAAAGAATGCTGGCCAGTAAACCCAGCTTCAGCCACATCAGTTTTGTAGCTGGCCAATAGATGTCATGACTATGTAGCTGACCAACCCATAACCTTGTTGTCATATCTGTACTTCCTGCTGGTGCACAGCCAACTAACAGCTGCTGTGTCCTGATTATCTGTGTGGCTGGTCAACCTCCTAAGCATCAGCTGCCCTTTGTTTTCAGTCTGTGTACAAAGATATTCTTCATTTAACATCAGTGTTTCTTCTAATAAGATGTCCTGCATTTTGTTACTGTTTCATGTTTTTTATTAAAAAAACCTTTTAACTTTAATATCTTCCTTCTATAGTATCAATTCAATTTTCATTGAAGGTCAGCTTGAATATGTTGTTCAACAGAGTAATGATGCCTGTTGTGTAGGACGCCCCTGAAGAGCGTTATTACATTTCAGCCTATGATTGGCTTCTCCAGTTTTAGTTTAATCAGTTGATTTATGGATCCTGTTCAAGCCAGATGGGTGGGCCACGTTATGGATTCTATACTGTTCTAGTAGCTGATTCACATCTAGTTGTATAATATTGCTCATGCAGTCCTTTAGTGATACTGATAACTTTGAGTGTCAATTCTTTTTTTGAGCATTTTTGCAGTTTTCCCTCAGTTGAATTCTCTAAAACAAGTCACTTTAAGGCCCCTATTTTTTAAACTAATGTGTAGATGAACTCTTGCTCTGTCATTGTGTAATTGTAGAACCTTATTTTCTCCTTCATGGGCCATTTTCCTCTCCAGTGTAACCCTATTGCCATTTCTCCTGGCTTTCTCCTTTTAGTCAGGTAGTATTCTACATGATTTTGGATAATTCTCCTAGAATTCATACAGAACATCTGCATCTATTGTCAATAGCATTTTTCATACCACACAAGACACAACTTTACTGCAATACTAAATGGTATAACTGAAAATAAACACCACATAGGAATAATTCACCCAAAAATAGGTACCAGCTAGATGTTAGATATTAAAATCACATAATACAAGAGATGGTAGTTTTAACTTGCTATACCCATGGTGCGGACAGCCTATTCCTAAGTACCGTGCCACAACATGACTACCTTGAATGGTATAGATGAATAGACATGGAAGTTATTAAATACAAAAGAGCTGTAATAAGTCTGTACTTGCTATGAAAGGTCTTTTTAATACATTTCTAAACATTTTAAAACAGACTGAGATGTAGTGTTATGTAACACCAAAGGTAACACTAATACCTGATTGAAATGCTGAAACATTAACCATTTCGGAGTCATATCAATAGCACATCAACAGTACACTTAGGAATTAAAATAATATCTTGACTGGGAGCTGATTGCAATCAGCAGCAATGTAACAAAATGAAAAAAAAATATGCTGGGCTTAATGTGTAATATAAAAAAATGTTTGATAACAAAATAATAAATGGTTAAATCGAAGATATTATGCTAGCAGCCAGGCTGTTAATAAAATGGGTAAAAATGCCCTAAGGCAAGTCATCATGTACTTCTAAAAATAGGCTACTTTAAACATCATAATTTTTCAATTAGTCACAATATTTAATCATCCTTTATTCCCATTTAACTTCCCATTAAGATATCATAAAGTGTATTCTCTTATCATATTTAATTTCAGGTCCTCATAATATTCACTAAAATAATCAGTGACTTTAACTCTTTAGAGGATTAAGGAATTATTCTGAGACAAGTAGCAAACATCTTCTGTATTATTCTATTAAATTTCTTTATTTTACTAATGGATCAAAAAATTAATCATTTTAAAGTTGAAGCAAGAAAATTATAAGAAACAGTACAGCTTTCAAAGCACAGAAAGTGGATGCAGAAGCTATGCATTGCTACAAGTACTTGGGAGTCAATGGCAAGCTGGACTGGCCTCAGAACACAGAGGAATTATATAAGAGTAGGCTCTTTTTCCTCAGAAGACTGCACTCCTTTAATATGGATAGTGACATCCATCACATCTTCTACAACTCTGTGATGGCCAGTGCCATTTTCTATGCTGTGCTGTGTTGGGCTGGGCTGGTAAAATCACTTCAAGAGAGGCAATTTAAAAGGGCAGACTCTGGACCTCCTGGAAGTAGTCACAAATGAGAGAATTAAAACAAAATTGACTGCCATTATGAATAATGCTGCACATCCTTTCCCTGAGACATTAACACTGAGGAATTTCAGCCAACGAATTATTCACCAGGAGTGTATCAAAAAACGCTGCTGGGGCTCCTTTATACCAACAGTACTTAACTTGAATTACCAGAGCCTACGAGAAAGCTCGTAAATCCGGCCCACCTTACATCCATTCTCACCTCTCCATCAGTGTCTTTTGTCCTGTAAATGTGCCAATAAGCAGCAAGCAGCCTGGTATCCCATCCTCCCGCCCACCGCTGCAGTTCAATTCTTAAAAAAGTTTCTCAGTGCTCAATGTTTATCTTCAAGTGAAGTGCTGGAGCTTTATAGGGTAAAAAAGTACATCATCATTTGGAATACATACATTTCATGTGTGTTCCATGTCAACAAGTATCTATGTAAAACATAGTTAACACAGAAATGTTTATCATGTTTTAGTAGTAATTAAAAAAATGTAGACATGAAATGTATAACAAGTATAACAAAACAAGTGTACTTTTATTCAAGAATTTCCATCCAGCCATCCATTTTCCAACCCGCTGAATCCGAATACAGGGTCACGGGGGTCTGCTGGAGCCAATCTCAGCCAACACAGGACACAAGGCAGGAACCAATCCTGGGCAGGGTGCCAACCCACCGCAGTATTCAAGAATTTAACAGAAGAAAAAGAAAGCAGGTTACGGTAGGCGGTTGATACAACAGCTTGCGTGGTGCAATGCTAAGAACTGCTGCCTTCCAATCAAGAGGTTGCAGTTTCGATATCAGCTGCTTCCCAAATTTACCATTTTCAGTAGTGGTCTTATTGTTGATATCATGCAATAAAAGCATACATTTGATTTGTGTCTGTAAATTTATAGTTAAAGTTAACTTTTTTATTTCAGTTTTATTCTCTCACTCATGTTCAACCTCCCGGATCTGATGCCGTTTTCAGATAAAGACGTGGTATAACAAACAAACTTGTTTTGTTACACCCCCTCTTTATTTGAAAACCGTGTCAGATCTTGTGCGCGAACGAGAAAACTGTGGACGTGGATGTGAATGGTGTGCATGACTGAGAATGAATGTGGATATGATTTTTTTTATTCAGTTTTATTCTTGAGTGCTCCTGCTCACGCTGAGTTAGTATGCACCTTCTGATCCATGATGTCAAAGAAGCACTGACAAAAAAGAGAGACAGGTATATATGACATTTGGAATTATTAATTTTATGACCTGTAATGTACATTTCGGAAAACGTTGTTGCACTAATGCAACATTATATTCATTTGCATATCTTCATGCAGTTGTAGTTAGTGACCGTGTTTGGTTTTTTGTTCTGATCTTGTTGCTACATGTTGGTATTTTTTTTTAACTCCAGGAGATGCAGAGGACAGCATAGTACAGAGAGGTCAGTTCCGCGCTATATACAATCATCAGATTCAAATGTTAACAGTTCCCACACACACCCAAGGACCGTCTTTACGACATGTGTATAAGGTGTGAAGCCTGAAGTCCAAATATCAAATAAACACTTTCACAAAAAGTACAAGTATAACAAACCAAGTGCGCTTTTATTCAGTACGGTAGGTTATGGTAAGCGGTTGATGTGATAGCTTGCATATTGCAATGCTAAGAACTGTTGACTTCCAATCAAGAGGTTCTGGGTTCGATGCTGGCAGCTTCTCAAGTTTACCGTTTTGAGTAGAGAGCTGCTATTATTGTTAATATTATACAATAAAAACATGCATTTGATTTGCGTCTGTAACAGCCACTGTAAATTTATATTGTTTGTCAAAGTTAGCATTTTTTTATTCAGTTTTAATCTCTCAGTCGTGTTCATGCTCGCCCCGATCTGACACTGCTATTTTCAAATAAAGATGCGGTATAACAGAGGTGAACTCAGATCGGAGAAAGAGAACAGAAGACCTCCCCACAAGAAACGTCCACTCACATATAAGAACAACGCAGCTGTACCAGGCATAAAGGCAAAAGATGGCACCGTTTGGATACAGGACAAAGTCCAGCGTCATCCAGCCAATCACCAGTCCTTGAAAGAAATAGCAGGGCACAGATTATACACTTCATGTCTACATTTTGTCGTTAATGCTAAAACATGGAAAAAGTTTGTCTTTTAGCTATGTGTTCAACATTTCTGTCATCCTACGCTTACACAGATCTTTGTGGACACGGAAAACACATGAAATGCATTTTGTTCCAAATAACGATATATTTTTTTAGTCTAGGTACCTGACTAACTGATAAACAAGGCTTCATTTGGGAGAGGTTTTTACAGTTTCTCCGGCAGTGGGGGGGATGGCTGCTTGGGATTATCGACACATTTACAGTACCAAAAACGCTGAATGGAGACATGCGAGTGGATTTAAAATGGGCCGGATTTATGAGTTTTCTCGTAAACTTTGGTAATTCTAGTGTTAATGCCTTAGTATGACACCAAAGTCTCAATTGTTTATTTCTTTCTTTTTAGTCATTCTGGTGTATATTTGAGAGGAGTTTATTATTTATCATAATATAATATCACATTATATAATACATTATCACTGTGTAATATTTACAAGTCTTTTTATTTTTTATTTTTTCTAATCTTATTTTATTTTTATTTTATTTTTTGATAGTATTATTATTATTTATTACTTTTTTTTTTTTTTTTTTTAACCTTTCCTTAGTCAACAACTGTGAGCACCTGTAACCGAGCACAAGCAATTTCCCTCTGGGATTAATAAAGTTCTTTGATTGATTGATTGATTGATTGATTAGTATTATTTATTCATGTACTGAGCTTCTGTAAAAAGTCAGATTTCCCCAAATAAAGCTGACCATCCGTTAAACACCGACAGTGACATGGGAATCAAATTTTGGACTTGACAAGCTGTAATGCTTCAAGTTTTACACAACAATGAATTTCTTAATAAAATGATGGTTTAGTTTTTTTTATTGAACTTATGATTGAAATGACATTAACTAGTTTTTACATTTATCAAAGCTCTCTAAAGCTTCTTTATCATATCTTTTGCTTTTCCACACAGATACAGACAAAATTATCAAAGTTTTTGACAGAATATTAAGGGCTATGGTTTCATCGTCCAGTGGGCCAATTTTTCAAAATGTAAGATAATCAATTACAAGTCACAATTGTGCATGTATATTATGAATTATTCATTTTTTAAAACGTTTTGGTTAAAATTTCCTCAGAAAGTATGCTAATAATAAATTTACTTGTGTTTAAAATGAGAACATGATAAGAAAGCTGTAGTTATGGCTTACACACCCTGGGGGTTTCTGTATGTACAGGCCTGAGGACAGGGGAGTGCAGCCGGTACATCGCTCCGGGGCCGGGGCCGAAGCTCAAGGGGGTTCATGAAGCCCAACACGTCCCATAATTTTTATTATAATTTGAACATTCATTTATTTAATTCATTTCATTTTTATTGTATTTTTTTACATTTTGCAAGTCTGCTTAGTTTCAAAATTAAAAGGGCACGTGCATCACAGGGTACTTAGCAGAGGTCAAAAGTTCACGACGTAAGAGACATTCATTAAGGCTGCCCTGGGAGAGAAGTCACGTGGTCTACAAGGGTATTCCCCACTCGGTGAGAAGTGACGAGGAGGAGGGGGTTCTGGGTGCATTGAGAAAAAAGTTATCAGCCCGCAAACAAATACTTCACATAGTCGCCCATTCTGACACACAGCGAATTTAGGAAAGTGGACTGAGTGAACCGTTGTGAACAGTCGAGAAACTAAACAAGTGTCAAAGGAGCATAATACAAAGAAACATCACAAAACCCAAAACGTGTCGTTATCTTGAGAAGGAGTCCTTACAAACTAAGACAAAGAACGGCGCAAGAACTTCCGCGTACAAGATTGTGAAGCGTTGAGTGAGCACAAAGCAATAGAAGGCCTATACATACTTATTTAAATGTATCAATGTAATCTACGATTGTTAGAAATAAATAATAATATACACACATACATGTGTAGAATTTTGTATACGGGCCCACACACCTTCTTAGCACTGGGGCCCAGATTTTTTCTCGACAGCCCTGTGTATGTATAACAGTGGTTAAGACCCCTGCCTTCTACTACCAGGGTTAAGGGATTCTCCCATTGTCTGTATTTTTTTTTTTTGCCTGGTACATCCCAGTAGTCTCACAGTGCCAGACATATACTACATACGTCTAGATACAACCATGAGTGAATTTTGCTAAAGTGTGGTTTTAAACTGCAGAGTGCAATGCTCTTGTTAACTTGCTTATAATAATCTGTCTACATCCAGAAGGTCTCTTAAAAAACCCTGTTAAACAATTAAGTGTGTGTTATGTGTGTAGAGAGCACATTGAATTTGTTAAAAATGTATCACACATTACCAGTCATAAGTTTGGATAAACAGAGAAATTTTCATGTTTTGATACCTTCTTTATCAACAAACCATTAAATTGATTTAAAATATATCCAAGGAATTTCTAGTGTTTCTATAGGCTATTGTTTTGTGAAATTTGTGTTTTTTAGTTTATTATTCACATGTGACTACAAGCCCTGTTTTCAGCAAGTATTCCCTCAGTGTCCTAATGGTGAACTCCATTAGGTTATCCTTAATAAGTCTTTCATAATTGATTATTAGAGGAACCTTTGTTTTGTATTGGGACAGCTAACGCCTGCTATTCTATTTTCTTTTATTCCAGAATAAGGACTATTCCTTACAACGGATTGCATAGTAGCTGAAGATTTCATACAAAATTGTCTTGGGAGACAACCAGGATAGAAAAAGAATGGGAAGGCCCAGGATTCTAGGATTTAGGATTCTAGCAGCTGCAATCTGCACTAGTTGCAGTCGATTTATGTTTTTTTTTGGATAGTCCTGAGAGGAGTGCGTTACAGTAATCTAGTCGACTGAAAACAAAAGCGTGAACTAATTTCTCAGCATCTTTCAATGATATAAGAGGTCTAACTTTTGCTATATTTCTTAAGTGAAAAAATGATGTCTTAGTGATCTGATTAATATGTGATTTAAAATTCAGGTCACAGTCAACAGTTACCCCTAAATTTTTTACTTCTGTCTTGACTTTTAATCCTAATGCATCAAGTTTATTTCTAATAACTTAATTATATCCATTATTTCCAAACATTAAAATTTCAGTTTTTTTCTTTATTTAGCTTGAGAAAATTACTACTTATCCACCCAGAAACACAAGTAAGACATTGTGTTAATGATTGATAGATAGATAGATAGATAGATAGATAGATAGATAGATAGATAGATAGATAGATAGATAGATAGATAGATAGATAGATAGATAGATAGATAGATAGATACTTTATTAATCCCAAGGGGAAATTCACATACAGGTGAACATTAGAATATTAGAACAATCTAGACGAGAACAAGCCATTCAGCCCAACAAAGCTTGCCAGTCCTATCCACTTGTTTCCTTCAAGAAAACATCAAGTCGAGTTTTGAAAGTCCCTAATGTCTTACTGTCTACCACACTACTTGGTAGCTTATTCCAAGTGTCTATCGTTCTTTGTGTAAAGAAAAACTTCCTAATGTTTGTGTGAAATTTACCCTTAACAAGTTTCCAACTGTGTCCCCGTGTTCTTGATGAACTCATTTTAAAATACAAGTCTCGATCCACTGTACTAATTCCCTAAACACTTCAATCATGTCACCTCTTAATCTTCTTTTGCTTAAACTGTAAAGGCTCAGCTCTTTTAATCTTTCCTCATAATTCAACCCCTGTAGACCTGGAATCAGCCTAGTCGCTCTTCTCTGGACCTTTTCTAGTGCTGCTATGTCCTTTTTGTAGCGTGGAGACCAAAACTGCACACAGTACTCAAGATGAGGCCTCACCAGTGCATTATAAAGGTTGACCAGTGCATTATAAAAGTTGATGCCTATGATGATAAAGGTGCCGGTCATAAAATTAGAATATCATGACAAAGTTGATTTATTTCAGTAATTCCATTCAAAAAGTAAAAGTTGTATATTAGATTAATTCATTACACACAGGTTGATGTATTTCAAATGTTTATTTCTTTTAATTTTGATGATTATAACTGACAACTAATGTCCCAAAATTAGTCCCAAAATCATTATCTCGGAAAATTAGAATATAAATTAAGACCAATGCAAAAAAAGGATTTTTAGAAATGTTGGCCAAATGAAAAGTATGAACATGAAAAGTATGAGCATGTACAGCACTCAATATTAGTTGGGGCTCCTTTGGCCTTGATTACTACAGCAATGCAGCATGGCATTGTCTGTGGCACTGCTCAGGTGTTGTGAGAGCCCATGTTGCTCTGATAGTGTCCTTTAGCTCTTCTGAATTGTTGGGTCTGGTGTATTACATCTTCCTCTTCACAATACCCCATAGATTTTCTATGGGGTTAAGGTCAGGCGAGTTTGCTGGCCAATCAAGAACAGGGATACCATGGTCCTTAAACCAGGTACTGGTAGGTTTAGCACTTTGTGCAGGTGCCAGGTCCTGTTGGAAAATGAAATCTGCATCTCCATAAAGTTTGTTAGCAGCAGGAAGCATGAAGTGCTCTAAAACTTCCTGGTAGACGGCTGTGTTGACATTGGACCTCAGAAAACACAATGGACCAACACCAGCAGATGACATGGCACCCCAAACCATCACAGACTGTGGAAACTTTACACTGGACCTCAAGCAATGTGGAGTCTGTGCCTCTCCTCTCTTCCTCCAGACTCTGGGACAGATAGATAGATAGATAGATAGATAGATAGATAGATAGATAGATAGATAGATAGATAGATAGATAGATAGATAGATAGATAGATAGATAGATAGATAGAAATGCAAAATTTACTTTCATCAGAGAACATAACTTTGGACCACACAGCAGCAGTCCAGTTGAGACGCTTCTGATGCTGTCTCTTGTTCAAGAGTGGCTTGACACAAGGAATGTGACAGCTGAAACCCATGTCTTGCTTACGCCTGTGCGTGGTGGTTCTTGAAGCACTGACTCCAGCTGCAGTCCACTCTTTGTGAATCTCCCCCACAGTTTTGAATGGGTTTTGTTTCACAATCCTCTCCAGGGTGCGGTTATCCCTATTGCTTGTACACTTTTTTCTACCACATCTTGTCCTTTCCTTCGCCTCTCTATTAATGTGCTTGGACACAGAGCTCTGTGAACAGCCAGCCTCTTTAGCAATGACCTTTTGTGTCTTGCCCTCCTTGTGCAAGGTGTCAAAGGTCATCTTTTAGAAAACTGTCAAGTCAGCAGTCTTCCCCATGATTGTGTAGCCTACAGAACTAGACTGAGAGACCATTTAAAGGCTTTTGCAGGTGTTTTGAGTTCATTAGCTGATTAGAGTGTGGCACCAGGTGTCTTCAATATTGAACCTTTTCAAAATATTCAAATTTTCTGAGATACTGAATTTGGGACTTTCATTAGTTGTCAGTTATAATCATCAAAATTAAAAGAAATAAACATTTGAAATACATCAGTCTGTGTGTAATGAATGAATCTAATATACAAGTTTCACTTTTTGAATAGAATTACTGAAATAAATCAATTTTGTCATGATATTCTAATTTTATGACCGGCACCTGTAATCCAGCAGCAGTATACTGATACAAAAAAAAAAAAAAATTAAATAGAAATAAAAATGCAGGTAAAAGCAGACAATAACTGAGTAATGTTAGCATTTATTCCCCCAGGTGGAATTGAAGAGTCGCATAGTGTGGGGGAGGAACGATCTCCTCAGTCTGTCAGTGGAGCAGGACAGTGACAGCAGTCTGTCACTGAAGCTACTCCTTTGCCTGGAGATGACACTGTTCAACAACAACAACATTTATTTATATAGCACATTTTCATACAAAAAGTAGCTCAAAGTGCTTTACATAATGAAGAATAGAAAAATAAAAGACACAGTAAGAAAAATAAAATAAGTCAACATTAATTAACATAGAATAAGAGTAAGGTCCAATGGCCAGGGTGGACAGAAAAAACAAAAAAAACTCCAGACGGCTGGAGAAAAAAAAAATAAAATCTGTAGGGAAATCTGTAGGGATATGTAGAGATCAGTGGATGCAGTGGATTCTTCATGATTGACAGGAGTTTGCTTAATGCCCGTCGCTCTGCCAAAGATGTTAAACTGTCCAACTTTACTCCTACAATAGAGCCTGCCTTCCTAACAAGTTTGTCCAGGCGTGAGGAGTCTTTCATCTTTATGCTGCCTCCCCAGCACACCACCACGTAGAAGAGGGCACTCGCCACAACCATCTGGTACAACATCTGCAGCATCTTATTGCAGATGTTGAAGGAAGCCAACCTTCTAAGAAAGTATAGTCAGCTCTGACCTTTCTTACACAGAGCATCAGTATTGGCTGTCCAGTCCAATTTGTCATCTAGCTGCACTCCCAGATGTTTATAGGTCTGCACCCTCTGCACACAGTCACTTCTGATGATCACAGGGTCCATGAGGGGGCCTGGGCCTCCTAAAATTACAGGGTCCATGAGGGGCCACAGACAGGGTCATCAGGTGCTATTGATAAATATAGTTTATTCTGAAAGGGCTGTGTATGGCTTATTGGCAACGGAGTTTTAAAACATTTTCATTTTAGAGGTATTCAAAGTCCATCTCTCTTTGCTTGCTTTCAGGGTTTGGAGTTTTTCATTTATATGTTTAACATAGGACATTACTTGCAGCTGGACTTATTGATAGCAGCACATCCCAACTGTAAATGAACACCATTGACCATCTACCTGGGATTTCCTTCTGAGGTAGTGTGTAAGCGTCCCGGTAATTTCCAAAGGCAAGTGTTTTATGAAAGAACTACTGATAGACTTGTAATAGAAAACAAAAGAACCAATTTAAAAAAACAGTCACAATACAGGGAAAGGTCTGCTGCAGTGCTGCGACCAAGATACTTCATCAGCCCCACTGTACTACCCTGAAACAGAACACTCTTGTCATATTATTATGTTTTATAAAAATTTATAATTGTTATTACAAGGATTGACATGGCTTGCACACTTGTTGTCAGAGATTTTAAAATGCGTGTATTGCTTCAATAAAAATATTGCACCAATACTGAATATCAATTACATGGAGTATGATGAACAATGTTCTTGTTTACCTTTTCTTAAGTACATTTAAGAATGAATAAAAAGCTGCCAAAATATTCTCAAACTGACACAATTCCAAAAATAAGTCTATGTTTAATATTGAATGCAATTTTAATACAATCTCCGATCCAGACATATCTACAGTTTAATTCTGCTAAGGAAACATTTCAGAGGTCAAATAAAAAAATACCACTAACACCACGGAAAATGGATTATCATTATTTATGAGTGAAAGAAGAAATGTCACCACCTCAATGCTACTATAATCTGGAACAACTGAATATTGCAGAATAATCATTGAGGCGCTGAGTAGCAAATTTGCCCAGGTTTACCTCAACTTATATATGCAGAAAGTACTGGGGACAACAAAGATTTACTTTTTTCTGTCATCACAGTACAATTTAGATTTTTCATTTTTATTATAACCTTGCCTATAGCATTTTAAAAGTAATGTTATTTTGATTTTTTATCAGGCATTTACTATATTGGTATAGTGTGGTTGATAGATTGCCAGTTAATAATTGGCAGAAAAGTTTATACTACGGTAAGCAAAACGGTCAAAATGCAATCACATTAAAAGTAAGATTAGATTAGATTAGATTAGATAAAATAGAACCTCATTTGAAATTTGTCTTATTACAGAAGCTCAATAGGTAGATAGATAGATAGATGGTGACACACATGGATGCAGTAGCTTCTTCGGCTTCCAGATATGGTGCTAATATTTCTGTTAATGTCCATCCTAGAGTTTCCAGGAATTCTTGTCCTTTTTGTTTTAGTTATAGTCACAATATTCTTGTGGTTTTTAGGCATAAAGAACACACATGGAGGTATCTACATTACAACAATTTCTACACGAGTAACAGAGAAGCTATGCGACCCAGGATTGCTACGCGGACAAAGTTCTACCACGGCGACACATAACTTGGCTGCTGGGGCTGGGAGGAACTGCAAGTGGTGCAAGTGAAAATGGAAAAGAGGTAAGCAGTTAGGAATCTGCTGTAGGTTAAAGGCTAAGTCTAGCCATTCAGCTCCCCCATCATTGCTACTGGCTAACATACAATCTCTGGAAAATAAAATAAAAAATCTGAGACTCCCAGTCTGGAACGAGGAACTGTTGTGTGTTCATTTTCTCAGAAACATGGTTACAGAAGAATGTCCCTGACTCAGATATTCAGCTACAAGGACTAACATTGTTTTGTGCAGACAGAGACATCACTGTTTCTGGTAAGTCTCGCGGTAAGACTCGTGGCAGTGGACTCTATGTTTATGTAAAAAATATCTGGTGTGTTGAAGCTATGGTAGTTGTGACTTACTACTCACCTCAGCTAGAGTTTTTAGTGGTGAAATGTTGGCCATTTTATTTTCAGAGAGAATTCACCGCCATTATTGTGGTGGCAGTGTATATCCACACCCAGCTCTAATGCTAATAAGGTGCTGCCAGAGCTGCATAATGTCATCAGTGAGCAGTAAACAGTCCATCCCAACAGCTCTTTTATTATTGAAAAACTGTCTCCAAACACTTACCAGCATATGAAATTTGCCACAAGGGGAGATAATATGTTGGATTTATTTTATACAAACTTAGATTTTCACAAGGCTATTCCCTGCCCCAATTCCCAGACCACCTCTGTGTTATGCTGCTCCCAGCATAAAGGCCACTGCTAAAATAATATAGGCCAGTAGAAAGAAACATCAGAGTCTGGCCTGCAAGAGCTAATTCAGCATTGCAGGACTGCCTTGAGTATACATATTGGAATATGTTCAGGTAGACAGCCACCTATAACCAGCATATTTATTTAGAGGTTTATAATGACTCTCTGCATTGAAGATGTCACTATTGTAAAAATCATCATTATAAGTACCAAGTAGAAGCTATGGATGATGGCTGAGGTCCATGTTGTGCTGAGAGTAAGAGATGTTGCCTTCAGATCAGGAGACAAAAGGACTCTCAGATCAGCATGGGCTAAACTTTTCAAGTCCGTCAGGAAAGCCAAATGTCAGTATGCACAGAAGATTAACAACAATTTCTTTGACTCCCAAGGCTGTGTGCTAAGCCCACTATTGTTTACACTGCTTACCCATGACTACACCACCAAGTCTGAGCCCAATGTCATTGCCAAGTTGGCAGATGATACAACCATGGTGGGCCTCATCAGCAACATCTGGTGAGATGGTGCAATAAACATAATATCTCTAAATGTTGATAAGACATAAGAGATGCTTGTCAATTTCAGGAAAACATTGGCTGACTATTCCACACTGCTCATCAGTGGCTCTGCTGTGGATAGAGTCAGTAGCAACAAGTTTCTTGGTGTGTATATTTCTGACAACCTCTCCTGGACAATCAATACCAGCTCTGTTGTCAAGAAGGCACAACAACATCTTTATTTCTTGTGGATGCTGAAGCGAATCAGCTTGCCATAACCCATTCTTGCCACATTTTACAGAGAACCTGTGGAGAGCATCCTGACTAACTGCATCATTGTATGGTTTGGAAACAGCAATGCCCATGAGTGCAAGACCCTGTAGCACATAGTGAGAACAGCTGAAAGGATCATAGGAGGATCATAGGAGTCTTCCTCTTCTCAATCCAGGACATCTTTCAGACACGCTTGTAAAACCTCAGCCATTGTGAAAGATGTCTCTCACTCGTCACACACACTGATCTCCTGTCGTCAGGCAGAAGATTTTGCAGCATTAGGACCAGTAAAGCCAGGTTCTATAATAGCTTTTTTCCCTAGGCTGTCAGACTTCTGAAATCCTACAGGTCACCCATTATGATATTTCAGTAACATTTCCGAAATCATGTACTGTCACTTTACACTCTGCACTTTACTATGGACATTGAGCATTGTTGAGCTTTATAGTCCTGGGTTTTTTGTGTTGTTACATTGTATTGTTGCACTGGCTTTGATAATGTTATGGTGTATGTTAATTGTATGTTGATTTGTCTATGCACCTGGGACTGTAAGGGACAAAATTTAATTCAACTATATACTATGTATGTGGATGAATGACAATAAAAGTTGAGTTGAGTTTAGATAGATTGGCACAATATGGACTGAACACACACATGAATAACAAAAAAAAATCTGGCTTGACAGTTACAGACCAAGTGAGGCATTGTCAATTTTATAGGTGGACAGAGGAAGGGAGTGGATGTTGCACAGTCATTGACCATTTTTCTCTTGGAGTTGAACACCTCTAAAGATGACCAATGACATTATTCCTGTCCTGCCCCCAGCTCCACCTCCTTTAGAGCTGACTTTAAAACAACAGAGAACCAGAAAGTTTCCATCATTTAATAGACAGAGGCACTGTAAATATGATAGGATTTACCATGTTTTCATATTTTGCAAGATTTCTTAACCATTGTTTGCCCAATGTTAAATGTTATTTTCTTCCAACACGTTTTATACATACAGTATATGCCTATTCTCTTTTATATTAGCATAGCCAGCACAATTTTCTGGCAAAATGCTGGAACGGGCACACCTTAAAAATGTTCTTGAGACCCTCCAACAAAAAGGTGCAAACAATGTCCCAGCATCAGCTAAAGGTAGCAAGCCAGCAGATTATGTTTGTGGAAGCCGAACCGTGCAGAGATCAAGAGGTAGCTCCTGCCCAAGTGCTCACACAGCTGCTCATAAAGATGGTATTGTTGCCTATCTGTTAGTAGACAATCCCTTTCCAAACTTTGGTGTGGTTAGTGGAAACAAGGTAAGATCTCTTCTGAATACTGGTAATAATATTACCACTTTTGGCCCTAAAACAGGCATTGCTTACCTGAATTCACAGAAAGAGTCACTGCTGTTCCTTTGTTTTAGGTATTATGACCACCAGGTGTCACACACGTGTGAATAGCAGGGAGCTGTATGGACCAAGCGAGGGTAATTCCTTGCCAGGCCAGGGGGTTGCGGGGTGCGCTAAACCTTCTTCTGTTATCTCTGCAGTCCAAAAATGGAAAAACCTGTCTGATTCAACCCTGAAGACGGCACTTCCAGATCCGGCGCCCAGAAGAGCATCACTTCTGGTTCTGGCACCCAGAAGCGTGTTGTTTCCGACACCCAGATGTGTGTCACTTCCGGTTCTGACACTCAGAAACATGTCACTTCCGGTTCTGGCCCCAGAAACACGTTACTTCCAGGTCCACTAAGTCACTTCCTCTTTTGACATTTAAAGCCGCCTTTTTTCCAAGAACCCTCAGTCTTGTTTTGGACTCCATCATGGACACATCTGTCTTCATTTTCAAAACCCATTGCAGTCAAGGAAATTATACTGTACAGGTGGCTGCCCCAGACCTTTTTTTAAGTGTGTCGAGTCTGATCATTTGACACAGGATGTAATGGGAAGATTGGTTGTACTGTAAGTGTTCTCGCAAGTCTTTATCATGACATGACTGTGGGATGTGACCAGCCTGAGATTAAATGTGCTGAAACTTCCACTACAACTGTCCCTCCTGATGGACAAGCCTTCCCAGATATTTCAGAAAAAAAGGCACAGAAAAGGGGCTCATGCTCCATACATTGAATGAGAAGCATCCTGGACTTGTATAAATTCCCTTATGTTGTACCATTTGTTTTTCTGCATGCTATATTATTTTTATTTTAACTTATTTCCTTCTTCTATTTTAATGTCCTGACTTTTTTTTCTAAAGAATCTGACAAAGATGATTGTGTTTTATTCCAATTAATGGATTCATATTCCTGAGGTTGCTTAATAATATTTTTCTTTCTTATTTCTTGCACAATATCTGTTATTAAATCAACTGCTCCTCTGCTGATGAGTGCACAGATACTAATGGAACTGAATTAACAGCCCCTGTTTAGAGACATTGTCTTTGTACCAATGTTTGCTGCTTGTTAAATGTCATTTTGTGATGATAATTCTAGAAAAAAATGAAGGAACAAGCTGTTTACATGAAAATAAATTCCTTAAATGAAAGAAAAAACAATACATGACATGACGTGATTCATGTATGCTAAAATATCTGCTCATTTTCTCTGCCTGCTTATTTTATTGAAGGGGGAGGGACACTTAAATCACACTTATTAAAATTAAACAAGAAATAAAGAAGCTAATTAAAAAATATTTAAATAAAGGAAAACCATTGGGAACCAATAAAAAAATAAAACAAAGAAAACAGCAGTTCCATTGGTATAAGATATACTGTATTTATTTATGAGATATATATTGGTATAAGAAGAAGAAAAATGGGAAAAACAAGATTATGATCTTCCCAGTAATAGTTTAGGCAATACAAAATTGTTCAATAACCTCAGAATATGTGTTTATTTCTGAAGTTTCTCATGAGTGTTTGTTGTTCCATAGTGTTATCAGTCCGAGATGCCATGCTATGTGGTAAATAACAGGCTCTTTAAAGCTGTTCAAATTAGAAAAAAAATGGATGAATATTGTAACTTTGGTATTCACTTCACATTTATTAAATCTATAATTCAAAGGTGATGTTGATATTCTGCTTTTTTTCTTTATAACAAAAAAAACTAATAATTAGATGTATTCGTTGACAGACATTGACCATTATGGTCAATTCATTATACTTCCTGAAATGTTCAGGTCAGTTAAAATGAGATGCCATGAGGGTGAGCATGATAGACAAAACTCTCATATCTTGCCTTTGTGCAATTAATTTACAGTAGAGAATATTAAAATTTACTGAGGTCATAATCAAAGTATCAGTCATGGACAATGTACATTTCTACCCATAAAGTGCATTTATTTTTAATTATGCCTTAATACCATTGATATCAGTATCATATGGTAATATAGTCATAGAATATTCAAACTTTCAGGTATCTAGAGTTATCAATAACAAGGACCTAATAATATTGATTATGTCTTTACCTCATTATTGAATTACAGTATTAGTGATAATTTATAACAGATATTCTTTTTGCTTGGTAAAAGAGCTCAATACAATCATAAATTGAGTTAAACTGTTAAGAACATTTTTCATTGTAGCAGTTTTTCTTTGGCACCTACTAAATTATCAATGAGGCTAGTGACTGCATATTTCTAAGAAATGTTCCAAAATATCAAAGGAAATACTCTAAAGCGGTAAAGAGAGATTTCAAGGCATATTAAGCACAAGGTATAGGGGTGCTGGTAGCTTAAATCAGTGGATTTTTACATGTAAGGTAAAGCAGAATTTAATACAACATTCAACAGCTTATTATGTATTTGATACTGTACTGCAAATAATGTAATATTGTCTCTTCCCAAAAAAAATGATGATTTTGCATGATGTTGACAGCATTACGTAAATAAATATTCCCTGGTTGATTAATTTTTACACTGAATGCGAGCATCAGATTTCATGTTACAGAGGGCCATCTTCAAGCAGCAAATCAATCCTGGATGATCAAGAATTTTATATCAATGAGGACCTTCATTATGATCTTTGCCACAACCGCAGCAGAAAACAGTGGTAAACACAAGCAGTCATATAAATGGTTGCTTAGTTATTGCCTTGAACTGTCACTTGGCATTTTAGTGAATACCACATAACAAAGTGGTGTGCCTACCTGTAATCTCACCTTTGAAGTCATTCTCAGTGTTACAGAGATTACATTGTTACATCTATGGATATACTGTAGCTTTGGTGCTGTACAGCTTCTTACGTTGTGTTACATCGCCTGTACATACAGTTCATACAGCTTAAAACTTTCACATCCCAACCCACCGCTGTTACTTCTGGTGTGCCCCAAGGCTCTGTCCTGGGGCCTCTACTTTTTAGTATTTACCTTCTTCCCCTTGGCAATATTTTTCGCAAATATAACATTAATTTTCACTGTTATGCTGATGACACCCAGCTCTACCTTGCTGGTAAACCCACCTCGTCTTTTCCACCACCCTCACTTATTGACTGCATTTCTGAAATTAAATCCTGGTTCTCTTCAAATTTTCTTAAATTAAACAGTGACAAAACTGAGGTTCTCCTCATTGGTTCAAAATCATCATTATCCAAAACCAATAATCTTTCTTTTATTATTGATAACTCTGTTGTTTCCCCATCATCTCAGGTCAAGAGTCTGGGTGTCATCCTCGACAGTACTCTATCTTTCCAATGTCACATTAATAACATCACCCGGTCTGTTTACTTCCACTTACGTAATATTAAATCGCCCTCCCTCACTCCTCATACTACTGCCATTCTTGTTCATAGTCTTGTCACTTCTCGGCTGGACTACTGCAATTCACTCCTCTTTGGTCTCCCTAATAAATCTCTTCACAAGCTTCAGTTAGTCCAGAATTCTGCAGCACGTATCATCACTGGAATCCCATCTTTTCACCATATTACTCCGGTTTTGCAGTAGCTTCATTGGCTCCCGATCAAGTTTCGTATTGATTTTAAGATTCTGCTACTAACTTTTAAGGCCATCCATAACCTCGCACTTCCATATCTGTCTGACCTTCTACATGTTGCCATTCCATCCCGTAACCTTAGATCCTCTTCCTCCACCCATCTGACCGTTCCTCCCTCCCGTCTAACCACCATGGGGAGCAGAGCTTTCAGCCGTTCTGCTCCCAAGCACTGGAACTCATTACCTGCGGATCTCCAAAATATCAAATCATATTCATCTTTCAAATGTAAACTTAAAACACATTTGTTTAAAATGGCTTTTTCTTCTTCCTCCTAATTATAGTGGTTTTGTTTGGTTTTAATTTTTAGATTTTCTGATGTTTTAAGTTGTTTATAATTGTGTTTTGTATTTATTTATTTTTTTATTGTTTGTTCAGTGTCCTTGAGTTCTCTGAAATAAAATGTATTATTATTATTATTACTGCACTGTGAGGAATTGTAACTTTTCAAAATTTTCGGTGCTGTGATTGCACTAGCTTGAAAACCCACCAGGTGGACCAGCAAAAAGTTTAAATATCAAATATCTGCAATGAATTAGAATTTAAATTTCAGTCAAAGTTCAATCTTGTTTTTAATTACTGCATTTAAGTTGAAAACCGTTCAAACTGCAGCATGTGAATGTGAGGTATGCTATTCAGGCTTACATCATCTTAGAAAAAAATCAAAACAGATTTCTTTTGTAGAAAATACAAACAGTAATAATAATACATGCTGTATTATTTAATTGTGCCTTTCAAGGCCACATTACAACATAAAGCCATGAAATGGCATCAACACTGAACTGAATTTATTCCTTTTTTAAAATATTGTATGTATCAAAATGTTACTGTCTAATGTTTTATCCATTTCTAATACATACTGTATAATAGTAACAACATAACTTTCAATTAATGACAAAGAAAGGGGCTTATTAGATAGATAGATAGATAGATAGATAGATAGATAGATAGATAGATAGATAGATAGATAGATAGATAGATAGATAGATAGATAGATAGATGATTATTGCATATAGCGCCGAAGTTACTGCTCCTTACCATTCTTTCCTCTGCATGTCCTGGAGTACAAAAGAAACAGCATACAGCAACATGTGGGGACTGGCAGGAACGCTCAATAAAACTGTATAAAAAGAAAAGCAAGTGACGGTGAGATACGAAGAAGGCAGCTTCGCCAGCGTTTGTGTGTCAGAACCAGGTTGGTGGGTCGGCGCGTTAGTATGCATCGTGGTACACTGCAGAGCTATAGCACGTCTTTAGTGAAAACAGCCGTGTCAGATGGGGTTGTATGGATTGATTCTGAACGTGACTGAGAGAATGAAAAATGAATTAAAAAAAAAAAGCTAACCTTTACAAGGA
This sequence comes from Polypterus senegalus, assembly GCF_016835505.1. Lineage (NCBI taxonomy): Eukaryota > Metazoa > Chordata > Cladistia > Polypteriformes > Polypteridae > Polypterus > Polypterus senegalus. Next base: position 218,790,619 of record NC_053155.1, on the reverse strand, counting down.
TCATAAATTGCACCGGCTGTTACAGACTGAAATCAAATGTATACTTTTATTCTAAAATAGTAAGACTAAGAGTAGTTTACTTCTCAAAATGGAGGGGTGCAGGATCAAACTCGCGATCTTCTGATTCCAAGGCAAGAACTGATTCCATTGCACCACAGAGGCAACTATAATAAAGTGCTGTCAATATCGCATGTTAAAGGGGCTTTTTGTTTCTGCAGTTATATTTTTGAATAAAAGCGCAATTGTTGTGTTATATTTGAACCTTTTATGAAAATGTTTCTTTGCTATTTGGACTTCAGGCTTCATACATTATATAGTTTATGCCTACATTTTGTCATCTACTACTAGAATATAAAAAACGTTTCTGTTTTAACAATGTGTTTACACAGATTACTGTAGAAACGGAACAGACATGAAATGCGTGTGTTCCAAATAACGATCTATTATTTCCACTCTAAAACTCCACTTCACTCCCAGATACTCAATCAAGGCATGAGCTGGGAGAAGTTCGTGCACGTTCTAAATTGGTGGGGGGATGGAATAGCCGGCTGGTCCTAGCTTCTCTTTATCAGCACATTTAGAAGACAAAGGGCGCTGGCGGAGAGGTGTGGAGGGATTTAAGAAGCAATTTAAGGTGGGACGGAATTACGAGTTTTTTCGTAGGCTCTGGTAATTCTAGTGTTAAAAGCCCTTTTCTTCTTGTTCAAAAGTCCCTTAATGTCACTTGTAATCCATGGCTTGTTGTTACCATAGCAGCGTACTGTTCTTACTGGAACTACAATGTCGATACAGAAGTTGATGTAATCAGTAGTGCAGTCAACAACCTCCTCAATGTTCTCACTATGTGATCCCTGCAGGATATCCCATTCTGTAGTTCCAAAGCAGTCTCTCAGAGCCTGCTCTGCCTCAGGGGACCACTTCCTGAATGAGCGTGTGGTTGTAGGTAGCTCCCTCACTCTTGGTTTGTAGTGAGGCTGAAGCAGAACCAGGTTATGATCTGCTTTCCCAAGCGCAGGCAGCAGGGTGGCACTGTGCGCGTCTTTAATGTTTGCATACAGTAGGTCAATAGTCCTATTTCTCAGGGTGTTACAATCCATATACTGGGAGAAGGCAGGTAATGTTTTGTCCAACGTTACATGGTTAAAGTCTCCAGCGATTAGCACGAACGCCTCAGGGTGCTGCGTTTGTAATTTAGCAACTGCAGAATGGATGACGTCACTAGATTAATTCTACTTGATAATAATATAAAATAAAAAAAATATATATCTATACTAATAAAAGGCAAAGCCCTCACTGACTGACTGACTCACTGACTCATCACTAATTCTCCAACTTCCCGTGTAGGTAGAAGGCTGAAATTTGGCAGGCTCATTCCTTACAGCTTGCTTACAAAAGTTAGGCAGGTTTCATTGCGAAATTCTACGCGTAATGGTCATAACTGGAACCTACTTACGTACATATATACGGCCACAGCCTGCAGCTCGGTTGCCGTGTGAAGCGGAGTTGTGTCCCTCATTGTCACGCCCCCCATATAATTGAGTGCCTGCCCATATAAGGTGGTCCCCCACCAGCAATCCAAAAGACATGCTGCCGCTAAATATTCGCGGGTGAAGGACTGTGCTTATGCAAATGAAGATGAGATGGTCAGGAATAGACTAGTGTTTGGCACAAACTCAGCAAAAGCGCGAGAGAAACTTTTAAGTGCCGGGTCTGAGCTAACATTAAATAAAGCCGTGGACATCTCAAAATCGCATGAGATCGCACAAGCATAGCTGAGAACCCTCGATGCATGTACTCCGAGCGGCTCACGTGAACTGACTGTGAACGCAGTACGCGGAGAACAAGCAAGAGCTCCAAAGAGCGCCGAACAAAAAACGCATTACACAATTGAGAAGGCAGCAAAATAATATGAAGCGAGTGACGCATACAAGCATATTCATAAGTCCAGCTACTGCGGAAACAAAGCACAGTGTAAACCTTAAGTTTAAATTAAGTTCATAGATACGCTGCTGCTGGCGTTTGTCATGCCTATGACGAATACGATATTCGCGAGATACAAGTTTAAAGAGAAGACACAGGATATATAAAATAATATTTATATTAATATAAAATCAAGTATCTAAGCAATAAAATATGTCACAAGTGGTTGTTTTGGGAACATTTTGACAATTTTTTTCTTTTTTAATAACTTTACTGTCCTTACAGTGGTAATGGCTAGTAGAGTAATATATTTCTCTGAGTTGCTTCAATTACTGATCAATGTATTACATTTTGTTCTGCCTCATATATACTTGAAAATTGTGTGAACAGCAGACATAATGGAGATATAAAGGGGCCTTATTTGGCACTGCTGTATTTGAAACCCAAGTGTCGTCGTCATCTGTCTAAAGGTTTCACATTCCAGTGAGTTTTTCCTTACAGGTTTATTTGTGATCTTTATAGTGATTTCATTGAAAATTGTGCTGTTTGCCTGCTAGTGTAAGTGTAGAATTGTGGTCGCCTTCTGGTCAATAGTGAAGAAATAGCTTTTGCCTTGTGCTGGACTTAAATGGTTCCAATAGACAGATGATTAGGGTCATAAACAATACTTGATGAAAATGCATAGTTATCACAACAGAATCAATAAAGTACATAGTGGGGGAGTGTGCAAACAAAATACAAGCTATGACATAAATAATAAAATAACAGCAAAAACAACAATAATAATAATCAACACGGAAACAGAATTAGAGTTGTAGGCTTTGACTGCATTGCTAATCGCAAGTTTAGCTCAAAGTATACCTTTACATTGTTCATTGATTGGATGGCAAAATTGCCTTATTTACAAACCTATGTGAGATGTGGAAAACATGAATCATTAATATCTGTTCAACACATCATTATAGCTCAATTTTAAATAATTTTGTTATTACATTAGGCTAGACAGTTTATTTCAAGGACCTGAATTAGTTAACAAGTTTATGGTGGCTACTTAGAAAAAGTATGGCACTGTAAGTCATCAGTTATGCTTGTGGGTTAAATAGAAAATTACTCACGCTTTATGAATAATGTTACGTAAAGGAGTTGTTTTTCACTTCTTTGACACTGATGAGATCATAGAGAAATGTGAAAAACAACAGAAGAAATACAGCACAAATTGTTTCATGATTTCTGAATTGTCGTGTCACATTTTTCTGGGAAAGTCTTACAGACTGGAACTCTTCTCATGCCCATAATGTCTCCAGTTTGCAGAAATATCTTAGAAATTCTACTCACTTGCCATTGTGAGTTGATTAATTCACAGACACTTTTACTGTAAACAATATGGGGTTTGCAGTTCATTTGTTATGCATCCATCCATTCTTATTTCAAGCCTGCTTATCCTAAGCAGTGTTGCAGATCAGCTGTAGCCAAACCCAACAAGCATCAGGTGGAAGGATGGAACAGTCTTGGGACAGGAAGCCAGCCCATCACAAACACACACACACACACACATCTTCATCAAAGCCAATTTAACATTGTCAGTCCACCTAACCTGCATGTCCTTGGAATGTGACTCTAGGCAGGAAGTATCCAAGACATGAACTTCGCTTCATGGTGGTCTATTAGGTTGCATGTCTAATTAATTAATGTGTATACATTTTGGAAATTCAGGGTAGATATCAGTACACACTGATATCAGATTTGAATTGCTTGCAAAATTAATTTTAACACTCAAAAAAAAATGAAATATAAGTCAAAGATCTAAAACGTGTCACTGTCAGTATTATGGCATTAGCAACCACAATTATACTTTCCATGTAGGCAAGCACTAATACTTGCCTGGGGTTCCAAACTATACAGTCCTGGTTTTCAAACCCTCCTGATGTAAAGGTTTGCTTCTTTCTGTTGCCACACACCCTCATCTCGTCCCGGCCAGTCTTTTTACTGTGAAGAGATCTCTGCACTCTGCTGCAATATTGAGCTCCACATCAAAATGTGTCAGGCAGAAAACAGAAACCACTTCCAGCATTGCATGTAATGAAGTCGATTACACATACGTCAAGGTATATAGTGTATTTATTAGGTTCAGATTGCTTCATCCTAACAGGAGTTACAAGAGAATATTCAGAGCCTCTTTCAAGTGAATCTCCCTGTTTATATTGTATACTAGCCGTCCCCCGTGGCTTTGCCGACATAGTAGTGAAACAGGAGAGTAAGTAGGGGCTTGCCCGTCTCCCTACTCCTGACGTTGCTCTTCCCCCTCCCCTCAGGCCGCAACCTCTGTCTATAATTAGTGTGAATATATCGTTCCTGGAAATGAACTATGATTCTTATCATGATGAGAGCAGTTGCAAAATCAACCGGAATGTTCAAGCAATTATAGAAAAAACCAAGCCTAAATCCGTTAAGTAGTTCTCTCTCATAAAGGAGGTTTGGACAGCTGTTTAAAAAAAGCGCTTCAATTAGGGAGCAAAGCTTTTTAAAACCATAATAATTTCCCAGCATGAAATAAAATTTCAAAATACTATCAGTTTGAAAGTATTAGTTATTGTTAATAATCACTTTCTGCTACTATAGTGCTTGTATTATTCACCTTTAAAAATGCCCGTGTTTACTATTTTAGCTTTAAAAAAACCCCGAAATTCAGAGCACAAACTAAAAATAGAAGAAATTATTCTATTTAACTGCTGTAACAGTAAGTCAGTCAGTCATTCTTCAATCCACTATATCCTAACACAGGGTCACAGGGGTCTGCTGGAGCCAATCGCAGCCAGCACAAGGCAGGAATGAATCCCTGGGTAGGGCGCCAACCCACGGCAGGACACACACACACACACCCGCAGACCAAGCACACACTAGGGACAATTTACGATTGCCAATGCACCTAACCTGCATGTCTTTAGACTGTGGGAGGAAACTAGAGCACCCAGAGGAAACCCACGCAGACACGGGGAGAACATGCAAACTCCACACAGGGAGGACCCGGGAAGCAAACCCAGGTCTCCTTACAGCGAGGCAGCAGCACTACCACTGCGCCACTGTGCAACAGTAAGTCTCTCATTAAAAAGAAACAACTGAACAAGCCAAATTCATTGTGACGTATGCAAAGAAAATAAGTTATAATAGCAACTGTGTACACACACATACAATACTGAGAACATTTTAGAGTTGCAGTTTCTCCTGGCCAGATTAAATTGATGAATTTTTTTAAATGAAGCCAGATGGACTGACTCCAATTTGGTTCATTGTGCCCCCTTCCCTTGTGTCATGAGGTCTGTTAAAGGTAACCCATGAAGACTGGGTCATTATAATTTAGTTTATTGAGCAATTACTGAAACACATTTTGTTAGCTGAGAGCACTCCTTAATTAACAGCTGAACTTTAAAGTGCAAGGTTGTTATTTTCAAAAAACTTGCAGTAAGTTGCTAGAGATACATTTTTAGATATCATTGCTTGGCCCATCCAGCAATCCATTTTTTAATCCTACTTTCATGTAGTAAAATACAACAGCAAATTAAATTAAACTGTTCAAATAAGACTTATTTATTAGAGTTTGCTCCAGGAATCCAGCCCAGCTGAACAATATGAAAAAATGTTCCTACTTTGCAATGAGAAGATCAAGGCAGATTTCAAAGTGCAGGTGCATAAAGCACAGCTGTGCAAAATGAATTCATTTCAATACTGCTTACATGTATTTGTTATATTGTAATATAATAATATAATAAAAAAATAATTTCTGCACGGTAACATTAAACAGTGTGATAAAATAACGTTGACAAGACGTCAAAAAAGAGTTGGGGAATGGCCCCGTATAATATTTGGTTGTTGTTGGTCAAAATAACTCAAATAAATCAAACATTCGACAGAGTACAGTGCTGACATGATCGTTTATATAAGAAAATGGCCACAGGAAATGAGTTGGCAGGAAATTAGGGAGAACTGAGAGTGATGTTATCTTTGGGGGACGGAAGTGACGTCATCACTGAGAGACCGGAAATGATGTCATTTGTGATGGCCGGAAGTGGCCTCATCAGAATGGGGCCGGAAGTGATGTGATCTGGATCGGCCGGAAGGGATGTCATCATCGAGGGACTGGAAAATGACATCATCTTCGGGAGCCGGAAGTGAAGTCATCCCGGAAGAAGTGTTTGATGTGGAGCCATTTTCAAATCTCTGAACTGTTGTTGGTGAGTGGGAATTATTACTATTTGTCTTCTTTGGTTCTGTAAATGTAGAGAGAGAGAGATATCAGCACCCCAATTCAACCCTTTGTCAGACAATATATCGCTAACCTCCAGGCTTGTTGACTGCCTCCTAAGTGCACGTGTGTGACAACAGTCATCTCTTTGTGAAACAAGTTAATTCCGTGAATATTTGACTAAAAAATCTTTATTTTTTTGCATTTCAATTGCTTCATAGTTTTGGTTTCTTTTTCTTTCTTATTAATGTAATGAACCATGGACTCATTCAAGCGACATTTACAGCCCACAGATGCAAAGGAATGTCCTATCCAGAAATGGAAAGTTTATCTTTTTCTCTGCTGGCTCACTTCCACTAGAACTTTGAATAAGTCTAAGAAAGTGGCAGTGCGGACATTGTTTAATTTTCATTAGTAACAGATGCGGATTCCTAAAAGTGCACTGTGTGTGTGCAACTAGTGATTGGTATATTATATGCCAATTGCATATCTGGAGTAAATAATGTATGATTTCAGTATGTTGCAATGAACCAGTGCATCATTACATCAGTCCAGATATTCGTTTTTTTAGACTGCAAGTCCTATAATATAATTCCCATTGAGAAGGCACTAAAATAAGTATTTTTCAATTGTGATAACAAGCACATGTATTCAGAGAAAGAGGTAAATATTATAGCTTTTTATTATGTATATAAACTCAGTATAGTTATGACATACATGAAAAAATGTTTAGTTGCTCTAAAATTACTTATTAAGTGGTTTTAAGCATGCACAGTAAAAAAAGCAAATGAAGTGATTGTATCAACAAGAAATAATGCAGCACAAGTGCCAATGTTTGGTCATTTGTGCTAGCCAAGTCCATAATATGCCAGCCTATGTGTGAAATATTGTGAAAAGATACCCTACTGCTCCTTTTTGTTAGCTAGCACTATAGTGGATATGGTATAACATGACATTAAATCACAAACTTTGTATTTTATGCATCACAATAAATAGACACCACTCAAGCAAACCCATTGCTGTATTACTTATGAAATGCTCATTTGTATTGTAAAAAAAACATTGACAGTTTTTCTAATATTAATAAAATGTACTGAACATTAATTAGCAGATATTTTAAACTGACTCAATATGCACCATTTTCTATGTGTTTTCTAAAACACTGCAGTATTTTAACAGACCTTAAATGAGCACAATAAAGAGTCAATTTAATATTTATCTACATCAAAGTCAGACGTCTGTATTCAAAATCAACTGCTGTTGCAAAATAAGCATGCCGTATATCTATAGTATTTAAATGAGCAATGATTTAGAGCAATAATAGATCTCTAGATTAACCTGGGAGGTACTGGTAGGCCAAAAAGGCAGAGTTTGCAGTGTTGGCCCAAGCAGTGCCGCAGAATCTTCTGATGTTCTGGCAATCCATCTGACAAAACAGGGTAGCAGGCAGGTAATCTAGGTGGTCCTCAGCAAGGCTGAAAAAACATAGACCTTAAATGGAGATATCATTATATGGTGAAAGGAGCACCTTTATGAACTCCCAAACCTACCATATGCTCTGCACTTGGAGGACACAGTGTGAGAAGCATTGTTTGGGTATTGGATTCATATTTATGGCTGACGTTGTCACAGTGATTAAAAACAACTGTAGTGGCATGACTATAGGGGTACAATATATATATACTGTAGTAATGAAAACACAAAGAGATAATAAAGGTTTGGGGCTTCCATCCCCGTATACTGTTGAGAATCTCTTCTTAATCATGTCAGTTCGTACATCGAATACAGACAACAAAACAATGACAGGCGGACAATTTATGGGGTGGGAATGGAAGTGGACGCACGGAATGCTGGGAAGGAGCCGCGGTGTTAGATGAGTGGTAGTGAAGTCATCAGGTTGGACCAGAGGAAAGGAGGGAACCCGAAAGTGTCTTAAGTTTATTGAGTCCGGGTGAGCTCACGGCGGTGTTGCTTTGTTTTTCCTGAGGTCCCTTGACACAAGATTTGTTAGCAGTTTGGAATGTCCCCAGCTGATGGTGTTGGTGAAGGAAGTGGCTCCGCCACTCCATAAACCTCATGCTTAAGCTCAAGCTGTGCGAAAATATGACCACTCATACTCCTAAGAGAGACTACCCACCCCCTTTCTCTGTACACGGATCTACTAATACATACCCCAAAGCGAAAACAAATCAATTATACCCAGCTGCCCGTAATAGCCTCATTTCACTTATGCTGTATCTCTCTCTATACAGTGAAGACCCAAACTCCACCTTCTCTAGCAGTTAGCTATTTCAAATCACTATTTCAAACACCTCTCACTTATTTTTTGCCAGCATTCCTCTCCTCAGCATTACTCACCTAATAGAGCCAGTACGCTGATACGTGTTCCCACATGTACATCACTGCTGCTCACAGCACTAGTCCTGCAGCATCCCATTCTCTTACATGTACACAAATCTGATTAAATAGAAGGATCCTGTGGCACAATCTGACCATAATTTGTATTTTATGACTACTATTATTTTTTTGCTTTCTAAAAGTTCTGATGCCACACACTGTGACAAAAAAAAATCCTCAAAATGTATTTTTCAGGTATCAATAAGTGAGGTGTGTTTGTCAAAAATGGCCACATCTTTAACTAAAAATATATTTATTTCATTATTTTATTTAATATATTTGCTAAACTAATTAAATACATTGAGTGAATAGCATTAATTTCTCTGCAATATTTGCTATAGTTTTTTATTTGAAGTTATTATTTTGAAGTTGGCCATGTTCATTAATTCATTATAAACTACTCTTTAGGTGCAGAGTCTGAGGGCTGGGTTGGGCACCATTCAAATGCAAAGCGCACTCACACACACACACATAAACACATCAGCTCAGTTATACAGTATGTGGGTTGCTATTTAACATAACAATTAGGCCTTTGAGATGTAGGAGGAAAGTTGTTGTACAAGGAGTGAAAAATCCACTCAGACATATGGATGGTGGTCATATAATTACTTCTGCTCTTTCTATAATCTATAAGGAAGTATTTTCATACTTTACAGTGTATGAAATTTGCTGAACGAATAGTACTCAAAAGAATTAAATTTTTCAAGAATGACTTTTCAATGGTTAGTCTTTTATCCAACTACTTTAATTCATAAGCCTGCCCTTAAGCACCAGGCCTAGTGAAACTGCAGTTTTCTTTGTACTCTTGATTTACTCCCTTTATTAAAAGTAAATTATTAAAATTTGCTAATTTGACTTTTTAACTGTCTTTTTTAAACCAAGGAAGTTCAACCAATATGAAATATTCTACTGCTAATATGTATTTTAATGTTGTTAACAGCTCATCTTAGTGGCTAGTTCTGTAAAAAGGATACTGCTTGTAGGTGCTAGAGAGAAACATGGTAAAAATTAACAAAAAATGGTGTCAAAACTAAAACAAGGTAATCATATAAAATATCATTTGCAAGGAGTGCAATCAGAAACAGGATTGGAGTCATAACATAATAGATCATAACAAGAGGCTTTGCATGAATCACCCGACTCCTGCAAAAGAACTTAGAATTAAGAAACCCAGTAACTAAATGCTGAATGTAACTCAGAATGTGTTGTGAATACTCACCTTATGCACAATGTCAAAGCTCAGGAATACAATTCCACATAATTTGTGCATACATAGCTGTGCATATTTTTAAAAATGCCACCTAAAATATATGCTGATCAAGTAGCTGAAAAAAAATCTAGATGTAATAATTTACTCACAAAAGTTTCAAAACCATTGAATCTAGCTAAACATGAATTTTCTCCACTTGCCCCCTACATTACTTTCTCCTACCTTCCTCTATTAATTATTTGCCATACTGTCTCCATACTAGAAAAGCTTTGATCTTTGCTCATCAATTGATTCTAGGTTCAGCAATAACTGAGAAGAAGTCAACAGTTGTACCTTATCCTGCGTTCAAGTTCTGAGGTAGCCTTCATGGAGTTAAGGAACTACAGTATCTCCTCTCAAAGCCCAGTTAAAATGAAGTGAAAATCTAAAGAGCATATTTCGATAATTCATAGGAACGTAAAGAAACTTTGGCAGGAATATCTTACTGTACATATAGGTATGAACACCCAAAGCCTTGGCCACTGGCTTCTTCCTCTAACTGAAGATCAACTAAGACAAGTGAGGAGGCAGACAACAAGATTTATGATGCCAAAAAGTGTATATTTATTAATAACAAGTGTTAATGTGCAAATTGGGCAAAATTAAAAAATGATAATAAATAAGATCTAAAAAAAATGATCACCAAATATAAAATTAATAAATGAAACGCATTTAAAATCAACAGGTGAAATATAAACACTGTTCTCTTAAAGGGCAGCAATATTCTAAGCAAATCCCAGTAATGCTCAGTCCATGAATGAAACTTCATCAAACCATCGCCACTCACTCTAAGAGTATACTAGCAACTTTGTGTTCAGTCATCTACTCTTTTCTTACACCTCATTGCTTTCAAATTTATAAGTTTGCAGTTCCCCTCTGGTGAACCTGGACTCCTGAGCTTTTACTTCAAGCCATATTGCTTAGTTTCCCTTCAATGAGTGCTCCAGCTTTCTGTCACCTCTTCTCCTAGCTACAGTAGAACAAGATTGATCCTGATCTTTTTAGAAGGCATGTCATCAGTAAAGTAAACATGACCTGTTCTGTCCCTTCATTATCTTTCTCCTTTACTTGTCTGTTTCTCCATACCAATGACACTTCTTCCCTGATGTCTTTCTCATTCTTCCTCACAAACTGCACATCTATAGATACTCTGTTACTCAAGCAACCCTTTTGCTTAGAAAGTACCCCACTTTTTTAATTGACCCATAAAGCTGGTACTGCAAGCAGCAGCATTAATAGCTCTACAGTCATTAACAGCTCCACTTTAGGTTATTCCCTGAGTAACCTGAACCTTCTACTTAAAAGCATCATGCACTGTGACATGGAGTATCACAGTGGACAAAATGAATAAAGGATCAATTCATCTGATTTAGCAACATACTCAATTATTGGCTTCTTATTAAAAAAAACATAAACCTACAATTACTATAGGCCAGTTACATTTAAAGCAGAACAGATGAAAACTTAAAGGTAATCATATAGGAACCAGTTCATATCCAAAAAGATGGGGGAGCAATCATAGTAAGATTGATTGAAAAAAAAAAAGCTGAATGTAAAAATGGTGACTGTGTTTGAGTTTGAATATTTTACATTTAATTTTGGCAGAAAAAACAAAATATGGATTGCCAGTAGTTTACTTCTCTCCATGTCTCCTTGTACTAGCCCATGAAAATGAATAAAGTGAGGCAGCCTCTTTTGTATTGCACCGGATATGCTCCAGGTGCACCCTGGTGATTTTCCTGCAGCACTTCTGCCACACCAGTCCATGGCTCCGGAACTGTCCAGGCGCACCCTGGCGGTGGCCATGTGCCCACACAGGTTTGACCTTCCAAGCTCCAAGCCAATGGCTTCAATGCAATCCAGGGGGGCTGCCCTCTTGCATACTAGGGAAAATATTGTCTTTCTCCCAGTCCTTCCATTCTCCAGGCATCCCAGTGGGGAAAGGTCCCCGGTTTTCTGCCACAATATATACTGTACAGTATATATAAAATCTTTTAACCTTATGTAATAAATAAATTTCATTATTTTGTTTATTTCAACAAGCATGTTTGGGCTATGTATGAAAGGAAGTCTTTTGGTATGTTCAACCACAACAGAGAAAGTCAAAGTAGATTTATGCAGATGTATGAACCTCTTTTATAAACTGTATAGATCTCTTCAAATTGCTGGCATCCCAGGTGGAAACTGAAATAGAAACTCCTTACTTAACCTACATTTAACTTGGTCTTACTTGGGGTGATGTCTTGTTGATTGATTTAATCAATTAACAGCATTGTCAAAATTTTAATTGATAATTAACTGATTGATCATACACACCCTTCTACATGGGTAACAGCTGTACTGTATATTGGGATTTGACATTTATTCCTATCCCACATCAAGAAAAGAACATTAGATTAGTTGGTAGATTAGTTGATAGGGGAAATTTAGCATTTTATTGAGGCTCACCAAATATTATAACAAACACCAACAACAGGGTGCCACCACACACAGAAGAATTACAAAAAAGTAGAAGAAAAAATATCAGAAACAGAGGAGAAAAAATTGTTATACAATTGATGAAATAAAGAAACTGTATAGGGTCATTATTGTCACATGTGTGGAGTCCAATGAAATTTTTTCTTGCGTGTGGCAGTCAACATGCTAACACATTGCCACTCTCTGGATTAGTAAGTATGTCTACCTTACCTCAAAATGTTCGTCTTCCTTACCTGAAAAATCTCAGGACACAGTTGTCATAACCTACAAGCAACAAATTACTGTATATATGTGATTTAAATCATTTAAATAAGTTCCAAAATAATTCATGTGTAGTCATGGCAGATAGAGCCGTATATTTGTTAACTAAAGTAATGATGAAGGATTTTTGTAGCCGTGCTTTACATCCTATTAATATGATAAAGATACTCATTCCTATACAATCTGCTGTTATAAGTGAAGCAGTTTCACAACTATCCCAGTACTGCCACTATGTGAGCAAATCACTTCATCTGTGTGTGGTCTAATTGGAAAAACAAAAGAAATGTAACCAATCGTATCTCAAATGTTGCAAGTTATCTTCGATAAAGGTGGCAGTCACTAAGCAAATACAAACGATGCTTAAAACAGGCCAAAATAGTTCCATCAAGTTACTAGAAATTAAATACTTGTTTAGCTGTGGTTTTACAAACAGCAATGGGGCAGACTAAAAGAAAGTTTTTGAGATTGTTAGCGTAAGGAATGGGTTAAAATGTACAAAGGGACTTTATTTGTTACTAACATGGCAAAGGAGATTATTAAAAAAATACAAAATCTGACAAGTTAGAAAACAGGGTGCCAGATATATTAGTTTATCAATGACAGAGACCCCAATCCTCAGTTTTCCATGTGTGCTTTCAATCACTTTGTTTTAAAATGTATTTTCTCTTTAAATAACACATTACTATAAATGCACTGATGATCGATGATAGACAGACAATGCACAGTGAGCCAGTCTACAAGTCACGGTAAAAGTGTCTCTGAGTGATCACTAGAAATAGAAACAGCAATTCAAAAGTGTGGCAATTTATATTGCGGCAAAGATCAATAATTCAGAGAGGGCAGAAGAAGAGGGTAATTGTAAATTACAAATATGAGAAATTATCAAACAATCTGTGAGTAAGAAAGTAAAACGTGAGGGATTTATGTGAGCTTAATTTGTAACTGTGTAAGTTCTGGCTTCCTGTGAGATGACACAGTAATCCAGTACTGGAAAAGTTCTTTTTGAAAATAGGTGACAGCATGATCCTAACTATAATGTGCTTTTACACTGTCAGCGGGAGCATAATCAAAGGATTACTTTTAAATTTACTCATGGTCTTGTTTTAGTCATTTTCTGGATTGTAATTTAATACAGTGTTTAGAACTACATTGGCTAAGAAAACTTACCTTATGTGATATACCTGCAAACCGTGAATCAAAAATATTTTGAAGAAAGATAACTTGACATTAAAAGTGAAGAGAACTATACCCTGAAACAAACACTGTTTGGATAACAATATATTACTTTAAATTAGAGTGACCTACAATTTTGCCCTGTGTACATGCTGGTGTTTCATGTACTCTGTTATTCTCCTACCCATGAATATTTAAGGAAGACTGAAAGTTCATATCCCAGTAACTTTATTAAGTTACATATAATTCATCATACTGTTATTAAAAATAAAAAGGGTTATGATTAGGGCATACATTCATTTCTGAATGAGAACTATATTTATTACATTCATCACATCATACAGCATGTCAAAGTCAAGGGTTATTCTTTTGCAGCTTGTTTGTTTTAAGATTGTGGAAGCTGCATTTAAAGTAATACAAAAAACAAAAATAAAATATAATATCCACTAAAACATCATCGATGCAGATTTTTTATTGTTGACGTGTCATAAACAGAACCTTCAACAGAGGTTCCAGTCACAAAAGAATCACATTGGTTTTTGTAACTGCAATGCACTACATGACCGTCTGGGGGCAGTATCGTTTGTTATTGTTTGTCAGGACTGCACATAGTCCTACCAATGAAGAAGAATATCTGAGCAGAAGAAGAATATAGAGGAAAATAAACGTGGTTGCAATGGCGAGTTGGATAGAGGAGGGGGAAGGAGATGGAAAAAAATTGAGACAGAAACTTTCTAAAGTGTGGGAGCACTTCATCGAAAAAGAAAAAAAAAGTTGAATGCAGATTATGCAAAGCGGAGCTTTCTTTTTATGGCAGCACCACCGCGATGCATGAGCATCAGAAGCACAAGCATCCTGGAGCGAGTAAAGTTAGTGTCACGTGTTAACGTTAATGTCTGTACTATAATGTGTATATCAAGGTTTCGACAATGACAGTTAACACTTAAACCAACACATACTTGGGGGTTAATGCACCCCTGGACAACAAATACTTTTTAGCGGCAGTTTTTAAGTAAACGTCACAATTCACAAAGAAAATGTGAAATTTTAATGGAACTCATTTTTGTTCATGCAAAGAGCATCACAATTACTGCAACACCGATCATTTTACACACTGCAAATGAACTGTAAAAACTATTTAAAAATCTACTGCAACAATCTATTATTATATGTTCAAGGTGCAACTGAAGCCAATTGATGAAATTCAGTAAATCATCGAGCCAACTGTGCTTGAACTGGCTGCATGCAAACACACAGAGGTAAACGCTGATGACTGCAGGCTCATCTAGTGCAGCAGCTGAATCCCAGAGACATTGGTGCTGCAGTTCTGCCGGGGCTGGCAGTACTCATGAGCTGGCTGCTCAACTAATGTACGGCACTGACTGATCAGCTCCAGCGTGCTGCCAAATTGCTCTGTCAAACAAATATAGCTGGTTGCAGCATTCAATTAATATACATCGCCAAATACACTCAGCTCTGACGTGCTGGCAAACTGCACTGTAAACCAACTCTAGCCGGTTGCGCCGGTTTAAGGGTTAAGTGAATATAATTTCAGTTATGTTTGCTAACATGATTGGAGCTATAGTAAACGAGTGAATAGTTGTTGCTGAGCCGTCTTTGTCCATTATTTTTTTATTTTGGCATAATATAGTACATGATGTGATAAACTACAACACTTTTACTTCAGAGTGTGATGATTTAAACAGCTTTCTCTGTCTGCAAAATCATACTTTTGTATTCCTGCTATCTCTATCCCATCTGAGTGTCTCTTCTCAGCAGATACGAACATTGTCTCAAAGAAGAGAGCCAGCCTCACACAAGAGCATGTCGAAATGCTCACGTTCCTGCACTGTAATCAGGAATATATGAACTGAATCTTTTATAAACTGTACATTATTGTTTTATTTTATTTGTATTGAAGCTTTATTTAATCTTTTAGACTTTAAGACACACCAGTGGCCATTTTTGGTTGTTAAATTCACTTTTTTTTGTTTAAAGACTATGTGAACTTTAGTTTGTATTGTTTAATGTATTTCTTTTTTATTGTGATGGTCACACTAATATAAAACATCTGATTATTTTCAAGTTCATATGTTTCACTGGTTGTTATTTTAATTTGATTATTATTAATTTTAATCGTGTTAATGCAGAGACATCAAGGTGACATTCACAGGTGGACAGACGTGAGCAGATGAGGTAAGAGATGCACGGGAGCCCAGAACAGGATGTGCAACCACAGGTCGCAGGCATCAAAATAGTCAAGCATGAAATACTGTAACTAATCGACTAATCTGCAAAAAAAAATTGAATAATTAGTCGACTACCAAAATAATCATTAGTTGCAGCCCTTTTTTCTTTAACATCTAATGATAGATTAGTGCTACTCAGATTCATTCCTAGAATACATGATAGCCTATGTATTACATTTCTATTATTTCCCCTCCTGTTGGCTTTAAAATCTGCATACAACCTTTAAAACATGACCTATCCTATTTTCCAGCTATTACAAAGTTTAAAATTTAACACATTATCTATCAAGGATGAATTAAAAATTTTGATGAATAAAGTGTTATTACATGTAAGATACTGTATTACAATAACTAACAGTAAGAGGACTTGCAATTATGAAAACTGCTTGCCACCTACTGTTTCTGTGTGGTCTCCCTTTTATCAGATTCACGTCAATGGCATGGGCTTTATCAAATATATCAAAATCAATTGCATATCGTTTACAAATTTAAGGCACTTGATTGTAACCATTCTGTAACAATATAATGGTGCATGCAATGGCCAATCTATTCCAAATACCATAGCTACTTTAACAGAAGTTAGAGTATTTTAACCCATTGTATCTGTGTGCGAAATCAGAGCTGTACAGCAGCTGATCAGAAAGCCCTGGAGGTCATTTATAGCAAATGCTGCATCAGGAAAACCACCAGGATCTGCTTGAGTTCCACTCAGCCATGTGCACATTCAATAAACGCTATAAAGAGCTATAAACGCACTTGATCAGTCCATCAATTGCTTCTGGTAGAAATGTTTGTTATAATATAACAAACTTATATAATTCTCTGTGTTACAATACCAGTCTAACCAGTCATTAATGTTGACCACTAAGTATTTGTAGGAGTGAATAGTGACCGGACATGGTGCCAGTTCCTTGTTTTTGATGCTGTTTAGTTGGAGACAGTTCTTTTACACCAAGAAACAAATCTCTCTAATGACTCTAATAACATTTAGGGAGTTATCTATGCTGTTCAACTTTGAAGTGGGCAATGTCTGACCCAAACACAAGAGAAGGTTTAGGCCCATTTGTTTTCTTTTGGAGCAATTTCTATTTTTCTAACTGGTACATGTGAAAATTACATAAATTTTCATAAAGCTAGAAACATGTAACAACATTTAAACTCTTCTATAACATTTACACTTACATATTTGTATAGATTATACTTGTAACCCTAACCCTCATTTTTAATGTATTCTTTTTTTGTACACAAGTCAGCAGTAAATATACATTAAATGTAGTGTTTAATTCATGATTTTAACTGACTTGCATTGAGAATAGTTAAATGCAACAAATGAAAAAAATTCATTGTGTACTAATTGTTGAGTGCCTCTTATGTTCCACTACTTTTCTAATCATGCAACCATGACTTACAAATTATTTTGCATGAAAGGTTCTGCTAAATAAATAAATTAAATGTAATTTATCTCATAATTGTTATTACATCTTTGTAATAAACCAGCCACATGGTATTGAACATAGAAAATAGAAAATAATAAGCAATATACTCTAAGCTAATGGTTTAGAACTATTATAATTTAACTGATTTAAAAAAAAAACATAATTCCAGTAATGCCCATATTTTAATAATCACCAACCGGGATGTTTAGTCCTTAACTTACATACCTTACATACTAGAACTGTGGCCCGAGTGTCCAGTTTTCTCTCTGTTAACTTTCTATCACATTTCACCACAACAGCTGTGCTCTATTCAGGTGATTTTTCAAATTCACAGCTAAATTGCTATATCTGAAGTGGCAATTGGGAACTTTTAGTATGCTATGGCACTGTTTGCTTTTGACACCTGAGCACAAAAAACATACTTTAAACGCACAGTGTGGAACTTAGAAGTAACTAAAAAGATTTAATCTATTTTCATTTACTATATAGATGTATACTTTCTTTTTAAAATACCATAATAATGAAATCTGTACATTGTTTAGAGAATCACCATTCCTTTAATCCATGTGTTTCTCTGCCTGTTACCATGAAGGCAACTCTAACTTTGCACCATTGGTATGAATGTTTTTGAAATTTCATTTCATTATTTCACAAAACAGGAAACATAAAATGAAGCTTGAATATTTTTTTTATTTCTTACACAATGATCTCGCAACAACAAAGTAAACCAAAATTTTGAGGAGTTTAGTCTCCAAGCTGTAAGCCTTCGAGCCTTTGCATACTTTCAACATTTGTTTTTTAATTGGACTTTTAAAACATATGCAAATGAATGATTTTAAGTTAAAGAACTTAAAGTTTAGGTTTCTTAATGACCCTTTTTGTAATACAGAGAATTATACAGTAAATTACTATTTTGTGTGACTGCCACTATATACTCTGAAAACAGCATGAATGGTAAAATCTTTATGAATGTATAGCACATAACATGATAAGCTGGACAATGACTAAGTACACTCTTAAGTATACAGGTTCCAAAGCAGTTCTTCAGAGTGTTGCCATAAGGGAACCATTTTTGGTTCCCAAAAGAATCTCCCACATAACGGTTTCAGAAAAAATGTTAACTAACTATGAAAAGATGGTAGCCTTATGAAATATCAATGGCTCGTGATTTTAAAAGGACTCTTGCTGCATACATAAGGTTACACAGGCTAATTTCAGGTTTTATTAATCTGTTAGTGTCCTGAAAGGTATCCTATCATACATTAAAGATTTTATTTGTGTTTTTTTTACATAAGAGTAGGTTTTTCAAAGCACAAGGAACCAAAGTGTCATGTAAAGAACCATTCCCAAAATGAAATGATGCTTTGACAAGCAAAGTTTCTACAAGGAACCACAAAATCCAGTTTTTAAGAGTTTACATGCTTAACTATAGGCTACTGTGATCTCTTAAAAAATATGCTCACATTAGTGTTATACTCACTTATTAAATTGAGAGCATTTGGTTTTCAGCTGCTTACTCATTTATGTATTTTTATTTTGGCCGATTAACAGCAGTTTTTTAGAGCTTAAGAAGCTTAGAATCTATATTTACTCAAGGGATCCAACATCTAGTTTTCTTACTCATCTTTGCAGTGAACACGTCTTTATGGTATTATTCTGTGATTTTGCAGGTTACTTGTCTGCTTTGTAAAAATGGCAATGTTTATTAACAAATCTAAACAGTTTGTTCCAATTGAAAGCCTGTTTTAATGTCTTAATTTTCCATTCTGAATATTCAAAGAGGATATATATCGTATATACTCACAGATAAGTCAAGAGAATTTCAGGATCCAAAACAAAATAGATCCAAAAATTAGTTTGGCTTATCTGTGGGCCAGAACTCAATTTTGTTTTTTAATGTTTTTCAATTTGACCATATGAAAATCCCTATACGGAAAGTAATGATGACAATCTTATGTGAAGCATAATTATGTTGCTATGACTAATTTCCAAGATAATACAGAAGAGTTGCCATTTATTATGCGCCCAGCTATCTATACTAATAAAAGGCAAAGCCCTGACTCACTCAGTCACTCATCACGAATTCTCCAACTTCCTGTGTAAGTAGAAGGCTGAAATTTGGCAGGCTCATTCCTTACAGCTTACTTACAAAAGTTTCATTTCGAAATTCTTTGTGTACTGGTCATAACTGGAACCTATTTTTCTCCATATACTGTAATGGACTTCAGCTCGATGGCCGTGGGGGGCGGAGTTGCATGTTACATTATCACGCCTCCATCGTAATAATGTGAACTTACTGTGAATGCAGTACATAGAAAACAAGGAAGAGCTCCAAAGAGCGCTGAAGAAAAACGCTCCAAAAAGCGCCGAAAAAAAACGCATACAAGCTTATTCATAAGTGCAGCTACTGCGGAAACAAAGCACGGTGTAAACTGTAAGTTTAAATTAAGTTTATAGACATGTTCACGCTAACGTTTGTCATGCCATCGACGAATACTTTATTCGTGAGGTACAAGATTACTGAGAAGACACGAGGTATAAATGAGACTTTAGATCACTTTGTAACGGAGTTAAAATTGCTGTAGCAAGAAACTTTTAAGTGCCAGGTCTTAGCTAACAGCCGTGGACATTGCAACATCACACAAGAGAACAGCTCACGTGAACTGACTGAACACAGTACGAGTGATCACTTCCATGCATCAAACCTGTACAAAAAACGGATTACACAATTGACAAGGTAGGAAAAGATCCCATTTCAATTCAAATGCCTCCAATTTCAAGTAAGGCTCTGCTTCGCGATGACAAGTAATAAGTCTCAGGGACAGACCCTACAAGAGGTTACCATTGATTTGAGGCAAGATTGCTTTTCTCCTGGACAACTATACGTTGCATTCTCAAGAGTGAGCTCACGCAGCTTCGTCATATTATGACCGAGTGCTGAACTGGCAACGTGTTATATAAAGAGAACTATAACAATCATAATAAACGAACAAAAAAACATCGGAGAACCCATGGATTAAATAAAAAGGCAGCTTCCTTGGCGAAACAAGGAAAAACGATGGCCTTATATGTCGTTCGTTTATAAAACAGCGGAGAAGCTGTGTAAAGGCTGCTTCACAAAAAACAAGCAGAGCGTCTTATATGAGCAGGCAGTCAGCTAAAGAAGGGAATCAATAAATAACTATAATCATAATAAACGAACAAAAAAATAGCGTACAAGCCGCGGATTAAATAAAGGAAATGGGTACCTGAACAGTAAAGTAAGTCTCAAATAGCTACACAATAACTATAACAATCGTAATAAACGAAAAATAAAACAGTACAGAACCGCTAAGCAAGGAGAAACTACAGCATTATATGGCGTTCGTTTATAAAGCAGCGGAGAAGCTGTGTGAAGGCAACTACACAAAAAAACAGCAGAGCGCCACACTCTGAATGTATTCCTCACATCACTGTTATACCCTCTGATCTCCCATTTCAATTCAAATGCCTCAAATTTCCAGTAAGGCTCTGCTTCGCGATGACAATTAATAAGTCTCAGGGACAGACCCTACAAGAGGTTACCATTGATTTGAGGCAAGATTGCTTTTCTCCTGGACAAAACTATACATTGCATTCTCAAGAGTGAGCTTGCGTAGCTTCGTTATATTTCAGCTGAACTGACAACGTGCTATACAAAGAGATCCTTAACAGATACTTATTGGTATATTTTCCCTCAGTTTAAAAAGGATTTCTTTTCTTCTTAATAAAAATTTAAATGTATATATATATGTATGTGTATATATATATATGTAGATATGTATATGTATGTGTATATATATATATATATATATGTGGATATGTATATATATGTGTGTATATATATGTATATTTATCTGTATGTATGTATGTATATATGTATATATGTATATGTGTGTGTATGTATGTTTGTATATGTATGTGTATATTGTAGCGACCCGGCAGTCAGCGCTGCCGGAGTGATGCATTGTGGGAAGGTTGTACGTTCACTGCTTTTTATAATGTTTTTCCTGTTGTATTTAT
Source organism: Polypterus senegalus (assembly GCF_016835505.1). Taxonomy (NCBI): domain Eukaryota; kingdom Metazoa; phylum Chordata; class Cladistia; order Polypteriformes; family Polypteridae; genus Polypterus; species Polypterus senegalus. The sequence goes on along the minus strand of NC_053155.1, from coordinate 218,769,175 downwards.
TAATGTCTTAACTTGTAAATAATTGTTGTGTTTGTGTTCAATTAGTTGGGTGGGTTTGGGTCATCGCCGTCCGGGTTATTTATTTTGTAAAAAGTACCGGTTATGTGAAATGTGTCTTCGTGCATGACCTTGACCATGGCAGTGCAATAATGTCGAGCTTTGTTTACTGGCTATCTGTGAATAAAGAGATACAACAGGACAGAGCTGTTATTCATTGCTAAGATGCCGCCTCCACTCTCCTCTCTTGCCTTGTCCTCCTTCCATCCGACTCTAGCCTCAAATGAAGGGCCCCTTTTATACATGACCCGGATCAGCTCCAGGTGCTTCCGACACTCCCCCGTTGGCTACGCCTCAGCGTGGCGAAAGTGACGGCTGTTCTCCCGGCTGCTCTCCGTGTATCGACCTTATTCTTCCCCCCAGCACTTCCTGGTGTGGCGGAAGTGCTGAGGTAACAGGTCCCCAAGGCATTGGGGCGCCTCCTGGCAGTGACCACGAGCCCCTACAGGGTGGGGGTTCCATGCCCTCAAACCGTGGCCCCCAGAGCAACCAGGAAGGTGGCCCCCACGTGATCCAGGGAGGGCCATGACCCTCTTCCGGTCCCTCACGGCGTCCCAGCCGGGTCGTTGCCCCTGGCATCCCTGACAATGTGTATATGTAGATATGTATATATATATATATATATATGACAGCAACACTCATAACAGTGACAAAACAATTACACTGACAAACATGTTACGTTATTTTTAAAATGTTTCCTTTTCTTTTTCATAACTTCTTTAACACACTACTTCTCCACTGCGAAGCACGGGTATTTTGCTAGTTCCTAATAACTAACAGTGACCAAAGTGTATAAAATACCTGATCAGAGGTGGGACAATATTCATAAAGAAAGTCTCATCACTGCACAAACCACAATAGAGCACGAGCTCCACATACAGTAACACATATAGTGAAAGATCTTATATGAAACCAAGGAAACATACCCTAAGATATCTCCATGACACTCTAAAGAAACCAGCATGTAAGAAACTGCCATCATCTACATGTATGCACTTTCTAAACTGATCAGTCACTGCCCCTTTGTGCAGTATCTTTCTTGTTCAGCACCTTTATCACCCCTTCCTCTTTAGTGAGCCACCTTTCCCAACCAAAGTCAACTAAACTGCATGGTTACTTTTTTCCTTCTTACTTTCCTGTGCTCAGCCTTATTTGAGGGGTTTAGCATTGACAATTTTTAATTACTCTTGCAGTGCAGTATTGTTGCTTATTACTAAATACCCAAATGAGCACAGTTACTACACCTTCTTTTACTGATTATTCGTAGTTACAACTAGATGTTAAGAAATAAACTATGTTTTTCTCTTCTATTTTCATCCTCATGACATGTCACTAACTTCAGTTTATGTGCACCACTATTGCAAAGGGACAGTTTTTGAAGCTCATGTCCTACGTAATGGCCAACCACCTCCCTAACTCTTATTTTAAAATGCTACAGTGAACGATCCTCCTGGCAAAACTGTTCATATTCTGTTTAGAGACAAAGCAGAATAGGCAATGTAATAAATTACTATGAATAAAAGTTACCATATATTATTTGTAGAAAAGTATTTTCTTCATAATCCATCAATAATGTACTTAAAAATGCCTTACACAAAAGCAGAGATTTATTATTGATCAACACAGAAAATAGTCTTATAAGAGAATGGCCTGTACATTTTCTTGTTTTCATTTTTTTCAAAGTGCTAGTTTTAAACAGTTAATTACCAAACACTACACACTTCATTACATCCTCTAATAAATAAAGCTACCCCTTCTCTAAAACTTGGATGTTACCCATGCTTTTACTGGTCTTGATATCTTAATGTCTTGAAAGAAGATGCTACAGATATTATAATCCTTTTGGTAAGCATTCTCTTTCTCACTGATGAAATTTCAACATCAAAGGGGTTATTTGTTTGCTCAAGTTTCCTTGACCAGTATTATACACTGGCAACAGCATTTCTTTATTGTAGGATATAAATGTAATATCAGATGTAACTCAGACAACATCCAGTAACTTATCACTTTATTCAATACAAATAGTCATTGGCTGATTTAAGGCTCACAGTTTAGAAAACTGTTATAATTACTTCCCCAAGGGGGAAATTTAACAAACATCTGTTGTGCAGAGAAGTGTTTTCAATTTATTCTATAAATTTATGCAAACCTAATGGACTCAATGAGATCAATGACCTCAATTGTTTTTTTTTAATTCACAATGTGTTCTCACCTCTAAATATTATATGCCATTCCCATGTCTTCAAGCTGGTGTTTTTACCAAGTAAACTTACCACTTGTTTGCTTCTGTTTTTTTCTGTTGAAGCTGAGCTATTTGAATTTCATTTCATGTTCACTTTCAGTTCTTTTATCAACAATCAACAGGCCTGTTATTGATACTATGGTATTTTTAACTTGTTCCCATGCTTAGTGAGTGTATTCTGTTTACAGTCTATTAGATGGGTACTTTTCTTTATAACAAGCTATTATTCTCCTTAATCAGCATGAATGTATTCATATTCAATCTATTTGTTCAAAAAAGCATTTGTCTTATACAATTTGTCTTTTAAAATATGGCTTTCATGAAGGATTAATGTCTAAAATACATCTGGTGATTCAAGGCTTTGTGGTGAATGTCTCAGTATGTGACTATGCCTTCTTAATTCACAGAAGAGGTTCAGCTAATGCCTATGTTTATTGACTTTGTCAATTCTGTGTCCTCTCATTCGACATCATTATAAAATTGTTCAACTCTTTTGTTCCCAACTGAACATTTGGATTACTACAGACATACAGCATATTTTTAAAATTACTTTGATATTACTATAATGATTTATGATCTATTTGATTTCTTTGTGTTTTTGTAACATCTGTCAAACTAAAAATATTTTTGAGTTATGTTTACCTCTATATATACTTTAAGTAATATAGTATTGGACATTTATATCCATACAAACTCAACACATCTGATTTCTTTTCCAATTCTGCACACCTTTTAAAGTAGTAGAAGTTATGCAAGCTCTTACAATTTGCGGAGGTTAGGAACACATATCCCCCATGAAGGCGAAAATCTGAGAATACATTCAACAACACTGGCTATAACACAAAACCCACAGAGAGAGAGAGAGAGAGAGAGAGAAGCGATACATGCATAGCAAATTTACAATAGTATTATTATTTTTAATTACAATTAGATTTTTCTTGATATACCTCATCGGCAAGCAACTGCACCTGCTGATTCCACTATGCGAAACTCATCTAATAATATAACCTTTTTGTTTGTAGGGTCATCACTTTCTTCTGTCTCTCGAGAGCACTTTCAGAATCACTAGAACCACTATGTTTTGGAACCATGATTATATTCTAAGTTTATTGATGCATATTGTATTGATGCAAAGTGCATATTTCTTTAGTGAACTGTAACTATTCAAAAAGTTACCTATTATAATAACACTGTGTGTATAATTATGGTATAGGGAGTTGTGAACTTATGAAATGTATACAGGACATGATATTCCTTTTTAAAATGGTCATATGAGATTTGAAAGGCATTGAAAGACGGGACAATGAGTAAAGGGAGAAGTTAACCTCACTAAGAATGCCATGATGATTAGATATGACAATATCAGTTACTGAATTAGATATATTAAATATCTGAAGATATTTGTAAAGGGAATATTATAAACAAGGTTAAAATTCTGGAGGTTATTCAAAGGAAATATAAATGATTAAGTTCAGGTAATTTATAGCAAGAAAAAAATAACAAAATAAATAATTTAAAGATGAGAATGAGATCAATGGAGACATCACCAAGGTAAAGCAGTGTGTCTTCAGCACATAAAGATTTTTTGAAGAACCCTTTGGATAGAGATAAGTGAAAGTAAACTAGAATTGCACATAGATATGGTTTTAGGGAGAGAAAAAAAAAGATTATATATATATAGAGAGAGATTCAATAGCAAAGGAGATCTATTATCTATTGACTTTATAAATTCTAAACAGATGGGACATGTTTGAATTAGTGAGGATTTAAGATGTTGATTAAATTCGGTCCGGACGCCACTCTGTAAACAACCTGACATAAAAATTTCACTTCATTCTACCAAAAACGTAATGATAGCATTAGAGGTGGCGGAAGACAGAGAAAGAGTATTATCTTGACAAAGGCTAGCAAACATTGGTCCTCCCAAAAATGAATTCATATCAGAAACTGAGTAGAATTAGCAAAAAGATAAGGAAATAATTCTGCAAAGCATTTACTGACATTAGTAGGTTTGTTACTAACCAGCCCAGAATTGTTTTTGACGGAAGAGAGTGAGGCAAAGATTGCAGAACTAGTCTAAGAGTCAATAGTTTACTAGGTTTAACCCCAGAAACATATAGTCCTTGTTCACTGAGCTTCAATCTGAATCTTCTTTTAGTAGCTGTTACCAATTTTCTTCATGTCTAGTTTGGATTAGTAGAGTTTTATGTTTGTGGTTACTCACGCAAGGGTGCATGTTTTCTAATAAAGGCAGATTACACTTAAGTTTTTCATTATGTTGTTGCCTTATTATTTGCATTAGAGATGGTAAAATGATGAATAGCACCCTTAACTACTGGCAAAATAAATGCTACGTCATCTATAAAGGCCTGCTGAATTAAATAAAATCATCCAAAAGAGTAGTGCAGTGGCCTTAAATGGCTTTGAGGGACCTGGGCTGGCAGCAGTGGGAGTTTAAGAGTTAAAATAACACATTTGTGGTCACTAAAAGAGCTAGATAGCATTGCTGAGTCTAAGAAAGAGAAAGCAACAGTCTGGGAATAAAAAAATGTAATCTAATCTGCATTAAGAGTGATTTTGAGGGGAATAAAAAGAAAACTCATTTGAGGAGTAATTAAACAAGTAAAAACTGTCAACTAAAAATAAAATCTGATGCAGATTTGTAGAGGTGCGAATCAAATAGATGAAAAACTGGGGAAGGAATTTTGTCTAAAACAGAATGAACAGTTGCACTGGCATCAGAATGGAGAAAAATCTCATATTCTTTAAAATTTGGTTCACAATAAGTGGCCAGAAAGAGTATTGATATGGGACTGATGCATATATGCCACAAAGTGCTAGTTTTCTCCCCGAGAGCTCCACAAAAAAGATAACAGAATCTGCCCAATTAATCAGATTGAATATCAATTGTTTTAAAATTCAGGGAACTGAACTAAAGGGGAAGGAAAGGGAAAATGAAGAAAGACCACAACAAGTTAACATTAACAGAGTAAAGAAATAAAGAAATAACAGCTTTACTATAAGTGGTAATAAAAACTCTCACAGGACACCCAACCATTAAATAAAATAAAAAATATTTTCATGAATCTGCCGATCCCAGTACATCAGGAATAATGGCAGTTGAAATCCAGAATCTTCACTGAGGCAGTAGATGACACACACCCAGTCCTACTCCTTACTGGTTCTGGTGACTGCAAAAACATTACCACAAGGCAAACTGGGAACAGTGCCAAACAAAATAAAACATAAACAAAAATAACGCATAAAAAAGTAAAAGAAATATAACAACATAAAAATTACCCATAAAATTCAACAATTAGTCATAGGATGTGGAGGCAGATCCATCATGATACTTCTAGGGAACTACAGCTCCAACCTGATATGTCCTGAGAACAACGAGATGAAAAAATCCTGAATTACACTGATGAGATATTAAGACAATGTAGCTATTAGCTAAACAAGTAAGCTTGGTGAACTGAATTGTCACCTCTGGTTTTTGAAACTTATGTTTGTTATATTCTGTAAAGTTCAACAACAGTTTTCTGGTTTATAGTGCTTTGTGGAATTTCCAGGCACAGAGTTTAATGACTGGTTAACCTCAGTCTGTGGAGGCTATAATTATAGTTTCTTGTTATTCATTTTGCCTCAGTGTGAGATATTTATGCTTTTACATTTGTTTATTGATATTTAATTGAAGTGTAATTGACTTGTTATTAATGGTGAAAAAAATATTGGTTTTGAAAAAAGTATGTTTTATTGTTGAAGCACCATTGGGCCAAATGCAGGAACCAACCCAGAATGGAACATCAGGATATTAAACAGTATACAAAAAGCCATATCACATGCACTTGAGAACAGGTCATCCACCTGAAGCTAAGCGTGTTTGGGCCCAGCCAGTACTTGGATGGAAGGCCATCTAGGGAAAGCCTTAGTTGCTGCCAGAAGAGGTGTTGTTGAGATCAGCAGGGGGTGCTTATCCTGTGGTCTGAATGTGGGTCTCAATGTCCCAGTGCAGCAATGAGTACACTGTGCTGTAAAAATTACATCATCCTTCAGAAGAATCATAAAACCGAGGTCCAGACTTTCTGTGGTCATACAAGATCCCTGGGCATCCTTCATAAAGAGTAGGGTGTATCCGGATGTCCAGACGAAGTTGCCCACCATGGACGAGTCATACTAGCACCCTAATCAACCCCTGTTTCTAATTGGCTATTTCTCTCACCACTTAACCAAATCTAATGTGTGGTGAGTATACTGACTCAGAAATGGTGGCTCCTCACTCACTGTAGCACTTTGAGTAGTGAGAAAAGCACTATATAAATGTAAAGAATCATTATTATTATATTTTAGCTCTTTGGATCTCAGAGCATTTCAACTGGTATGAAAGTTATTCCCTTCTCAAGAGACCTCTTGAGGAACGGCATAGTTAAAAGCCTTGGATAGGGGTACATTCCAGAATTTAGGTCTAGTCAGGGTCATCTCAAAGGAAAATGTCTGAGATTAATCACTGCTAACCGTTCCAAGGATTCTGTTGAAGATGGACACCTTGGATATTGTTGCTTGTTTTTGTACAATAGATGTGTTGATGTTGGAGGAGATCTTTTCAGAAAATCACTTGGTGGATTTAACAACAACCCCAGTAGCACCTATGATGATAGGGGCTACTTCTGTGTCTGTTTTCCAAAGTCTTTTAATCTAGTTTCAGAGCTGATGGTAGTGCTCTAATTTATGATCTTCTTTTGAACCAATGTTATAGTCCAATAGCACAGAGACATGTATTAAAAAAAGTTTTATTGGTGAATAGATTTGTATAAATGATGTCTGGTTGGTGGGCATTGACTGTGACATCTATTTGAACAGGGAGCTCCCAGAGAATATTAGGTGTAGTATTTTCCAGGAGTTTATTCTCCTCCAAACTCCTTCTCCGCCATTGCCTTGGCATTTAAAAATTGTTAACTTTAGCTAGAGTCCAGTGGATATATTTTACTAAATTGTTGTGACGCCATAGATAGAATATATTGGTCAGTGTTTCACAAGCACTGACAATGTAATTGATGGTCAAACTATTGTCTTCTGGTTATTTGAGGATTTGTTTTATGTAGTATTTCATTTTCACTGCCTGATCTTGGATGGCAAAAATACTGGCTTCAAGTGATGTTGTGACGGCTTGCCGTTTCATCCAGCTGAATGACCCCGAATGCTTTCTCAACATAGTTTCAAAACTGTCTGTGCATTGATTTTCTTTTTCAGCTATTGTCACATTGTTGGTTTTGTGATTTCTTCATATGTGTACTAGCTGTTTCTTCAGTAAATTGTTTGCTATTCAGATTAAGTCTGGAGGAGAAAGTCTGACATTCTTTTTGGTTGGAATATTTAGGCTTTGCCATATCATGTGATCTGATAGCATGGACAACCGCATCCTCTCTTCTTTTGAGATATAAGATGTGATTGATGACTGCCCTTTGATAAAACGACTCAATGTTTATAAGTCCTTCCCCACCCTTCTCTATAGATAAATATAACCTCTGTAACCTCAGCTTTGGCTTGGTGGCAATGACTGAGACGGAGGAGTCTGCAGGTTCTTGTGTCAAGTGATTGAATTTCAGATAACTTCCACTTGACTATTGTGAAACTGTAGGTGGGGATTGCATATGTGTTTATTGCCTTAATCTTTTGTCGGAAGTTTAGTTTAGTTGCCAAGATCTTCTTCAGCCTTTTGGAACATTCCACTTTGAGGTTCAAGAGGGTTTCTTTCTGATTAATTTTGCCAGATTCTTTCATCCCCAAATATGTATAGGTCTGTTTGGGAAGTATCTCAGATCTTAATAATAATTCTTTGCATTTATATAGCGCTTTTTCTCACTACTCAAAGCGCTCAGCAATTGCAGGTTAAGGGCCTTGCTCAAGGGCCCAACAGAGCAGAGTCCCTTTTGGCATTTACGGGATTTGAACCAGCAACCTTCTGATTGCCAGTGCAGATCCCTAGCCTCAGAGCCACCACTCCGCCATCTTGGCCATAGAGTAGAATGTGTCCTACACGTGATATTATTGGTTGTTTTCCTCTTTTGTGATGGAGTATGTTACATTTGTCTTTAATTTACTATTAATGAATGAATGAATTATTACTACTACACATCATCATTTCATACAGTCCAGAATGAAATTCTTTAATAAACTATTTGTTGTGCAAGCAAAAAATTCCATGCAGACAATTGATAGAATATGAGAAATGTACATAGACATTCACAATGCATGCATTTAAGCTAAGCTATATGCAGCTATAAGGCAATAAAATTAATCACTGCACAAAAATGCCACCACCAGATAGATCTTTAACAGACTTTTATCTTATTTTATATGTTTTATAAAATAACAATAGGCTCCAACTGCATTATGTTCTGTTAAAAGCACTATACAGCACTGATTACCTGCTAGATGGAGGCTGGTTATTTGTAATGTTTTGACTTTGTGCACATTTTGTATGGAAAATAGAGGTTTTTATGTACTTGAAGGGTATAAAGTTCCTCATTAATGAAACAGATTTAACTTGATCAAAGAGTGGCAGAGCACTTCAAAAGAAGGAATTTTCTCCTTTGGTCTTATGGTTGGCATATCTCTCAAATATAACAAGCCTTGCAATTCATATTTTTCAAACGTAACTCATCTTTTATGAATATTTCTACAAGTAATTTTATAAGTTTAAGAGAATGGAGTTTGAAGTAATGAACAGAGATGTAGCAATTCCTGAAAAGAGTTGTGTTACATTTCTAAATTAGAACAAATACATAGTACTCTTATGACAAAAATAAATCTTTTCTAAGTTAAGCATTGTTTGAAACTTTTTTTTAAACCGGTAATGATAAAGCTAGTTTAGAAAGACAAAAAGTTCTCATCCATTGTCTTAATAGCCAAAAAATTATAAACGTGGAAATATTTTTACTTTTGTAAGGTTGTATTTTGAGTTCTATATATTTTTCAAAGTGAAGTAACCAGAATGTAGTGAGACAGGAGCTTTGATTTACATTTCTCAGTTTTTAGTCTTCTAGTGCTTTTATATGTGACACATACTACAATAAATACATGATTTCTGTGAAAGACACTACATGTGACTCTATCAGGACTGTGAAACTTAAAAATAAAAAATACTGCTTCACACTAGAATCCACACTGGGCTTCAAAACATCTAAACAGTTTGTTAATGGGAAGCCGATAAAAAAACATTGCTGGGGATGCTATTGTTATGCGGTGTGGATTATTGTGGTATGTAAGCAGAAAAATATCCAGGCTTTACTGAGCAGTGGTCACTAGAAGGCTTCAGTGCTTTCTTAATAGTTGGTATAATTCTCGTGGCTTAACGATTAGAAACAGGATGGTATCGAGCAAAGCAAATGTGCTTGTGTTCGGATATGTGGCAAATTCTTGTGCTGTGATTGTGGTCCATATCACAAATAAGGAGGTATCTCAGCGGTTGAACAATGTTTTACATGGTTGTAGAGTTCAAAATCTGTGCTTCTGATCATTCCCCCAAAGCCAAAATTTAATTGGCCATTCTGCCAGATGAGTGGAGTCATTGTGTTTCATACTTAATGGAAGTAGAGAGAGACTAATCACATTTTCATGGTGACTTTCCTTGCTATATTCTATTGTGTAACTTTGTGCAACAGCAATAAAGCCTGTCATTTCATTCTTGCAACAAACCCTTTCTATGGATTAAAAATTATAGAAATGGGACATTAAAATCCATCTATATTGGTGTTTGTGGAATTATGTTCACAATGTGCATATTTTTATCCAGCTTTGCTGACTGTCCAGGAAGCAAAGACTTTTACTTTTTCTTTCTCATAATGTGGCAAATAAGATATCACTGAACCAATGCAATATGGCAATGTAATATATGTTTTATGGTTTTGGTTTCTGTTTTTATACATGACTTTCAGAGGTCAAATAGTCATTTGTTGAGATTCTGAGGCTTCTGAATATGAACTTGAAGCTCACTTCTGGAAATTACAATCAATTAAATAGCTATCATATTTTTTGGACATTTTGATCTGCCACTTTGTATTTTTCATAATTGCTACCATGTTTGGTTTCTTTTGTTAGGAATGCTTTATGCATTGCTAGGGGCATGTCCTCAGATTTCCTGGCCTTCAGGTACAAAACAACAGAATAATAATTAATCCAGGGATTTACTTCATTATTTGAGTTATGGGTTCAAAGCCCCTTTTTTCAAATTGTTGTTTCTAAAGGTTTCTCAGTCCTAATGTTACTTGGTTTTGACTTTTGCTTGAATGTTTTGATTAATTCTTGTTTCTTGTTTTGGCTTTGACATTCATTTTTTTGATTTCCTGGTGTTGTCCTCTTTTCTGTTAAATCATCAGTTTTTCCAATCATTTCTCCAATCTTGTTGGTACTCTGACATTACAATATAATAGTTACATGTTAAGGTAGAAATTGTACCAAATTAATACATTGTGTGACACAAGCTACTCTTTTTCTTTGGCAAATGCACATTTGCACTTTTTTTGATCAATGCCAACATATTACCTTAGGAAGCAACACTGTCAATAGACTCAAAATGATATTCACATTATGTATGAATCAACCATAATTATTAACTAGACCCAGGGACAACATCATTTCAAAGAAACTGGATGGTGTAAGCACCTTATCTATTGCTCTTTCTTTAATAGTTGACTTATGCAGACCTGCAGCATTAATAATGTCGCTAAATTATTCTAATGAATCTTTGAAAAAGTTGCATTTTCCTTTATCAACTCAAAATACATAATTTTCAAGACACCCTAAAACTGCATCCAAGTGTTCTCCGTAGTCAATATCAGTACACTCTGTCTTCGAGCTATTTTAAAATATAGTAGTGCATGCTGAGTAGCCCATGAACTATAAGAATAGCTCTCTGAAATGCGGCTGGTGTTGACAGAATCTCAATTGTCAGGCAATTATAGCAGAATAAACATCGGTACATTGTAGTTAAGAGGAACCTGAATGACTTTTCATTAAGTCACACCTGGAGGTAGGCATTGGACAGGTTTAATCTGTTGAAGCAGTGCTCTCCTGCTGATGACATAAAAAGGTCATCAATATACAGTATAGAATAGAATAGAATTAATAGTACCCCAATCACTGTATTGTTCAGGTGTTAATACTCTAGTTTGTGTAAGATGAGTCAATTCTGTTATACAGTTCACTTTTTATTTGAATGGTAAAATAAAGCCAAGGTTATTGTCATGTGCACACAGTGCAATGAAATTCTTGTATTTCTCCTCTGAACAGTTGACAAAAAGTACCAAATATATATAAGTAATAAAGATACCATGCAACATATAGAGTATATGCGCAGTATGTAAATATATACCATACATATTGTATTATCAAGAATTGCCGCTGTTTGTTTGTTTGTGCTGGCTTCACTATAGACAATGACTATGTGTTCCACATTAGTATATAATTTCTTTTATTTTATCGTTTAAATGTATTAAGTTTGGTGGTGCTCTTTTGGAAAAACCAAATACAAATTCAGTTTTATCTTTTGGTCAAAGAACACATGAAACAACTTGTGTCTGGCACAGTTTGGGTTTGTACTTGAGCTTCAGTGGCATACTTGTCTCGAGTTCCTTTGCCTCAAACTGCCTAGATAAACTAGAGTATTCTGCAACATTTCTGTAACATTCAGTGTGTTCTGGCTAACAGTCATTATGTATCCTTTTTAATTTTATTTTAAGCATCCACTACCTGCCAGATACAGTAGGAGCGCAGCAGTTTATTCATTCACTCACATTTGAGCATAGACAACTCTGTGTATTCTCAAAATAATAAATATCAATATGCGGACAAAAATTTTTTAGATGATCCACTGTGGCAACCCCTAACGGGGGCAGCCGAAATGAGAAGAAGAAGATGCTGTCTTAAGTGTTTTAGTAGTGTCCCATAGTATCTTTTGAAATTGAAAAAAAAACTGCTACACCAGTATCTAGCCTGATTTCTACTGAAATCTTATTAATTTCTGGCCTTACAATGAGGTATGACCGTTATTTTGTACATGACACCTTATGCAATATGGGTGCAGAGTCTGATATCTGAGTAATTACAGGCACTTCACTGGGTTTCCCTCATCCTTAAAGAAGTGATCTTTACATACTTTTCATCAGGGTAGCACACATCATTTTCCACTATGTTTTCTGTCTTCAGCTTCCCCATTTTTTCAAATATCATAATGACAGCCTGCACACTACACTTTGAAGATATAGTTTGGTGTGCAATTTCTCACTTAGTGTCTAGCTTTGTTGATACAAATCTATGACTTTATATCTGACAAAGTGTGTTAGCTAAGTCATTTTTAACCCCCTCCACGAGATACCAAATTGTGGTTAGCATTCTGTTACCCTATTTATTTATAAAACTACATCACTAGAGAACATGGTTCAGTTAATTTGTGGGATAATTAAATCTGAACTGATTAGCATTTCCTGAATTTTCTGTAGACATGAAGATATTAACATGACTGCATTTTTAAAGTACTTTAGATTAAAAGTTACTCAATTCTTTTTTACATTCAATTAAGACTTAGGTATATTTCCAGATGACAAGTGGGAATAATAATAGTTCATGTCAGAGGGAGATTGTGTATCACCAATCTATTATTAACATAAATGTTCAGAGGAAACTTACAGATTGCCCAATCTTAATAAAAGTTTCAAACCTAATGCCAAACAGATAATCTCTCTTAAACTGACCCTAACCCTAATGTTAATTTTAACCCTAATCATGACCTATACCCCACTACAACTCGTAACTATAACTCTAATCAAAGCCCTAACCCTGAACTGCACCCAATCTGGATAATAATCCTAAATATTTTACACTCTATGGTGTACTGTATCAATGACTAACATTCTGTACTATTAAATTCTAATTTTTAGAAATGTGCAATTCTAATCACTTTATACTTAGTAAATACCTAAACTTTGTTAATCTATACTGTATATATAGACAGTTCTTGTTACATGTGCATTTATATCTTGTTAGCATACTTAAGAATATGATAATTCTTTTTTATGTATATTTCTGGCCTTTTAGTCTGCTGCTGTAACCCTTCAATTTCCTTTGTGATTACAAAAGTTCCTGTCTATCTACTGTAGAAACCTTAAAAATGGGTGATACCAAAATCTTGTAATTTTACAGGTTTAAAAATGAAAGATAATCTGATAAAAAATGAAAGAAAAATATTAAACATTTTCAAAAGAACTCCAATTTTGTGATTAAACCTGAGGAAAAAAGCTTACCGCACCTACTACAAAACTCTCTTATTATGTCTTTCATTAAAAGCAGCAGATGGTTATTCAGTGAAAAAGATGGTAGAATAAAATAAAATTTAAAAACAAATGGAACATTTATTGGGACCCAAACATCTAAGAATCAGATATTTTTACCTTTTACCAAAATTGCCTAAAGAAAAAGAAAACATCTCTAGTGTTGGACAGTAACACAGTTTGTTGATTTCTATCTGAATTCTTTCTCAAGAAAACATAAAAGCTATGTAAAGGATACTTATGAATTTTTAAATAAGATTTAAAATATAACTGAAAGCAATTTTGTTTACTTTAGAATGTAAAAAAGTTTTCATAGCAGTATTCATATTGAACTTGGAAAAAAGCAATAGAAACATCTTTAGAAAAAACCCTAGAATTAGAAGGGTAGGATAAGGCCTTGTTTTTTTATTATGGTATTTTACAGATGTTCAGAACCAGTCAAAGAAAAAATTAATACGGAATGGTTTCTCTAAATTAAATGCCTACCAATGGGGAAAAAACCTGCTCCATGGTATACAAGTACATTCAGTATATGGTGGATTGGGAATAGAAAAGATTCACATTTAAAATGTGATAAGTTGCCAACTGCATATTATACATTTCTCAACAATATATGGGGTATCTGGGAATATAGAAAGGCACATTTTTTACCTATGTAAATAATTTGATTTTTTTTTTCATGACAAAATAAAAGTAAAATATAGATTGACATGAATCAGATTCAATTTCTGTTTACCCTGTGAGCAGATGTTGAGAAAAAGTGTTTGCATTATGCACGTGGGTATTTTTTAAGAGGCAGATATGCACTGACTTCTCCATAAAAAAAGGTATTGTATCTTACCATATATTTATGGGAATTTCTACCTCTAAATTACAAAGTTTTCATTTAATTTTTACACATGAAGCAGTTTTAATGTGTATGATTCCTTATAAGGTGGAAAGAAGTGTAAATTACTTCAGGGGGGTATTTTTCGTACGTGGATTACTCATTTAGCTGGATGTAATAGTTGAGGATTTGGCCTGATCCTGGATCTGTCGGTTTTTTGAAACTCTTGCTGGATGTGTTGTCATAGCAGCACATCCAAATCCTCAAACCTGCTCGGAGCAGGTTTGTTCTATGTAAACAAGGATTAGCTCACATACTTAATCAGTGTCCGTGCATGGAATTCATTCAGTCATGGCTTCGCCGTTCATGAATGAGCGACTAATTGCTATCGGTACGCAAATTATAAGAAGAAAATTTCATATTGAGAGGGTTTTGCACGATCGGCAAGATTTCCCAGATGAAATTATTTTCGAAAGATACCGCTTTTAGCCGGGTGGGAATATTGTACCTTAAAGATTTATTAGCACCTTATATTCGAAGTCAAACTCCGTGAAGTTGGACTCTCACAACCACACAGACAGTATGCACTGCTTTGAGGTTTTTTGGAAGCGGCACTTTATTATATACTGTAGGCTATGCGGAAAATCTGTCTAAAAGTGCAGTTTGCCAGGCAATTCGTAAAGTCTGTTTGTCTCTGAAATATTTCCTTCAGGTTTTCATAGTGTTTCCTGAAAACCTGCGTGTGCAGACAATAAAAGAGGCATTTCACGCCATTGCAGGTACACAGGCAAAAACACCCACTGTTCCGTAAAGAATCTCACAATCTACCTAACATTCTCATTACCCAGTATTTTTCCAAATGTGTTTGGGGCACATGGGACTGATCAGAGTGGAGTTTGATCAAAAATTATTTGGAAAATGTATCTCACCTTCTGATGAATAATCAGACACAGTGTCTTCTTCAAATATTTGACCTCCGTCAATATCTCATTGGTCAGACACAAGTTCTAGGGATATGACATTCACTGCAACTGACCCAACAAAAAAGAGGGCTATATGGAACATACCTATGGCACACATCGAGGACAAATATATGCAATGACCATCCTTTACCTGAAATTAAGTGACCACTGCATCCTGCCATTGGTTCTGAGGAGGAGCTACCCACTGGAATGCCCTCAGAAACCGGGCGATGTGCATTTTGCTGGAGAGCCAACTCTTCCACGGGGGTTAGGTCTGGACCGCATGGACCTCCACCTTTTTTTTGCTTGTCTGCCTTCTTATTAGCTTTAAAATTAATGTTTTTTTATATTATATATGATTCTTTAGGTCAACAATTCTTTAAATAGTTATATATCAATATTTACTAGTTTGAAGTATATTCTTGTACTAAACTTTAACCTGTACCCATGTTCTCCTTGTGCTCACATTTGATCTGGAATTGTGATATATTAAATAATATTTAATCTGACACATAGGAAATGAAACTCTGCTTTCAGTAAGTTCAATGCACACGCGTTTAATCTGTCGGCCACTTTTTGCCAGCCGTCTTTTCTGGTTTGGGCTGCTTTTGCAGTGTTACCCCTTATGCATACTAAATCTTGAAATCCTTTGAGTAACACACACACACGCACGCAAGCTCAGCTTGTGTGAAAAAAATGCGCCCATTCTTTCATCATTTTGTTGCAGCCTATCAAAGACTTGCTGATTATGTTTTCTAGACTCAATATACTATGGGATTTTCAGTCAGCGCGGACGCGCACATTCATCTCGGATGATTAGATCCAGCTAGACTAATCTACTACACCAATGCGTTTGAAAAACCGACTTATCCCGGATGAGTTTCACTGGTATTAACTCATCCAAGATGAGGCATCTGATCTCGGATGATTTAAGCGACGTACAGAAAATACCCCCTGGAGTTTCTTGAGAAATCTTTACACAACAGTATACAAAAAAAAACAGGGAGACTGTAAAATAAAATGTTCTTGAAATTAACTGCCTGTTTAACTAGGACATTGTAACTACATTCTATACTAGTGCATTTAAATTAGATATACAACATTTTATCTTATATTTTATTCCCTGGAAACAGTTTACATATAACAAGTCTTATTTCATTTAAGGTAGTGTCCACTCACAACTCTTAATATGTTTAACTAGTCTGTGACTTTACATAACACTTAATGGAAGAAGTGTGTTTGTGGATTATGGCATTTATCTGTATGCTGATTGGTGTGTTTGAAATACTTCTTATATGTAAATGAGCCTAGGTGATTAAAAGAAGATTTCTGTTAAATTTCTTCAGTCTGCCGTACTGCATTAAGAAGAGCATGTGGGTCCCACCTGTGGAGGCCCCGGGGAAGACCCAGGACACATTGGAGGGACTATGTCTCTCAGCTGGCCTGGGAATTCCTCGGGATTCCCCCGGAAGAGCTAGTAGAAGTGTCCAAGGAGAGGGAAGTCTGGGCATCTCTGCTCAAGCTGCTGTCCCCACGACACGATCTTGGATAAGCGGAAGAGGATGGATGCATTAACATGTATATATTGCCATCATAACATATTTACAGTATATGTATATACATGTATTTTAAAATTTAAATCATTTATTTATTTTGATTGAACCTACATGGTCTCAAGTAATGAGCATATAAATACAAAATAGTTACATTCCTTTGTAAGTATATTAAAGCAAATGTTAAAGGATAGGGTTATATTGTCAAATTACATTAAGTCAATTACATGTAATATTTTCCTTTTCTTCACTGTTCAATGTAATAATACTTTGCTTATAACCGAATCTAGCTCAGCTATTGTTTTGTTTTTGTTTTTGTCAGGTTATTCCGCATAAAAACAAGTCACAGCAGCCTTCAATAGGATGCCCAGCTATATGATAGTTGGTGGATTGGATGAAATATTGAATCCAACCTCTTCTGCTTGCCACTGTTTCCCTGTAGATAACGGTAAGCTATTGATCTTATTGTTTGGTCAGTAAGCGCTGACCTTGCTTTCTTTAGCAAATGTATCTTAATGCCAAATTCAGGAAGAAAGATTTTTTTCATCCATTTGTGCATCATGCTTATGAGTATTTTAAAATGGGTTCAAATATCTTATCACATGACCTGCATTTGCTAGATTTCTAAGAACTATGCATAATATTGTTCAGAAAAAAGCAGAACAGATTACCTATAAGAGGTAAGCAAAAAATATAGAAAATAATCTTTAGATTCTGCTTCAGCACAAGACAAGGTGATAAAATGATTTATATAATACAGGAGGGCTGATAACCAGTACATGCCAATGTTTCTTAAAAGGGTCCAAACTCACATGTTTTGGGCAATGTATATTGATCTTGGATATGTATTATATGTTTCACAACATCATTACACTCTTTAATCTCTGTTTTTTCCTTCTTGTATGTAATGTGTGCATTGTAAAATTGGACAGAGTAAGAAATATATTGTGATCCTTTCAAACAAAAATATATCAACCATATTTCGAAATAAACTGGAATATTCCCTATGCTGTGTCCAAACCCCAAAACCTATTGCTATATTCTGTGTTATAATTACCTTTGCAAAAAGTTGACTTTTATTTTATGATTCTTACTTTGTATTTATTTTCAAAATCAACCATAGGTGAGTTTCACTGAAGTCCTCTTATACTTTTGGAAATCAATCTGTTTCTTTTGTAGGATGTCAGGAATTATGAGAGAGCAAACTCTGAATGGGAGGTCATTCCATTAGAGCTCACACTCGTACACACCCCTGTGCTGAATTCTAATGATCACATTTCGTGTTACCACAGAATATTCAGCCACATACCAAGAGTGTTTATGATAACTTTCTGCATAATTTTAAGATAATGTGTATGGGGTAACAAGTTTGCAAAAGAGAAGGCATTTATTAATAAGTGATTCTTTCTTTTTTAAGAGTACTTCACTCATCTCCTTATACTGACAATGAAATACCCAAATATTATACACTCAGAACACTGTATATATCTGATGATGTAAAGCTGTTACAAGTGCCTGGACTCAAAAGCTTGAACTGACACTGCTGCTAGAAACATTTTCTTCAGTTCCACTTTAACTAGATGAAAGCATACTTTTGGTGCTGAATCTGCAAAATGTACTCTAAACACACCATCAGAAAAGAGGATATAATAGTCACTGGGCTCTTGTTAAGCCAGTCGTCTGTGGGCTGAGCTGAATGTGGTTTGAGTCAAATTTACATTTTTAGTCATAATCTATGCACTGCATTACAGAAAATGTGCAATGATGCACATAAAAAGCAGGGTGGATGTGACTAAAGTTAAAAGTCCTGTATGACTGGGTAATAATTGATATGGTATCATTCAATTCAGATTCAATGTAGTGTATGTGCTTGAAATGCCTTGATTACATGTAAGCTTTTAAAATTAAATAACACCTTGTCTACTTTTAAACAAGTACTGTGTAATAATACAAATAACAGACTAATTGTTTTACTTTCGTATCCCTCTTTTCTGTTTGAAGCCCCCTGCCAATCTAAACAACAAGAAAGAATGATGAGTATTGATAATCTCTTTAATAAGGTTCAGAAGTTAGGTTTTAGTTGAAACAAAAATTTGCAAATACCTTGTGTAACATATCCTGCTGCTATGGAGATTTCTGTCATCTTGATGCAATTAATTAAACTCTGGTGAAAGGAAATACAGTTAGCTGGCTGTAGAAATTCTATGCTGTAAAGTCAGTTTAGAAAATAATGTGGAGATAAAAAGCTATTAGCTCAAATCCATTCTAGTCTGCCATATTAATTAGAATTATCCAGTGGCACAAAGTAATGCAGGACATAGATTATGAGAATAGAAAATGGGAAAATGAATACATAATCATGGGCTTGCTGTAGAGTACATAATCAGGTTGATTAAAGAAACAAAAAGAGGTCTCAGATATAGTATCATCTTGACTTTGATATTTAATTTCTATTTAAGTCTCTTTTAATATTATGATCGGTAAAAACCTGAAATGCCCATATTAGTTTTGCCTGCAGCATTCTCTTAGGCTGTAAAAACAAGTTACAGAGTTGGAATAATATAATCAAAATGCTGTCATTTTTATAAAATTCCAGCTTGTCTTTAGATTTATTTATATTGCATAACAATTCAAATAATAATTAAAAAAAAACCTTAGGCAGAATCTGAAGTCAAATACCAAAAAAGTGACATTATATTTTCTTTTCATTTTTGACTACATCTGTAAATTGCCACAGTGCGTTTCAAACTTTAATCTAATTAATAAAAATCAGCTGACTGCTCTCAGGAGTTTTTTCATTGCCAGGCTGTTTCAAAGAAAGTAAAAGTCATACTCTGAGTGAAGCGCTATTATAAACACTTACTCATGTCACACACAAGGGGCTGCCAACAGCACACTGGAGGTCGATGTCAGATATCACACATAAATTAGCAACTCTGATGTAGAAGGGCGTGACACCTCTTCAGTAGTGATAAATCTTAAGTAAAACATTAAATACTAATTGCTTTCTGACTATGGGCATTCTCTGGACAATTTGAAAGGATCAGGTGTTGTGGGGACAAGATGACTCCAAGGACACAAAGCCTTTCACATATGGTTCATTTTAATCACTCTTAATTTAAGTTTTATGGAATGCAGTTTTGCATAAGATATATTCCTATAGGGGTGTAAATGCCATGTTTTAGGCAGCAGTGCTTTGAGAGTGTGTGCTCTTATAATTTATATATATCATGATAACATATATATAAAATTTTTCACGATATTATATTTTTGATTAGGTTGCTGCAATTGTTTTAAAGTATATATGGAAGTAAGCTATATTGCCTTTTTATCTCTTTCAAGCATTTCCAGAATTATTTTAAAAGGCATAATAGATATTCTAAGAAAATACCATAAAAGACATAGGGAAATAGGTATCGACAGAAATATAAATCCTAACAAACAATCTTTAGTTAACATACATTTTTCATTTCCCTACATATATCATAGGCATATCTATACTAATAAAAGGCAAAGCCCTCACTGACTCACTCACTCACTCATCACTAATTCTCCAACTTCCCGTGTAGGTAGAAGGTTGAAATTTGGCAGGCTTATTCCTTACAGCTTACTTACTAAAGTTAAGCAGGTTTCATTTCGAAATTCTACACGTAATGGTCATAACAGTCGATAATGGTCGACAACGTCCGCCATGTTGAACTTTCTTATTTATGGCCCCATCTTCACGAAATTTGGTAGGCGGCTTCCCTGTGCTAACCGAAACCGATGTACGTACTTATTTCGATAGTATGACGCCACTGTCGCCCGCCATATTGAACTTTCCAACGTCACAAATTTTCCAACTTCCCGTGTAGGTAGAAGGCTGACCCCATCTTCATGAAATTTGGTAGGTGGCTTCACTGCGCTAACCAAAACTGATGTACATACTTATTTCGGTGGTATGACGCCACTGTCGGCCGACATATTGAACTTTCCAACGTCATTAATTCTCCAACTACCCGTGTAGGTAGAAGGCTGAAATTTGGCAGGCTCATTCCTTACAGCTTACTTACAAAAGTTAAGCAGGTTTCATTTCGAAATTCTACGCGTAACGGTCATAACGGTAAACAACGTCCGCCATGTTGAACTTTCTTATTCACGGCCCCATCTTCACGAAATTTGGTAGGCGGCTTCCCTGCGATAACCGAAACCGATGTACGTACTTATTTCGATGGTATGACGCCACTGTCGGTCGCCATTTGGAACTTTCCAACGTCACTAATTTTCCAACTTCCCGTGTAGGTAGAAGGCTGACCCCATCTTCATGAAATTTGGTAGGTGGCTTCCCTGCGCTAACCAAAACCGATGTACATACTTATTTCAGTGGTATGATGCCACTGTCGGCCGCTATATTGAAGTTTCCAATGTCACTAATTCTCCAACTTCCCGTGTAGGTAGAAGGCTGAAATTTGGTACTTATTTCGGTGGTATGATGCAACTGTCGGCCGCCATATTGAACTTTTCAACGGTCTTTGTTACTTATGGGCCCATCTTCAAGAAATTTGGTACGGGAGTTCCCAACGCTAACTGAATCCTACTTACGTACTAATATACGTCCATAGCCTGCAGCTCGGTCACCGTGTGAGGTGGCGTTGGGTCCCCCATCCCAACGCCTCCCACGTTGTTGGCTGCCTGCCTATATAAGGCCGTCCGTCGCTCCAGTCTCTACATTCCCTTCCTTGCTTCGCCACGGGATTCACGTCTCCCTGCTGATAACTACAGCCTTTTTATTTAATCCACGGCTTCTCTGCTGTTTTATTGTTCATTTATTACGATTATAGTTATTGTGTAGGTATTTTAGACTTACTTTACATTGTTCAGGTACCCATTTCCTTTATCATTCCAACCGTACCCCATTAACATGTCTATCGAGGTGATCACCATCGATCAAAGAACTGTCACTTACCGAGTGGTTTCCATGCCCGGAGATGGCACCTACCTTTTTCATTCTCTTTGTTACATATTGCACGGCCAAATCAGGCTCACTCTTGATATCCGGAGGAACATTGTGTCTTATGTATTGAATGACTGGACAGGTTCAAGGAGTGGACTGATGACGGTACAGGAGATAATTATACTACATAGGAGCACTATAAGAGTGAAATGTTTAAGCCCTTCACCTATGGATCTGCATGTGAGTTGATGGCTGCCGGTGAATTGTTCGGTTGTCGCTTTCAAGTGTACCAAAATGGGCAAATATTTTACACCTTTCGACAAGCGCCAATGCCTCTTAAACATCTTAGATTGACAGGTGATGATTTCAGTAGTGAACACTTTGATGTTTATGAATGTTTAAACTCTCAAAAGCTGGATGTGAAGTTATCGATGAAACCGGTTATATACTTGCAATGCTTGACAGATGCCGAATGTCTCTTCAACACAAGTCCTACAAATACTGTCGTAATTGAAACAAACCATGAAACTCAAACCGATTATGACAGCAGCAATCTAAGCTGTGAGATTTGAAACAAGATTACTGTTCACATGGCCAACTGTACATTGCATGCTCAAGAGTAAGCTCAGTGCACAGCTTGGTCATATTACAACCGGAGGGCCGAACTCACAATGTGGTATACAAAGAGATCCTTAACAAATAATTATTGGTATATTTTCCCTCAGTTTAAAAAGGTTTAATTTTCTTCTTAATAAAAATTTTCAGGCAGTACTTTGCCGCTGCGAAGCATGGGTATTTTGCTAGTCTTATATATAAATGTCTACACGTGGAAGCGTGTCTGTCTGTCTGTCTAGCCCGGAAGTGAGAGGTGGAGTTGGGGTAAGAGCTCCGCCTCCGAGGAAACAGAAAACTCGCTTAGCCACTGTGGTAGATAAAGGGCGCTCTCGCTCCCTTGAACCCCTGTCCACGACTCCAGACACCTGTAAAAGTCCTCAGATTGACTTTATTTAATTTTCACAGCGCACAAAGCACACTCTCCACCACAATACTCATATAAATCACAATAACTACAATTACTACAATCCTCCAGCTCCCTGACGCGTTGCCACCCTTCCACCCAGCTCAGCTCGCCATCTGGGAGCTCCCACAGTCCTTTTATAATCCCTGACCCGGAAGTGTTCTCAATCCCCAGTCCATGTGATCCTCAATCACTTCCGGGTCAGGTAAAAGTTCTTTTCTTCACCCCAGAAGCCCGTCGCTCTTCGTATGACGAGCTTCCGGGTCATAGGGCACAAATGAGTCCTCGGTCCTCTCTGCAGCACCCTCTTGCGGCCCCTGATGTATCCAGCAGGGCTGAGAATAAAAACTACATCGTCCATGATTACCTGCTGGTCTTCTGGGCACCTCCATACTGCAGGGAGGACTCCATCTGGCGGCCTGGGGGTATTGGCCGGGATGATAAGCCGGCCAAATATCACACCACTAATAACACAAGTTGGGCCAGCACATCAGCTGGTAACATCGGCAAAACGGTACCCCTTTTACTTTTCCTCCTGCCGCTACTGCACAAGCGATGCGAGCACGTTGGTAAAATGCAACCCTCCTATGAGAGAGACGCTCAGAATAGTTCCTTTCAATTACCTGACATCTCTACATTTCAATTTTTTTTCTGACAATTTCAATAGTTTCTAAGACCCCGGGCTTTTTACAGCACGGGCTTACACAGCTAGTTATATATAGACTAGCAAAATACCCGCGCTTCGCAGCGGAGTAGTAGTGTGTCAAAGAAGTTATGAAAAAGAAAACGAAACATTTTTAAAATAACGTAACATGATTGTCAATGTAATTGTTTTGTCACTGTTATGAGTGTTGCTGTCATATATATATATATATATACACACACACACATATAAACATATATACATATACATATATACATATCTACATATACACATATCTATATATATATATATATACATATACATACATACATACATACACACAAATATATATATATACATATATATATATATATATATATATATATATATATATATATACACAGACACATATATATACATATACTAGCAGAATACCAGCTTGAGGAGAAGTAGTGTGTTAAAGAAGTTATGAAAAGAAAAGCAAACATTTTAAAAATAACGTAAGATGATTGTTAATGTAATTGTTTTGTCATTGATATGAGTGTTGTTGTCATATCTATCTATTTATATTATATATATATATATAGCAAAATACCTCGATTGGCAGCGGAGAAGTAAAAAGAAAAGGAAACATTTTAATAATAACGTAACATGATTGACAATGTAATTGTTTTGTCATTGTCATGAGTGTTGCTGGCATATATATATATATATATATATATATATATATATATATATATATATATATATATATATATATATATATATACATATAAACATAAATATAAATATATATATATTGTGGTCCCGGCGGGCTGGGGCCCGCCGGACGCAGGAGGACGAGAGGAGGGCTTGTGCCTCCTCCACACCCTGAGGCGTCCGTCCTGGTTTTGTTGGGAGCCACGGGTGAGGGCATAGAAGCCCTACCCTGTAGGGGCCCGTGGATACCGCCAGGCGGCGCCCCAATGCCGGTTTATCCCATGCAGTCGCCGGCCGGAGCTGGAGCCCGGCCGGGAGGCCTTGGAGGACGTGAGGAGGGCTTGTGCCTCCTCCACACCGCGAGGCGTCCTTCCTGTTTCTGTTGGGGACCACGGGTCAAGGGCATGGAAGCCCAGCCCTGTAGGGGCCCGTGGTCACCGCCAGGTGGCGCCCCGATGCCGGTGTATCCCGTACGGTCCGCGGCTGGGGCTGGAGCCCGGCCGGGACGCCTTGGAGGACAAGAGGAGGGCAAGTGCCTCCTCCAGACGGAGTGGGGGCGTCCGTCCTGGTTAGGCAGGGGGCCTCGGGTACAGGGCATGGAAGCCCTACCCTGTAGGGACCCGTGGCCACCGCCAGGCGGCGCCCCAGGGCCTAATTATCCCGGGAGCCCGGCACTTCCGCCACACCAGGAAGTGCCGGGGGGAAGACTTTATGTGGCGCCCGGAGAGCTGCCAGGAAGGCAGCCGACACTTCCGCCACGCTGGGGCGTGGCCAAGGAACAGATGGCGGAAGCACCTGGGGCTCATCCGGGGCATTATTTAAGGGGCCGCCTCCCTCCAGTCAGTTGGTGGAAGTCGGGAGGAAGTGGACTGAGCGGAAGGAAGGACTGGAGGCGGCCAGGAAGGCACAAAAAGACTGTGGGCCTGGACTATGGGGAAATCGGTGCAGGAAGGCACTGGGGGTGCACGTGAGCAAACTGTACATAATAGTGTATCTAATAAAGAGTGTGTTGAGTGCAAAATGTTGTCCGTCTGTCTGTGCCGGGGCCAGCGTTCACAATATATATATATATACATCTATACACATATATATATATACAGTTATATATATATATACATATACACACATACATATATATACATATACATATATACACATACTGTATATATACACACACACATATATACATACTGTATATACAACATATACATATCTACATATATACTGTATATACACATATATATACAAATCTACATATATATATCTACATATATATATATTAGGTGGGACTCGATTAAAAAATTAATCCAATTAATTAGAGGCTGTGTAAGAATTAATCTTGATTAATCGTATGTAATCGCACGTAAATTTGCCCCAAATCGCAAATGTTTTTTTTTTAATTTAAAACGGTTTTAGTGGGCGACAGAATCAAATAATAGACATGGACATGAATATTGTAAACTGAAGCTGTTTTAATTTCTGAAAAAAAAGCTTTTAAACTGCATTTGAATTCAAAACAGAAACAAAAATATCATCCCTGGTTAAAATTGGGCAGACTTAAAAATAAAGTGGTAGTTTAAGTACTTTAAGTACATTTTCAGAATAGTATTGTCTTTAAATAATAATAACCAAAATTTCAACATAAAGTGCAGTTTTCTTCTTAAAAAATAAGTCAGAAACATAAAAGGTAATTTGACCAGCTTACTCTTTAAACTCTGAGTAACATTAGCCAAAATTATTTTGTACATTAGGCTAAAACAGTGTGATCATTGAACATTAGATGTATTTAGAATTACTAACGGTCACGGAAGTCCAATGATCCCCAGTAAGAGCCACAAAGTCCGCTTTCTGTAATGCATCTAATTTTGCTTGCTTTTCAGTGTGCACAAAACCATGCTTTTATCAAGGCTTCGGGTAGTCGAAATGATCAGTCGTAGGAACGCGCTTTATTCCGACTCTAACATTTTTGTAGCTGTGATGTGTGCATCAGTGTAATGGATGTACCAGGAAATCATGCATTGACAAAAGTTCCCGTTTGCTTGGAATTGAAAGTGTGATTAAATCGTTATTTTTAACGCGTTATGGAGTACATGCATCGAAGCTTCTCAGCTGTGCTTGTGCTAAGAAAGGGAAAATTTTAAAAATAACGTAACATGATTCTGCGTTAACCTAATATTTTTCATACGTCCCAAACCAAGGAGATCGAAGGTAAAATGAATCAGGTAGCGCATACATAGTCAGTACACCCTCTCGAATCGAACCTCGAATGTCGGCGTTAGAGGCTAAGACTCTACAATTAGCCACAGCGTGTGGCTTGTCTATGCTAAAGTATGTATTGTAGATCGGGTATATATATACATTTATATATATATACCCGTACCGCAGTGGAGAAGTAGAAGTTATGAAAAGAAAAGGGAACATTTTAAAAATAACGTAACATGATTGTCAATATACAGTAATTGTTTTGTGAGTGTTATTGAATGTTGCTGTCATCAAGGATTTGATTATCATTATTTCTTTCAATCAGGCTCGTATTTGTAGGATGTGTTCAAGTTACATTCCGTGTTTGTCAATCGTTGTAAAGATAAGAGGTTTCATTCATCGATTAGTTCCTTACTGCATCAATAAACAGCTCGTCTTCCTTTTATCTGTGATGTGACAAACTGCATGCACGGGTTTTTTTACACTGTCTTCCTTTAGCAGGACATTCACTTTTTCCACCGTGTGCTTTGTTTCCTCAGTAGCTGCACTTATGAATATGATTGTATGTATAAGACGCTTCATATTTTTTTGCTGCCTTCTCAATTGTGTAATTCGGTTTTTGTTCAGCACTCTTTGGAACTGTTGCTTTTTGTCTGCGCATTGCGTCAGTTCACGTGAGCCGCTTGGTGTTCTTGCATCGAAGGTTCCCAGCTGTACTGGTGCCATGTCGTGTAATGTCAGCTAAGACCCGGCACTTAAAAGTTTCTCTCGCAGTTTCAATGAGTTTGTGCCAAACACCACCCTGACCATCTCATCTTCCTCTGCATAAGCACAGTCCTTCACCCGTGAACATTTACGGCAGTGTTTGTATTGGATTGCCGCTGATGGACGGCCTTATATGGGCAGGCACTAAATTACAAACGCTAGTGGCAGCCTGTCTATGAACTTAATTTAATATAAACTTACGGTTCACGCCGTGCTTTGTTTCTGCATATGCATCATTTGCTTCATAATGTTTTTCTGCCTTCTCAATTGTGAAATGGCGTTTTGTGCTTGGAGTTCTTCCTTGTTCTCTACGTACTTACGTAGGAGGCGTGATGATGTCACACGAAACTCCGCCCCACGGCCATCTCCAACTCAAGACTCCATTACATTATATGGGGAAAAATAGCTTCCAGTTATGACCCTTATGCGTAGAATTTCGAAATGAAACCTGCCCAACTTTTGTAAGTAAGCTGTAAGGAATAAGCCTGCCAAATTTCAGCCTTCTACCTACACGGCAAGTTGGAGAATTAGTGATGAGTCAGTGAGTGAGTGAGTGAGTGAGTCAGTGAGTGAGTGAGTGAGGGCTTTGCCTTTTATTAGTATAGATATAGAGATCTACATATATATACATGTCTACATATATACACACATATATATATATATACATATCCACATATATATATATATACACATATATATACATATATACATATGTATATATATACACATACATACATACATACATCTATATATACTGTATATAGCAAAATCCCCACGCTTCGCAGCGACGAAGAACTGGTTTTAAATTTTTTATTACGAAAAAAAGAAAACCTTTTTAAACTGAGGGAAAATAAATCAATAACTATCTGTTAAGGATCGCTTTGTATACCACGTTGTCAGTTCAGCACTCCGGTTATAATATGACCAAGCTGTGCACTGAGATTACTTTTGAGAATGCAATGTATAGTTGTCCAGGAGAAAAGCAATGTTGCCTGAAATCAATGGCAACCTTTTGTAGGGTGTGTCCCTGAGACTTATTAATTGTCATCGCGAAGCAGAGCCTTACTGGAAATTTGAGGCATTTGAATTGAAATGGGAGATCAGAGGGTATAACGATGATGCGAGGAATACATTCAGAGTGTGGCGCTCTGCTGTTTTTTTGTGTAGCTGCCTTCACACAGCTTCTCCGCTGCTTTATAAACGAACGCCATATAAGGCCGTCGTTTCTCCTTGCTTCGCGGTTCTGTACTGTTTTATTGTTCGTTTATTGCGATTGTTATAGTTATTGTGTAGCTATTTGAGACTTACTTTACTGTTCAGGTACCCATTTCCTTTATTTAATCCGCGGCTTGTACACTATTTTTGTTCGTTTATTACGATTCTAGATATTTATTGATTCCCTTCTTTAGCTGACTGCCTGTTCATATAAGGCACTCCGCTTTTTTTTTGTGATGCAGCCTTTACACAGCTTCTCTGCTATTTTATAAACGAACGACATATAAGGCCATCCTTTTTCCTTGCTTTGCCAAGGAAGCTGCCTTTTTATTTAATCCATGGGTTCTCCACTGTTTTATTGTTCATTTATTATGATTGTTATAGTTCTCTTTATATAGCACGTTGTCAGTTCAGCACTCTGGTTGTAATATGATGAAGCTGCGCAAGCTCACTCTTGAGAATGCAACGTATAGTTGACCAGGAGAAAAGCAGTCTTGCCTGAAGTCAATGGCAACCTTTTGTAGGGTTGTTAGCTAAGACCCGGCACTTAAAAGTTTCTCGCTACAGCAATTTTAATTCCGTTACAAAGTGATCCAAAGTCTCGTTTATACCTCATGTGTTCTCATTAAACTTGTATCTCGCGAATAAAGTATTCGACGAAGGCGTGACAAACGCCAGTGGGAGCGTGTCCATAAACTTAATTTAAACTTACGGTTTACACCGTGCTTTGTTTCAAAGTAGCTGCACTTATGAATAAGCTTGCATGCGTTTTTCTTCAGCGCACTTTGGGAGCTCTTCCTTCTTTTCTACGTACTGCGTTCACAGTCAGTTCACATGATTATGTGGTAGGCGTGATGATGTGACATGCAGGCCATCGAGCTAAACTCCATTACAGTGTATGGAGAAAAATAGGTTCCAGTTATGACCATTATGCATAGAATTTTGAAATGAAACCTGCTTAACTTTTGTAAGTAAGCTGTAAGGAATAAGCCTGCCAAATTTCAGCCTTCTACCTACACGGGAAGTTGGAGAATTAGTGATGAGTGAGTGAGTTAGTGAGGGCTTTGCCTTTTATTAGTATAGATAACAGAGAAGTACTGAGTCACAGTTTATACCATTTGAGTGTTCAACAGATTTTCATATTTTGATATTTCTGAACACAATTTAAACACTTTCAGGGTGATATCAGTGTGTGCGTCCATATGTGATCAGCCATGAAATGATTTGTTATAACTCAAAAACTGATAATTCAGGCCAAATGAAACTTATGATGGTTATTACCTTTCTTAAATGCATTTTAAGGGACCACAGTTTATTACAAATATTGATTATTTTATTTTGCCCCTTGCTATAGTACAATTTTGTGAGGAAGCTCATGTGTGAGATAAATCAGATTTTTAATGAGTGATTTTGTGCCCGATGATAAATGGTCTTATTGTACAATGTTGGTGTCTACCTTGTACTAGATGTTGCCAGAATTTGGTCTAGAATTTGTACATGCTAGAATAAAAAATAAATGGCTCTAGTAATAGATGACTTTTGAACACCTTAAGGACGTAGGATTGTTAACTTGCATTTGTTCTACGTAGTAAATCGACATTTGGAATTAACTAAGAAGAAAGAAAATTAACTAACTAAAGAAAGGTAAAAATCAGTATATATGGAGTGTCTGGAGAGTCTAAGCAGGACAATCAATGGAAAGAAGCACATAAAAATTGAGAAGGACGTGTCTTGTGCCAGGTATGGGATTCCCGCATGGGGATATTCTTCCATAATATTTTGTATTAATTTTATTACAAATAAAATGTATTTTTATTTCTAACAGATTTTGATTCCTTCAGAATATAATGTGGGGGTGGGGTGGTGGTGTTGAAGAAATATGAGCATGCCTTATTGTCAAAACTTCAAACTGTGTTTTAATAACATGAAAATGTGCAACATAACATCAAATAAAAAAATTCCGTAAAGCTCAGCAGTATGACAGAATAAAGAGCACAATAAATAATGCTGAAAGCAGAT
Source organism: Polypterus senegalus (assembly GCF_016835505.1). NCBI lineage: Eukaryota > Metazoa > Chordata > Cladistia > Polypteriformes > Polypteridae > Polypterus > Polypterus senegalus. The sequence continues at coordinate 218,738,714 of NC_053155.1, read as the reverse complement.
GCAATGCAACTTGTAAATACTATACACAAAATTAGAAAAACTCAAAATACCAGTGTGCATGTAGGAAATTATTTTGCAGAATAGATCATTATTATGGAAATGCAAAGCAAATTTTGCATAAATTCTTCTACATTTCACTATTAGAAATTGCTGGTGAAATCAAAAGCAAAAGGTACCAACTTAATGTGTTTAGTTGTATTACACTCTCTAATCAGAAAGCAGGGAAATGTACTGAAAATAAAAGCATGGGGTTTTTTAATGAGTTGAGAAATGTGACATAACTCCAGCCTGATAGATGACTTAACCAAAAGCATTAGACTTATTATGTCAAACTATACACTGGACCGCAAAACAGTTGAAGAGAGTACACAGCAATAGCTATCTCACTGAAAGTCATGAATGTCACCACTTTGCAGTTCTTTAATAAAAAGATGTAAAAAGTGATACTTTATGCAGTTGTAGCTACAATAAAGTAGTAGGAATAAGATTAATGCACAACTATTCTGGATAGCCTTTATCTGGCATACATGGTAGTAGATGTTCTGATTTGTTTTCATAGCAAAAGTTGATCTTATGCTTTAAAATGCTTGAAACAGCTACTCTAAATATTACCATGAAAGTCATCTTCATTATTTCAGTTTTGTTGAGAACACATAATTGGAAACAAGAGATTATTTATGATGCATTATTTAAATACTGTGGTTGGCTGGCACCCTGCCCGCGGTTTGTTTCCTGCTTTGCGCCCTGTGTTGGATGGGATTGGCTCCAGCAGACCCCCGTGACCCTGTGTTCAGATTCAGCGGTTTGGAAAATGGATGGATGGATGGTACTAAATATCAACTATATTAATTTTTATTTTAGATGCTAGTATTCATTAGAAAAATTGCGTTTTTGAATGCTCCCTATTTAAAATGTAGAGCTGAAAGGCTTCTTTTTAATAAGGAAACACTTTTAAAAAGATATAAAACAGCAGTGCTGCTATTCTATTTCAAAGAGTGACAATGTTGTATTTGTATGTGTTAGAAAAGCCCAAAACAATTGACCAGTTACTGAATTTGTGCCCTTGGATGCATTTAAAGTGTACAATTTAAAGCCTGTCAAAAGTGACAACAGGAGATGTTCATATTCATCAATGAACATATTTAGATTCATGTTTTCTTCTTTGGTTAGCATTGTGTCACAGTAGATAACATTTCAGAGAGCCTGGACCTTCAACTCATGGCTAGGGTTCATTTTTGTAACAATGTATAAATTCCCAGGATATGTGCTAGTTCAAGGACTCCAATTTGTTTTCAGGCATCAAATATATGCCATGATCTGGCAATTGTTTACCTACTGAGTGTATGTAAGCATGCATTTTAATATATATTGCAATGGACAGGACAACCTAACTATATATTCAAATGAATGGGTAGCATAGTTCTGTAAATGATCACATTTTAATGAGGTTATTTACCTCAGTGATTTCTGAGAAAAACAAATGTTACAAAATTTTGCAAGATACTGACTTTGGCATCAATGACAGTTTAAAGGCTGATGAGAATATTAAAATATTATTCTCTATAAATTTTACTGCTTCTTTATATCAAAAGATGGCTGATAACCTCATGGGATTTAGCATGTACCTTAACCAATATTATTTTTCCTGAATTGCATTGTATTGGTGGGTTTATGTTGCAAATAATTAAACATTTCTTTATAGGGCTTTTGCTTAAGTAGGATTGTCTGCAGATTAGCAAAACACACATACTTCACTGTTATGGTCTGTGGCTGTTTTTTTTAAATTCTTTTAGATTGAAATGGTGTGCTTATCTCAGTCAGATAAAATGCAATCACCAGTTTCCATGGCATTTTAACTATTGAATATTTTAATTTAAAAATCGTGTAAATAAAATGCAAAATTTGTAAGCATACTGCCTTGTATTAATTTATTTGTTATCCTTCTTATTTCATTTTACTCTTTCAGATGAGTACTTATCATTTTGAATCACAAAAACACATTGTTCTTTCTATATTACATAACAGTTAGAACAAACATGAAATAACATCCAGAATGTCAAAAAAGACCATAAATTTGTATTTTTAATAAGACATGCAGGATCACAAACAGACTATTGCTATAAATCCAAACTGTTTCTCTCTGTTTTCAGATTCAAGGCTCTTTTCCTTATCATACTTCCAGACTCTACTCAAAGTACAACTAGCATCCTTAATGCCGTTGTCTAGAACCACTTAAATCAACATGGAACTTAGCAACAAGAAGGTCACTCAAGTACCACAACAACTACCTCCAAACACTTCATTCAGGATTCAATAAGAATCTTACAAAACACCATCCATACCCTCCTCTGCAGCACTTGATCTACCATAGATTTAAATCACTCTTATATAAAGCTGTTCACCCCTTAAAGAGGGGGTACACAATGTCAGTCCTAGAGGTCTGCATTGGCTACAGGGTTTTGTTCAAATGCAATCACTTATTTCAAAGTTAATTATTGTTGAAGAATCATTTATTGCTTGTTTCCTTGCTTGTTAAGATTGCCCACCTTTAATTGCTTATTTTAGTTTTTAACAGCTGCAATCACTGTTTTTAATTGCTTCTTATCAGCAACAAGATGCAAGTGACAAAGGAACCAACACATCTCCATCTTACTTGTTTCCATTTACACCTGTGGGTTTTCATTGTGAATTATATGGATTAATAAAATATTTGGAAGGAAACTGAGGAGGAAAAAAGTGAAGGATTGAGAATTAATCATGCATTTCAGGATTCAAAACATTTGTATGATATCCTTGGAAAGGAAACAGATAAATCTGTCTTATAAGAATGACCTGACATGGCAGAATTAAAACATTAACAAGCCCTGAAATCAAATAAGATCTGTTATTGACAAAGATTGTTTTCTAATTAAGCAACTGGGTTGGAACAAAACCCTGCTTCCACTGTGGCCCTCCAGGATTGATGTTGTTCACTCCTGGCTGAAAGACTCATAGATCAATAAAATATATTTAAATTTTAAGGTGATAACAGAACATTATGAAACAGTTTCTCCATTGCATCTCCCAAAACAGGATTAGGGAAACCAGAACTAATACTATCATATTGGGCACAAAGCCGGATTCAGACTCTGATAAGTCTCTTACAGTGCACATTTACTTATGCATCTATATTCAGTGACTGACTGAGTAAGGATTCAAAACCAGAACTCTGGAGCTGTAAGGCATCAGTGTTAATCATTGTGCCAGTATGCTGCTCTCAAAGATGGTCAATATAAATAGTTCCCACCTAAAATAATAATGGGTGGAATGAAGGCGCAATGGAAGCCCTGTTGCCACATAGTATAGAGATCAGGATTTGTATCCACGGTTCTCCCTGTGTACATAAAGTAATGGTTCTGAGTAGGAGCTCCATCTGTCACAGAAGCAGGATTAAACTGAATGCCCACTTCTTGTGGTTGTCTTCTGTAGTGGTGTTCCGGAAGGGATGGAGCTTCCTGGACTAGTGAGGAAGTGAGGTTACACATCTTCCAACTGACATCCCTGTGAACTGTAGATGGAAAAGTAATCTGGGTTAGCAGTACTCAGAGTGTTATTGCTTACCTGGCCAGAGCCCTAAAGAGATCCTCTACTGTACTTGACAGCATACAGTCTTTACAAAAGCTGTTGCATCTATCTCTTTAGCTTCATCCAGATAAAATTCATTCTGCCAACTGTAGTTCTGCTCTGATAACCAACCACAATTTCTTTGTTTCTTTGGTACCAACCTTGTCTCTGGTGCTGGCCAGATAGAATACCCACCCCTCCCTGCATCCCTAGAAGTTAAAATGTAGGGTAAGAAAAAGGTAAAAACAAAGGTTTGAGGATCACATTCATGGTTCAGAATATACTGAGCTCAACCTAATTTTTAAATTCTTTTTATTATAAAATTAAATAATTAACATTTTAGTAAGAGAATTAGTTGTTATATTAAAAGTCAAAAATGAAATGAAAACTCAGTAAAAGTGGGATGGTATACAAAATACAAATAAAAAAACCATGATTTCAAAATTAAGTTTGCCTCGTATTCCATCACACACAGTATAAAGACAAAATATTTAATGTTTAGTCTGGTCAGCTTCATTTTTTTCATAAATATACAGGTACATGGATTGTTGACATTGAAGGCCTATAGCAAAAAAGCTAGGAGGGGGCATTTTAAGACCAAAAATGAGTTAAAAAAAGAAAATAAAGATGTGAGTAGAAACAAATGATCTTCAACAGATGTCTGTACTCATACTGTATTATAAAAGCTGCACCTAGTGCTTTAAGAGCTGAGGTGGGCTGAGAATGGCTGTTTTCCCCACAAATGCATGAGCAAATCATTCAAAAGTTTCCAAACAGTGTTTCTCAAAGACAAATTGAAAGGGGTCTGTGTATTTGACCCTCAACATTGCATAATATAATTAAAAGATTCAAGAAATCTGGAGAAATTTTAATTTGTAAAGAGAAGGGGATCAAACCTGGGGCTTACTGGCCATGATTTAAGGTAAAACCACATGAAGAACTGTCATTCATCAATAAGTGATACAACCACATGGGCTTAGAAGTACTTTGGCAAACCTTTATCAAGTAATGCAATACCTAGTTACATCAACAAATCACAGTTACAACTATACTGTGCCAAAAGGAAGCCATATGTTAACACTGTCCAGAAGTACCATTGACTTTTCTGGATTCTGAGGCATTGGGGCTGGGCCATCACAAAGTGGTGTTGTGGTCAGACAAATCAATATTTCAGGTGTTTTTGAAAGAAATACATATGATATCATCTGGACCAAAGAATATAAGGACCATCCAGACTGTTACCAGTCCAGAAGCCAATGTCTTTGATGGTAGAGGTTTTTTTTAGCGCCCTAGGCAAGGGTAACTTGCACTTCAGTGAAGACATCATTAAATACTGAAAAGCACATACAGATTTTGAAGAGACATATGCCATATCTCTTTAATGGATGGCCATGCACATTTCAGCAACACAATGCAAAACCATATTCTGTGTACATTACAAAAGGCATGGCTGCTTAAGAAGAGGGTGTGGGTTCATGACTGACCTGCCTGCAGTCCTGACATGACCCCAGTTCAGAGTGTGTGGTACAAGAAAGACCACAGACTGTTGCAAACAAGTCTTAAGGTATGCAAGAAGAATGGGGTGAAATTACACTTTTAGCACTCAATAAATTGGTGTCTTCAATATCTAAACATTTTTAAGTGTTATGAGAAGGAAAGGCAACGTTACAAAGTGTTACATTTTTTAGTGTCCAAACTTTTTGTGGAATGTGTTGCACGTATCAAAATCAAAATAAGTGTTTATTTTTGAAAACACAAAAAATAAAAATCATTAGCTATAACCTCAAATAATGTGCTGTTGTACTGTTTTCAGATCAAATATCATTTACTATCATTTACTGATCACTGTGTTTTTATTTGTATTTTTCATAATGTTTCAACTTTTTCCTAGTTGAGGTTGTAGAAGAGTTTAGACTTGCCATTTAACCAATTCAAAGTGTGGAATAAAATTGATGCAGACACTTGAGGAGCATTCAGAATTCACAGCTGAAATTACATACTACACCAATATGTAGCTAGTAAATGCACAGTCACAAGCAATTATTATTATTTTTGTTATTATTATTACTTTTATTATGTAGTGTTTAGAATTATTAAGACAACTTAGTATAACTAGTGTACCTAGCATCTTCAGAATGTTTTAAATTATTGAATTTAGCAAAGAATTAAAATATACTTTGTTGAAAGCACAGCTGTTGTCCACAGCTATAGAACCATCTGGTATAGATGAGGAAAAGGAGAGTTACAGTTAATAGAAAAGGTCAGAATATTTTTTAAAAGAAGCATATATAATGTGCACTTCATATGCTACTCTGCAAAAGAAAATCAAGACAAGAGGCAGTGAAGCACATTTTGTCACTAAAAAATGAAGCACAAAATACAATTGTCTGATTATACTGAGGAAATGGACCAAACAGCTTGTGCTGTGATTGATAAGAAGCACATCAAAGACAATAAATCAATAAGCAAGAGCTAATTCCAAAATCTTTGGGAAAAAACAAAATGCAGAAGCTTATATAAAACATTTTACAGAAGTATAAATGTATGTGCAATGTTGCAAATAATTTGCAGATACAGAAGAAGAGTTTATGTGTTATTGTAATTTACAAAAGAGCAAGCAAAAATCGAAAAATGAAAGAGAAATCCAATATGAAACAAGGATTTACAAATGAGTGACTCCATCACCCTTGCAATCATTACCTGTTAATTAGCCGTGAGAACAGAATGAGTTTATACAATGTAGATGGACCTAAGTCTTTTTTGAGAGAGATATTAACAATTTGTAGCTGTGTAAATACTGGCCCTTTTAAAATAAATATAATGTTTGATATTTACAGGTAATCTTTTTGGTTTTGCACCATAGCTCTGCAGGAAAGATAAGCAAAGTTTACTCTGACTGAGAGGCAAGAGATCTGCAACATGTGGGAAATATACCTTTCAATTAGCAACTTAAAGGTGAATAACAAAACTCTTTCTGGAAAGGCAGTTGACAAGAAAACACAAGGGTGTTGTGTAGTCAACAGATAAAGAATACATGCCTTATTAAATGAAATGTGAAGCTTTAAGATTGTCTGAAGAGTTTGTCAGTCTTTTGAATTGGGAGAGCAAAAGGACTGCAATCATGCTGCATTTTAAATAAGAGTGTGTAAACACTACTTAGCTCTGCCATGAAACATGGCTACTCTGTACACCTTTATGTCAATAACAGCAAATATATTTTAATGCAGAAAAAACTGTCACCTGCAGGGGTGTTTTTGACCATTACCCCAAACCTATAAAAAAGAGTCAAGGGGGCCAATGAATAAAAATGAAGAAAACGTTAAAAAAAACAAGAGGTAACTGCAGGTACAAGGATTCAGGAGACAGAATACTCAGTAATAAAATACTAATAGCATCTTTAGGTCTATCTAGAGAAGATATAAACACTAACTATGCTAAATGGTGCCCAGCTCACTTACCTAAATCTAGAGCCATTTTCAACCTGTGGGCCGTGAAATAACCCTTGTAATTGTAAAATAATTAAAAAATATTAATAAATGAAAATGAAAATGTATAAACTATAAAAAAATATATAAATATTGCATATGTTATGATCATGTTATTTAATTAACTGATAAATAATAACTAATTTTTGGTAAAATTTGCCAATTGACCCACTATTAAGATGCTTCAGTGTCATTTATGTGATGTACAGTAGTATACCTGCCTTGTTATCCTGCACATCATAGATAAGTGGCTAGTTTCTGGTTCTCTTACTAGGAAAGACATAAAAATAGGATCATTTACAAGAAAAGAAGCTGCTTCTGTATCTCTTATTGATAACTCATAACAAAAAAGAGGAAATATTCACTGTGCTGTATCTGGCTCTAGGCTTAAGATGTACATAGATTAAGAAGAGCTGCTGCCACTATGTGTTGTGTGTTGCAAAGTGCTATTAAATGACAAGCAACTATATCAACACTTCAGAGCAAAATATAGCAAGTACTATTAGATTATTTGAAAACAAATGTAGGGAATACCAAAGCAAGAAAAATAATTTTGAAATCGGCTTGTTCTGGAAGCAAAAATGATAAAGCAGTTGAATCACCCTGCCATGCAGCTGTTTATAGCAAAGTCTGGAAAGCCTCATGCAACTAGGGAGAATTTCATTTTGCCTACTGCGAAAGAGATGATTGGTGTCATGTAAGGAGAGAAGACCTGCAAGCAGTTAAATCTCATATTCTCATGAGGGATTAATGAAAAGGCACATAATGTACCTCAACAGCTGCTACAAATAGAGCGACAATGTCTCTTTTTTGTGCTGCTACTGGATAATTTTATGGATATTACAAACCTTTCCAATTTTCTTGCATATTCCTTAAACATAAGGGGGAAGTGAACAAAGACTTTCCTTTTTGTAAGCCTTTACTAAAATACTCAACTGCCACAGCTAATTTTAATATTTGAATTATATTTGAATTAGTTTGTCGTGACAAACAAGATAGAATGGTCAAAATTTGGGAGGGAAATTTTTGATACAGCTTGATGAATGATGGGACAACACGGCTTCATTAATGAATTTCCTGTTTTTGAATACGAAAAGTAGGAGTAGAGTAATTGGAGCAAAAATATGTGCTATGACACCATTGTGACAAAAGCCACTATGTGTGATTAAACATTTCAGAATGGGATCCATGTAGCATAACTCCAAAAAGACATGAATGTGGATGAAGATCTACTGAGATATCATGAGCACACATAAACCCTATAAGAGAATATTAACCACATAGGTTTAAAAAAGTCCAGTGGGATAGTAGTAAGGGGAAATCCCAGAAGAAATGCCTGGGCATGGCTAGCTTCAAGTAGTAAAGTCTGCTCGATTGAAAAATATGTGTCTTTTATTGTGTATTGTAAATCACCCTTCTTTGGAAAGTTATATTAATTTTAGAGTTTGACCACTTCATGTTATATTAGATCTTACTGTAGATATTAGGTTCCTCAAGGAACAGTTTATGCAGAGCATCAGAACTGTTTGCAAAGCAAAGAAATGCTAATTTGTTTGTTTGATTTTTTTTTATCTTTAAATTTAAGGTTTTCTTCTTTCGGAAAAAGGCATTGTCATTAGTTTTGAATAAGTAAGACTGTTTTTCCATTTGTGTAAAGGTTAACACTGCCAATACTGTAAAGACTGTTTTAGAATAAATCAAAAAATCATATTTTTGCTGCCAGGAAACGAATAGTCATTTTTCAACGTCTAGGCTGACTAAAAAATGAAGCACAAAATACAATTGTCTGATTATACTGGTATGGTAACCAGGTAGCATCTAAACTTACTTACAAACAGAAATGTTTTTGGAGATTCCTACACAATAGGAAGCATCACTTTTTCAAGTAGTTTGTTGCAAGATCATGATCAGCACAGGCCATTTAACAGCTGAACCGCCTTTAAGGGTTATGCTGTTTGAAACACTTGCACCGTCATGGAGAAGTACAGTTAGTCACTTCAAGGCCGTAGGTGGTTTCTGACTGCTGTTGTCATAGCAATTTTCAAACATTTTCTCATTAAGCCACGTGTAAGGTCGAAATCTAATAAAAATGAAGTAAACATAGATGCAGAGTTTAAACAATGTGGCATAAAAGTATGGTTTATTAAATAGGCTAGAGTAAAGAATAAGTGTATTTCAATTTATAAAATACTTTTCAAAATTACTTTTAACAAAAGATAACCTTGACATTCAGTTGTAACATTGATCAATAATAACACATTAATCAGCAAATAGAATTTAATATAAAACCCTACATTTCTCAACAAAAACATCTGAGACTGACAAACAGTGTACGAGCAACAGCAACAGTTCACTCTGAATGTAAAAGATAATTAATCCAATTTTCCCTCTGCTTCATTTTGTGTTCTATTAGTTTTTTTTTATTCAAACTTTCAAGTCACAAATCTAATTTAAACCCTCTTAACTGGTCTAATGTGGTAATGTGTTCCATCTGTGTGCAGTGTCTAGCAGTGAGCGATAAGGATAGAATACTAATTTGCCTCATGGTGTGCCCACTGCTCAATAAATAATATATTACCTGTGCTCATCATTACTTGAGTACAAAAAATGTCAAAGGAAACAAAAAAGAAGGATGTGAATGCAGAATATAACTGAGATGAGTACAGATCATAAGATCTTTTTCCAATATGGAAATTAGTACCTCAGTATTTATTGTCTCTATATGGCCATATAAAAGTTAGTGATTTCATTTAGCATTTCAGTTATGTTTAATTTTATATTTAAAATTGCATTCTTAAATGGAAAATATTTACAGTGATGACTGTTACTACCAAGGCCATTCCTTGAACGCAATTATAATTATTTTCTGTAATTTTGTAGTAGACTCAAATTCATGAATTTGCTTTAAAACGTTAAAAAATAAAAGTAGTAATGATCAGTATTTTTTTCCCTTTATAAAAATTGGGGGGGTGCTTGGTATAAATGGCCTACTTAAAGGCAAAATAACAAGGCTGGGTGATTACAATTCATGTTGACAAGACTGACTTTTTTTACCTTTCCTATCCTTGAAAGGGCCATATGTAAAAGCAATTCCACTTTTCTCCGAGCAATTTTTATAGGAATTGACAATGCAAATAAAAGCTTAAACACTACCCATGTACGCATAAGGAGACATACACATTTATATTTATTATGCATTTATGCCTGTCATTAAATACAAGCACCTTTATTATTGTAATGTTATTTACTACTCATTATAAATGTATATTTAATTCGTAATACAATATGTTAGAAATATCAACTGACTGAAGCTATTGATCATCTGGCATTTGAAGTAAACATCAATATGATGTATTTGAAAACTTCAGCCTCTTATAATAGCATTATAATTGATGCTGAATTTTTAAGTTAGAATTCAATTAGCATTTAATGTAAATACATTTACCTTTTGAAAATCCAATGCAAGAGATGCTGACTAAATACATGTTAACTATTATTGGTATGATTTATGTTAAATACTGCAGCACCTCTTCATTTAAATATAGACTTTAATCTTCATGAATTTACTTATGTGATAAATAAAAAGCTAACCTCAACTCAATGGAGAGAGACTAACGTTTTCATAAACCATTTTATGTGCAACATGAACAGCATACTGGCATTCTTGTGATCTATTAGAATGGAATTCACATGCATGTAAGTGACTTAGATTGATTTTTGTAAATAAATATTGCTATTATAAGATTCAAATATCTCTAAGTATACCGTCATGTGTAAATGCACCATTATATTATTACAGAATTATTACATACACAACATGAGACATTCAGGGTGAAAAATGGGTTTGTCATTACACTTGGAGATGGGCAGATCTAGACTATAAATGGTGTGTACACAGAAAAATGTTGTGTATGTAATAATTCTGTAACAGTTTAATGTTGCTTTGAATGGCCAAACCATTCCAACAACTGTCAGCTTTAGTACTGTTAGAAGACATCATAAATGGATGAATTAGAAGAGAGTCTGTATTTACAGATCATACTGATTTCCTGTCCCATGATAATGACTAATGAAATCTTGAGTTTTAGTTATTTTTTGTTTGCAAGTGAAACTGTGTGTACAAAAATGTTTAATCTGGTTCCAAGAAAGTTTTACACATGCACGAGAGATAAGAAACTTTTTTTCTCATGTCACTTCGCGGGCTCAAAAAACACCAAATATGTAGCTGTCCATGTCCACTGGTGTGTATGTCTGTAAAGTGCATCTTCTGTTTATATATTTAGTGTGGTATTTTCAATGAATCAGATAATGCTTCCAGAGTAAACGTCTTTGTTTTACTTCATCTTTTACATTCCGTTGTGTGAAAGCGTCGTACTAAGGGCGGAGGAGGCATTGTTACCTGAAAATAGTGTGGTTAGACTCCCAGTCTGAAAGAATCACTTGTTGTTCAGCCTATCTGTTGAAGTCAGAAACTATTCAAATAAACATTTTGTTTTAGAGAACACAATGTGCCTGGCCAATTTCTTACAATTTGGGGGAGAACTACTGGGGTTTTAACATAATAATAATAGTGAAACATTTTGAGACTCCAATGTTTTTATTTACTTATTTTTGTTTAGATCTTCAATTGCCTATTGGTTAAACACTGAAATCTTATTCTGGCACTATAGACTATACAATAAAATGGATACAGTATATAGAATGTAATGAATTATGGCATGCATATCTTAAGAATTTGAATTGCAATATATACAAATATGCACTCTACAAACAAACCCTCCACTGAACCAGCACCTAAATATGGTGAAGCGGTTTGCATGAATAATACTAGAAGCCTACAAAAAAAGTCGTAATGCCGGACCAACTTAAATTCTTTCGCACATCTTCATCAATGTCTTTGTTTTGCATATGTATCAATCAGCACAAGCAGCAAGCAGCCTGCTATCCCATCCTCCACCAACTCAGTTGAGGTTAGTTGCAAAGTTCTCCAAGCTCAAGTCTGTTTATCTGTTTGTGAGGTGCCTTGGATTGTATAGGGTAAATATATCGTTATAATGATCTGGGTAAATGTAGGATGGCAGGAAATGTGAGGCAAGAAATATTGAACATATAACTATAATAGAAACGTTTTTTCATGTTCTACTAATAATTGGCAAACTGCTGACGTGAAGTATATAATGTGTGAAGACTGAAGTCCAAATAACAAATCAACAATTTCAAAAAAGGTATAACAAGACTAGTGTGCTTTTATTCAAGAATATAACCAAAAGAAAAAGAAACTATTCAGTTTACATGTTACTGTCAATGAGTAAAAACTGAAACTCAAATATCAATTGACAGAAAGTTGAAAAGTCTGCTTGGCTGGTGTAGAGGTAAGAGCTGCTCCCACATAAGCAAAAGGTTGCGGGTTTTGAGTCTGGGCTCCCCTCATTTTGAGTAGTGAGCTGCTATTATTATTATTACTATAATATAATAAAAACATACATTTTATTTGAGTCTGTAACACCTGTGGTAAACTTTTGCAACCTGTAAAAGATATCGCTGAAAGGATATAAGCAGACACACAAACGCTTGTGAATCATGTCTTCTTGGTATCTTTTTGTCACTTGAATTCTTCTTGGAATTCTTGGAATTTCTTCTTGGAACTGACCTCCTTGGAGAACAGACCTCATAGCCTCCAACATTACAAGGTGCACATCTGTGTCTTCAGTGAGACTCAGTGAGACAAGGATCCATCACTGAAACCACAACTGTATATACATTCTTCTGGCCACAGTACAACTCCCACAGGGGCCAAGAACTCAGAATTCCAAGTTCATCTTGCGAGTCCGTCATCAGTTTCCATCCTGCAGAAGTGGAAAAAACTAGATCAATTACACAAAGAAGGCTCCATGAAATCCAGAAAAACTGGTGGATCAGAGGCCACTGAAATCCAATCCACTAACTCCTAGAGAAGGCTCGGGAACACCAGCAAGACATCAGCTTTGTCTTCATCATCCTGTGGAAAAAAGTTGACACTTTCAATGATGAGATTTTTTGGGAAGTACTCTGTTTGGATGTCCCCCGAAATTCCCCACTGTGATCTGTCTCTACCATGAAGGAATGAGGGCAATGGTCCTTGTTGCGGGGAAACATCTGCTTCTTTCGAAACCAGAGTTGGTGTCAAGCAAGGCTATGTTCTGGCTCCGGTGCTTTTCAACATTTACCTTATCACCATTACTCTTATATCCAGAAATGCACTGGGTGCCACTGATGGAGTGCGACTGGATGGCAACATGTTCAGCCTCTGAAGATTGTCAGCCCACTCAAAAACCTCCTTGACAGTCATCTATGAGCTCCAGTATGCTGACAATGTTGTCAGCGTAGCTCTTCACGCAGAAAGTCTTCAGAGGAATGTTGATTTCTTACACTCAGAATATTCTTGAATAGCCAGGAAATCAGCACCTCCAAGACACTGATCCTTCAGACTGCCTTCCAGCAAACAGATCCTTCAGTGGACAGTAAGATTAGCATCAAGACACGAGAACACACAATCCTTCAACTACCTTGGAAACCTCCCCTTGCCTCTGTAACTCCGGAGATTGCAAACCAACTATGACTATCCTCCTCTGCATTCTACTGCCTACCCAAACATGTCTTCTGTATCCAAAATTACAGGTTGTGGTATATCACGCAGTATGTATAGTCATGGCCAAAAGATTTGAGAATTACATTCTCAAAACCTTTGGCCACAGCTGCATATCAACATTCCTTTATGGATGCCAGTCCTGTACTCCCTACCTCAAGCAAATTGGCACACTAGAAGCATTCCACATCTGTTGCCTTCAGAAGATACTAGGTATTACTTGGGAGGACAGGGTTCCACACACTAAAATTCAGGAACGTTGCTCATCAACTAGTATTGAAGCCATGACCGGGCACATTATCTGCATGGATGAGACTTAGCTTCTCCGGATGGTCCTGTATGATAAATCTGCTGAAGGATCCCGTCCTCAAGGTAAACCAAAGAAATGCTGAAAGGACTACTTGAAGCATTCTCTCAAGGCCTGCTCTGTTCCACATATGCGGTTTGAGACACTTGCCAGGGACCACACACTTTGGAGACAGACAATACATTAAGAAGTCCATTACTTTGAACAACAATGGCCCTGTTAACAAGAGGAGAAGAGACTGGCAAGACATCACCATCAAAGCCAACCCACTGCATCTGGTGGACAATTCCCTTCCTCATTGTACGCCAGGGTCTGCCTTTCCCAAATTGGCCTGCTGTCCCACCAGCATACACATAGGAGTGGGAGTGATGGAGATGGACAAATGAATTAACAGTGTCATTGTCAGATCAACGGACAGCCATGACTACAAACAAAAATTATGCCAGTATTATACATAAAAGCTACTTTTCCTGATGTATATAACTGAAAGATTATCTGTTAAATACCACCTCAGCTTAGCCTGGGCCATTTCATTTCCATCTTAAGTTGAATGGCAACTTCCTTTAAGGCATATGCCAATCTAATTTCCATCACTATGCACTCCTCCTAACTGCTGGGTATTGAAGTCCTCTTGGTAGCACTACTATAGGGTCACCCCAACAATGTGTTTGTTTAATGAACATTAAATATAGCAGCATTGCCTTGTTTGTGTGAGGTTCCACTGTCTTTCAATCCTTTGTATAAAGAACTCTCTGTATAGCGATAGAGTATTTTTTCAGAAACTCAGTAATGAGCTAAATAGTTTCTAACATCATGCAACTGTTACTCTTCGCTTTAGCCTAAAATGCGCAAAATGTTTATTTTTGTTTTCAGAAAGGATACATATTGTTGTGCCTGGCTTTGTGTCAATCTGATTAGGAGGCACTTTGGGTTTGAAGGCCCCCTCTCTCCCCCACAAGTGGATGTGCACAGCTAGTGTGAAAATGACATATAACCTCAACACAGAAAAAGCCTTTGGTCCTTTCATTGCCATCTTTTTTTGAAAAAGATGGGTGGCAGATTTTTTTAGCCATATAATTGCCTCTCTCTGTGGATTATATGAACTATTCTGGCATTTATGCATTCTCAAGACTTTAAGCATATTTCAGTGTTTTTTTATCCTGCATATGTTTAAAATGGATGTTTACAATTTGTGTATTTTTAAACCTATTTGCAAGTTGCCTATGATCTTGACCCAGTTACTAATTGCATAATATTTTAGCTGTGTTTATGCAAACAAAAATTTAAAAGTGATGAAATTTGCAAAAAAGACAGAAAATGGCGCAATCATAAAAGTTACTGAGTTTACCCTCAGACTCCAGAGGGTTAAATCTGCAAGAGAAAGATAGCACCTGGAGGATCCTTTGTCATTTGTCTTGAAATATTTGTATATGTAATATTATCTTACAACTCTGACCTACAAATTAATTCATTGTAGTTGTACCTTTATCATGGCTGACTCCACATGATCTTAATACTTGTCATCTTATGACATTACATTTCTTCTGACAGGTCTGTTCTATACTGATTTTTGTTTTCCTTTTATTCTAATTCATTTTATTCTGCTTACCAATGCAAAATGACACCTATAATGCTAATAACATAGTGACTATTTTTGGTTCACCTATAATATATTCTTTCAAACTTAAATTAGATGAAAATTATAGTAAATAGGACTCAGTTAAAGATAAATACTATTTTAAATACTACAGCTAAGAAGGACCATGTTTCTTTTAGTACTCAGCTGGTCTAGTGCCATAGGTGCTACAAAAATATTAGCTTACATTTAATCAAACATCTATTAACATTTTCCCTATTATAGTTACAGTTTGTTGGACAGTTATGATATTTAGTGTTAAACATTTGTATAAACTTTGTGTTTGATATATTGGGGAATTAATATAGTAACCAGCACAAAACTACATGTAAAAATTGCATTCAGTTAGAAATTGCTTTAAATGTAAACAGACAAAATGCCGTGTACATCATTTATAAATCTATCCTTGCAAGATACACTTGTAAGAAGTGTCAGCTTATCAAGTTGCTCAGAGATCAGGCGGCTGATCTCAAGCTTGAAAATGAATTGGACAGGTCATATGAACCAGCTGTGCACAGCAAATAAGCAGGATGAGAGCAAAGAACAGACAGCTATAGATGAACACTTTGATTAGTAAGATTAATGGGCAACTGAAAACCTTGAACAGTAATATTGTTGAAAGAATTTATGGTTTATCATAAAAATAAACCTAGGCTGAATTGAATGTATTTCATTGATTAAAGATGAAGTTAAAAATGTTGTAGTTTCCCTATGAATGTTTAATAGTCATTGTGTTTCTATCTTTGCATTATTTTTCTACCAGTCATATGATACAGTTAAGTAAATAATATATTATTTGAAAAAAAAAAAAAAAATATATATATATATATATATATATATATATATATATATATATACACTGGCTGAGTAAATTATTAGTAACGCTATTTTAATACTGAGTAAGGCCTCCGTTTACAAATAAAATAACCTCAGTCCTTCATGGCATGGATTCTATAAGACATTGGAAACATTCCTTTGAGATTCTGTTCATGTTGACATGATTGAATCATGCAATTTCTGCAGATTTGTCAGCTGCATGTTAATGCTATGAATCTCTCATTCTACTACATCTCAAATGTGTTCTATCAGATTTTCAGAACTGGTTACTGGGAAGACCACTGAAGAACACTGAATTCATTGTCATGTCCATGAAACTAGTTTGAGATGATTTTTGCTTTGTGACCTGGTGCATTATCATGCTTCAAGTAGCCATTAGAAGATGAGTAAATTATTAGAAGATGGATAAATTATAGCCATGAAGGGATGCACATGGCCAGCAACAATACTCAGACAGGATGTAGCATTCAAAAGATGACTGAATGGTATTAACATGCCCAAAGTGTTCCAAGAAAACATCCCCCTGTGACACCCCGTGTAGTGGGAATTGGAATCACCAGCCTACACTCTAGGTGTCTAGTATGTGGGACCGAGCGTGACCAGGATGATGGTGTAAGACAGGGAGACACAGACACAAAAAGGGTTGGGGTTTTTGAAAAATAAAGTGAGGTTTTATTTACAGGTGCACTTAAAGAAAATAATCAAAAATAATGTCCTGCGGAATTTATATATTAAAACACAGTCCAATGCCGCAAAGGACACACAAAAACAATCAAATGGAGCCCAGAAATGACTGTATACAATATTTACAGTGCTACTTGAAAGTCCCAAAAGAAAAAGTAAAATACACACAAACTAATGAAATCCAAATATATACACAAAAACAAAATGTGAAGCTGTCTTCCTCCACAGTGATCCAAGTCAGGAAGCTGCTCCTCCAAACAGTGTATAATACAGGATTCACCCAAAAATATTCAAAAATATAGAAAAAGTGTATATACAAAAATAAACAGTGCACCACTAACCACAACCCAATAAATACCTCCACCAAAGTTATTCAAGAGATATTTATATGAAAAAAATTTACAAAAACAAAGCACAAGCCGTAATGCTGTTCTGTCAGGTACCTTTCTCTAAGAAGATCTATTCAGAAAGAACCCCCTCTAGAGGCCACGATTCCCTTTTGTATTCGGCGCCCCTACGCTGACCAATTAAACCGCTGTACGTCATCCCTCCCGAGGTACGCGATGACGTGAACACGTTTGCGAAAAGCGGCGTCTACTTTCCCCACACAATTACTATAAAAATGGAGCTGCCGGCGCGCGCGTATAGCTGTGCCGGCTTCTGAGACGCCAACGGCACTTCTGCCATAAAGTGAAAGTAAGCACTTTCTATTCTTTTCCTCCTTCTCCTGAGCTACAGCCCAGACAACTACGAATACGGGATCCCTTTACTAGACCGCGGTAAACTAATACTACGACGCTTTGCACTTTCTTTTACTCCTTTAGAGTTAATGAGGTCGCGGGAAACGCGTGTAGGAGTGGGATACCGACAATGCCATCCGGCCGGTCAATGGCAAGGCTGTCTCTCCAGTCTACATGAGACCCGCTGTGACACTCCCCAAAAGACGCTAATATCGTCAACAAAGACGTCTTTCTGCACTATATAAATGAAAAAAGGTAAGTTTCCTTTCTTTATACATTTTTTCCTCCAAACAAAAGCCTCCCTCTTTACACAGCAGAGGACGCTAAACTAATTTCATTTAATTAATGGTAATGCCAGTAGTGCATATTACCACACCCCCACATGATTACATCAACACCAGGACTGTTGACACAAGGGAGCTTGGCCACACAGACAAAAATCAAGATTAATTAGACCAGGCAATGTTTTCCAGTCTTCAAATGTCCAGATTTGGAGAGCCTGTACCCCCTGCAGCCTCAGATTTCTTTGCTTGGTTGACGGGTGTGGTATCAAACATGATCTTCTGCTGTTATAGTCCATCTGCCTTAAGGTTCAATGTGTTATAAATTCTGAGATGCTTTTCTGTTTACCACAGTTGTACAGAGTGGTTATGCGAGTTGCCATATCCTTTCTGTCAGGCCAAACTAGTCAGGCCATTCTCCTCTGACTTCTCTCATCAACAAGGCATTTCCCTAAACAGGACTGGTACTCACAGGATGTTTTTTGCACCATTCTGACCAAATTCTAGGGACTGTAGTGCGTGAAAATTCCAAGAGATCAGCAGTTACAGAAATACTCAAACCAGCCTGTTTGGCACCAAAAAACGTGCCTCAGTGAAAATCACTGAAATCACATTTTTCTCCCCATTCTGGTGTTTGACATGAACATTAATTGAAGCTTCTGACCTGTATTTGTATGATTTTATGCATCACATGATTGGCAGAATCAGTAATTGAATGAATAAACAGGTGTACAGTATATGTGCTCCCAATAAGTTGCACAGTGAGTATATATGTATGCATATATGTGTGTGTGCATGCTGATGCCACTTCCATTATTCGCCTTCCTGGACCTGCACTTTCCTTCCTGGAACCCATATGACAGACGTTTGTCCATTTTGAAATTAGTTTTATACTGAGCTCTCATCTGTATAGATACATCCCGAACTTGCTGCATATATTTTGTATTTCTAAATACTCTAATTATACAGGGTCACCATGGTGGTGCCCAAAGTCTTTGACATTGTGTTGACTCCTCTTTATAATATATTTATATCATTTATCTATCTATAAAAAAGTGTATTTAGTAAATGTCTACGTGGACAGATTCATGTTAAGTCAGCAGGAGAATTCAGAAGTTTTCAATTAGTAGTATTTAATAATGGTACATGCTACAGTAACACAATTGTTAGAGCTGATTTAAATCTACAGTACATAACCATTCTTTGCTTGGACATTGTGTGTTTTTCCATATCTGTGTAGGTTTTCCTACCATATCCCCAAAGTTGTGCATTGTTAGGTTAATTGGTTATTTAAACTTTTGTGGGTTTATGTAAGCTGGCTCCACTATGGAGTTGCACCCAGTCTAGGAATGTTTCCTGCCTTGTGTTAGTGCTGCATAGATAGAATCCATCTTCTCTGCAACCTGGAACAAGATTAGGCAGGTTTGAGAATGTTGTCATTGATTATAAGACTATTTACTATTATAAGAAACTATTCTTCGTTGACAATAAGTCTTAATAAACAGTGATCATGACTTAATGTTTGGTAGGTGACCATTTTATTGGTTGAATTTAATGTTTTCCTAGATATGGAAACAATCACCTTTTGTAAACCTTTCCTGTATATACTTGGTTGGGATTTCCCATGTTGGTAATGTGTGACAAACTGTTAAAATCACAGGTTAGATGTCATCTTCAAATAATCTGAAAGGGTTTGGGTCATCTCTGCCTTTAGAGAATCTCCTCTCACAAAAACTAGTTAGTACAATAAGAAAAATCAGGATTTCAGTGATAGAACTTGAACTTTAAAATGCCCAGGGCAAGAACATGGAGAACAGCTAAATTACAGCTTTACCAAACAATTTGGACTTAATGTCATAAAAACAAACAAAAAAAATTCATATTAATAGATAAGCAAAGAAACTAACCCTGTGTAGTATTTAGAAGAGGGGTGATTTTTCACAAATAAGAAATTTGAATTTCTACCAACTTTAGTAACAAAAATTTTCATTAATATTAGACAGAATAAAAGAAGATTTCACAAATCCGTCACAACCCTGGAATTGATTGTGAGGCTTGGATAAAAGTAACTCTGGGAGAGTTTTAATATGGAATACTCTTTTGTGCCAAAATGAAATAAATAAAATGCAATAATGTAGAAAATAATCAGCATGCAAAAGTATAGCAATGTATAATAGTCAATAAATTGTGAAAAAAATGCGTAGTTATATAAAAGTTATCTAATTATTATGAAAAGTCATTTAACTATAATGAAATACAATGTCATTATTTTATTATTTTTACAGGTTATATCTCATTATGGCCTTATTTTTAAAAACTTTTTTAATTTCACAATGCGACTTTTCTGAATGTCTCATTTCTATATGGCTCTTTTAAAGCCAGCCCTGTTTATTTCAGAAGACTTTTTTACAAGATGGTTTAATCAATTGTCAATTAAGACCAACATACTGAACCATTTCTTATTGGTTAATCCTCTTCTGTCTATTATTTTTGCTTGGCATAGGTGGTAGGTAGCCTACCAAAGATCTTTTAGCTCTACTTGTTCTTTACTCTTGTTAAAAACAGGCAAAACGTTGAGGCAGTAAGAGCTACAATAGTTTATTTTGCCATCCAAATATACAGAGATAATTAAACATATTTCTACTGTACCAAGCAATCGATTATTAAAAGAGAATAAACTGAGCATTAAACATCTAAAGACCTTTGTGTTCTCACTGTTACAATCCACTGAAAACACCTGGCAAAAGAATAGCTATGGCTACGCGCATGCTGTTCTCCCTGCTTAATGTGACACTGCTGGTGTAGCAGTGTTCATCCTTTCAATGTCATTCTTTTTCACACTCCCCAATTCAGTAAGAACAACTAAACCACTATCCTTTCTCTGAAAGTTTGTATCGACTTGAATGTTCTTGAGACTGCAGGGTCTCTTCCACTTCCCCCTAACAGGTTGCTGTCACTCAAGCATTTAAAAACTGTGATACATTGGGAATAGGTGATCAGATAAATTATCTTCAACATATTTATGTTGATGAAGAGATCCTGAATAGTTTAAGATCAACTGGGTGCTGTGTCTACACAGAACGTCATCTAGAAGCATGTCATCTAGAATTTTCAGGCTTAGATATTTAGCATTAATGTGTGCCTTTATGATTTGTTCATGGGCATTTGCTTGTGGACACAGTACTCAGTCAGTCTTAAACTACTATGAACATTATGAAGATCACTTTTCTAAGCATTTCCAATATATTTCCAATTTGTTTCAAAATAGCGTCATGTGTTAAATAATCTTTTTTTATTTAAACTGTCCATCCCAAATTTCAACTGTCTCTGTGTATTTGTCCATTTAAGTGCAAGTAGTGCTAAAAGACTTTTGGCAGCCTACCGTCTACAATCAGGGAAAAGAAATTGTACATCAAAGGATTAACCAATAAGAACAGGCTAAGCTAGGAGGTCTTTGACTAGATTGTAGGTGAGGAAACCATCATAAAAAGAGATAGTGGGAAATAAATAGTGCTGGCATTAAAAGAGCCATCTGGAAATGTGTTGTTTACAAAAGTCGCATTGTAAAATATCAACAGTCTTTAAAAATAAGGCCATGGTGAAATAAAACTTATAATAATAATAATAATAAAATAATGATTTTATAATTCATTATAATTAGATGAGTTTTTCACAATGTATTTATTTATTTATATACTTTATGGCACTGTACCTTTGCATGCAATTATATATTTCACAAATATTATAAATAATTATAATTATTTAGTGCAAATGGTATTCCGTATTTTTAAAGCTTCCTGAACATGAAACCACTTGCCAGAGAGGATTGACAGAGAAATACTATGAGGGAGATGAGAGAAGGTGTGCTTTTATAGCATTAAGAGATTGTCAAGTGGGTGAAACCTTACAAAAAATGTAAAGGATAATTAAGCCTACTGTAAGAGGGGTCCAGATGTAACCCATGGCACTCTTTAAATCTAACTTTTTTCTTTCATAATATACAGTAGGTGACAAAGTCAGGACATTTTCAGCTCCTGCGTGATACAGGATGATATCTTGGTCTACACTCTCATTAAGAAAATCCAATTTGAAATTCTAGTCATGGTGGGGTGGTCACTCCTCAAGTGAACAGCACACACTTACCAAGGCTGAAAGAAGAGCATGTAGAGCCATAAAGTGTCCACACATGGAAACTGCAGTTAGTCTGTCACAGGTTTGTCCCTAGCTTATACTTTGGAGGCATATCCCACACAGTGCACCACACATGTAGCCCTTCAGAACACTTGCCTGGACCAGCATCTGCTTAGTATGGTAGATGCTCCATGCCACATACTGCCCAATTCACAGGTTACCCCAAAACAGCCGAATCCTTCCCAAAAAAAGAAAAAAGAAAGCCAAAATGTTGAAACAGTCCTAAAGTTTGAACAATAAATTACAGCTTTACAAAGTTCAGGTAAATGCAGACTTGATAAATAATACACAATATAGGCAAAAAAAAAGATAGTTGGACACTTTGCGAAAGATGATATCAGCTGCCTGCTTTTTCAAACAGTTTTCTTCACTCTCTCCTTCCTTTAAAGTATTAAGATGTCTACTCAGCAGTCACCATTTTCTCCTTTTTCCAGGGTCTAACAAGCAAGTTATACACTCCAACCAAAGCTCGACATCCTGCACTGCTATGTTGTCTTCAGAAAAGATAAGTGTGCTTTTAAAACCATAAAAGCAACTCAATTGGAGATGTGAAGAATGACAGGCCCTCCATCTTATATATTGGTTTTCAGAGTTGTGAGGGTGAGCTAAGTTCTCACTTACTGCATGTCATGGTCTGGCCAGGGTTACTCATGTTGTTTGTATTTGTTGATTTTCTATGTATTTTGTTTTATCTGTATAAATATTTTACTATTTTCTTTCTATTTTTTATTATTCCTTAAAGAGTATTGTTTTATTTAAAAAGGATTGTTTGTTATTCAATTTAGCAGTCTTAAATACGATGAGGGCGGTCGTTTAGATGCAGTGTTGGGGGGTTCCGTTTACTTACATTCCACATTGAGAAAACAAGGAACATTAGACAAGCACAGGTTTGTCGCTATCCTCGCCCTACATAAGACCTGAGTGTTTCTGAACCATTGCTGAATCATTACCTTTCTTGAGTTGCTCGGCTTTTGCTTTTGGATTGTCTGAAGATTTCATAAGTGCTTTTGTTTTTCTGTTTTTTTTTTTTTTTACTTTGGCTCTCTTTCCTTGTTTTTGTTTTTTGATAAAGAAATAGGGTTTCTTTCTCTTCTCTCTTTTGCTCAACTTTTTTGTTTAGAATATTTCATAAATAATGTCTCAAAAAATAAAGAAACACATGTTTGTCGTTTAAATCAAGTGTTTCACAGTTCCTGTTTACTTTTTTGAATCTGTAAGCTTGGCTTGATTTTAGTGTTAGCGCAGGATTTAAGCCTCTCGAGTTTCAGGACCAGTCTAACAATATATCTTTAAGAATCATTTGAACTTTGACGTACAGTTTTTGAGTTAAAACCTTTTTTTAAGTTTAGGTCAGTATTCATATAACATTCCCAACAATTGTGCCAACCTCAGAGGTTTCCCTAACATTGTCATCTGCAGTTTTTATTTTCCACTCTTCTGATTTCAACTCACCAGATCCTTTGTTTCTATTATGTCTATCACACTTTAACCAAAATCACTCTATTACTACTCATTTAAATAGAATTGAGTGTTTATGTAAACTAAATGTTGCCTGAGTTTATATGTATTGTGCCGGATGACTGGAGCTCTTGCCAAACCAGGTCGCCTGGAGGGTGAGAAGACCAGGAGAGATACAATACCTCCCCCGGGTACACAAGAGGGCGCTTGGACAATTCGAGAGCCATGGACTGCAGCACTTCCGCCACACCAGGAAGTGCTGCAGGATGATCGTTAGGGAGCACATCCGGAAACAATATAAAAAGGGCAGCTTCACTCCATTCAGGGAGCTGGAGTCGGGAAGTGGAGGACAGAGCTTGTAAAGGGAGGAGTGGAGGCGACAGAAAAAGAGAAAAAGAGAAAGAAAATACAGAAGAAGAAATGACTTATTGATGATTATATAATTATATAATGAGTTATTGTGTTGATTGGAGCACTGTGTAAAGGCGATGTGTGCTGAATTGGAGAATAAGACATAAAAGCGTGAGTTTTGTAAGTGTGCATCTTGTGTCTATCTGTGTCAGGTTGAGTGGCTGCTACGCCCTCTAGAGTTGTCACAGTATGTAACAACATACCACAACATAAAAAACACTGACAAGTTTCAATGCTTTACCAAGTCTA
Organism: Polypterus senegalus; assembly: GCF_016835505.1. Classification (NCBI taxonomy): domain Eukaryota; kingdom Metazoa; phylum Chordata; class Cladistia; order Polypteriformes; family Polypteridae; genus Polypterus; species Polypterus senegalus. The sequence goes on along the minus strand of NC_053155.1, from coordinate 218,714,207 downwards.
TATTTAATAAAGTGTGCCATATAAGAATAAATTAAGTTTTTTAGGCAGATTAAAATGGTTGAAGTTAACTGCTTGACTGCCACCTGCCTTGTTATTTTACCTGTTTGTTAATTGGCAGATATTTAAGGAAAGAGAAAGCAAATTAATATTAATGAATAAGTAAAGTTATAAGACCCAAAAAGAACGAAGAATAACTGAAACTTGGCTTTTGTGCATCAAAAGCTATGACAAAAATAAGCAAGTTTTTGAATTTTATAGAGAAGTATTTTACAGCAAAGCATCTAATTAAATGTTACATTTCCTTCACAACCCAAATTGTCTTCTAATTAATAAAGTAATTGGAATTAAAATCTGCAACCATTTCAGCTCTCAAGGAACTGTGTATGAGAGCCTGTGACAAAATGTTTTGGAATACAAAAATTTTAAGGATAGAAGATTTTTGAGAGTGTTTATTTCCCCAAATGCTCCACTCCTTCAACCAATTCAAGTGCCACATTCAAGCAAAAAAGCAACTTATCAGTAAACGTCTTTTTGTTTTTAGATACTGTAATTAGAAAGTTACAATTTTGGTATAAAATTATAACCTCAACTGATTTTTTAACTGCTTTGCATTGCTCCAGCCTTTCTGGGGTTATTTCACTCTTGTGTTTAGTCCTATTGACATAGATATTTGATCTATAAGACAATGCCATTGAATTATGTGAGTTTTAAAAATGACGGATTTGTATATATAATGTTAGACTATTTAATTCACTTTATACATGCCTTGGTATGTATGTGACAGAATCTGTCTTTAATGTAATGTACTACAGAAGAATACAATAAATACATTTAATTATGGTGGTTCAAATAGTATCAGATTTTACAGTATTTGGCAAGGAAACTAACAAACAACAATCACAAAGTCCCTTTGGTCTCAGCATCTAAATCAAGCCTGAAGACTCATTAATTTAATATAGCATGGTTTTGTGTGGATTAGTGCCAAGTGTGTTTTATATTTAACGTAGAATGTCATTATTTAAGCATGGAATGATCCTGGAACAGCTGGAATTTGGACCTTATATCTTTTGAGCTTTACCTACTAAGAGAAATGCCATTAATACCAAGTAAATGTTACATTTTAGCATCATAACTGTGAACACTAATAAACTTATCATAATGTTCAAAATGTGTTGTCCTGCTTCTGCCACCACTCTTCTGTAGTTGTCTTGATAGCATGTACTGTAGGAGGTTGCCTTTCAGAGTGTTGGGTATGGCATTATTTTAAATCTGTACAGTGTTTAAATAGGCTATCTCTTAATTAGTCATTGTATATAAGTAAAAAAATTGCAATCAAAATGAATAAGATTTTAAAAAGTATAAAATAAAAGGGAAAAAGGAAGGGTCTTGTATCAGGATTTGTAAAGTTAATGGTACAAAACTGCAGCTTACAATCTTCTCACATAAACTAGCTGCCTTACTTGAAAATGCACATAAATCAAAAAAAACATTGGTGACCTCATTTTTATTTTGCTCCTACCTGAAAATGAAACTGTTTATGTTAAAGCAGCATTCTAACAGATATATTTGCCCTATGCTCCTTTATTAGTGAAACTCAGACATATAGCATAGACGTGTATGAGAAAGTTTGAATGTCTTTAATTTAATACTCATTATTAGGCGTATATCTCATTTTTCCTTAGATATTCTCATCAACAAGTTATTTAAAAATTGCAAGGCAGCTGCCGATACTGAAGAATGAAGTATTTGGATTTCTCTTTAATATATAAAATTCTTAAATTAAATAAAAAAGTTATATGGTACTATTATTTGCTGTTTCCAATATTAAAAAGATGGAAGAACTGAGACATGTGGTCTCATTAGGCCCAATTTCTAATGAAATATACTGGTTAATTAAAAAAAAAACTTTAACATCATTTTGTGTATCAGTGACTTTATTTGAAATGCCACAGTAGACAAGTTCAGTTCAGAAATACCTTTCAGATGTAGCAAATTCAGTATAAATTCTTTAACCTACTGCATATTAAGATGTTACTAATTTTATGTTGCTATAGATGTTGCAATCTAAGTTTCTGCCTGTGGATAAACAAGCTGTGTGTCAGTTGTAAAGACATTGTGTTTAAATTTCTGCAAATGGTTTCCTGCAAAGACAGTGTAAAAGTAAAATCAATTGGTTATTCACTGACACCGAGTGAAGCGTAGTGACAACCTAAAATAGAATTACAAAGATGCTTCTAAATTGGACATCTTGAATGCTGTTACTGGAGTCTGACTAGTGTATTCTGGGCAGAAGCATTTAAATCACTAGTGTTCTTCCAGAAGATTTTTGTCAAAATATTCCCTAACTACTGACAGTGCTCTGTTTGACTTGCTTCCATTTCTTGACCAAGCTGTCTTTAAGCTTTCTCTTGCCCTCTTTCAACCTGAATTTCCAATTTCCTTTACTCCTTAAATCATTATTTCCTGGTCTCAAATACAGAAATGACAAAGCTTCAGGAATGTTGTATTGCTGTTTTATTTGATTTAACCTTGACAGGCAGCTCACACCTTAATTTTGTGGTTCTTCCTTTAAAGAAATGCCATCTGATATTTGAAGTAATATGTAAAATCATATTGAGTTTTCACTGCAGTGTTTGTCTAGAAAGAGGGAGATACTTTAACATTTGATGATAAAAATATCAGTGTTAATTAAATACGTTGTTATGTGTGATTTTTTTTTTTTAATAAATGTCACAGAAAATCAAAAGAGCTTCAATATGATGTATATAAAAAAGAGGCTGTAACTTGCCCTTATGTATGATACTGATGTTATTGAAAATTTAGCCAAGAGGTTCAGCAGTTAAATATATGAATTCTTCATCTTTCTTCTTTTAATTTTTTTTTTGCCTAAATTATTATGTAAACTGAAAAAATATCTTTGTTATATTGTCAGTATTTTTCAACTGAATTAGAAATCTATGCTACTTTTAGCTGAATTTTACAAAAAATGTATTACATCATATGCCTACTAAGATGCATCCATGTGAATGACTTTATTTTCTTCAGACCTCCTTTGTTGGAGTTTCTTATCCTCCATTCCTAGTACCTTTCTAATTTTTGCGAGAACTGGAAACTTGTAAGAGAGAATGGTGGAGGGAAAAAATGTGCAGTAGATGTAATGGATCATCTGAGAACTGTGTAAAAAATTGTCACAAAGGCAACATCTAGCCATTTCTAAAAAAGATCATGAAAAGACTAAAATCGCTCTTGTCGCAGATGTGCCTCTGTGAAACGGTGATTGATGCAATGTCACATGCCAACATGAGTACAGCGGAACACCTGTGCGAATACACTAACACAGTGCAAACATAAGCCTCACAGCCGGCTCAGTCAAAACAATCACTGTGCTAACGCTGTACAGACAGGGCAATCAGCAGGCAAGCACCAGCAGTTTGCAGTTAGTTAGAGAATGCATTTCAATAAAGTACTCAGAAACAATTCACAGATGACGTGTAGATAGATAGATAGATAGATCGATACTTTATTAATCCCAAGGGGAAATTCACATAATCCAGCAGCAGTATACTGATACAAAGAAACAATATTAAATTAAATAGTAATAAAAATAAAAAAAAATGAAAAAAATTAAAATAAAATTAATGTTAGCATTTACTCCCGGGTGGAACTGAAGAGTCGCATAGTGTGGGGGAGGAACGATCTCCTCAGTCTGTCAGTGGAGCAGGACAGTGACAAAAGTCTGTCACTGAAGCTACTCCTCTGTCTGGAGATGACACTGTTAAGTGGATGCAGTGGATTATTCATGATTGACAGGAGTTTGCTTAGTGCCCGTCTCTCTGCCACAGATGTTAAACTGTCCAACTTTAATCCTACAATAGAGCCTGCCTTCTTAACAAGTTTGTCCAGGCGTGAGGCGTCTTTCATCTTTATGCTGCCACCCCAGCACACCACACGTAGAAGAGGGCACTCGCCACAACCGTCTGGTAGAACATCTGCAGCATCTTACTGCAGATGTTGAAGGATGCCAACCTTCTCAGAAAGTATAGTCTGCTCTGACCTTTCTTACATAGAGCATCAGTATTGGCAGTCCAGTCCAATTTGTCATCCAGCTGCACTCCCAGATATTTAAAGGTCTGCACCCTCTGCACACAGTTACCTCTGATGATCACAGGGTCCATGAGGGGCCTGGGCCTCCTAAAATCCACCACCAGCTCCTTGGTCTTGCTGGTGTTAAGGTGTAAGTGGTTTGAGTCGCACCATTTAACAAAGTCTTTGATTAACTTTCTGTACTCCTCCTCCTGCCCACTCCTGATGCAGCCCACAATAGCAGTGTCATCAGCAACTTTGCACGTGGCAGGACTCGAGTCATATTGGAAGTCTGATGTATATAGATTGAACAGGACCGGAGAAAGTACAGTCCCCTGCGGCGCCCCTGTATTGCTGAACACAATGTCAGACCTGCAGTTCCCAAGACGCACATATTGAGGTCTGTCTGTAAGATAGTCCACAATCCATGCCACCAGGTGTGAGTCTACTCCCATCTCAGTCAGCTTGTCTCTAAGGAGCAGAGGTTGGATGGTGTTGAAGGGCTAGAGAAGTCCAAAACATAATTCTTACAGCACCACTGCCTCTGTCCAGGTGGGAGAGGGATCGTGTAGCATATAGATGATGGCATCCTCCGCTCCCACCTTCTCCTGGTATGCGAACTGCAGAGGGTCGAGGGCGTGACGGACCTGTGGCCTCAGGTGGTGAAGCAGCAGCCGCTCCATGGTCTTCATCAGATGTGACGTCAGAGCAACAGGCCGGAAGTCATTCAGCTCACTAGGACGTGATACCTTTGGGACAGGGTGATACAAGATGTTTTCCAAAGCCTTGGGACTCTCCCTGTTCCAGGCTCAGGTTGAAGATGCGCTGTAGAGGACTCCCCAGTTCCAACGCACAGGCCTTCAGCAGTCGTGGCGATACACCATCTGGACCCGCTGCTTTGCTGGCACAAAGTCTTTTCAGCTCTCTGCTCACCTGGGCTGCTGTAATTGTGGGTGGGGATGTCTCACCTATGCTGGTATCAGCAGAAGGATGGTTGGAGGATGCAGTACTCGAGGTGAGAGTGGGTTACTGTGATCAAACCTATTAAAGAAGTTGTTCATTTGGTTTGCTCTCTCCACGTCTGTCTCGATGGCGGCACCCGCTCGAGCTGCAGCCAGTGATAATCTTCATCCCATCCCACACTTCCTTCATGCTGTTGTTCTGCAACTTCTGCTCCAGCTTTCTCCTGTACTGCTCTTTCGCCGCCCTGAGCTGGACTCGGAGTTCCTTCTGCACGCACTTGAGCTCATGCTGATCACCACCTTTAAAAGCCCTTTTCTTCTGGTTCAAAAGGCCCTTGATGTCACTTGTAACCCATGGCTTGTTGTTAGCATAGCAGCATACTGTTCTTACTGGAACTACAATGTCCATACAGAAGTTGATGTAATCAGTTGTGCATTCAACAGCCTCTTCAATGTTCTCACTATGTGACCCAAGCAATATATCCCAGTCTGTAGTTCCAAAGCAGTCTCTCAGAGCCTGCTCTGCCTCAGGGGACCACTTCCTGAATGAGCGTGTAGTTGTAGGTAGCGCCCTCACTCTTGGTTTGTATTGAGGCTGAAGCAGAACCAGGTTATGATCTGCTTTCCCAAGCGCAGGCAGCGGGGTGGCGCTGTATGCGTCTTTAACGTTTGCATACAGTAGGTCAATAGTCCTGTTTCCCCGGGTGTTACAATCCACATACTGGGAGAAGGCAGGTAATGTTTTGTCCAGCGTTACATGGTTAAAGTCTCCAGCGATTAGCACAAGTGCCTCAGGGTGCTGCGTTTGTAACTTAGCAACTGCGGAATGGATGATGTCACTCGCCATCTCGCGTCGCTTGAGGGGATGTAAACAATAACAGCAATCACGTGTCCAAACTCTCTGGGCAAGTAATAGGGGCGCAGACTTACGGCCAACAGTTCGATGTCCCTGCAGCAAGTGGAGATTTTAACGTTTACATGTCCTGAGTTGCACCACTTTGTATTGACATAGAGAGCGAGTCCTCCTCCTTTCTTCTTTCCACAGGTACTTGCGTCTCTGTCCGCTCTAACTGTGCTAAACCCGGGTAGCTCCACGTTAGCATCTGGGATGGGAGACGTTAGCCACGTTTCACTAAAACACAGCAAGCTGCATTCTCTGTAGGTTCTGACATTTTCACCAGCACAGCCAGTTCGTCGATCTTATTTGGTAGTGAGTTTACATTTCCCAGGATCACAGAAGGCACCGACGGTTTATAACGCCATTTTCTCTCAAGTTGTCTCGATTTAATCTTATCTTTTATTTTGCGCAGTCTCGGCTGCCCCGATATCGTCTTCTTACCTCGTCAGGTAAATAAGGAACCACACCGGCATAAGCATTTCTTCTCAGTGCTTCAAGCTGACTACTTGAATAGGCGATTCTCGGAGTGTAAAAATCCATGTCAAATAGTAAAATAGTAAAAAGTGTCCAGGGAGCAATTCCACATAAAAGAAAGTGGTAGAAGTGATTTCTGTAGCCGAGGATCAGACCGCCAAGGTCCCCGCCTTCGGCCACCACCCAACTCACACTGCACCCAGCCTCCTTGGCCCCTCCCATAGGTGGTGAGCCCATGGGGAGGAGGACCCATGTTACCTCTTCGGGCTGTGCCCGGCCGAGCCCCATGGGTGCAGGCCCGGCCACCAGGCGCTCGCCATCGAGCCCCACCTCCAGGCCTGGCTCCAGAAACTGGCTCTTGGGACGTGGAATGTCACCTCTCTGAAGGGAAGGAGCCTGAGCTAGTGCGCGAGGTCGAGAGGTTCGGCTAGATATAGTCGGACTCACCTCGACGCACAGCTTGGACTCTGGAACCAATCTTCTTGAGAGGGGCTGGACTCTCTACCACTCTGGAGTTGCCCCCGGTGAGAGGCGCCGAGCAGGTGTGGGCATACTTATTGCCCCCACTCGGAGCCTGTGCATTGGGGTTTACCCCGGTGGGCGAGAGGGTGGCCTCCCTCCGCCCGGGTGGGGAAGGGTCCTGACTGTTGTTTGTGCGTATGCACCAACAGCAGTTTGGAGTATCCACCCTTTTGGAGTCTCTGGAGGGTTGCTAGAGGGCATACCTTCTAGGGATTCCCTCGTTTTGCTGGGAGACTTCAATGCTCACGTGGGCAATGACAGTGAGACCTGGAAGGGCGTGATTGGGAGGAATGGCCCCCCCGATCTGAACCCGAGCGGTGTTTTGTTATTGGACTTCTGTGCTCGTCATGGATTGTCCATAACAAACACCATGTTCAAGCATAAGGGTGTTCATATGTGCACTTGGCACCAGGACACCCTAGGCCTCAGGTCGATGATCGACTTTGTGGTGTGTCGCCGGACTTGCGCCATATGTCTTGGACACTCGGGTGAAGAGAGGGGCGGAGCTGTCAACTGATCACCACCTGGTGGTGAGTTGGCTTCGATGGTGGGGAAGATGCGGTCAGACCTGGTAGGCCCAAGCGTGTTGTGAGGGTCTGCTGGGAACGGCTGGCAGAGTCCCCTGTCAGAAGTAGCTTCAACTCCCACCTCCGGCAGAACTTCAACCACGTCCCGAGGGAGGTGGGGACATTGAGTCGAATGGGCCATGTTCCGTGCCTCTATTGTTGAGGCGGCTGACGGAGCTGTGGCCGCAAGGTGGTCGGTGCCTGTCGTGGCGGCAATCCCGAACCCGTTGGTGGACACCGCGGTGAGGGATGCCGTCAAGCTGAAGAAGGAGTCCTATAGGACTTTTTGTCCTGTGGGTCTCTGGAGGCAGCTGATAGGTACCGGCAGGCCAAGCGAACGCGGCCGGTTGTTGCTGAGGCAAAAACTCGGGCATGGGAGGAGTTTGGAGAGGCCATGGAGAACGACTTTGGACGGCTTCGAGGAGATTCTGGTCCACCGTCCGGCGCCTCAGGAGGGGAAGCAGTGCAGTGTCAACACCGTATATGGTGGGGATGGTGCGCTGCTGACCTCGACTTCGGGACGTTGGGTGGTGGGAGGAGTACTTCAAGACCTCCTCAATCCCACTAACATGCCTTCCAATGAGGAAGCAGAGCCTGGGGACTCTGAGGTGGGCTCTCCCATCTCTGGGACTGAAGTCACCGAGGTGGTCAAAAAACTCCTTGGTGGCAGGGCCCGGGGTGGATGAGATACCGGAGTTCCTTAAGGCTCTGGATGTTGTAGGACTGTCTTGGTTGACACGCCTCTGCAACATCGCATGGACATCGGGACAGTGCCTCTGGATTGGCAGACCGGGGTGGTGGTCCCCTCTTTAAAAGGGGACCGGAGGGTGTGTTCCAACTATAGAGGGATCACACTCCTCAGCCTCCCTGGAAAAGTCTATTCGGGGTTCTGGAGAGGAGGGTCCGTCGGATAGTCGAACCTCGGATTCAGGAGGAACAGTGTGGTTTTCGCCCTGGTGCGGAACAGTGGACCAGCTCTTCACCCTTAGCAGAGTCCTGGAGGGTGCATGGGAGTTTGCCCACCGGTCTACATGTGTTTTGTGGACTTGGAAAAGGCATTCGACCGTGTCCCTCGGGAATCCTGTGGGGGTGCTCGGGAGTATGGGGTACGGACCCCCTGATAAGAGCTGTTCGGTCTCTGTACAACCGGTGTCAGAGCTTGGTCCGCATTGCCGGCAGTAAGTCGAGCCCGCTTCCAGTGAGAGTTGGACTCCGCCAGGGCTGCCCTTTGTCACCGATTCTGTTCATAACTTTTATGGACAGAATTTCTAGGCGCAGCCAGGGTGTTGAAGGGGTCCGGTTTGGTGGACTCAGGATTGGGTCACTGCTTTTTGCAGATGATGTTGTCCTGTTTGCTTCATCAGGCCGTGATCTTCAGCTCTCTCTGGATCGGTTCGCAGCTGAGTGTGAAGCGGCTGGGATGAGAATCAGCACCTCCAAATCCGAGAGCATGGTCCTCAGCCGGAAAAGGGTGGAGTGCCCTCTCAGGGTTGGGGGAGAGATCCTGCCCCAAGTGGAGGAGTTCAAGTATCTCGGGGTCTTGTTCACGAGTGAGGGAAGAATGGAGCGTGAGATCGACAGGCGGATCGGTGCGGCATCCGCAGTGATGCGGGCTCTGCATTGGTCTGTCGTGGTGAAAAGGAGCTGAGCCGTAAGGCAAAGCTCTCAATTTACCAGTCGATCTACGCTCCTACCCTCACCTATGGTCATGAGCTATGGGTAGTGACCGAAAGAACGAGATCGCGAATACAAGCGGATGAAATGAGTTTCCTCCGCAGGGTGTCTGGGCTTTCCCTTAAAGATAGGGTGAGAAGCTCAGTCATCCGGGAAGGGCTCAGAGTAGAGCCGCTGCTCCTCCGCATCGAGAGGAGTCAGATGAGGTGGCTCGGCATCTGATCAGGATGCCTCCTGGACGCCTCCCTGGTGAGGTGTTCCGGGCACGTCCAACCGGGAGGAGGCCCCGGGGAAGACCCAGGACACGCTGGAGGGACTATGTCTCCCGGCTGGCCTGGGAACGCTTTGGGATTCTCCCGGAAGAGCTGGAAGAAGTGGCCGGGGAGGGAAGTCTGGGCCTCTCTGCTTAAACTGCTACCCCCGCGACCCGACCTCGGATAAGCGGAAGAGGATGGATGGATGGATGGATGATGGTAGAAGTGATCAGTGAAATAGTGAAATAGAGAAAAATAGAGATAAAAAGGTAAAAAGATAGTCATATACGGAGCTGCTGGAAAGGCTGCCACTCGGATGCGGCGCCGGAAGAGATTGTTCTATGTACCTAATAAACTGGCTAATCAGAATATATAATATGCGCAAAAATATAGACTGTGACTGTGACTTATTCCCCTTTTCAAAATAATACATAATGTGTTTCTGGAATTGCAAATCAATCAATGACGTAGTATTGCTTGTTTGGCTTAAGCACATCAAATTCTGTATGTATACATTAAATATTTTCTGAACTTGTAATGTGCCTTAGCATGGTGTTTAACAAAAAAAAGCTATATAAAATTTGATAACCAACAAAAAAAGATATTTTCTGAACTTGATAATTAGTTCTTGCCGACTGTCAGTTTTGAATTAAGCCTGACTACACCATTATCAAATAAGTCATGTCATTTTCAAACCTGCTTAGTCCTAAACAGGGTTACAGGGGCTGCTGGAGCCTATCTTAGCTAGCATAGGGCACGAGGCAGGAATAAATCCTGGACAGGGTGCCAGTCCATCACATGGCAAACATGCACACACATGCACATGTGCACACACACACCCCAAGCACAATTTTGCATCACCAGTCCACTTACTTATATGTCTTTGGACTGTGGGAGTAAACTGGAGCACCTGGGGGAAACCCATACAGACATGGGGAAAAAATGCCATCTCTACACAGGGAGGACCCAGGATATGAACCTTGGTGTCATTCCTGCAAGGCAGCAGCACTACCATTATACCACTATGCCTCCCTCATTATCAAATAAGTGAACAGTGAAATTCTCTTGAATAAGCTAGTTATGTGTCTAAAATAGAAATAAAAATTAAAACATAAATTATACTGTTATATTACAATTAATTATTATTTTGCATGATGTAATGGCACTGTATATGACAACAGGGAAAATAATTCAGCCTGAGTCAATGCGCAAGCAAAATACCCAAAATCCAATCCAGAAGGTATTAAAGGTTTTTTAATAACCCTCTTTGCTCTTAAACAGGTTGTCTGCAGTGGCTACAACAGCAATTTCAGTAGAGTATACTGATATAAAAATGAGAAAAGCATCTTGTTTCCACTTACATTAAGGTTGTGGACGCTAAGGGTCACTGTTGCCTCCTTAAACCCAACAGACAGATACATAGGACACAAGATAAAAGCACCAAGAAGTAATTTCTTTTCTTCTTGAACTGTGCCCTCCAAGCACCACTTCCACAATAACAAAAGTAATTAACACCACAATAATCGCAATATTCTCCTTCTTCTCCTCCACACCTCCCAGCAAACTTTGTCCACCTCCACCCGACTCTGGCTCACTTCCTGGGTTCATAGCAGTTCTTTATATAGAGTCGGACCAGGAAGGGCTTCTGTTCTTCTGTCCATGTGACTAAGTAGTACTTCTGAACTCTAAGGGAAGCACACCTTCCCATGTCCTCCAGTAGTGTCCCTCGGTGACACCCACGGTACTCAGCAGGGCTGGGAAGCCAAACTCTAAATCCCATAGTGCCCTGCGGGAATCCGGGACACCACTATGCTGCAGGTAAAGTCCCCATCTAGTGCCAGGGGAAGGCAATTGCCTTCCCTTCTCAGGGTGTCCCAGCCAGGTTGGGCTCCTGGCTGTCTCTTACATTGTAAAGATAGCTTTACCATATGTTCAATTTAAGGGGCCATCTATTATTTAGTTTTGTGTCCAAAATATTGACCAGAATATAAAACACATTAAGGAGTTTGTTTATATGGCATGATTAGTGTATATCAAGACATGATATAGATAAAGCGTAGGGGATTGTGCATTATCTTATTATAAAACAAAGTCTGTTATTAGAATGTTTCATTTATTTGGGGCTCCCATTTACTTCCAATATGTTAATTGATTATGGAAACCACACACGTGGAACACAAATATTACATGGCCATAAATTATGTTATTGAAATGAAAAGCCCACAAAAGACACACATACTTTCTAGTGCTCTGGCTTCTGGAGTTACTTTTCTTTATTTTGTGAATTTCTTTTTTTCAGTTTTGATTAATCCAGCAGCAGCACTGCTGTTTGCATCAGAAGACCTTGACCTCACCAAGCCTGTAATTCTGAAAAAGTGCTCTGCCTGATGTGGCTAGTCTTTAGTAGCACTATGATCTAGTGGAATAATGCTTGTCAATGAGTGCTGAGTGGGTGGAGAAGGCTGCTTTCCAATCAATAACAAGTGTCAGTCTCTCACAGAATGGTATTCTACTGACACTGGTGACTGAAAGAAATATAGTACAAATAAAATATAGTTTTGCAAGAGTGAACCAAAGTAAACATTTTCTCCAAGACAAAGCCATCAGAATAAATCCCTAAAAGCAAGGGCAAGTAAAACACACTGGAAAGTATTGTACATTTCTTTAAAGGCAGTCTGTCAAAAATAATTGAGTTGCTTGAATCTATAAACAATTGTGGACTAGTTTAGCATCTTCTTTGAAATTAGGCAAATTAATCACTTTTTTTGATAGATCTGTAAGAAAGTGGTGTGACGGTACGCAGGGAAGTAAAAATATGACCAAACAATATCTTCTGAAATGACAGAAGATTATTCACTCTATACTGCTCTGTTTGTTAGCTTGTAATTAGGTTGCTCCAATAACATATCCATCCAGAATTGAAAGGCTGTCAAGACCCCTGGTTGAACCATATGACTTAGTAGTTTAGTTCCATATCGAATTTAATTCCCCTTAATGTGCTCTTAGCTACATTTCTTCTGTGTGATCTAGTCTCTAGTCTATCAATGTCTTTTTCCATTTTGCAGAGCAAAGACTTCTTGCATCTATGTATCCAATAGCTGAAGTTCCTATTTTAAAACTTTTTTCAGTGTTATGAGAATAATAGTAGGAATCAATTCTAGGAATAGGTTTTCACGCTATGAAACAAGACTAATGGATACCAATTGAATAAAGTTACAGTGTATTTACAAAACGCATTTAATAAGAAAAGCAATTTGTTTGAGTCAAGTGGATTGAGTGAGAGCTGGAAATGCACTCTTCATTTAGAATTGAGACAAGTTAAATCAGTAGCTGAAGGTCACACAGAGAACCCAGAGTTTCAACACTTATGCCTTAACAAATAGTCGACACATCAGGCAAACTTGCAAGAAATGTAATACTGAATTTTTTTTGGTAAGTTTAAAGTGAAGACTGACATGGTATTGAAAAAAAATCATATAGTTATAAGCTTCATATAATTCTCTTAAGTATACCCTCACAAATTAATTCATAATTTTCGAATTGCCAACTATATTTATTATAATGCTGGGTATGTATCTTTTGACAAATATGATGTTATACTTATTTTCTTTTCCTTTACAAATTTCACATGGGCTGAAAGGCTAACGTTGACAGATTGGAGAGTAAGGCTCAAATGTAATGTCAGTCCATTACATGACACACTCACTTGTACTCATTCCAGCCGAATTTAGTGAGGTCACTTAATCTGACATACACGTCTTCAAGATACGTGGATGAAATCCCTACAGACGCAGGTAATACTTGTCAACTCCACATTGTGTTGAGTTAAAATCAGAACCCACACCCTGGAACTTTCCAGTACAGTAGATGGGATAGCCACTGCCCCACCACTCGACTGATGCATGATTCATGTAATCATAAAGTGTGTTATTTTTTCCTATTGAAAACTGAACAAATAACCTGTAACGGGATGGTAGCAATTTGGGAATTTTTTAATTTACCAGGCTTGTGTCCTTCCTTGGTTTGACTCTTAGCTGAGATTCCTGCATTATTCAGTCCAGACAAAGTCAGGCTGCTGTGTTTATTGCCTAATTAGTTTGTGCTGATTTTCAAATTTTTATGTGTCCTTTCATTACCACACCGGCTAATTTAGAATCCTAACTAGGAAAAGAAAATCAGAACACATTACTCCAGTTTTGATGTCACTACACTGGTTACCTGTGTCATTCAGAATTGACTTTAAAATTCTGCTTATGGTTTATAAAGCCTTAAATAATCTCGCCCCATCTTATATATCGGAATGTCTGACACCTTATATTCCAAATCGTAACCTCAGATCCTCAAATGAGTGTCTCCTTAGAATTCCAAGAACAAAACTTAAAAGAAGTGGTGAGGCGGCCTTCTGCTGTTATGCACCTAAAATCTGGAATAGCCTGCCAATAGGAATTCGCCAGGCTGATACAGTAGAGCACTTTAAAACACTGCTGAAAACACATTACTTTAACATGGCCTTTTTATAACTTCATTTTAATCGTAATTTAACTTAATCCTGATACTCTGTATGTTCAATTCATCATAACAACTATTCATGGTGGCTCTAAAATCGGTACTGACCCCTACTCTCTTTTCTGTTTCTTTTTCCGGTTTCTTTGTGGTGGTGGCCTGCGCCACCTCCACCTACTCAAAGCTTCATGATGCTCCAACAATGATGGACGGATTAAAAGGAAGAAGTCTACGTGACCATCATCATCATCAAGCCCTTCCGTGAGAACCCTAAATCCAAAGAGGACTTATGATTTATGTTAGGTAGAATGCCCAGAGGGGACTGGGCGATATCATGGTCTGGAATCCCTACAGATTTTATTTTTTCTCCAGCCGTCTGGAGTTTTTGTTTTTCTGTCCCCTGGCCATTGAACCTTACTCTTATTCGATGTTAATGTTGATTTATTTTTTATAATTATGTCTTTCATTTTTCTATTCTTTAATATGTAAAGCACTTTGAGCTACTGTTTGTATGAAAATGTGCTATATAAATAAATGTTGTTGTTGTTGTAATACAGGGCGAGTATAGGGTAAGCAAGTGCAGGTATGCATAAAGAGGATTACAATTCATAGATGGAATTTTGAAGCCTTTTTTTTTTTTAACATTTATTTCTACTATTCTTTTCTTTTAATGTGTGTGCATTTTCTTTAGTGTTGCAAGCAACTTTCAAGCGCTTATTTACTGACATTAAAGTTTTACCTTCCATTTTAATTTCTGCATAGACTTAGCATTACACTTTCTAAAGATACAAAATAAATCAGATTTATTTTTCTGTAGAGTGCTGTTTATGTCTGCCTGTCCCTGTGGTGACATTAGGACTGCTTGTATTGTGCAGCGACCTTGGATGGCTTTCCATAATGACATTATTAAACTATTTTTCATTTTAGTTAGATATGCACAAATCTTTCGAGCAGCACACAGCTCCATTTAACTTGCTTAAGCCACATGTACTTAATTAAATACAAAGAAACCTATTAAAATGTCCAATTTGCAAGATTAAATCACCTACCTTTTCTTAATTATCGATGTGGTGCGCTTCCCATGGATTGATTCAATTTAACTAGAACTTTCCTGTGTCTCTAAAACTGTGCCTTCTTTATTTCTTTCTTTATTTACTTATTTAATTTTTGCAAATCTTTGGAAACTGTATATTTAACAGCACGGCTCTGTCAGCAAACAGAGACCATATTCAGTAAGTGGATGCCCGTGTGCAAGTTTAGCTGCCTAATACATTTTTTGATGTGTTTTTAAATCAGATCTTCACAAAATTATATTAAATTAAAAAATAGTGTATCATTTTATTGCTACAGAAAATAATAATCAACAGTACTGTTTCTTAGTTGCGTTTATAAGATATAGAACAACAATTATGCCTAAATTTTTGAGACATAAGACATGCACTAAAATATATACTTTTTTTTCAATTTGTTGAGAAAAACTCACAAAGATGCAATTTGCATAAAATTTATAAAATTACTGGCAGGTTATTTTCTCAGTAAGAAATAGTTTCAGATGTTACCTGAAGTCAGCTAATTTTTCAAAAATTGTACTTAACCAACCATGTTAAGATGAAATCTGAATCTGCCATAGCACCAGTGTAATAAATTCTAATGTATTATGTAAAATACGCTTACTCAACAGCACCTTGCTGAATTAAAAAATGTAAGAAAAATATCAAGAGTTGCAAGTTTATGAGTTAATTGAATAGTTTTTATTTGCTATATTTCATTCCACAATGCCTAATTTTTCCCTTTTAAGTTCTGTACTGTTAATATGTGTAAAAATTAATAATGACAAGATGGCTTTATCAACCACTGCATGCAGTCAAGTACAACACTATAAAAATAATACATCAGTGTAAATTATACAAATGTATCAATGTTGCAACGTTTTTAACTACTCAAACCATATTTTTCTTTCTTTATTTTGGCATATCAATCCCACAGCTGCACAAGGACATGGGTTCTAATCACAGTCCAGATAGTTTAGGCTCTGCTCATAACTCCATGCAGTTTTTCTAGCTATTCTGTTTTGCTTCCACATCACAAAGATGTGCTTGATAGGTTAACTGGTGAGTCTAAAAGGACTAAATGTAAGTGCAACTTTAAAAGAACCCAGTAATGCCAAATTGAGCTTTGGATTCATGTGAGTCTATACTTAAAAAAAAAACAGTTTTGTAAGCATATGGATGAATAAATGTTTGTTGTATCTAAATACCCACAATCACTAAAAGTTTTCTAAGTTTCCTTACAGTCTCCAAACAGAACTAGCATAAACAATGGCAGTACTAATATCAGTAGTGTAATGATTAATGCTGCTGTCTCGGTCACAGTCTTTGTGAAGATTACCATTTTCCCTGTTTTCATGTGGGTTCTCTCCGTCTGCTCAATTTTCTTACCATATTCCAAAGACATGCTGCTACACTAATTGAGGGCAAGTGAATCTCAATGTGTTTGTGTGTTTGGTGTGTTTAGGTGTGCCCCACATTGAACTGCTGTGCTATACAAGATTGGTTCCCACCATGTACCCAATGCTGCAAGGTTAAGATGGCCTATAACTCCGTAGAAATTGAATAAATATAAATATCAAAAAATGTATGGATGGAAGTAGGATGTGAAAAAATCATAGTATGACAAACATACATACATACCTGTATGTTCCAAAACTGACCTAATCCACTCCAATGGGGGAAATGGCAATGGGAGCTTTGGGTTTGCAGCATTGGGAGCATGGCAGGAAACAACTATGGACAGGCTACTGGTCCATTGTAGTGCTAGTATCTTAAAATATAAAATAAATGACAACTTTTAGGGGCCTACTTATCAAATTCTGAAGTTTCCCAACAGGTAGGATTGCTTATTGCCTTCTTTATTTAAATTCATTTTCATAATTTTCCTGTGTAGCTTTAGCTTTATATTTGGGATCATTGTCTAGCTAGAAAACAAGTATTCTCCTAAGGCATAGGTTTCTTTCACACTGCATTAGGTTTTCCTACTGGATTTCCAAGTCATATAGCTTGTAGCTCTTTCAGAGTTCTCATATATCTGTTGGTGACCTCCCTCAATAGTATCACTAGTCCCTAAGCTGCGACTGGTGATAAACCCAAGCAACATAGTCTCTCCAATCTCATCCATTGTAGCTTGTAATTACTACAGAGTTCTCATTGGTCTCTTGGTGGCCTCCCCCAGATGGAAATTTGGCTTTTTACCGTAACTCTTTAAATAAACAAATGCATAAAAGCAAGTCAGTCAGTCAGTTATTGTCCAACCCGCTATATCCTAGCACAGGGACATGGGGGTCTGCTGGAGCCAATCCCAGCCAACACAGAGAGCAAGGCAGGAACAAATCCCCGGGTAGGGTGCCAGCCCACCGCAGGGCGCACACACCCACACACCAAGCACACACTAGGGACAATTTAGAATCACAGGTGCGCCTAACTTGCATGTCTTTGGACTGTGGGAGGAAACCAGAGCCCCCAAAGAAAACCCACACAACATGCAGTGAGGACCCAGGAAGCAAACCCCGGTCTCCTTACTGCGAGGCAGCAACGCCACCATGCCGCCCTAAAAAAGTTAGTAAATAAATAAATACATATAAACACATTTCTGAACACACACCAGAATGACTATAAAGCAAGAAAGTTCAAAAGAAAGAAAAGTTCTGACTTGGCATCACAGTGCCAGTGAGGCATTATGCAGATGTATTGGTATAAACAAGCCCCATTAGTTTTTTTGACACACTTCTGCTGAATGATTTATTGGCTGAAAGTACTCAGTGCTAGTGTGTCAGAAAGTGGATGTGCAGCATTGGCACTCAGTTTTATTTTAATTCTCTCCTTAGCTATGACCTCCAGAGGATCCAGAGTGACTCCTATAACTGAGCTTGCACTTTTTTTTTGGTACACTATATTGATCCCCAAGGAGAAATTGTCTATTTGCATGAACTTTGGAGGATTTAATTAGCTTATTGTCATTAATGTAGTCCCCCTAATACTTGTAGAAGTAGACCACCACTACATCACTCCTTAAATAGTGACTGGACATTAAGGTTTGTGCGGAGAAAGTCAATAACCAGATCCTTGGTTTTGCTGATGTTAAGATACAGACAATTCTCTTTACATCAAGAAACAAAGTTCTCCACCTGACTCCTATACTCTGTCTCATCTCCTTTATCAATATATCCCATAAGTTCAGAATCATCTGAGAATTTCTGCATGTGACATGACCAGGGGCCTCATGTATAAACGGTGCGTACGCACAGAAATGTTGCGTAAGAACTTTTCCACGTTCAAATCGCGATGTATAAAACCTACACTTGGTGTAAAGCCACGCACTTTTCCACGGTACCTCATGCCTTGTCGTACGCAAGTTTTCCGCTCGGTTTTGCAAACTGGCGGCACCCAGCGTCAAAGCAGTGCTACTGTTCCTGTGTGGTTACTCATTATTTTCATGACGCGGCTTTATAAATACACAGAAACTAACCGCATATTGTTTATTAGTGTAATGCATCTGATTGTAATTAACTCGTAACAATATAATGGTCCAGGGAACAGCCATAGTATTCCAAATACCATAACTGCTTTAGCGTTGTTACTCTCACTTCTTCTTCTTCTTCTTCTTTCAGCTCCTCCCGTTAGGAGTTGCCACAGCGGATCATCTTTTTCCATATTACTCTCACTGCACGACTCGGAGTATTTATATCACTGTATCTGAGTGTGAATCACAGCAGCAGCTGATCGGAAAGAGAATTATCGGTATTTAGCTTTAAGGACACGCTACTTCAGCCACTGCAAAATGTTATAAAGCCTTTCCTGTACAGACCTCGCGGTTCAGAAACAGTTTAATCCCAAGAACTTTAAATGCATTCAATCAAGTGCTCCTTGTAGAACTGTTTGTACTTATAAGTACAATCACCCTACTGTAAACTTGCACTACAGTTATAATATCTCACAACCTGGGCCACTTTATAAAGCGCGTATTTACATATGATGACGATATCATTTTTAAGGTGAAATGCAGCAAAATATGTTTGTTAAATTATACACATAAAACTTTAACTTCATTTAAATAATCTATATTCTTCACTGGGAGTGTCGTGAAGGATAGAATAATTAAACATGTACTACGAAGATATTTCAATGTTCTTTAAATGTTTTGAAGAATGGGCGCTAAGCTTACAGATGGCTTAACGTCTATTACAGAGCTGATTGTGTGGCGATCAGTTACTTGGGGAAAGAAAAGCAAGGACTCTTGGGGCGGCCACGCCAATATATATTGAATATAAAACAGAAAGAGAAAATAACAACACAGCTAAAAATGCAGCGACAAATTTCGAGAAAAGATAAATGCTTGTCATGAGCACGAGGCTCATGAAACACATGTTTAATAATGTGCATCATGAAAATGACATCACGTATACATCTCAGTATTTTAGTTATTCAGAGAGCTGTAATATCACAAATGTAATGGACTCTGTGTCCAGTTGGAGGAAGAGAGCCAGTTTAAGAAGCAAGTAGTGATTCACACACATAGATCACATACGAGTAGAAGATCAAATACAAAACAAAGCATTTAACGTGCTACTTTAATTACGATGTAATTTTGAGAAACTGGTTAATTAAACGATTTTAAGATGAAGTTTATAATGTTCTACTAAATGACAAAATAAACTACGTGATTAAAGTGGAAAATTCGAGATTAAAGTTGACATTTCGTGCTTTTTCCCCACCGTGCCTTTTTTCTCTGTACCCTAATAAACTTTCATATGACACTCAGACAGTGGGCTTACAACTCTTCTTTTCACGGCAACTTTGATATGTGACTTCTTTTTTATTTCCGGCACTGTGCGATTTTGTGAATGTGAGCTTTCAAGTTTCTCCAACACGCTATGTCACTCGATCAGCTTCATTTTGTTGATTATACCACGGTTTATTTGAACAAATAGTATGTTTTTCCTTTGCCTCCACTTGGTATTCGCTGAAATTCTTATATTTTCCCAGTGCTTTTCCCATTGTCTTTTCACAGAAGGCTGCGCTTAAGGGCGATTTATATTGATTTGCATATTCAAATAGGCTTAATTCTGGGTGGATTTAGGGCGTTACAAAATGCGCGTGCATGAGCGTTAGTTTTCACGCTGATTGGGATTTATGTAACGGAAGAACGTGGAAGTTGGAGTACGCACAGATTCCTGCATCTGGATTTTTCTGTGCGTAAGCACATTTCGGCTTTTGTGCTTACGCCATGTTATAGTGCGAGTTCTACGCACGGCGTTATACATGAGGCCCCTGGTGTTATACAGTCTAAAGTGTACAGAGCAAAGATAAAAGAAGACAGGACTGTTCCTTGTGGTGCTCCAGTGGTGCTCACATTCATATCAGAAACACAGTCCTTGAGTTTCACAAACTGTGGTCTGCCCAACAGGCAGTCCATTATCCAGGACACCAAAGGCTCATCCAATTGCATATCTCTGAACTTACCGCTTAACAGGGATGGCTGGATGCTATTGAAGATACTAGAAAAATCAAAAAAGGTAATCCTCACAGTGCGACCAGCTTTGTCCGGGTTAGAATAAGCCTTGTGGAGCAGAACTCCAAGGGGTACTCAGTGACTTGGATATTTTTTGGTATCCATTCCCTGACCTTTGATTGACTTGCTTGGAGTATTCTTTGGTCTTCATTATGTAGGTTTCCCAAAAGTTAGACTTCCCACATACAGGTTAATTTACAGTGGATTAAAATCAATTGATACACCCTGACTACAGACCGGTGATCTCCATTGAACTAATCATGTGACTTCTAGAACCACTTGAATGCATCAGTGAGGGTTTAGTTGTGTCATATTAAAGCACTTTTGTCAACTACAGTGTGTTACTGGTCAATATACCATACAGTTAACATTTTTTGTTGCTTTATTAACATTATTATGTAACTTTAAGTAAATTCAAATGATCAACTTTAAAATATAAATTTGGAGAAACCTATTTATCGAATGTGCATTGGCATGCAAAATTCAGCTCACTGCTTTTGCTGTGTAAAGAGTTGAACTGTTAAGAACCAACTGATAATTTTTTCAGCTAAATAAGAGGTCTCCAAAATCTATATTCTTTGGTTTGAATTTCTGGGATTTGAGATATAGATTTGAAATAGGCAGCCAGATAAGCAAAGATTAAACTTGAACAAGGCTAGTAAAGGTTAACTTAAAGGATTGTAAAAAGAGATCACGAAAACAAGGAAATTGTCAATATTCTTAAATAGCACTTAACAATGGTGCATTTTCTTATGAAGATCAAGGACACTGCTATGTAACTTTCAGAGCAATCTTTATGATTCAGTGTCACATGCACAATGTACAAAATGATGAAAACAACATATCACATTCGTGAAGGTGTCATGTTTTAAATATACAGCACCTGTACAGAAAGGTAAAACCTGGAGTGACAGCAGGATTTTGAGTTCATACACAGGTTGTAGTAAATAAAACATGAAACTACTTTGCTTTCATAAAAGTTACCTTCATAAAAGAAATTAACTGCCTCATACTCTAATGCTTTGCTAAACTGCTTTCTGTCAAATAGTGTTATTGATAAGACTACGAGCACAATTTTGGAAAATGTCTAATAATTGCAAAAAAAGTATTTTTCAAAAGTCATCTTTTACTCAGTGAACTCAGTGTCCTAACTGAGCACCTTTTTGTGCAGAGGACACAGTGGCTTTGTAATCATGACTATCATTGCAAATCCCAACTCTCAGTCCCCTTGAAATATAGTTATTTTTTGTACTCAGCACTGCTTGTATAAGTATTGGCTTCATCCATGATGGTTACCATATTACACCCCTGAGTGACATTATGTTCTTCGATAAAAAAAAAAATATATATTTAATGTCAAAAAACTTATGAGAAGAGAGAAGTAAATTCAGAATTTTTCAACACTGGAATACTTGAAGGAGGGGGATTTTTAGCTTTGAGTTTAATAAAAAAGGAAGAAAGAACAATCTTACAACTTACCATATTACACATACATATCTACCGTTTTCTGGTTCAAAATGAACTTGGGTGTGATTCCTGAAAACAGTGAATCTGACAGATTGACAAGAAACATTACATTGTATTTATGTTTATAAAGCATGTGCTACTGTATTACTCTTAATCTGCCATTTTGTGACTAAGTATATTATTTCTCTGTTAATCCACCTCTGAAGTTATTTTGCAAAAAGTCTATTGAAAGGCAACCGATTTACAATACCTTTTATTATATAATGTGATTGTTGGCCCTTTGGTAGATTGAGATAAAGTTGCAAGATGTACATAAATAACAGATTAAGCCAAATTATATAAATAAGCACAAAATTGGACACTATTATTTCTAAGACAAACGCAAAAGAAATGATGGACATATGCCAATAAAGGAAAGCACACTTTTGTACAGAAGAGCTTGTTTTTCATTGAGGTGAAATCGACAAGAGTGGAGTGATTTACCAAGACAAATGGCAGCCTGTGCAACTGAGAGAAAAAATAAAAGTGGGAAGAGGGTAATTGGCTGCACATCACAGTCTAGGGCAGGTGCTGACATGTGAAAAAAAACTGACAGATGAAGAGTGGTAGAATTAAAAAAAAAGTGAGGGTCAAGACTAGAGGTGGGCAGATAAAGTTGTCCCTTTATCACTCATTCACAGTAAAATTAAAACAAAGCCTTTCAATCAGAATCTGGTAAAAATAATAATTATTATTTTTATGTATAATGGCAGTGATGGCCTACATTTCCTTTAATTCAGCCTGATGTATAACACAGCTCTAAAATCAGGAATTCTGACATTTCTAACCCCCATGTCTTTCATTTCCTGTCTTCTTCAATGTACAAGAATGTATGCTTTTTCTAATGGCCGTGCACAATTGTACCCCTAACTGTTACAGTACTTCTGAAAAGAAAATCAACCTCATGCCACAAGACAACTTAAGAAGACACTAGAAGCACATTTTCCATATCCCTATACTGCATTACACCACCATGAGTTTGTTAATTAGCTGCAATGAATTGTTGTTTAGACATTGTGTGGGAATTAGTTACAGGCATCAACAGGTACTGTATGCATGAAAATGATACCATCTAGTGAAGTTTAGTAATCTTAATTTCTGGAGAATTATCATGTAAATTTAAAACGACCAGTTTTTGGTGACGTGTGTTACAAAGGTTGAGCGCAAAAGGCATTTCCTTTATTAAATAGTGATCAGCGAGTGGGTCGGATAGCACATTGATTGACTACTTTAGTTTTGATGGGTTTGGGAAACACTTGTAAACTATCAAATCAGTCTTAAGATTCAGATGTTTACAATGCTCTTAGTGCTGTAATGGTTTTTGGAAACTCACCCGAAATTAATAACCTCCTTTGAAGAAAGAAAAAGAGAGAATCCAAACCCCTGATATGAGGCATCTAAAAAGCGGGAAGTGTGACTTGTACCATACTTCATACTTATGCTAATAGCAGGATTGTCAGGATTTTCTATACTACTTACCGTTTTTTTCTTTTGATTGGACTTTTGTTGGTATTTGATCCTTGTTTTTGTTTTGTTTTGGATTTCACAGCATCACATGTCAGTTATTTCATCAGTGTATGCTGCAATTATAATTTGTCACTAATTTTTAACATATTTGTTCTACTGCAATGGGCTAGTGCCCTGCCCGAGGTTTGTTTCCTGCCTTGCGCCCTATGTTGGCTGGGATTGACTCCAGTAGACCCCCATGACCCTGTAGTTAGGATATAGCAGGTTGGATAATGGATGGATGGATTGATATTTTTTCTACAAGCACAGTTTTAGCACTTGTGGTATAATGCTGTATGTTTGATAAAAAGGTAAGAAAAATGTATTTGTAACATTTTGAATGTAAAGACAGGGAACCTTGTTTTGGTATGAACCATAAAGAGTTTACTGCTTTTGATTTTACTTACTGCTGACTGTTTCTCACAAATACATTGTTCTTTTCCATTAATCTAGCTAGAGATTTCTAAAAACGTATGTTGATAGGATTTTGCTTTTGTTCCTGAAAGTCCATCACTTTTCTTGCTCTGTTGTGCAATTTCAGAGAAGCCATCGAATTTGTTTTTTGTGTTGTTATTGTTAGGCTCTTTTATCCTAATAATCTGATAGTTTCTCTAAATATTCCCTCAGATTTTTAGGAATCTCACTGGAAATATTCCGATTTCTGAGAATCCATATATTTTTCTAAATGGCAAATATCCAGTGCTGTATGGCAGCTGGTCTGTTTTTTTTGTTTGTTTTGTTTTAGCACACATCTAGCAAAGATGTGACCGTATTATGGGTTTTTTTTTGGATGTGACCCTTTACACCTTCCCTGTGTTATCTGTGTTGCTGCCTAACACAACGTTCCAGAAGCTGTATTGAGACATTTAAATATTATTTTTAAAAATACCAAGCTTACTGTATGTTTTATTTTAAATGAAAATTAGCTAACCAGTTGTTAAAGATAGAAGTCCTCCAAACTATAGTCTGGACAATTATTAGAAATGTATCTATGTTTAACTAATTCAATTAATGAGCATCAAAATATTATAATTACTGAGTATTTACTGATATAAAAAGCAACACATTTGTTTTCCAAAAATTACAATTGTGGACTTTCTGCAATTTTCTGTATTCCTGTATCAGTGGCTCCTAAATGTCACCTAATATTCAACTTGGTCATAGTAATTGATAAGCACAATCTGAGTAAACAACACTGAACACAAATTGAGCATAATGTTTAAATATTAAAGGCCATGGAGAAAAAATTATTTGTACATTTGGGAATTTGAAAGAAATACAGTAAATGGAGACAACTGTTTAAATAAACGAGATAACATTCATGTTAAGTATGATGTGCCTTGCCATATTAAGAAAAGAATCAATTAAATTACAATACCCAGATACTGAAGACCTGTCTCTTATTCACAATCATCAGTCAAGAGTTCTGTCTTCAGTTTAAAAGCTTGTGTTTCTTTGTGAATGTGTTTTCTCTGTGTGCTTCAGGAAATCTTTACTTAACAGTATTTTAGCAAAAAATGCATGTGTTTTGTACAACGTGAGTATACAACTGGGTGACCTAACAAATGGCATGAGATTTTTTTTACAAATATTTTTATATTAATTGTTTCCTGGGATCCAACATTTTTCTTTATAAATGCCAGTTTTATCAGAATGTTTGTCCTCCATTAAAGAATGAGATAAAAAAAAATTGCTGGCCATCACTACCAGATGCATGGGGTAAGTAAATATTAAAATTTCTTTAATTTCTTTATTTCTTTAAAAAATGTATCTAGAAAATAACCGTAAACAATATTTTAGCATTAGGTAATTAAAAAGTTTTTTTGTAATTCTGATACTTTAGTATTCTGCTGTGAAAGCAGCATTAATTCTTAACAGCTTATTCTAAATTGTTTAAAGAATGTAATACCTATTGAATCTGATGCTTTGTTGACATTTTATACTTTCATGAATTAAAAATATAAGGTATTAGTGGTGCAGTGGTAGCGCTGCTGCCTCGCAGTTAGGAGACCCAGGTTCGCTTCTCGGGTCCTCCCTGCGTGGAGTTTGCATGTTCTCCCCGTGTCTGCGTGGGTTTGCTCCGGTTTCCTCCCACAATCCAAAGATATGCAGGTTAGGTGGATTGGCGATTCTAAATTGGCCATAGTGTGTGCTTGGGTGTGTTTGTGTGTGTCCTGCGGTGGGTTGGCACCCTGCCCAGGATTGGTTCCTGCCTTGTGCCCTGTGTTGGCTGGGATTGGCTCCAGTGGACCCCTGTGACCCTATTCGGATTCAGCAGGTTAGAAAATGGATGGATTTAGTATTGTATATAAAGATATATGTGTGTTTGTATGTATGTTTTCTAGAAGGGAAATCTATAATGTTAAACCATTCTTCACTAAATTTTACATGGATTCCCCATTTGTCAATAATTCAAATGGTAGCCTCAAGTTTCATTCCCAAATCTAGCTGGTGCTCCCACACCAGACAGCATTTCGTAACCCTGTTTGTGTTTGTCTGGTATGTATATCCACACTCAATTCCACCAAATTTTGCACAGATTCTATATTTGTATAAGGGAACACCATGGTATACATTTCATTCCAAAATTTAGCTTGTGGCCTCAACCAGAACATCATTGGTTGGTGCCCCCAACCTGGGCAGTGCCAGGTACTTCAGTAGTATCTTATGTGAGAAGCTATGGAAAAATATTGGTGAGAGCCAGAAAAAATATTTTTCCATATCACTTAGTTAAACAATCATAATTTTGTGATGTAATTATCCAACTGAAAGATTATTATTCACATAACAGTAAAGATTAGTGGGGTGTAGATTAACAGTTCTATAATTCTGGATTTTGCATACAATACAATTGGACATTATTATGTACATTGCAAGAGGGACAAAATGGTTTCAGGAGTTACGTATACTTTATATTATTTGTTAAGAACAAACTGGGTTACATCTACCTGTAGCAGGCTATCGTAAAAGGAACTGAGAAGCTTTTTCTTTGTTAATGTTGAGTTGAACACAATATATAGGTATGTTGTATAATGCAATGTAAGTTTCAACTTTTTTACACCAAAAATATTTAAAAAGTAAGTACAATTTTTGTAAATAGACCTTTCAGATTGTGTCTAGAAAGGTTTTCATTTTGTGAATTTACAGGCAGCATCGACAGTATTCATTTTTGTTAGTCTAGAAGGTAAAGGGCATTATCACAATGGTAAAACCACAGGAATGTTCAGGAACTTCAAGGAACTCTGTGAAATACATTGAAGTCCTTGAGTAAACAGAAACTAAACTACTTTTTGAGTAGATTATAATTGTGCTGTAGTCTTTTAAGTGTCCGTGAGGATAAGAGAACCAAGGATGAGGGAATTGTGGCCAAAACTGTGATCTATTCTGTGAGGCATCAGTGCTAACCTCTACACCACTGTACCTCAAACAACAAAAGCAGATGAACCGTTAAACATGCACAGGTTACAACAAATGGCAACAAACTAGCAACAAGTCCAATAAAATATAGATCATTGCGCTCACAGAGTTCCATTGTTTAAAGTGACTTCTCTGGGTGCAGATGGAACCTCTGCTTTGTTTGCCATGAATCTGTGCAGTTGCTTTGTACTTATTTTTTCCATCAAAAAGAAACACTTTGTAAATAGTAATTAATCTTTTGTTATTATTATTTCACAGGGTCTCTAGTGTAAGGCTTGTTTTGACTACTACTTATGGCAAATGGCTAATTATGCAAGCAAAGTGGCCATGGGGAGCACAGAGATCAATGTTTTAAATCCGGTGGCAGTATTCATAATGTTTTTATTAGGATCAGAAATATTCAAATGAAAATATTGGATTTTTTTTTAATGCATACAGTTTCGAAATCCAGCAGGAATACACACATATACATAAAAGTTCTGTGGTTGGCTGTTTCAGCCCCATTATATCACACTGGCCTCATACAGCATCATGAGAATCTGGGTAAAATGTTTGTCTAAGCTGGCCATACACTGAATTTCTTGGAAAATATTCACCAAACAAGGTCACTGATGAACACATCATATTCACTATGAAAAACACTACTGCTAACATAGACTCGGTCCACATTTCACTATAATGTCTCTCCATTTGAGTGATATCTTGATGGGACCACCCTTCATGTCCATCAACAACCACTCCCATGTTTTTTGGAAAAAAAATCTAAATGAGATTTTAGGAAATTGATTTTTAAAGACATATTGCACTTAAGTGATAGGTAGGAAAGGAGCAGCTCATCACCTAGTTCATCACAGTTTTTTGCCTTTGTATTCTCAAGAAAATCATGATACACCCCATTTTTTTTAATAAAGGAAGGGTGTATAATCCTTTACCATTTAGCTAATTTTAAAAAACATGTACACATTCTATTCTAGACAATAAAAAAGGAATTTAACGTTCTTAGTATAAATTCCTGGCTATTTTAAAGGAATAAGAAAAGAAAAAAAAGATTCAAATCAAAAAATATGTAAAAAATATGCAAATACTTGATTTTGAGTTCTTTTAACTGTCAACTAATGTTAAAAAAAGAGGAAAACGTCCATTTTTAAGCATCAAAATATACTTCAAATAATATTCTGAACATGAAAAATACTTGCACCATAAAACAAATGTAACATTTTTAAAACATCAACTTTTTTTTCAAAAGGGTGTTGTTTATCAATCTCTCACAGAAAATGTTAGTTTTAGAGAAATTCCAATTTTTTTGCACATGAGGATTTTGGTGCAGATCAGCGTAACTATTCCCTCTTAATTCATATGAACATTGTTAATAAAGAATCAACTGTTTATAATGAACCTCCTAATACTACTAAAATATTCATTTGTTATCTATAGAGTAATTTTCATGAAACTATTTCAAACATATACATTGGAACCTCGGGTCACGAACATCTCAGAACACGTACAAATCGGGTTACGACCAAAAAGTTTGCCAAACTTTTGCATCTGTTCACGACCACACACTTGGGTGACGATCAAGCCAGTTTCCCTTCCGGTTCGTACGCGCCGGTGATTTATGCACATGTTCAGTCTCTCCACAGTACATTGTTCTCGGTCAGACGTGCATCGCGCAGAGGGACTTTACCTCAAAACCGTAATCTCCTCTCCACCCAGTTCCTCCTGACTTCTTTCATGCCAGAACTCGACTCATGCAAAGTTAGTTTTATTGGTTGTTTATGGTTAGTTTTTGTATAAATTATGGATTTTTCAAATGTTCATTTTTTTCCCTGTGCTTAAAACACAGCAATCGGTTCGTAAGGCTATAGCGTGAACTACTGCAATGTTGCCTTTCTTGGTTGTTTATGGTTAGTTGTTGTATAAATTATGGATTTTTCAAATGTTAATCTTTTTCCCTGTGCTTATAACTCATTAAAAAAAAGTGTTTACAGCGAGCGGTCTGTAAGGCTGTAGCGTGAACTCTTGCAATGTTAGTTTTCTCTGTTCAAGGTTTTCTCAGTGTTATGCAATATTTTTACATTTAGTTTACTATTACATTGTGCATTCTGTGGTATAATTAACTATTTTTGTGCTTAAAATTATTTAAAAAATATATAAACTATATATTTATATACAGCTTGTACGGTCCGGAACGGATTAATTGTATTTACATACAATCCTATTGGGGAAATTACTTTGGGTCACGACCAAATCGGGTTGCGACCAGAGTTTTGGAATGAATTACGGTCGTGACTTGAGGTTCCACTGTAGTGTCCTTGTTTTTGCTATTAAATACCAGATCACCAATCAAACCATCAGTCTATAAACCAACTTAGTCTAATTTCAGGGGCACAAGGAGACAGGAACTAACTTGACAGCATTAAACAAGGCAGGAAAAAAGCCTGGAAAGAAGCTAATACATTAGGACAGCCTTAAGAGTAAGATTTATTAGACCCTTTTGAGACAGTCAAAACACCCCTTTGACATTTATACTTGTTAAGTTGTTCCTCTCTGTTTGCTGGAAGGGGGTTCTACTTTAATGCTTCACCCTTTGTTCCTAATTCAGTCCCCAAAACAATTTAGGAGGCTCAGTTTGATCTATTATTACCTAATAAATTTGGGTTTTTTTTATTAGATTTAACATGATTGACTCATGTTATAAGTGAACATCACTTCACCTATGATTTTTTTTCCTCTTTACCTTTTATTAACATAAGCCCAGCTTTGGATTAGTCTCAATATTCTTTCAAATTGATGAAAGGTGAATTATGTATGAAAATGCATCAAAACCATACCCTAAAAACATACTAATACTGTTTTACCTTAATAATATGTGATTTATTTATTTATATATTCACACTCACAACACTATCTGCTCTGAATTTGTTCCTGCTGGAATAGATTCCATTTCTGCCCTGCTGAACAATTCATCATGTAGATTATATCTTTCCCTAAAATGGGTTGTTTATATAGGCAGTTATGTAATTCAAGATCATGCCTTTTTTCACTCTTCTAAATCTTCCCAATCTTAATAGGAGGAAAGAATAACCAGGGTAAAATGAATCTGTCTCATAATTTATTTTATCTATGCTGCAAAAGATTTTGTCTGTCACATAAGACCTCTATTACTGTCTTATGAAATGCACTTTCAATTGAATTCACATGCCCAGTATTTTTGAAATATCTGCACATCTTGATCCATCCATATTCTCAGTTTTGTCTTTTCACAAACTCCTAATAGAGCAATTCTGTTTTATTATATTTTTTTGTGTCCCTAAATTACACAAATTATTCATTTAAATGATCTGAAACCCAGACCTACTCAGCTGGACCACTGAGCATTCTAGTAATTTGAAAGGCTGTCTCTTAAACCTCACACCTCACCACACCACACCAACATTTCCTTGCAATGCCATGTCATCAGAATTATCTCTTCAAAAAAAAAGTGAAGTGATCTCATTCAATAGGAAGTAAAGGACCCAGAGTCGTTATGACTGATTACACTTAAAATACAATCATGTTATTCATGACATTTTACCATCAGATATCTGTCCTCAGTTATAACCTGACAGTTTGAAACAGATATACTAGTCTCAAACCTGAAAATAGACAGTGACCGCAGAGGTCAATAACAGTCTCTTACACAGATGAAAATTCCCATCTTTTTTAAATATTTAATTTTATACTTGGTTTATGAAAGCAGTATAAACCAATCGTTTGAAATTTACTTACGTCTTGTACTTATACTATGGTATATGCTTAAAAAGAATTCACTCTGCCGCAATTGGTATGTTACTGTATACATCTGAAATGCAATGCTTTTAGAAAGTGATCCTATCCTCATATTATTATTATTATTTTAATTCATTTTATTTGTAGTGTAGTTTTTCCATGTCCAAAAGCACTTTACACATATCCAAAAAGGAAGACTAAGAAAAGAAGCACAGAAAAAGATGCCAAATAAATAAAAGTTGACTGAAGCTAATTATCTTAAATAATAAATAAAATAGCAAATGTAAGTATGCACAAGGCAACATTAGATAATGGATATAATAAACTAAATAAAGTTTCTTCTAGAAACCGAGTTACATCAATAAGTGACTTCAGAAAATGAACAGTTAAGTTGAAAATTAGAATGACTGAGCTGTGGCATATTTTCAGTATTTTACCTGCTGTCCTCTTCTGAAAGTACTTTAGTAATCCTTGAAATGTATAACAGAGGGTTTCAGTACCATAAAGTCTGTAAGGACGACAAACATCTGTTTTTTTCAAATGGTTGGAAGGTATATCTGAATGTTTGTAGAAATTAGCGTCTAAAGGAAGGCAGAAGCTTTGAGTGTAATGAGGTGGCAAGTCACACCAACATTTAGCTAGTACGTGTAGATATATTTAGGGTCTTAGTTTTGTGTATGTCTGGTCTGTCATATGTGTGTTCATGGCTGGGTCAGGGAATAGTGTGCATGATCTTTTCAGGTAAATTAATAAGCTTATTTCATATAGAAGAAAAGAATACTAAGAATTGCAAACAAAAGTGATGTATTAAATAAAACAATACAAAATAACAAAGCAAAACTTCTGAATGTGTATTTTTATTTTTTAATCTTGTGGTAAAATAGGGTCAGTCATGCTTTAGTAATTAACAATTTCTAGATCACCGAATCCTCAGTGTTGGAAAGAGCCTCACCGCCATACCTGGAATTTCTGGTAACAAACTGGAAATCCTGTTATCTGCTAAAATAACTTGCATCTGTTATAATGACAATTATTATTGTTAGATTAAGATAAACTCCTAGCTGCTTTGATGTATTGCAAAAAAAATTTCTAAAATGATCATTGCTTTTATCTTTTCAATTTGAGTACAGTACAGTACATTGTACCTTTCACAAGTAAAATCAGGCCATTGTTATGAAACCAC
This sequence comes from Polypterus senegalus, assembly GCF_016835505.1. NCBI lineage: Eukaryota > Metazoa > Chordata > Cladistia > Polypteriformes > Polypteridae > Polypterus > Polypterus senegalus. The sequence goes on along the minus strand of NC_053155.1, from coordinate 218,682,327 downwards.
ATTTTCCTTTTGGTCTATTTAAGTCAAACAGTTTCTTAAAAAGTAGGCTACTCAAGTGGATTAACAATTTTATGACAACTGAGCCATTCTTATTTAGCTGGAGTTCAACTATTAAGAGGGGTAGATTCTGTATCTTGTTCATTCAGCCAATTCTAACATACTATTTAAAATATAAAATAATTATTTAAATATATGAATGCTTATGGATGAGAAACATACAAGTATTATGTATTATATAAATGTAATTGACTAAATTCCATAAAAAATGCTATTATTACAGATGACAAATGTTGAATTATTATGGCCAGTGACTTCAAAGCACTCAGCTGTACCTTAAACCTAATTCTTACTAAGGCAGAAATAGCGTTTTTAATACACCTGATTAATCACTGAAATGTGGCAATAATTTATGTTAATAGATAATATTTTATCTAAGAAGTATCTGGAAGTATCTGGAAGTAAATAAGTTGCATTAAATTATGAAAGGAGGAACTCAGCATTATTGACCTGTGATCCCAGGCTAAATATTTTTTTTCCTTTACTACAAGTTCTTCTTGTTTTTGTCTTGTAGTTTATCTCAAAGAATTTAAAGAAGAGAGGTAATTAATTAAGACCTAATATAATGCAAATTGTGTTAACACCTGTTTTGTATTTTGAACAGCTGTATCATCTTGGGTTTGTGCCCAAATTGTCAGCTCTAAATTGCCCAAAGCTGTGAACAGGAAGGGAAGTGGTAGAAAAAATAGATCTGTTGTTTACATTCAACAGTAAGATGTATTAAATAAGTGTCTCTGGTTTATATAAAAAAGTATATTTTAAAAAGTTTACAAATGTGACTCAATAGTACATCTGCATGCATAGTGCTTAGATGGACACAGAATTATATAAAGCAGCTAATCTGCCCAAATGTGAAATTTCTTACCAAAGTATGGTAATAATTAACTAATATGTATATTTCCAAAGTACATCATAGATGTATGCATGGTCTTAAAAATTGTCAATTTAACATACACATGTAGGCCAATTTCCTAGTTACTAGAAAAATAAGCATAGCTGTAATATTGTCATATAGGGTATAACATTAGAGTAAGAGTAATTTAAATTGTTAGGAGAATACATTTGAAAGAGTGCTACTCACTTAAAAATGTTCTCAAAAAGGTTTGGGGCAGCCACCCATATTCTGTGCCCTAGCTGCAAATGGGTAATTCATTTTTCAGTTGTTCAAAGGTCTGAGTCCAAATCAGAACTGAGGCAGGTTGTTAAAGATGACAGCATTATTTGCTGAGACAGGAAGTGATGTCATTGGGCCGAGAACCAGAAATGACGTAATCAGTGTCAGAACCAGAAGTGACATCATTATAAGCGCCTGGAAAAGGAAGTGACATCATCATAGGTGCCAGATCTGGAAGTGGCGTCTTCATGGGCATCGGAACCGTGCTGGGTTTCCTGTGGATGGTCTGCAGAGGATTGAGAAAGTTAGTGCAACTCGCCACCCCCTGGTCTAGTGTGGAACTATTATTATTCAGGCCCTTTAGTTGCCACTCAATCGCATGTATGTGACAATATATATATACAGTATATAAAGTGGTACCTTGAGATACGAGTTTAATTCATTCCGTGATCGAGCTCGTAAGTCAAAATGCTCGTATCTCAAATCAGTTTTCCCCATTGAAATTAATTGAAATGAGATTAATTCATGCCAGCCTCCAAAAAAACACCCCAATTTTTTGTTAAATGTTTTCAACATAAGAAAAATGTATTCATAATGAACAAATATTGTATACAAAAACAAAATAAAACCTAATACATGAGAAGTAGCGTATTGTAATTTTTTTTTCTTTCACTTCACTTTTGCTTAACTTAATTCTCTTCTTCACTAGTTTGTCTTTTTTGCCACACTTTCGTCACTTTCATTCATTGGGGCCTTTAAATAGAAACCTGTCCAAGGAGCTTTGTTTCTTCCTCCCCTTTAGAATGTTTCTGAAATGAGTTAGGCAAGTGTCATTAAATAGCGCCACTGCATGACAGGTTGCAACCTTTTCAGAGCGTTTTTTTTAATAAAGTCAAATGTTAGGCTAATGTTGCAATACAGGATGAATGTATAAGAGAGGATACCTTCAATGTGAATTACCCCTGTAGTTAAATGGCCTTAAGTGTCCTATAAATTCTTTTGTAGTTACGTAGGCTCATTGTTCATCCTAGTTCATTGGAGCAAAATTAAAATTTAATATAAGTTGTCTGCAGTTTCAAAAATTGAAGATTGTATATTCTAGGACAGTCCTCTAGTGGAGGAATTATAGCCATGGCTCCTTATTATTATTATTATTATTATTATTATTAATATCACCTAATTTTTCCATATGAAGCCTGGAAACCATGAGGAGTGATTTAGATCATGTATGTTAGGCGGAATGCCCTGTGAATATTGTTTTTTTTTCTCCAGGACCCTGGAGATTTTTTATGTTTTTTTGTTCTCCTGGCCATTGGACCTTACTTTATTCTTTGTAACTTAGTATTTTCTAATCTTATTTTATGTTTTTATTTTTTCTTTTGTCATCTTGTAAATCACTTTGAGCTACATCACTTGTATGAAAATATGCTATGTAAATAAATATTGTTGTTGTTATACTTTAAAGATTTCTATTCATTCACTGTAAAAACAGCACACCATACTAATTTGTGATTTACAATGAGCTGAATTTCTTATATTAATTAACTGAAATGATGAGACACAAAATGTAGGTGTTTTGATATAGTCTGGGGGTCAAGCAGTCCTTCTACTGTTTGCTCTCAATAGTCTTTCACTTTTGCCCTGCTCCTAACCTATATCAAAATGTCAATGCCATTCTCATTTTGATTGTCATACTATCAAAACTGTGCATTGGTTGTCCATTTTGTATTAGTTTTGTTTTATTTTTTGTTGCTGTTGTCATAAGTCTCTCATCTAGAAAAAAAAGCTGATCAGGCGGTAGTTTACAATTGCATATGCACACAGAAACGTTTGCACACAAGCTTTTCAGTTTGTGTAATTGTAAGAATGTTTCCATGATCATTTTATAAACAAGGCCACTGAAGCCTGCCAAGGAAATGCTGAGCACTAGGAGGAACCAAAGTTAACACACACTCTCAGAGTCACTCGAATTAGGTGAATTCATTTTGGATGTCAGTTAAACTAACACACTGTTTTTTGTAATATGGAGGGAAACACAGAAAGCTTGCCAAATACTACAAGGACAATGACTTGGCTAGACTTCAGATCTGAAGCTGTGAGGCCACTACTAAATTGAACTGCACTTAAATATACAATTATTTCAAAGCAAAAAATGTTCAAAAGAGTAGCTGCCCCTTCAGCGTAATGATAGTAATCACAAATACTCATGTTTAATTTGCATTTCAGTTTTTTCACTAATGATTTAACATTTAATTTAAATGCTGAATAAGTAGAATGGTGTGCTGCAGAATAGAATGCTGTTGTTCTTAAAATAAAATACTGTCACATATTCTCTTTGTATATATCCTTTGTGTTCATAAGGTTAATGTCACAAGAAGACATTTATCTTGGATGAACAATGAGGAGAGTCACTTCTCAGGACTGCTAATGACTTATTTGATCTTCCCTTAGTAAAGACTAAACCTGCACTGGGTGCAACTCATAAAGTTTACCCTCCGACTTTCACCCGAGTGGAGACCATCATGTCCAACTCAAGAGAAAGAGAAAGGGGGTGGTCAAGTGGAGAATCTCAGTAACTTTCAAAGGGACCTTCCTTGGATGGTGGTATAGACAGTCAAGTGCCCAAATTTCCATTATTCTCTATTGTATACACAATTGTACTGTTCAACACCTTTGTTACTTTCAGATGTGTTCTTACTATAAAATATATATTCTTTATTTCGTCTAATTGTGCCTTACTTTCATTTACCCATTCAGTTCTGAATCTCACTGTGCTATTTTACTTTAAAGTATGATTTTGGTCCAAAAACTTCAACTGTAACTACTACAAACAGACTGTGACAGAAACTAAGTTGCTTTCGGAAAACTGCTGTAGATTAAGAGCCATTGATCAAGTTAATTAATGTTTCATGACAATAGCCTCAATGCCAAATATGCTATCTTACTGGAATTAAAAGCACAATATATTAGACTGCCAGCACTATTTATGATACCTGTTGTAGGCAGGTAATCTTACTCAATTTGTTTTTTTCAGTAGTATTTTCTTCTGTTCTCTAGATGTCAATTAAATTGTTTGCGAAGATACAGGAGTGATTGTTTTTATGAAATTGTACCAAAAACTAACTAACAATGGTACCATTATAACCACATATACACTATTACATTACATTGCTTCAAGTGATAATTAGTTTACCTATGGTAAATAAAAATAAATGTTTATGATGTAGCTTGGTTACACTATTTGAAAAATAGCGAACGGCATCTGCCCATAGCTGACCCTGTGTTACAGGCCAGTGTGAAGGGCAAGTAAGAGTGTGTCCTCAGTTGAACTGTTTGTCCTGTATGTGAACTGGTATTGGTACAGGGAGGTGAGGATGTTGTTCTTACTGTGTCTGAGGAGAAGTTGCTCAAAACACTTCATAATAATAGGGGTCAGGGCCTCACCATTGCCTGTTTTGGTGTAGGGATGTTTGTACTAGACTCGCGGCAAGTGGGAACATTTGTCTGTTCTAGAGAGCTATTAAACAGGATGGCAAACACTGCTGTTAGGTGTTTCAGGACCCATCCAGGAACCCCATCAGGGCTAGTTACCTTGTTAGGATTAAAGTGGCTAAGAGCCAGTCTCACCTCATGTGCATTCAGCACCTGAGTGGATAATGGGGCCTTTTGCTGGGTTAATTTGTTGATAGGTTGGCTGCTATCCTTGTCAAATCATGCAAACAAGTGGCTGAGGTTATCAGGGAGAAATGAGTTTCCAATATTTGTTAAGCAGGTGTTACCCTTGCAGTCTGTGATGGACCTACTGCCCTGCCACATGGGTCGGGAGTCAGAGCTATTAAAATATTATTCTATTTTTGCATTGTAGCAGCACTTTCTCAACTTAATGCATTTAATCAGCTTGGACCTAGCTGTTTTGTAGGCCTCTGGTTCTCCCATAAGGAAAGCAATGTCACATGCCTTCAATAGGTCTTGGATCTCCCTGTTCATCTACGGTTTCCAATTAGGGAAAGTATGGATGCTCTTAGTAATAGTTACATTGTCCATATAGAAGTTAATATAGGATAAAACAGAGGAGACACAGGCATTTAAGTCTATGTGATCCTCATTTTAGCTGCCTGTTTGAACAGTTCTCATTCGGTATCATCAAAGCAGTCCTATAATTCAGTTATGGCTCCTTCAGGCCAGACTGCTTGCACATTAGGCTTTGTCCTAGCGATGAGGGGTTTGTATGCAGGAGTCAAGAGCAAAGAAATGTGATCAGACTGGCCATGTTGGGAGGAGGGTGACGTTGTATAAGCATTCACTGTATTGCAGTAAATGTTATCCAGTGTGTTATTACCTCTGGTTGGAAAATCAACAAACTGATCAAATTTGGGGAGCACAGTTTTAAGGTTGCCATGATTAAAATCGCCGGCTAAGATAAACACACTGTCTGGATGAATCTTTTGCAGGCTGTTTGTAGCATTGTCCAGTTTAACCAACACCAGCTTAACATTGGCTTAGGCAGGGAATATAAACTACAGTGAGGAACATGACTATAAATTTCCTCAGCAGAGAGAAAAGTCTGAAATTCAGCATTATGAATTTGAAGTTCGGAGAGCAATATTGTTCAGCAAGGACCGTGGAGGTGTACCAAGCATTATGTACAACAGTCAGATCAATAGCCACCTCGGGGATGTTAACATTCAGCCTGGTTTCAAGAAAAAAAGAGGTGCAGCTGTTTATCCTGTGGGACGAAATCCTCAGTCTTAGCTCGGTGATCTTGTTGACTTTAGACTGGGTGTTTGCTATGAACAAGCTGGGTAGATTTCTTTAATCTACCATGGACGCCGGCTCAATTACACTGCTTCTGCTTTCTTTTCCCTCTCCACCTGTGCCACCTCCTCTCCAGAGTGATAATCCAGGCGGGCACCAATGTGCTGAGAAACTCATCCAGGATGGTGGAGGAATAAAGCCTTTCATCCCAAAACCCAGTATTTCTTGCAAGCTGTTATGTAAACTGTACTAGACCAAATACTGTTGTTGATTGTGCTTAAAAGTAAAATGGTAATGATAAATTAAAGAAACAGGTGGAATCTAAACTTAGAGCTCCGTTCTTCTGTGTCTATGAGTCCTACTCTCAACAGAAGCCTTACATAATACTTCCTTCTCTTATTGGCAGCCCTAATTGTGGTCTTTACAGATTTTTTTTGTCAAGAAAACCAGCATGTCAGCCTTTGCTGGTTACAGACATGAATGCTGACAGGCAACTACATCACCCCCAATGGTTAAACAGTCTCTCTGATGGTGAACTCATGGCTGGTATGCACAAGAATTACATTGTTTACCTTTCACCAGGCCAGGAGACCTACCCCTTCTTCAATAGTAGGAGTCATCAGGTACCTGATCAGCTCAGCTTCCATGGCATCCTCTAGCTGCATAGTGCATGAAGCAGGGGGCACATTGCTGCTCTTAAAGAGGCTGCCCAATGACTGCTTTCACTTCTTCACAGTGGATGGCTCTGCTTCTGCTGCACTTTGAAGCATGGTGTCTGTTTATGCTGACAAAGGCCCTCTTCTCCTGAAAAACACATAGATAAGAGCTGTTAAGTTGTTGCATTATAATGTAATTTTGAGCAATTGGGCCTTTTATGTAAACTTTTAATAAACAGTATTTACCAACACAGACAAAGATAAAATCATTGACCATAAAAATATAACCCACACATTTAGAGAGTACACAATCTAATGAGTTTATGATGCATTACAGATACTGCAGCTAGATAATAATAATAATAATTCATTACATTTATATAGCGCTTTTCTCAGTACTCAAACTCTTAGTGAAGAGGAACTGGATAAACCTCTGATACTCTCAGAAATACTAGATGCCACAAACTCTCTTCAGAGTGGGAAAGCAGCAGGCCCCTATGGCTACCCAGTGGAATTTTATTAAAAATATCAAATAAGATAGCTCCACTATTATTAGCAACATTTGTAGAAGCCTAGAGATGACAAAATTATACCTCAAACTTTTTGCCAAGCATTAATTTCCATCTGCTTCTCAACAGTCTTCACACTTAAACGGTTATCCCAGTCTATCCTCCTTAGACTTTGCTGTATCTCTTCAAAATTTTCCCTAGCAAAGTTAAACTTAACAGTTTTAGTCTTAGCATTCACACTCTTCCAGAACTTAGAACTATATTATATAATGGTTACTTGACCCTACTGATTCTATCACCTCTTCACCCTCTATTCTGTTCTGATTATTACAAAATATTAAATCTCTATAGGCTTCACCCTGAGTTGGTGCTTAAACTTACTGTGTTAAGAAACAATCATTGATTACATTTAAAAACTCTTGCTCTTGTGCTCCACTATTTTCAAGGTTATCCCAGTTAATATTCAGGTAGTTAAAGTCCTCCAAGACTATAATATCCAGGTGTAAACTTTCCTTTTTAATATTACCAAAAAGTTGTGCATTGAAATTATTGTATACATTGGGTCTATAACACACTCCTAAAATAAGGCCTCTTGCCCTAATGCTTTTCAGACAAAGCCCCATGTCCTCACTAAAATGGGTCTCATTGTCCAACTGAAGAGGACTTACTTTTAAATTCTGTTTGACATAAACAGCAACCCCACCACCTTTTCTATACTATCTGTCCTTCCTGAAAAATGTGTATCCCTCTATGTTATACTAATCCCCGTTGTTGTTACTTGGACAGGTTTCTGTTATTGCTAAAATATCATAATCATGGTCTGCTACAAACAACTCCAAATCACTTGTTTTATTTTTGCTACCTCTAGGATTAAGGAAAGCTATTTTTAATATGTTACTTTTGTATTTCAACATTATGTTTGAATTTACAATAGTATGCATAATTATTTTTACATATACAATTCTATATGCAATTCTAAACTGGGCCTGTCCTAAACTCCTTGCTCCCCGAACCACGCCCAGTTTTAATATTTTAACGTACTCACATGACTCCCCAACTCACTGGTACCCCTCTGGTTCAGATGTAAGCCATTGTGGTGGAACAGGTCCCATCTGTTCCAAAAGGAGTCCCATTGCCCCATACACCTATACCCTTCTACCCAACACCGGCACAGATTTGAGCCATGCATTAAGCAATCTAATAACCTCAATCCTACCTGGGCTGTGGCACAGGCAGAACTTCAGAGAAGACTACCTTGTCAGTTCAACTCCTCAGCCTTGCACCTAACTCTTTAAATTTGGATCACAGTGCTGACAAACTACCCTTATGTATGTCATTTGTTCCAACATGGACAATGAACACTGCAACCATCCCACTTTGTCCAAGAGTCTATCAACCTTCCCATTGAGGTCTACCACCTGTGCACCTAGAAGGCAACACACAATGTGAGATTCTTAGTCACTGGAGCAAACCTGCACTTCAGTCCCGCTATTGATTTACTCCCTAATCATTATTAACTCTCTCTTTCTGGGTATTGGTTTTGAGGCAGCCCATTGGGGCTCATCATACCTGCTTAATGTCCAGGTAAAGTATGCAGGCACCTGGAAATAGTTTGACACTTCCAATTCTGGGGTTGATGCCCTCCGGACAGTGTACACTCTTCACATTGCACCTAACTCTACCTGTCTGGTCTGGAATTTCCTTCTGTGCCACCTTAGGGGTGCACTCTATCTATCTAAAGTAGACCTAGGCCATGTCTGCCAATTCTCTAGTACAACATAGGGCAGCCAACTCCTCCTCCACTTCATCGACCCTGAGCTTGCAGTGCTGGATCATCTGGTATCTCTTGCAGATGTACTCTAGCCCTTAAAGAAGACTGGCTCCTCCAAGCCATCCAACTTAAATGGTAAAACTAAAAAAATTCAGCCAAAGAAATTAGATTAAAGGACTCATACAATTATTTTACATCTTTTATCCCTTTATTCTTCTGTAATATTCTCCCCCTCAACTGCCTGTTGTTTTTTCTTTCTTACTTTTCTCTGTCTGTTCTCCTAACGTTGCACTATTATTATTCCTTACATAAAAGCTAACCACTCGCACTGTATTCCCTTATATTAATGAACCCCCTATGCTGTTGCCCTGTTAACTGCTCTGCTATCCTGATCGCTAAGAACTTTTTAACCTAAAAATACTCACTTACTAAATATTTACCGCTGGTTAATTCTTACTGTCTTGTCTGCTCCTACAGCCGTTTATGTCTGATAGGTGCCTTAAAGCTAGACCCCTGCCTATGTACCACTATGTAACCACTTTACCTCATACTATGACGCCAGTTATTTACTTATGGAGATACTGGTGTCAGCTACTGCTGCTTATTGCCCTGCCTCTCTGATACTAGTTTGAATACGATAAAAAGTAAAAAAACAAGTAACTTTTCCAAATTCTCCCCCAAACACTCAACAGCTTTTGCTCTTGTTGGGCCAAAAAAAGCAAAACCACCCTTCTAAATGGAAAAAAAGGTTTATAAATGTCTGCATAGTTCCTTAGCCGCAACCAAAACACAAAGTTTTTAGGAGCAAATTTATTTTTTAATTAACTCTCACCACAGAAAACAAAACTCTCAGATGCTTCTCATTTGCAAAGATGACATTAGCATGGCAGTAATGGCCCTTTTCCTTTAGACTGCAACTGGATAAACTCTCTTATTCTATGGGGAACATTGTCTTCTGTGTGGTCAACAGGAAAATATACTGTTTGCATGCAGTGACTCTTCAGCTGAAAGTCATTTATAAAGTGTACCGTAAGTGTACGGTAGAATTACATTTGGCATGGCAATCCTGCTTGACCACAAGTCAGTTGTTGTAGCATAGTACTCCACATTTTCAGCTCCATCTTAACTTTATTCCTACTTTCTGCTTACAGGACTGGGAGAACAAATTGATTGAAGTAGGTATAGTAGGAAATTGCATACATTTTATCCAACGCTCTGAGGAGTTTTTGAAACCCATTATTGTTCATAGTGTTAATAGACACCATGTCTTTACTAAGGAAGAACATTATGGCGTTTGTTACATCACGTTTTCAAATGCAGTAACAGTTGCAATCGAATCAAAAATAGTAGTTTGTTTACTAGACTGAGCTTGAGCATCATTACTTTCACTTGACTTTTTTGCCATACAGTTGTCATATAGCTTGCCTGTGGGACTTTTTCCAGTGCTGATATACAGTAGGTTTGTGGTGTTTCTGCGTAATTTGATGAATGTTTCACAACAGTCCTTGCACATTATTTTCTTTTCTTGTACACACATCATCTCCAGCACGAAATACTCCCATACCACCTGTTTATCTTTGGAGCTGAACTGCCTACTGTTACTTACAGCTGAACGGGGGCCATTTTTCCACAACACAAATGTAATGTTTTCATGTGTTTGTTGTTGGTGGTGATATATGCAGTCAACTTGGTCCATTTCTGACCGTTGCCAAATTTGTAAAACCACTGAGATGACAGTTTGAACTGTTTGTCAGACACACTGCATAATGTATACCCTAAATTGCAGCTCTTGTGATTTGCTAATCATATTGTTTCAAATTGAAATTTCAATTTGAAATCATTTAATCGACCTTACTATTAGCATTAATAAATTATCACTTAAAATAAGTAAACTCTTCAAATTATAATAATAACCATAACAATAATAATTCATTACATGTGTATAACACTTTTCAAGGTATTCAAAACTATTTACACAGTGAGTGGGGAGCCACTTCATCTACAACTGATGTTGAACATCTACCTGGATGATTCGATGGCAACCAGTTCGCAACAGTACGCTCACCAGACATCAACTTTTTTCATGGTGAAAAGGTGAGAGTTAGCCAATCAGAGACAGGGATTGATTAGGGAGCCAAAATGACCAGTTTGTGGTGGGCAATTTAGCCAGGACATTAGGATACAACCTATTATTTATGAAGGATACCCAGGGATGTTTAATGACCACAGTGAATCAGGACCACAGTTTTATGTCTTATCCAAAGGATGGCACCATTTTTACAGCACATTGTCTCCATCACTGCACTGGGGCATTGGGATCCACATTCAGATTACAGGGTAGGCACCCCCTGCTGGCGTCAACAGCACCTATTCCAGCAGCCATCCATATGTACTTACTGTTGTTTTACATTTTTTATACCATGCTAAAATGGCTTACAATAAGTTTTATTACAAGCAGAAAATTAATAGTTGCTTATAATGGAGACTTAATCTAACATAATAACTGTTTCTGAAATCCACATCGTTTCTGATAAGAACGAAGAGCATCTGTAAGTAGAGAGCTTTGTAAATTTTAATATGCAAAGCCATAACAGGTAATTTGAGATGATTTTCCACCTTCCCTCAGCTAAATATTTTCTTTGGTACAGTATCTTACATATCTGGCGAATTCTTATAAACTGACACATTTCCTGGGACTTCAACTGTATACAGTGCCTCAGTGCAGAGATAATAATCCTCCACAAATAGCTGCAAAAAAGATATACTGTACAGTGTATACTGTAATTTGTGCAAAATGTACTAAAAGAGCTTTCTGCTCACTACCTTGATAGCAGAGGTAAATAAATATTGCACTTTTCAGCACAAAAATAAGTTGAAGTACAAAAACTAACTCAACCAATGAATCCCTAAAAAAAGAATACTGATGTCCTGAAATGATCAAGCCCAACAAAACTGCAGATTCACCTAAAGACAGCTTTAATCAGTACAGAGGATTCTTAAACTGCAAAATCCAGGAGTACTACGCTGATGGTGACTTAACTAATTACACTTACTCATGCAATCAAAGTAAAATGAGCCTCAATGAAGTATTAGTGAAATTGAGTTCACATTTACTCAACCAAGACATTAACAGTTATTCATTTTTGATTATTTTACCAATACATTATCTATGTTGCTTAAAAGATTTTATTAAAGGTATTTTTTCCCAATTAATATACTGTATGATATTTTTATTGTCCTAACACAAGTATGAAGAGATGTTTTTTGGAACAATTCAGTAGATGCTAGTTAAGGATAAAACTATTAAAACAGTAACACTTATAGGGTACAAATACAGGTAAGATCCAAATATATACTTCCAAACTAAAGAATAATAAAAATAAGAATAAAATGTTGGTAACTGAAAGCAAAAGAAGCCAGTAGCACAACATTGTTATAGGGATAGTAAACAATGTTTCACTTGAGGGAGGGTAGAATAAATAAATTATTGCACTGGAAGAGTTGGGGGTATTTAATTAATGAGCAGTCACAATTTTTGATTCGCATGTAAGGGGGATACAAACAATCATAGTGGTTATACATTCAGTGCCATTAAAAATTACATTTGTATGAATATATGTGGCATAACTGAGTACCAGTTCAGTTACAGCAGTGGTTCTGTTATGAGGGGGAAGTGAGCACTGTGTGTTCAAAAATGTCACTGGGCTCTGTAGTGCTTACCAGACAGCAGAGAAGTAAAGATGCTGTGGCCAGAATGAGTTGGGTACCTGCAGATATACTTTGTTTTGCAGCAGCAGTGAGCTTTTATACATTTCTTCCAGTGAAGGAAGCTGTGACCCTGTGATCTTCTGGGCCATTTTAATAATGTGCTGGATGGCCTTTCTGTTTTCAGAGGTGTAGCCAGAGTACCATGCTGTAATGCAGTATGTGATGATGGACTCAATGATGCACCTGTAGAAGATGACCGACAGCTTTTCTGGGAGTTGTGCTTTCCTCAGCATTCTCAGGAATGGAAGAAAGACTTTTATGGTCATAGCTGCCATTTTAATAAACCATGACAAATCTTGGCTGATATTGACTCCTGCCTTCACCCTTTCACTATTAATTAGATGGTGACCATTGTGCTTCTGTTCCCTGAAGTTCAAAACATGTTCTTTTGTTTTCTTCAAGTTGAGAGAAAGGTGGTGTTGTCTGCTAACTTAAAACTGATGTTGGAATTATGGATGGGTTTGCAGTCATACGTGAAGAGGGATTATAGGTGGGGGCTCGGCATACAACCCCGGTGGTATTCTAGTTTTCAGTATTCTAGAGGAGAAGAATTGCTTACCCATGTACACTGTTTGTAGTCTACTGGTAAGCACATACAAAATACGGTTTCACAGATGTGTATTGAGGTCAAAGTTGTTTAATTTAATGGCCAACTTATTGGGGGAAGCTAGTATTAAATCAGAGCTATTGTACTGGCCTCACTGAATCTCCTGTTCAATTATTCAGCAAGCTAAACACCTTCATACAATAATTCCCGGAACCACAAAGTGATGTTGAGAATATTAATTACAAAAATGGTGTGAAACTGTAAATATAAATACAAACAAACACTAATAAGTACTTGTACAAGTAACATAAAGTAAATACAGCAGCATTTATAACTAAGAGCTTAACAGCCGAAAGCTCAGTGAATTTACGTGATGAAATATACCATACCATATATACTTTGACATTCCCTAACCAAAGTTACTTAAACAAAAGGTATAAAACTAAAAAAAAGAACTTACAGATAATGCCTTCACAAGGGCTAACTAAGCAGGATGGTGAAGGATTGTTTGAGAGAACAAACACAGAGATAATAAACACACCATGCTTACTGCTGCTGCACTCACTTCCTACTTCCTGCTTCCTGCAGCAGCAGCATTAGGATTTTTATGTTAGGGTTACAAAAGTTTGCTAAACAATTAAAAACCAGAACAGCTATAATCAACAAACAACTTCCAGACATAGCTGTCCTGTTGTTCCAAATATACCAGCGTAGTGTGAAAGGCCGGTTGACCAGTTTGCTCTATATGCAAACTTGTATTTATCCAGGGCAGGTAGGATGTAACTTATGATGTATGTTTGGACAAGTAGCTTGAAGCACTTCATTACAATGGGGGTCAAGGCCACTGGGCAGTAATCATTTAGGATCATAACTGCAGCCTGTTTTGAAAGAGGTATGATTATAGCAGACCAGAGACAAATTAGAACAGTAACCTTTTCCATGGAGGATAAAGGTTAAACTGGCTAGTGAACATTGCTGTCAGCTGTCCCAGCAGAATGTTTTAGGACATGTGTAGGAACCCCATCAATTTTGAGGATTTCAGGATTTACTTTAAGAAAAGCTGGAATTGCAATAATAGTGTATAGATATTTAATATTCAGTGTATAATGTATCATAAATTAAATACTGCTGCATTTACATAACCAGGAAATAAACATAGTATCAGTAACAGGCATTCTCTTATTGGTGTAAAATCTCATTTATGTAAACCAACAATAAGAAACCTATTTGCTTTAAAATGTCGGCAACCACTATGAATCCCTTCTGATCTGGAAAGAGCAAGAGTTGTGATGTGAGATGTCCAAAAATATATTTCATGATTGTCCTTGTATACTCCTCGGGAGACATCAGAAAAGGTTAAATTGGGCACCGCTTTCATAGCTTTGGGCTATGAAGACCAGCAGTCTGTCATAAAGCGACATTTGGCTTTTAGGTTACTTGTCTTCTGATAGATAGCAGGAGCACAATATCACATTTCTACAGCTCAGAGAATAAGAGGTATTAAAACCTCAAAATGAATTGGCATCCATACAAAGCCACAGGAACAATAAACTTAATATTCTTTAATTGTAAAATGTCTGTTTCTTATTAAAAAGGCTGTTCATTTAGACCTTCCTTACATCTTCATAATGTTTTAGTTCAGAAGTATATTCTAATTTAGTATAGACTCCTGCATTATTATATCTTTTAACATGTTCCATTTCTGTTCACTGATATAAAAGCTAATGAGAGGGGTATTGGCAGAGTGACTGCACATACTTTGTTGATGTATAATATAACATTTTACAATACATTTCAAATTATCTATTGTTATAATGTAGTGTATAGATAGATAGATAGATAGATAGATAAATAGATAGATTATACTTTATTTGTCTGCAAAGAGAAATTAACATTTTACATGATTGGCATTGTTACAGTTTTGTAGAACAAATTATCAGTTATTTATTGTGGCTGACATAAAAACATTTTCAATTAAATTGTTCAGAATTTTTAAGATAGTTTCTATTCATTTTAGTGTTTCACTGGACAAAAGGACATCCATATGTACACATTATTTAGGTAGTTATGTTGGAAAGAACAAGGCCAATTCTGCATCATGGGTTGGTCTTTCAGGCCTACTGGTCTGGTCACTTACAGTGCATCCGGAAAGTATTCACAGCGCATCACTTTTTCCACATTTTGTTATGTTACAGTCTTATTCCAAAATGGATTAAATTCATTTTTTTCCTCAGAATTGGAAAGGCCTGACCCCATTGGCTCTCCGGCAGCTTGGACTCTTCCAGGGATGAGGCTCCTGTAGGCTTTCCCCCCATCTCCTTCATAATGTGAGCAGCCTTCCTGTGGGAGGCTGCAGCATTGCTACTCCTGCGGAGAGCAGAAAAGAATCCAGTCTGCTGTTTCGAAGCTGCATGAAGCTTTAAAGGTGGCTGGGGTGCCAATCCTGCCACCAACCCCCAAGTTTTCCTTGCAAGTTGGAGGACTGCTTGCAGGGCTGCATGCAGTTTAATGTCATATCCAGGACAAGAAAAATACACTTATCTGGAATTTGCCAATGATGTTGTGATCAATGTCAATGAAGGCTCTGATTAGGGCTCTCAAGAGACTGAGTAAGAAGTCTTAGTGTCTCTGATTGATCTAAGCCTTTAATGTGCTCATGGGCACAGCCACCAGCAGTGTGTCTGTCTGCAGAGACAATGTTGACCGCGTTGAGAGGTTTATTTAGCTCAGCAGTAATATTCATGTCTCTGGTGACTCTTCCCATAAAGTCAGTAGACAGATTGGGAGAGCATGGGGGCCATGAGGTTGCTGGAAAATGTATGTGGCACTCCCAATACCTTTGCAAAAGGACAAAGGTCCAAGTCTTTAGAGTCCTGGTGCTTCCTGTTTTCTTATATGGTTGTGAGACATGGACATTATCCAGAGACCTATGACTGGACTCCTTCGGTACTGTGTCTCTTCAAAGAATCCTTGGGTACCGCTGGTTTGACTTTGTGTCGAATGAGCAGTTGCTCATTGAGTTCCAAATGAGGCACATTACCTGCATTGTGAGGGAGCATCAGTTACAGCACTATGGACATGTGATGTGATTCCGCTAGGGTGAACTATCTCACAGGTTCCTCATTGCTGAGGATTTGTGTGGAAGGGGATGCCCACGTAACACCTGGATACAGCAGATAGATAGTTATTTCTGGAGGGTGGGACTGGACCGTGTCTGTGCCTGCATGATTGCCAACTGGTATCCAAGCTGTTTCGTCATGTGGTGGGTGTGGCAACACACTGTACCAGTGCATGCTCCCCAACCTGACCTGACATGACTGTTATGAGAAGCACCATTTTCATTTGAGGATTTGTCCAAAGCAACCAAGAAAAACTGTATTATGGGTTTTATTGTTGTGTAAGAGTGATGAATGAATTCCAAGCAGCGCAGAATTGATGTGATGGGGTCCCTTGCTCCATATTTTTAAAAAGTTGGTGTTGATCATTTGAAGAAGGTAAATGTAAAGGATATATAGCACTACTTATTGAAAGCTTTCTTCTATCATAATACAAGTGAACTAATGCAAAAATACAGAAGGAATTGAAAGGAGTCTTTGATCATATCTTTAGTGTAACCAAAAATGAATTAAAGCTACCCAGGTGACCATAGAAATATGTACAACAAAAGTAATATCTGAATTCTAAGTTAGTTAACAGTATCTTCTTCAAGAGTGTGTCAGTAAGGTAAAAGAAGGGCTGGGGTAGAATAGATGAGCCCATGTACTTGTCTCTAGCAGATATGATTTTTGTAATGAGCTACATTTAAGCATCTCAACCTGCATTTTAACATTATCCAATTATTCCAAATTGCTACTGCCATGATTACAACAAAAATAAATGAATGATCACACTCTTTATTGGCTTGACTTCCAGTCTACTATAGGACAAACGTTAAAAATCTTCACTCTTGCAAAAATGGCAGCAATACTTTTACCTACGTTAAAACACAAATATCTGTTTATAAACTCTGTTCAAAGCATCCTGTCTATCTAGAACTTTCTACAGTACACAAATAATCTGTTTGACAACATACTTTTAGTTATTATGTAAGGAGCTTCTAGGCTATGTAAAACAGTTTCAATAAGTTTGGCCTTCAAATGTAAGCTGAACACTCATTTATCTACCAGCATTGCTGCTGATGTGGATGAACATTCTGTTCATGGGCAAAGGTAATAGTTTTTCTTATCCACTTTTTCTAACCTAAAAGACTAATGACTTTGTTATTTTTCTTATCTTTTCTCTGCACTTCCTGGACACCATAGTGTACAACTCTACTATTTCTTCAGCAGTTGTATCAAAGTCAAGGGATAAAAGGTCCTAAGACAAATAGAAGGGATTGCTAGTCTCCAAGGAAAAACAGCAAAAATCAGAGACGCTTGGACTTGTATGTGTGTTTTTGTTTTAGTCAGTATACCTAGAGGGACTCATAATCAGATATTTTTGGGCACACAAGAGTTTCTACATTGCCCAGTTTTTCATGTTGAATTTTTGTTTTACTGCCTGAACTGTTTGCTCCTTTCATCTTCTGGTCTCTTTCTATATAAAAAATATGGAAACATTCTCCTTTGTAAAAGTAGCATTTCATTTTGCTGGCAATGAATTCTGTAAATGTATGCATTTTAAGGCAGCAAATGTTTAGGGTTTCTTTTAAATTTAAGTCCATCCATCAGTTGCCTGACCCACTTATCCAGTTCAGGTCTTTGAGAAACTGATCCTTATCATGGCATTAGTCAGTGCAAGGTGGGAACTAATTTTGTATGGTGGGCCAATAATCTCAGAGCATAAACACCTACACCCACTTTACTTGGCTAATTTGGAATAATCTGGTTAGCCTAACATTGAGATTTTAGGGAAAAAGTAAAATGCTGCTTAATTCTATACATTCACTATTATTTGTCCATACTTCTGTTAGTGACAGGTCATTACAGCAATTCTCAAACTGCCTTTTCACCTTTTACACCTTCATCACGGCAACCCTACATCTCAGCTTTGTTCTACTCTCCAAACAATCTGGAGGGTCTTTGGAATCATAATATTATTCAACAGCCCCCCAGAAACAACTAGAAGGAAATGTGATGCCTCCTTTTAAGATTCAAAATCTTACACTGCCACCTCATGTCTTGGATATCTTTGCCCTCCTGTCAGAAGTTCCATGTTAAATCCCAAATCCCCTCCCTTGACCAGTACCTCTTACGGAACCAGTCTTGTGGACCAGTCTTTCCACCCTCTTTTGGCTTCACATGAATACGTAAACCAGTTACACAATTTTCAATTTGACTCTCCCTCTCACAAAGTCATCTTAACCTGTGTCCTCTTATTGGTACTCTTGTGTCTGGAATACTTTGCTAGTTTTTCAGGTGGTTCCTGGAAGTAAATTACCCCCCAACACAAGCAATAAAGATAATAAGAAACACCAGGGAAGCATCTGTGCCCAAAAAAGGGACTTGGCCATACTGGGTTCATGCACCAAAGCACTGTACAGTACTGAAATAGAAAGGCTGCTTCAGGCAGTTCTGAATAGAAAAAGGTACCAGTCCAGGGATAACAAAGACTTCTTCCATGCTTCTTCCACACTAAAAGAGACCAGAGTCTGTTAAATGGGCATTGAAAATAACTATTCCAGAAAATAATGGTTTTAAAACCTTATTATGTAATATTTAGTCCCTCTTTGCCTAGGATACTGTAGTAGTCACAACAGTTTATTGTTCGAATGTATTGCTACGTATACTGTCTACACAGATAGACACAGACTCAGAATGCCCCACAACTTACACATTTATTTCCTTCTTCTTGCCCACACTCTATCTATCTATCTATCTATCTATCTATCTATCTATCTATCTATCTATCTATCTATCTATCTATCTATCTATCTATCTATCTATCTATCTATCTATCTATCTATCTATCTATCTATCTATCTATCTATCTATCTATCTATCTATCACACAGTACACAAATCCCACAATGCTCTGTCCCTTTCTCTATTCCTTCCTTTTCTTCTCTTCAGGCACCTCCACTGCTCTCTTGCAAACTCTGTCTTCTTCCTCCCAACTCCTGCTCCTTGAATGTAGGGAGACAGCCTCTTTTATACTGCACCCAGAAATGCTCCAGGTGCTTTCCGATGAACTTCCGGCAGCACTTCCATGTGTGGCGCAAGTGCTACAGACCACAGCTCTGGAGCTGTTCAGGCGCCCCCTGGTGGTGGCCACAGACCCCAACAGGGTTGAGGTTCAAAACTCCAAGCCTGTGGCCTTGATGCAACCCAGGAGAGCTGCCCTTTTGTGTCCTGGGGGAGGTACTGCTGTTAATATGTCCTCTTCCCCGGTCCTGTCCTCAGAAGGGTGTCAAACCGGGCCAGGACCATGGTCGTCTATCACAATACATAATACAGTTAAACTCCTACTTACATTAACCACCTAGTTTTTACGATGGCACCACAGAATACCTGATGTCGAAGTATATGGAAAATTCAAAATCAATCACAATCTTATAGTTACTTAAGATTTTCTGACTTTTGTGACACCTATGACTTATGTACGAGGTGTGGCAGAAAAGTAATGAGACTGATTTTTTATTTACCAAAGTTTTTATTTTTTTCAAACATCAATGTTATCCCCTTCAAAGTAGTTCCCATGGGCAGCTACACACTGATGGAGACGTTGTTCCCACTGTTGGTAGCAGCGCTGGAAGTCTTCAACCGGTATGGTCTTCAGCATGTCCGTTACACTCTTTTGGATGTTTTCTAAAGTCGAAATGGCGTCCTTTGAGGACATTTTCAGTTTAGGAAAAGGAAAAAGTCACACGGACTGAGGTCAGGTGAATAAGGGGCTGGGAACCACAGGAATGCGTTTTTTCGATTGTCCTTCTGCTCAATTGTGAGGTTTTTTGGCACCATTTTGGCACAGAACTTTCGCATGTGCAAATGTTCAGTCAAAATTTGATGAACGGTAAATCTGTTCAAATTTAATTGTTCACTCAACATTCTTAATGTTAAACGACGGTCTGATCTCACAAGAGTGTTCACACGTTTGATGTTTTCATTGGTTTTCGAAGTTGAAGGCCTCCCTGAAAAACTTGATCTCGGGATAAAGAATGTTCCCCATAGGCCTGTTTTAACTTTTTAAACGTCACACTTGCCGATTTTCCAAACTTAACACAAAATTTAATGGCACAACGTTGCTCCAAATTCTGCTGTTCCATTTTGCGTGACGCACAACCAAAAACACAACTTCGCTAATAGCAGTCACAAAAATCACGTAGTTAACGGAAGGAGTTGAAACTCGCACTGAGTTATGGGAGGGTACTGATACACGTGTTCTATCAAGGACAACAGTGCAGCTTTGCCAGATCGCTTGCAGTGCTACCAGTCTCATTACTTTTCTGCCACACACTGCTATACATTTTTAAAAAAGATTTTTGTTTCTTATTATGGATTTGATATTAGAATTTTGCTACCCCTGATTTTGACCTTAGTTTTCAAATTACTCTTTTGGTTTTCCCTGTTAGTCAGTTTTATTTTCCGGTCCTTTTCTTTTTCTTTCTCTTGAGATTCCAAGCTCATTGCATAGGCAATGAATAAGGCAGATACAGTCTGATACATATACAAGAAACACTCATTCAGTTGTCAGTATGGATGGCTGTTGAGCAGCTTTATGACATGTGGCTAAAAACTGCCTCCGAATCTAGGGGTTGGGAGTGCTGATAAAGACAAACCTTTTGACAGGGCAGAGGAGTGTTATATGTGTCTTGCCCAGAAATACAGATTTCAAAGTATACACATAAAATTTGATTTATTTAAATTCAGACACCTAGAGTTGCTATACAATATACCAATACTATGGCTTGGTAATTGTAGTGATAAATTTAGTAATATTTGTTTGTTCATCATAAACAGATGTTCCTAGATATTCTACCTTTTTGATCAGGATGAATAATTGATTAAGGAAATAGTTATATACATTTTAGGTTGTAGCAGAAAAGCAAATATTATCCTAATGTGACTTGTTTTGGGTGTGCCTATTCTCTTTAGCTAAGATATTCTGTGCCATTTGTACTCAGCACAATTATGAAGGGAATGATGAGACAGAGACAATTAATACTTCTTGTTTTATCCTATATAAGAATTTATCTATGTGAAGTTCCACTTTAGATATATGAGCTGTTTAATCTGTTTAACTATTATGAAACCTTTTATAAGTGTGTTAAAAGACGTCACCACTTACCTCTTTGCTGTTAGTTGCAAATTAATGTGCTTCTTGACTTGCCCAGCATGGGGAGCTATTTGTACTGGTAATCTTGACTTTTCTTTATTTGAAATACTAATTTTCCTTGACAAGGAATATGTGTTTGTTTTATGCTGGAGTTAAATCTAATAATGTAGTTTTGTTTTAGTGGGCTACAAAGTACTGAATACCACCAGTTCCTACAGAGTCAACGGTGCTGTTTTTCATATACATATATATAATTAAACATAGGGAGCATCTTAAGGGCCCTAAGTATAACAGTAATTCTCCTCCAGAGAATATATATATAGTCACACACATGAAAACCTATCTGACTCAACCTTGAAGACGCCACTTTTGGTTTTCGGTGCCTTGACTGGCATCATGTCTGGTTCTGGCACCACAATTGACATCAGAAGGTGGTCACTTCTGATCTGACTATTTAAAACAGTCATCTTTGCAACTCAGTTCAGTTCTGTTTTGGACTCAGTTTTGTGAACATCTCTGTTCCTTTGAAAGCCTTTTGCAGCCAGGGGTATTACACGGGTGGCTGTCTCAAACCTTTTTAAGTGTGTCGAGTCTAATCATTTTACAATATTTATATATGCTGTATATAGTAAGGAATGGAAGGAGGGGATTAGACAGCCTTTTTTTTAGACTGCCTCCCCCAGGACACTAGATGGCAGCCCGTCTGGTTGGCAGCACTGCCTCAGATTCCAACAGGTCTCCATGGAAGTTGGAGTTTGGCATAACCCTGTTGGGTTCTGATGGTGCCCTCTGAGAACATTGCAGGAACGGCTGAGCTTTTAGGTGCAGCACTTCTGCCACACCTGGAATTGCTGTCTGAAGAAGACCATTGGATCATCGGACACCTGGAGCAGAGTCAGGAGGAAGAGAGACGAAGTTTGCCATTGGAGGTGGAAAGGAAAGAAAGAAAAGGAAAGAAAAGGAACTGTGCTGCTGTGGGGAGCGAGGGACAAGCACTTCCCCCCTTGTAAATAAAATGTACTGAAACACGTGTCTCTTTCTGTCTGTGTTGGAATGGGGTGGCTGGAAAGCTCCATTGTGCTTCACAACATATAGTGTATAATATAGCATATATAATGTTTTTGGTAATGAAAATTGTTTTTCAATATTTTTTCTTTTTTTAACACTTCTGAAAATAAAAAGTAAAAAAATCCTATGTAATTAAACTGTATTTTACCAAGGAAAAGATCCATTAAAAGTTCAGCAGAATTAAAAACTGTAGCACTTCTTTGTGACATTTTGTAAAGAAAGGTCAGTCCAGCTTAGGCATGGTAAAAGTACTGAAACATAGCTTGAACACTAAACAAATACGTTTAGTTAGGTTACAGTAGATTAAACTAAAAGGTTATAACAAATGTGCATTAAAGCATATGACATCAAGTTGAGGCTTTCGTTACCAAAGGCAACATAAATTGATTTTGTACAATGATCTTTACACATATTTTAAATTTAATAAAGCAAGACACTATTCAACAGTAAATTCATTGAATATTTGTCAGATGTGGCTCTTTTATCATAATCTGCCAAGCAGAAATGTACAGATACTATCTCTGAAAAACTAGACTCATAAAAATGTATGTACTTTTCAGTGAAATTCAAACCTACTAAAGATACTCTATATTCATATCACAATAGGTAACCTTGAGCATTCTTTTTTGTCAAAATTTTCTATGATAATTAGTATATATAAAGTACTGAATATTTTCAATGTTTATAACACAATAGTTTTCTAAATTATTAAACTATCTGTATTAAAGATGCTAATATCGTAGCTGCTATTTGAGAGCAGCATGAGTTAGTGCTCCCGTCTCCCAGTTTATATAAATTGGACCTGACTATCACATTGATTATTATGTGTTTGGAGTTTCATGTTCCCCCTGTGTTCACATTGCTTCTTGTACTTTATTTTAAATCTGCTTCATAAAAAGTTCAATTTAGACTGTGTGACAGATAGGGGGCGCTATCGCTCCCTTGAACCTTCGGACAATACGGCAGACACCAGGTAAAAGTACAATAATTGACTTTATTTGAGCTACACAGTGCACAAAACATCCTCCTCTCCACAATACTCACACAATTCTCCAATACAATAACAATAAAGCAAACCCTTCCACCCAGCTCAGCTCACCGTCTGGGAGTTCCCACAGTTCTTTTATAGTTCCTGACCCGGAAGTGTTTCCCATCCTTCAGTCCATAATTCTTTATCACTTCCAGGTCAGATAAAAACTCCTTTTCTTCACCCCGGAAGCACATCATTCCTCTTGTCCATGTGACTCAGACGTACTTCCAGGGCGTAGGGCAAATAGTCTTTTTTCCTTCCTGCAGCTCCATCTAGTGGCCCCTGTGGTATCCAGCAGGGCTAAGGATGAAAACTCCATTGTCCATAACTCTCTGCTGGTATTCAGGGCACCTCCACGCTGCAGGGAGGGCTCCACCTGGCGGTCTGGGGCTATTGGCCAGGATACCTGGCCGGCCATAGACCACAACTGATTGTCAACTTTATGTTGGCACTCTATGAGTGTTGGTGCTTTATTTGCATTAATGTGCCCTGATATGGATCAGCATAACAATCAGGTTTCTTCTTGTCTGGCATACATTGCCTCTCACATATGCTCAGGGTTTTTTCAACACCATAATAAAAAGTAGGTTCAGAAAATGGATGGATGGGTATCTGAGGGATGAAAAGTACATCAGTACATTCTCTTTTTAAGGCTTAGCCTGACACAAGTGTTCAAGTACTTCATGTGACATTTTGGATTACTGGAGGAAAGTTTGGCTGTACAAAGAGTGGATAAGCCATTGTTTTCTTGCATGCATGTGTATGCAATTCTATCAGTCTTTATTTTGTCGTTTTTATAATTTATTCTGTTACTGTATGCAAGTTAGAGTTTGTTATTAATGAATTGTTAATTATTCTAAGATTTCAATTGCCTGGTGCAGCATTATTGCAATTGTTGCCAAAAAGGTATAGCCCTTTTTCTGTGATCACGCACTGGCCATAGGCAGACTTACAGCTATGCCATACTCTTCCCATTTCTTAATGACTGACATAACTGGACTCCAAGATACTGTATATTCAATGACTTGGACATTTTCTTGTCTTCATCCCCTGACTTGTGTTCTTCAATTATCTTTTCATGGAACGTTCTTTTGTCGTCATTGTGTAGGTTAGATCATGATACTCACTCACTGTAAGTTGGACCTTCCAGATAGAAGAGTGCTTATACAATTACCAGTTGAAACCCTGTCATTACCGACAAGTGATGTTCATTTAACTAATTATTTGATTCCTAAAACCAATTGGTTTCGCTAATTATGATTTTTTTTGTGTTATATTAAAAGAGTTAAACACTTAAGTGATTTTTTTTGTCTTATATTTACTTTGCAGAGATTCCTTTTAACATTAAGGAGTATTGTTCTGTTAATCAATGTCTAAAAAGCTAAAATAAAATACACCATGATTCAATGTTACATAACAATAGAATGTGAAAATGTGAGTTCCTCTCTAGAAAAAAAAACTTTTTTTGTGCCTGGCATGCTTTTTGGGATGCTTTTGCAGACCTTTTGGCCTCTGCAGTATTCAATTTAGTAGTAAGAATTGATCTCTGCTGTATTTAAATCTATTCATCCTTCCAGTTTTCTAACTTTCCACACAGATTTCTTATAAGGTTCTCCTCTCATACTTGTATGTGACTGTAAAATATAATAATGCTGTTTTTCTAACCTGACACTTTCTATATTGAGCTCAATCATTATTTTGCTCATTGCCATTTCAAGAATGCACTTTACACAGAAAACCAGATTACTTTAGAGTATCAGATTAAAACTCTTGAATAGGCAATGATTATAAAATATTTGTAATAGATATACAGTAGAAAGTAGATTAAAATATTGACAGACTTTGTGAGGTGCTTGGAAAATATATTGCACAAAGAATAGAGAGCAATGTAGTATTTAAACAAAGAATATGAAAACACATTAAAGCAATGTGAGTTTCAGAATGTTAATGACGATAGAACAGATAAAATAAAATAATGAGACAAACTGTGGATCTTTACCCCTGATTTAAATATTGTATTCATTGTTTGTTAATCTACACTTGAACAGTTTTATTTTGCTAGGTCACACATTATATGTCTGGGGGTCATGATTATGCAAAACATTAATGATCTTCTCAAGCAAAGGTTTGTTCTCCTCTTTGACAGAATCAAGCAGAATCTTTCTAACTAAAGCAATATACATCTCACACAATTTCAAATTGTTATTACAGTTAAAATAAGTACAGTGTATTTTCAAAGTCTGTACAGTTTTTAACATGTGTCTGCTGATATAACTATACCCTTTGAAGGCTGTGGTAGGAATTACCTCATCAACCACCCTTCTTCTGAAATCTATGATGCAGCAAAGTATGGTGCTACTGAGATTCCAGCAATCTATACTAATAAAAGGCAAAGCCCTCACTCACTCACTCACTCACTCATCACTAATTCTCCAACTTCCCGTGTAGGTAGAAGGCTGAAATTTGGCAGGCTTATTCCTTAAAGCTTATTTACAAAAGTTTAGCAGGTTTCATTTCGAAATTCTACACGTAACGGTCATAACGGTCGATAAAATCTGTAAAATTGAGGACCAATATGAGATCCAGGGAAGAAAAAGATTTCTCTGATTGGTTAATTAAGTTAGGTGATGGAAAACTTACTAATACCAATGATTTCTAACATGATATTATTGAAGCACCTCAAGATTCAGTAATAATCAGTAAAAAATTTCTATTCAAGATGTAAGGTAATATCCAGACCAGGCCATCCTATGTTCCAAGAAGGAAGAAACCTTCCAAATTTACTATCAAATACTACATTTTCTTAAAGGACAGTATGTGTAGTATTTGTCAACTGACCAAATAAAAGACGGAACTGAACAGGATCAAATAAACTTTCCGGTTGAATTCCTCAATTCTCTCACTTCAACTGGAATGCCCGTATATATCAACTTAAACTAAAAATAGGAGTGATTATTATTCTTTTGCAGAACATCAAAATGAGAAAAGGATTACCTAATGAAATAAGATGTAATATTACACAATTAAAACCTAATCTCATATTTGGAGAAGTTCTTACTGGACCTACTAAATGACAATTTTTATACCACGGATTCTAATAGCATCCTTATTCTTTAATAAATGATTTCCTTATTTCCTATTTCTTATTACCTAATAAGAGAATGGTTGGTGGGCTTGGGAACATCTGAGGATTAAAATAAAAAAAGAAGTTCAGCGCATATATATATATATATATATATATATATATATATATATATATATATATATATACACTGTATACAGTATATGTGTGCGCTGAACTTTTTTATATAATAAACAGTAAACCATAATAACAAAAAAAACATAAAACAAAACATCACAATACATAAATGTTAGACTAATCTTCCAAAAAACAAAGTAAAGAATATTCTCCTCTCCGTGACAGACATCACAGGTAACTACACAATCATCAGAAATCAGAGTAAGAAGGTGAGACTTTAGGTGGGAAGTAAATATCAGAAAAGTGGAATTGGTTCTGATGTCTAGAGGTAGTGCATTCCAAAGTTATGGAGCAGCCAATAATGTGACACCAGCAATAGAGATTGGGAAGAAAAGCTGAGTTACCTGGTGGTGGAATACTTATAAAGAAAATCTGAAATATAGTGAGGAGCCAGGTTTTTTTGGGCTTTAAACACAAATGTAAAAAAATACCATCAACTCAATCCTATGCCAAATAGGCAGCCAACAAAGAGACACCAAGAAAAGAGTCATGTCATTTGAACAATTTTTTAATTCACTTTTATTCTTGGATTTTTGAATAAAACTGAATTTGAACCAATTTTTATTCAGTTTTATTCTTAATTAAACTTAATTTGAATAATTTTTATTCAGTTTTATTACTGGATTCTTGAATAAAAAAATTGTTTAAATGACATGCTGATGTGAGTGTTCATGTGCGAGGAAAAGTAACATCCACCATAGACACTGTGGTGTCTGTTTGCTCAAGAAGACACCAAGAAGAAAAAAAGGAAATGGGAAGCAGAGACACAGAACGTGGTTTACAGCATACCATGTGGTTCATGCCAGGCTGTATACATGGGACAAACATCCAAAATATTCACAACATGTATACAGGAACATCATAATGTTCTCAGAAGAAAGAACCCATGGTTTATGAATTATGCACATACAAGTTCAAGCGGACACACATTTAAATTGGAAGCAGTGCAAATCAAATTCAAGGCTAATGCTAAAAGTGCTAGAGAACTTCCTTGAATCATGGCTATCCAATGAAAACTCCATTAACAGACATTTGGACATAAACCCAGCATATGCAAACTTGAAAAGAACAACATGCACATAATGAATAAGGCTTTATGACCAACACCCTCCGAACCCCACCTCATTAATCCCCCCCAACATCCAACTACCCTACCCTCCTTGTTTGCTGTACATTGCCTTGAATTCCTGTATGTCTAATCATTTTCCTCTGATGATGACTTCTGATAGGAGTTGAAAGCTTAAGAATAAAAAACTATTTTACAATACGTGATTCATTTTCTCCCTTTGTGGATTTCCAGCTACAAAAGAGTGTAGCGGTGTTTTAAAGTTACTACTACAACTTCTTAAACTAATGTTTTCCTTTATTGCTTTGTATTAAAGTATTGAAAAAAGAGAGTGAGACAGAGAGAGGTTAGGAGCACGTGCTGATACAGCACATTTCCGGACCCACCACATGACAAACCAACTCAAGATTCAGATTAGGACCCGAGTGCAGCCATGCAACGAGTGACACCTCAGCACCACACTAGTTCAGATGGAGTGGAACAGTGGATATAGGAAAAATAGTAATATTACCTACAATTCAAATATCCAAAAATTGTAATTAAATAGAAATGTTTCTGACAGAGACACCTTTCCATGTAAGAATGGGTGGACATAAAATCCAGCATTAATTATAATACCATATCTTATACAGTAAATGTATCTTTCAGATAGAGAACTCATTTATTCAATTTAATAAAATAGTCTTTGAGCCTTCAAAGCAACTAGAGAGTGCTGCTTCATTGTGTATTGGGAATGGCTAAAAACAGGCAACAAAAAATCACACAATAACAACATTAAAATGAACTGTCAAAGTGCAGTTTATTAAATATAAATAGGAGAGTGCAACGTTACGTAATTGTTAATGTCCTGTCTTAATAAGCATCAGAGCACTTAGTTTCTAAGCACGTTCATGTTCAAGATATGTAGTGTTGGCTTGCATTTATATGTGCATGGCAGCCATGCCTGGTATGAAATGTTGTTACTTGGAACAGCTGGTTTTCACACAGCCAGAGGTAAAACAATCAGCTCTATCTTCAATATTGAATTTCCAGCATCCATCACTAAAGAAAGCACTTGTAATCTTGGTTTTTAATGCCTGGGTGAAGATCATCATTTATGTATGCAGTGTTGCTCTGCTCTCAAGCAAAACAATTACTATGCTTTGTATTATTATTTTACAAATATTGCTCATAATCATAAAAAGAGCGAGCTCAGGCACCTGGGCTACAGACTTTTTCTATTTAATCCAACCTGGTTCTTAAAAAAATCGAAAGATGCAATAAGCATTACTTCAATAAGGAGTCAACAGTACCATTCGGCAAAGAAGTGCGTTTGTGATTTGACTTTAGTTGCCTTAATCAGCCAATACCAGAGCAAGAACTGACACACTTTCAGGTATCAGCACTGTGCTGTCAGGATCAGATCCAACTGCCCATAACCTAATACTTAAAAATGTAAGTTCAAAAACTGAATGGCTTAACAATTGGATTCATTTTAATAAGAATAAACTTATTTTATATAACCTAATATATAGCCTTGCAAAAACATTCAGTCCTTTGAGCAAATCTGAAATTTTGTTCTTTGTGAGATTTCTGTTTCAAAGTACTCTATTTTTCATGCGACATTGATATTTTTTTTTCTAACATAAAAGAATGTCATATTTTAAAAAAAAAACAATTTTGAATTTCAGTGCTTTGAAATAATATACCACATAGAACAAAATTTAATTGTGATTTTTTTTATTCAGTGAAATTCAAGAACCAGGCAAAGGCTCTAAATACTTTTGAAAGTCACTGTGTATTCAATCTGCAACTAGAGTAGTTTTAAAAGTTTAATTTTGTTTGATTGTAGAGGCCTTGGCTTGCAAATCTAATGCACAATACTTACACTGACTTGACACAGACAGTAGTAAGGGCAGATAATTCTACTAGTCCAACTAACGGCTGTAAAATTTGTACATTTCCAGAGCACATGGTTACATGCAGAATAGCTTAGGCTAATCCTTTTAACAGTTCTATGATTTTTTCAACTTGCTTTTCTTTGTTAATGGCAAAACTATTATACAGTAATACATCTTTTGTATATTTTTTTTCCTATTTTGATGTAGTTACCTTTAATATATATTTTTTTATAAAAACAACCCTTTCATTGTGGCTTTATCTGTGCAAAATAAAAAATATGATTAAAATTGTTTTCACTATTCAGTCAACTTTAATTGCAGTAAAAATTTGGTGTATTGGAAATTATAAAACTGCTCCTACAGGAATGACACTGCAGCAATCGTTTAGTATGTCGGGAATCATTCTGAATTTTCAAATTAAACACCAAAAATCAAACGCAAGAAGCAAATGATCTTAGTTGCTTCCTTTATGATATGTCCACTCTTTACTTTCTTTGTTAGTATAATTTTTGTCATCATACAAACATTACCTGACTTGGTTACTGTAAAAGTCTGTTATTTCCCTCCTGGTCCCATTTTCCCATTCTGCATTAGATTTTGTTACTTATGAGGTTTAAAATATTCTTTACAAAATGTTTCACCTTAATAAAAGCATAAGTGTTTGTGTGTCCATCCAGTTCCTAAGTCTCTGTTGTTCCAAACATTATTAGTAACAAAATGTATTGCATTTCTCATTTCAATATTATCACGGCTTTAACGAATCTCATATAAAATGGCATATAACAGAGACATATGCATTACATAGTGCACTGCAAATATTAATGCTGAGGTCTACATTTATTACTTAGATTTCAACCCATCTTAGATGAATATCACAACTAGTTTAAAAATAAAATAGCTATTGAACATGATGAAGTACTTGATAATTCAATAGAATTTTTCTATTCTTCAAATTAGTAAGTTCAGGCTCTCACTTTTACAGTTGCCTTAATAATAATATATTATTGCCACCTACTTTTGTTCTTGACTACTAAGACCACACTGCTGTGTGAGTCAACATTAAAAAACTACAATTCTGAACCAATTTTTAATAATGAATCATACAATGTTTATATATTGTTATTATTTACTGTACTCTTGTAATTTTTTATGACCAGTTTTTTATTAAGAAGAGAGTGGGAGATGAGCTGTAAGAGAGGGGACCTTTCAAGTTCAAAATAAATAAATGAGGCATCCATTCAGAGAGATGCATCCATTCTAATAATATCCATAATGATGTACAATTTTGATTAGGTATGTAGGTGAGAAAAATGTCTTTATAAAAACACAAAATGCAAGTTTTTTCAAACTAACTTAATTAATATGAAAAACATATCTTAGATTCATTACCTCCACTACTCAAAACCTTTCCCGGCAGATTATGACATAAAAATATAGTGACATTGCATTTCCTAGAGCCTGTTACTGATTACTTTTGAGCCTATGAATATCCACGGCTAATGTTTTTGTCTATCAGAGAAAAGCTGCAGGTCACCAGAATTGAAAAACAATTATTTGATCATTGTATCTGGAGTACAAATAGTTCTTTTAAGCAGGGACCTTGATTAAAGCAAAAGCCATGAGTGATTAGAGCAGGAGCACTGCATAGATAGGAAAAAGGTGTTATATTGGGTCTTAGAAGAGCACAGTTGTATTATTGTGAAATTTTGCCTTAATATAACTGCTTTATAGCACCCCACATGTACAGTCTTATCTATATGTGGACAGGTGTTTTAAGAAAAAAGAGACTAACCAGAGTAGCATAAGCGGACAAAATGTTTAAGCTACACCTGTGCCACTCATAAACAGGTGCCTGCTCACTACACTTTTTTTTACTGGAAAACATCTTTTCCACCACTACTAACCCCTGAGGGCATATGACATTCACTCACACCAGGTGCTCTCATCACTATTCTGTACCTTGAATATATTATTATAAAGATTCCTGTGTTTATTATTTTGATTCATCTATGCTTTAGTTACTTTTAACAATATTGTTTATATGAGTTTAAGGTATCTGCTTTATGGCACCCCACATGTACAACCTTACCTGCATGTGGACAGCTGCCTCAAACAAAGAGACTTACTAGCTCTGCACAATCTGACCAAATGATTGTCTTTAGACCTGGGATAAACATGCCAATAACAAAAGCAGGCGCCCACTCATTGTTCTACTTTGTTTTGAAGATGTCTCTTCTCAGCTGCTAATCCATGTGGGAATATGGCAATTGCCCATACCAGGTGCTCTTGGTAATATATATTGACCCAATCAAACAGTATAAAATTTATCTATACTAATAAAAGGCAAAGCCCTCACTGACTGACTGACTCACTGACTCACTGACTCATCACCAGAATCATCTCCAGACAGAGGAGTAGCTTCAGTGACAGACTTTTGTCACTGTCCTGCTCCACTGACAGACTGAGGAGATCGTTCCTCCCCCACACTATGCGACTCTTCAATTCCACCCGGGGGAGTAAATGCGAACATTAATTTTATTTTAATTCTTTTCATTTTTATTACTATTTAATTTAATATTGTTTCTTTGTATCAGTATACTGCTGCTGGATTATGTGAATTTCCCCTTGGGATTAATAAAGTATCTATCTATCTATCTGTCTATCTATCTATCTAATTCTCCAAGTTCCTGTGTAGGTAGAAGGCTGAAATTTGGCAGGCTCATTCCTTACAGCTTACTTACAAAAGTTGGGCAGGTTTCATTTTGAAATTCTACGCGTAATGGTCATAACTGGAAGCTATTTTTCTCCATATACTGTAATGGAGTTGAGCTGGATGGCCGTGGGGGGCGGAGTTTCGTGTGACGTCATCACGCCTCCCACGTAATCACGTGAACTGACTGTCAACGCAGTGCGTAGAAAACCAGGAGGAGCTCAAAAAAGTGCTGAAGAAAACATGCATTATATAATTGAGAAGGCAGTGAAACAATAAGAAGCGAGCGACTGACATATACAACCATATTCATGAGTGCTGCTACTTCGGAAACAAAGCACGGTGGAAACCTAAAGTTTAAATTAAGTTCAGGTCCTCCTGGGCATCCCGGCCGGGCTCCAGCCCCAGGCTGGTACCACAGTGCCCCACCGCTACCGAAGACACGTGGGTCCAAGCGACACTCCCCGAAAGGCAGCACGTCCCCAGAGAGGGCACCCTGGGACATCTCATTTCGGCACCCCCTCCAACGCCGACACGCCCCTCTGGTCTGCGCCGCTCTTACCCCCTCCGTCCCCGCCAGCCAGGGCACCATCGGCCTCCTGGTGCGGAGTCCTCCCGCGGAGCGGCCCGTTCCAGGAGGGCAGGTTCCACACAGCGTCGGTCCCAGCGCTCGTTGGGGCTTCGGTCCTGTGGAAAGAGAAAAGGGAGGGCCAGAAGCACTGCCAGGACACTCACCCCGAGCATCCAGTCGGTCTCTGTACCGGCAGTGCTCACCCCCCCTACCGACAGCCCGTGACTTGCCTGGTTGGCTCCTCCGCCGCAAGTTCCATGTCCGTCCTCTTAGATGTCAGCGGGACCGCTCTCTCAGGCGGCTCGCCCAGCCACCCTGGGGGTTCCCTCTGCCTCCGCAGAGGACGGCCTTTCTCCGGGCGCTCACACCCAGCGAGATGTCCCATCCTATCGGAGGAACCGGCATTCACCCCTCGGTTCCTCCTTCTCCTCTTGGACGCCTTGACGGTCTGGGTCTGAGCATGGTGACAGCTCAAATCCAGCCCCGTCTGCGTCCCTGCAGAGCGACGGGAGACTGCCGCGGGCTTGGAGCGCAAGGCGCTAGGACCCAGGGCACTCATCAGCCCCTGTCCTGCCAGCTCCTGCGTACTCGCTCTCCTCGCTCCGCCGGCCGTCTGCACCGCCGCATCCGCTGTTGGGGAATTGCCTACTCGATGCCGGTCTTCCTTAACACAGTCACGGCAGTTTTCGGCGAATCCCCCCCCCATGCTTTACGGGGACGGCAAGACTCACCTTCCCCGCGGTACTCTGTCGGCTGAAGGCTCCAGCGTCGCACCGATCCTCCGCTTCACACGGTGTTTCTCCTGCCCTCAGCTCCTCCAACTGGACGACAAGAGCACCCAGCAACTGTAACAAAGGCGACTCAGCGGGCCGAAGGGATCCCTCTGGCTCGTGCCGAGCCACTGGTGAAAACAGAGAGACAGACGCCGGTGGGCTTACCTGTCGATCAGCCCCACTCGTCGCCTGCCTCCTGTGGGCCACTCCCTCTGGCCCAATCGGGTCTCTCCCCAGCACGAGACTGGCATTTCTTGGTCCTGCCTCTGTACCGTCATTGGCGGGCAAACAAGACACACAGGCCAATCCCGTGCCTGTCAGCGGACGGGACATCTGACCCACAGCCATCTTGTCTCCCCCTCTCTGGGTGCAGTGGCATGCCTCCTCACAGCCTCGCAGCTGCTGCGATTTTCCGAGCTGCAGCGGCTCCGATCTCGCAGCCTCCTCCGCTGCAGCGGCTCCGATCTTGCAGCCTCCTCCGCTGCCGCCCTTCTTCTGCCGATGACTGGAGGGAGGCGGCCACTTAAATAGGAACCCGGATGGGCTCCAGCTGCTTCCCGGCATTCCTCCATAGTCACACCCCAGTGTGGCAGAAGTGCCGGCTCCCGGGATATTCAGGCACTGGGGCGCCGCCTGGCGGTGGCCACGGGTCCCTACAGGGCTGGGCTTCCAAGCCCTTCACCCGAGGCCCACAACATAACCAGGGCAGACGCCCCCTCGCGGTCTGGAGGAGGCACAATATACCCCGATCTACATACTCTCAAATAGACAAGCCACACGCCATGGCGCAATAGTAGAGGCTTCGCCTCTAGCGCTGACATCCGAAGTTCGATTCCCAAGAGGGGATGTACTGAGAATGTACACGCGCTTCCCGATTCATTTTAACCTTGCATCTCCTTGGTTTGGGACGTATGAAAAAATATGTGGTTAATGTTAATCATGTTACGTTATTTTTAAAATCTTTCCTTTTCTTAGCACAAGCACAGCTGAGAAGCTTCGATGCATGTACTCCATAACAAAAAATAACACATTTAATCACACTTTCAATTCCAAGGAAAGGGGAACTTTTGTCAATGCATGATTTCCTGGTACATCGATTACACTGATGCACACATCACAGCTACAAAAATGTTAGAGTCGGAATGAAGCCCGTTCCTACGACTGATCGGAGGAAAATTTCATTTCAAAAGACTACCCGACGGAAGCCTTGATAAAAGCATGGTTTTGTGCACACTGAAAAGCAAGCAAAAATAGATGCATTACAGAAAGCGGACTTTGTGGCTCTTACTGGGGATCATTGGACTTCCGTGACCATTAGTAATTCTAAATACATCTAATTACAAAATGTTCAATGATCACACTGTTAATTAAAAATAATTTTGGCTAAGGTTACTCACAGTTTAAAGATTAAGTTGGTCAAATTACCTTTTATGTTTCTGACTTATTTTTTTAAGAAGAAAAACTGCACTTTATGTTGAAATTTTGGTTATTATTATTTAAAGACAATACCATTCTGAAAATGTACTTAAAGTACTTAAACTACCACTATATTTTTAAGTCTGCCCCATTTTAACCAGGGATGATATTTTTGTTTCTGTTTTGAATTCAAATGCAGTTTAAAAGCATTTTTTTCAGAAATTAAAACAGCTTGAGTTTACAATATTCATGTCCATGTCTATTATTTGATTCTGTCGCCCACTAAAACCCTTTTAAATTAAAAAAAAACATTTGCGATTTGGGGCAAATTTACGTGTGCGATTATATACGATTAATCAAGATTAATTATTACACAGCCTCTAATTAATTGGATTAATTTTTTTATTCGAGTCCCACCCCTAATATATATATATATATAGATTTGTATATATACTCAGCAAAAAAAGAAACGTCCTCTGACTTTGAACTGTTTTTACTTTCAGTAAACTTAATGTGTAAATATTTGTATGAACAGTAAAAGAGTCAACACCATAAGACATAAACTAAAAATGTTTCACAATGTGTCCCTGAATGAAGGGAGGCTCAAAATCAAAAGTACCAGTCAGTATCTGGTGTGGCCACCAGCTGCTTAAAGTACTGCAGTGCATCTCCTCCTCATGGACTGGACCAGATTTGTCAGTTCTTGCTGTGAGATGTTACCCCACTCTTCCACCAAGGCACCTGCAAGTTCCTGGACATTTCTGTGGGGAATGGCCCTAGCCCTCACCCTGCGATCCAACAGGTCCCAGACGTGCTCAATGGGATTGACATCCGGGCTCTTCCACTGCGAGGATGATCAGCTGTCCTTCCTGTCTCCCTGTAGCGCTGTCTTAGGCGTCTCACAGTGCGGACATGGCAATTTATTGCCCTAGCCACATCAGCAGTCCTCATGCCTCCCTGCAGCATGCCTAATACACGTTCACGCAGATGAGCAGGGACCCTGGGCATCTTTCTTTGGGTGTTTTTCACAGTCGGTAGACAAGTCTCTTTAGTGTCCTGCGTTTTTAGAACTGTGACCTTAAATGCCTACTTTCTATAAGCTGTTAAGGTCTTAACGACCATTCCACAGGTGCATGTTAATTAATTGATTATGGTTAATTGAACATGCATGGAAAACATTGTTTAAACCCTTTACAATGAAGATCTGTAAAATTTTTTGGATTTTTAAAACATTATTGTTGAAATACACAGTCCTGAAAAAGGGACGTTTCTTTTTTTGTTGAGTATATATGTGTATATACAGTATATATGTATATATGTGTGTGTGTGTATATATATGTGTATATATATGTTTATATATGTGTGTGTGTCTGTGTGTATATATATATATATGCCAGCAACACTCATGACAATGACACAACAATTACATTGTCATTCATGTTACGTTATGATTAAAATGTTTCCTTTTCTTTTTACTTCTGCTGCCAAACGTGGGTATTTTGCTATATATATATATATATATATATATATATATATATATATATATATATATATATATATATACATACAGTGGTGTGAAAAACTATTTGCCCCCTTCCTGATTTCTTATTCTTTTGCATGTTTGTCACACAAAATGCTTCTGATCATCAAACACATTTAACCATTAGTCAAATATAACACAAGTAAACACAAAATGCAGTTTTAAATGATGGTTTTATTATTTAGGGAGAAAAAAAAATCCAAACCTACATGGCCCAGTGTGAAAAAGTAATTGCCCCCTAAACCTAATAACTGGTTGGGCCACCCTTAGCAGCAATAACTGCAATCAAGCGTTTGCGATAACTTGCAATGAGTCTTTTACAGCGCTCTGGAGGAATTTTGGCCCACTCATCTTTGCAGAATTGTTGTAATTCAGCTTTATTTGAGGGTTTTCTACCATGAACCGCCTTTTTAAGGTCATGCCATAGCATCTCATTTGGATTCAGTTCAGGACATTGACTAGGCCACTCCAAAGTCTTCATTTTGTTTTTCTTCAGCCATTCAGAGATGGATTTGCTGGTGTGTTTTGGGTCATTGTCCTGTTGCAGCACCCAAGATCGCTTCAGCTTGAGTTGACGAACAGATGGCCGGACATTCTCCTTCAGGATTTTTTGGTAAACAGTAGAATTAATGGTTCCATCTATCACAGCAAGCCTTCCAGGTCCTGAAGCAGCAAAATAACCCCAGACCATCACACTACCACCACCATATTTTACTGTTGGTATGATGTTCTTTTCTGAAATGCTGTGTTCCTTTTACGCCAGATGTAACGGGACATTTGCCTTCCAAAAAGTTCAACTTTTGTCTCATCAGTCCACAAGGTATTTTCCCCAAAGTCTTGGCAATCATTGAGATGTTTCTTAGCAAAATTGAGACCAGCCCTAATGTTCTTTTGCTTAACAGTGGTTTGCATCTTGGAAATTTGCCATGCAGGCCGTTTTTGCCCAGTCTCTTTCTTATGGTGGAGTCGTGAACACTGACCTTAATTGAGGCAAGTGAGGCCTGCAGTTCTTTAGACGTTTTCCTGGAGTCTTTTGTGACCTCTCAGATGAGTCGTCTCTGCGCTCTTGGGGTAATTTTGGTCGGCCGGCCACTCCTGGGAAGGTTCACCACTGTTCCATGTTTTTGCCATTTGTGGATAATGGCTCTCACTGTGGTTTGCTGGAGTCCCAAAGCTTTAGAAATGGCTTTATAACCTTTACCAGACTGATAGATCTCAATTACTTCTGTTCTCATTTGTTCCTGAATTTCTTTGGATCTTGGCATGATGTCTAGCTTTTGAGGTGCTTTTGGTCTACTTCTCTGTGTCAGGCAGCTCCTATTGAAGTGATTTCTTGATTGAAACAGGTGTGGCAGTAATCTGGCCTGGGGGTGGCTACGGAAATTGAACTCAGGTGTGATACACCACAGTTAGGTTATTTTTTAACAAGGGGGCAATTACTTTTTCACACAGGGCCATGTAGGTTTGGATTTTTTTTTTCCCTAAATAATAAAAACCATCATTTAAAAACTGCATTTTGTGTTTACTTGTGTTATATTTGACTAATGGTTAAATGTGTTTGATGATCAGAAACATTTTGTGTGACAAACATGCAAAAGAATAAGAAATCAGGAAGGCAAATAGTTTTCACACCACTGTATATATATATATATATATATATATATATATATATATATACAGGTATATACAGTATATATATATAAATATATATATATATATATAGATAGGTATGACAACAACACTCATATCAATGACAAAACAATTACATTAACAATCATCTTACGTTATTTTTAAAATATTTCCTTTTCTTTTTCATAACAACAACAACATTTATTTATATAGCACATTTTCATACAAAAAATGTAGCTCAAAGTGCTTTACATAATGAAGAATAGAAAAATAAGAGACACAGTAAGAAAATAAAATAAGTCAACATTAATTAACATAGAATAAGAGTGAGGTCCAATGGCCAGGGGGGACAGAAAAAACAAAAAAACTCCATATGGCCGGAGAAAAAAAAAATAAAATCTGCAGGGATTCCAGGCCATGAGACCGCCCAGTCCCCTCTGGGCAATCTACCTAACATAAATGAAACTGTCCTCTTGTATTTATGGTTTTCATGGAAGGATTTGATGATGATGATGATCACGTGGACTTCTGGCTTTTAGTCCATCAATGTTGAAACATCATGGTGCTTTGAGTAGGTTGGTGGTGGCGCAGGCCGCCACCACAGAGAAACCAGAAAAAGAAACAGAAGAGAGAGTAGGGGTCAGTACGGATTTTAGAGCCACCATGAATAGTTATTATGATGAATTGAACATATAGAGTATCAGGATTAAGATAAAGTGAAGTTATAAAAAGGCCATGTTAAAGTAATGTGTTTTCAGCAGTGTTTTAAAGTGCTCCACGGTATTAGCCTGACGAATTCCTATCGGCAGGCTATTCCAGATTTTAGGTGCATAGCAGCAGAAGGCCGCCTCACCACTTCTTTTAAGTTTAGCTTTTGGAATTCTAAGGAGACACTCATTTGATGATCTAAGATTACGATTTGGAATATAGGGTGTCAGACATTCCGATATATAAGATGGAGCGAGATTATTTGAGGCTTTATAAACCATAAGCAGTATTTTAAAGTCAATTCTGAATGACACAGGTAACCAGTGTAGCGACATCAAAACAGGAGAAATGTGTTCGGATTTTCTTTTCCTAGTTAGGATTCTAGCAGCTGCATTCTGCACTCATTACAAATGATTTATGTCTTTTTTTGGGTAGTCCTGAGAGCAGTGCGTTACAGTAATCTAATCGACTAAAAACAAAAGCGTGAATTAATTTCTCAGCATCTTTCAATGATATAAGAGGTCTAACTTTTGCTATGTTTCTTAAGTGAAAAAATGCTGTCCTAGTGGTCTGATGAATATGCGATTTAAAATTCAGATTACAGTCAACGGTTACCCCTAAGTTTTTTACTTCCGTCTTAACTTCTAATCCTAATGCGTCAAGTTTATTTCTGATAACCTCACTGAATTCGTTTTTGCCAATCAATACAATTTCAGTTTTCTCTTTATTTAACTTGAGAAAATTACTATTCATCCATTCAGAAATACCAGTAAGACATTGTGTTATTGATTCGAGAGAGTCGGTGTCATCAGGTGCTACTGATAAGTACAGCTGTGTGTCATCAGCATAGCTGTGGTAGCTCACGTTGTAAGTTGAGATAATCTGACCTAAAGGGAGCATATAGATTGAGAAAAGCAGCGGACCCAGGATAGAGCCTTGTGGAACACCATATAGAATATCATGCGTGTTTGAGTTGTGATTACCACAACTAACAAAGAATTTTCTCCCTACCAGGTAGGACTTTACCACACTACTTCTCCGCTGCGAAGCGCGGGTATTCTGCTATATCATTATAAAGCAACAATGTTGTGCAAGCTCACACCTCACTAGCTCAAAGTTCAGGTCACACAGACTAAAATGAATAAATTCACATTCATAGTTCATTTCAATTTTGAACTAGTTCATTTTCAATTAATTTTGTATTTTTTAAGGATTGAGAATAAATAACACGAGTGTACTTTTTTCAATTTTGCATGACTTATATTAGGCTATTATAGTTGTGACAAAAGTTGCTATACCAGCACTCAACCCAGCACAGACAGATGCAGTAGGCACACTGATAAAACAAATAAATGTTTTATTTTTCTTTCCTTTGCCTGTGGGCAACGCCTTCCCCATTATCACAGGCACAATACAGTCCCAAATAAGCACAAACCCACACAATTCTTCTTCTCCTTTCTCTTTCTCGTTTATCCACCACTCCTCTCCGGCAAGCTTTATCCACTACCACCCGACTCTAGCTCCCATAGTGGTGGTTGCTGGCTCCTTTTATAGCCCACCCGGAAGTGCTACAGGTGTTTGACAAACTATTTCTGGCTGCACTTCCAGGTTGGCAGAAGAGCCACCCACTCTGACTCAGGAGCAACTGCAGCACCCCCTGGTGGCAACCCCGGATCCCAACTGGGTTGTAGAGAACTCCAACTCCCATGGAGCCCTGTGGGAATCCGAGGCACCACTGCCAACCAGGGGGGCTGCCATCTAGCGTCAAGGAGGGATAAAATACAATAATTATGAAGACTTTTTTTATTAAAATACACTTTATTGAGTTATACCCAGCAACAAACACATATAACCATATACTGTATGCTAATATCCTCCCGGTCAAAAAAGATATTAAATAGATGCAAGTATACATATAAATTACTGCTCTGTTTCCAACCGTGATGGTGACTGTGGTACCAGTGTGTAGGAGAACTAACCTATTACGCTGCCG
The DNA here is from genome assembly GCF_016835505.1 of Polypterus senegalus. Lineage (NCBI taxonomy): Eukaryota > Metazoa > Chordata > Cladistia > Polypteriformes > Polypteridae > Polypterus > Polypterus senegalus. The sequence continues at coordinate 218,641,255 of NC_053155.1, read as the reverse complement.
GTCAAAATTTGCGTCACATATTGCATGTCCAACAGGGAAAAATATAAAGTGGGCTTGTGAAGTACAACGTACAACGTTTTCCTAAAAACAAAAGTGGAGCTTCACCATGTGCTTGTGTCAGCAGGGGTGCAGCTTAAACATAAGCAGGCAGACACAAACAGTGCCTATTTGATTTTATGTTATTTTTTCCAAATACAAATAAATGGCAAAAAAATTGTACGAAATAAATATTTGTAAAAATCCACTATTTGTGCTTATCTGAATACCGTATTCGGATTCGGCTCCACCCCCACATTACAGGGTAAGACAAAACGTTTAATCTGGACTTAAACAGATCCAGAATGTCACATAAAACTGAACTAGCTCACATTCAAGTTCTTCAATTGCAAATACGTTACGTTAAGTTCACCATTCTTAGAAAAATGAGCTTGTTCAATGAACGCACTCTTTTGAACTAGTTCATGCACAACACTGTAAAGCAACATTAATAAAATCACTCTAAAACTGATGGTAGCAAAACTAGGAAATGCATTTGACAAGAGACTTTAAAGGTTAAAAAATGTATTTGAAAAAGGTTCTTATTAAAAATTTTAAAGTCTGAGTGCAGAGCTGTGTCAGACTGGTGTTCAGTCCACAGAGGTCCTTGTCAGTTTCTTTGGGCTATACTCCTTCTCAACTCTCCTTGCTTTTTTCTGTCCTGCTCTGCTCTGCATGCTTTCCTTCCTCTCTTCTTTTCTGCCCCGTATGTACTCAAATTAAAGGCCTAACGTCATGTCACATTAACAATGATAGCAAGAATAATCAATCAGCGTTTGCCTTTGTAAGGCTGTTTGTCCATTCTGATCCTAATTACCCAGGGTTTAATAAATTAACTATCTGTTTAAGATTCTAAAAGAATGATCTAAAAGATACAAGGTCCAAGTCAGTAAAGATACAGAATTTAAAATCAATCTATAGCACTTATTTAAAAATATACACAGTTTGTTTAACAGTGGATTAAAGAGTCCACAGTTAAAAAAAGTTCAAAGTATCTCTGTTCAAATAAAGTCAAAATGTCTGGGTTTTCTAATTGCTGGCTGTTTATTTAGGTGTCCTTATTCCTGGCAGGTTAATCAATGTTAGCTCACACAGTTCACATTTTGAGTTCTTTTTTCAGTCCATTTTCTCTTTTTATATACAGTATTGATTAAAGGACAGTTCGGTATTGCAAGTTTTGAACATTACAATGGATTATATTTAAATGAATGCACTCTATATACAGCAGAGTGCAAAAGTATTCAATTTCCTTAAAAGTCATCTAATATTTTGCATGACAAAAGATTTGCACATATATTTATCCATTCAGTATTTTAATGTGAACTCTTATGCTATAAAAATACTTTCAAAAAGTCAAAATTAACCATTATTTGTAGATATTTAACTGAAGAAGAAAACCCCAAAAGTTAGTGTTTGCATAAGTATTCAAGCCCTACACATTAGTACTTTGTTGAGAACCCTTTTGCTGCAATAGCAGTCTTAATACTGAAAGGATAAATATGATGACTTTTAAGGGGATTGAATATGTTTGCATACCACTGTATAACATATTCAAATAGCTAAGATGGTAGTTACCCATACCTAGTAATTTTCACACATAGCTTACTGAATATGCAAAATGTGTGGTTATTTAACAGAGTTTCGAGAAACTTTTACCCAGAAGTTGTCTGCAAGAAGAACACCTCCAGCACTCTGCCAAACCAGGGCTGCAATCATCAACATTCTCCACTAAAGAGTTGGATGATGGTTGTACTGTTCCAATGGCTTCTCTTCAGCCTGGATTTGTAGTTATAAATGACTAGCAAAATACCCGCGCTTCGCAGCGGAGAAGTCGTGTGTTAAAGAAGTTATGAAAAGAAAAGGAAACATTTTAAAAATAACGTAACATGATTGTCAAAGTAATTGTTTTGTGTATTTGGCGGCAGCGTCACAAAGTTGTTTTCGTCTAGCTGCATCAGAAAATGTACCATGACGTCTGACACGCCTCCTTTTTAGTGTTTTCTCACAGCTTGGATTGCTGCTGTCGTAACCAGTTTGAGTCTACATATATATATATATATATATATATATATACAAAGTATATATATATATAAATATCTACATATACACATATAAATATATATACACATATTTATATATACATACCTATCTACATTATATATACACACACATACATACACACACACAAATTATACAGTATATATGTGTGTGTGTGTGTGTGTGTGTATTATTGTGTGTGTCTATATGTGTGTGTATAGCTTTGGTCACTGACTGCAAGGGAAAAAAAATAAAATGTAGTCTATAAGTTATTAAACAGTAAAACATTAACGTTTTAAGAAGTAAAGCTACATTGAGCACTACTGGAGTGGTTTCGGGTAAACTACATTTTAAAGACAGTGTAACACAACAGGCAAGTAGTACTAACAGCAGCTAAAATTTATATGGATCATCTCTCAGTAGTAAATCCCTTTTGAAAGGCGCTACACGACGGCTGTGGTATAGAAATTACATTTTCTGTGTGAACGTCCAAATTTCTGCCTCTGGTAATGTGCCTTACCGGCATTACCAGCAATTAAAGAAAATTAGTTTTGTTTCCTCTGCAGTGTTAAGAGAGAAATGCTTTGGTTTGGGATAAAAGGAAAAAAGGTGTAAAGAAAGGAACGATGCCTTTTTCATTTATATAGTGTAGAGAGATGTCTTCGTTGACGATATGAGTGCCTTTTGGGGACTGTCGCGGTGGGTCTTTTGTAGACTGGTGAGACGTCACTGCCATTAACCAGCTGGGATGGCACTGTCGGTCCTCGACTCCTGTGCGTGTCTTCCGCGACCTCATAATAGTATACGTGCAAAAGAAAGTGAAAAGCGCCTTAATATTAGTTTGCCGCGGTCTAGAAAAGGGATCCCGTGTTTGCAGTTTTCTGCGCTATAGTTCAGGGGAAGAAGGAAAAAAGTTAAAAGTGCTCACTTTGACTTAAGGCAGAAACGCAGTCAGCGTCTCAAAGGCCAGCACAGCTATGTGTGTGCACCGGCTGCTCGACTTTTGCAGGGCAGGAGACGCCACTTTTTGCAGACACGTTCACGTGATCAAAAGTCTCCGCGCCCTTTGGAGGTCATTCATATATATATATAACTGATCACCCATTGGCCTCGCTCACTGAGTGCAAGGGAAAAAAATAAAATGTAGTCTATAAGTTATTAAACAGTAAAACATTAACGTTTTAAGAAGTAAAGATACATTGAGCACCACTGGAGTGGTTTCGGGTAAGCTACATTTTAAAGCCGGTATAACATAACAGGTAAGTAGTACTAACAGCAGCTAAAATGTATATGGATCATCTCTTGGTAGTTGATCCCTTTTGAAAGGCACTACACGACGGCTGTGGTATAGAAATTACATTTTCTATGTGAACGTCCAAATTTCTGCCTGTGGTAATGTGCCTTACCGGCATTACCAGCAATTAAAAGAAAATCATTTTTGTATCCTCTGCAGTGTTAAGAGATAAAGGCTTTGGTTTGGGATAAAAGGAAAAAAGGTGTAAAGAAAGGAAACTTGCCTTTTTCTTTTATATAGTGTAGAGAGAGGTCTTCGCTGACGATATGAGCATTGCGTTGGGTCTCGTGTAGACTGGAGAGATGGCCCTGCCATTAACTGGCCGGGATGGCACTGTCGGTCCTCCACTCCTGTGCATGTCTTCATACCGACCTGACAACCTCATAATCGTATACGTGTAAAAGAAAGTGCAAAGCGCCTTAATATTAGTTTGCCGTGGTCTAGAAATTGGATCCCGTGTTTACAGTTGTCTGGGCTATAGCTCATGGGAAGGTGGAAAAAAATTAAAAGTGTTTACTTTCACTTAACACTAGAATTACCAGAGCCTACGAAAAAACTCGTAATTCCGTCCCACCTTAAACTGCTTCTTAAATCCCTTCACACCTCTCCGCCAGCGCCCTTTGTCTTCTAAATGTGCTGATAAAGAGAAGCCGGCTATTCCATCCCCCCACCAATTTAGAACGTGCACGAACTTCTCTCAGCTCATGCCTTGATTGAGTATCTGGGAGTGAAGTGGAGTTTTAGAGTGAAATAATAGATCGTTGTTTGGAACACACGCATTTCATGTCTGTTCCGTTTCTACAGTAATCTGTGTCAACACATTGTTAAAACAGAAACTTTTTTTATATTCTAGTAGTAGATGACAAAATGTAGGCATAAACTATATAATGTATGAAGCCTGAAGTCCAAATAGCAAAGAAACATTTTCACAAGAACAACACAATTGCACTTTTATTCAAACATATAACTGCAGAAAGAAAAAGCCGCCTTAACATGCGACATTGACACCAGTTTACTATAACTGACTCCGTGGTTCAATAGATACAGCCCGCTTGGAATCAAGGGTCAGGGTTCGATCCTCGCCCCTCCTTTTGAGAAGTAAACTGTTCTTAGTCTTACTGTTTTAGAATAAAAACATACATTTGATTTCAGTCTGTAACAGCCGGTGCAATTTATGATCTTTGTAAAGGTTAGCTTTTTTTTTATTCACTTTTCACTCTCTCAGTCGCGTTCAGAATCAATCCATACAACCCCATCTGACACGGCTGTTTTCACTAAAGGCGCTATAGCTCTGCAGTGTACCACGATGCATACTAACGCCCCGGTTCTGACACACAAGCGCTGGCGAAGCTGCCTTCTTCGTATCTCACCGTCACTTGCTTTTCTTTTTATTCAGTTTTATTGAGTGTTCCTGCCAGTCCCGCATGTTGCTGTATGCTTTTCTTTTGCACCCAGGACATGCAGAAGAAAGAATGGTAAAGACCAGTAACCGGGCTATATGCAATCATCAGACACTCCCCATCTGCCCGTGTCGTTCAAACACAGGAACATATATTGGTGTAAAAGTATAACAAAAGTGCACTTTTATTCAAGTGCACTTTTTCCATCGCCTTTTCCTGTAAGAAGCAGTGTACACACTTCTCTCTATGCTGTGGTTTCTATTACACACCTGAAAGAAAGACAATATATGTGAAAATATAATGCACTAATGCAATATTATTTGAAAGCGAACAGCGTCAGATGAATTTATGCAGGAACTGGAAATTCTCTGATGCGGGACCTTCCCCCAGGGAAGAAAGTACAGTGTCAGGTGCTCATTCAGTGTAATAGAAACCATAGCACAGAGAGGTGTGTACACGGCAACAAGTACACGTGTCGTAAATGTAGGAAGGACGGTCCTTGGGTGTGTGGGAACTGTTAATATTTGAATGTGATGATTTTATATAGCACGGAATGAAAATCTGCACTTCTTAGCATTGCACCATGCAAGATGTCGTATCAATCGCCTACTGTATCTTGCTTTCTTTTTCTTGGTTATACAGGTAGTTTTGAATAAAAGTGCACTTGTTTTGTTTGCGAAATGAAGTGTCTGCGTGCACTTTTCGTGGCATTACGTGTATTTTTGAGCATGCCCGTTTGAGCAGTATAAAAGTATTGAAAAGTATAACAAAACAACGGGCAGATGGGGAGTGTCTGATGATTGCATATAGCGCCGAACTTACTGCTCTTTACTATTCTCTCCTCTGCGTGCCCTGGAGTACAAAAGAAACAGAATACAGGCGCTATAGCTCTGTGCTGTACCACGATGCATACTAACGCCCCCCCCGGTTCTGACACACAGGCGCTGGCGAAGCTGTCTTCTTCGTATCTCACCGTCACTTGATTTTCTTTTTATTCAGTTTTATTGAGTGTTCCTGCCAGTCCCGCATGTTGCTGTATGCTGGATATGTTCATATGTATTGTCTCTTTCTTTCAGGTGTGTAATAGAAACCACAGCATAGAGAGAAGTGTGTACACTGCTTCTTACAGGAAAAGCGATGGAAAAAGTGCACTTGAATAAAAGTGCACTTTTGTTATACTTTTACACCAATATATGTTCCTGTGTTTGAGCGACACGGGCAGATGGGGAGTGTCTGATGATTGCATATAGCGCGAAGTTGGTCTTTACCATTCTTTCTTCTGCATGTCCTGGGTGCAAAGAAAAAGCATACAGCAACATGCGGGGACTGGCAGGAACACTCAATAAAACTGAATAAAAGAAAAGCAAGTGACGGTGAGATCGAAGAAGGCAGCGCCAGCGTTTGTGTGTCAGAACCGGGGCGTTAGTATGCATCGTGGTACACTGCAGAGCTATAGCGCGTCTTTAGTGAAAACAGCCGTGTCAGATGGGGTTGTATGGATTGATTCTGAACGCGACTGAGAGAGTGAAAAGTGAATAAAAAAAAGCTAACCTTTACAAAGATAATAAATTGCACCGGCTGTTACAGACTGAAATCAAATGTATGTTTTTATTCTAAAACAGTAAGACTAAGAACAGTTTACTTCTCAAAAGGAGGGGCAGGATCGAACCCGTGACCCTTGATTCCCAAGCGGGGCTGTATCTATTGAACCACGGAGTCAGTTATAGTAAACTGGTGTCAATGTCGCATGTTAAGGCGGCTTTTCTTTCTGCAGTTATATGTTTGAATAAAAGTGCAATTGTGTTATTCTTGTGAAAATGTTTCTTTGCTATTTGGACTTCAGGCTTCATACATTATATAGTTTATGCCTACATTTTGTCATCTACTACTAGAATATAAAAAAGTTTCTGTTTTAACAATGTGTTGACACAGATTACTGTAGAAACGGAACAGACATGAAATGCGTGTGTTCCAAACAACGATCTATTATTTCACTCTAAAACTCCACTTCACTCCCAGATACTCAATCAAGGCATGAGCTGAGAGAAGTTCGTGCACGTTCTAAATTGGTGGGGGGATGGAATAGCCGGCTTCTCTTTATCAGCACATTTAGAAGACAAAGGGCGCTGGCGGAGAGGTGTGAAGGGATTTAAGAAGCAGTTTAAGGTGGGACGGAATTACGAGTTTTTTCGTAGGCTCTGGTAATTCTAGTGTTAAGGCAGAAGCGCAGTCAGCATCTCAAAGGCCGGCACAGCTATGCACGCGCGTGCGCGCCAGCTGTCCGACTTTTGTAGTATTTTTGCAGTGCAGGAAACGCCACTTTTTGCAGACACGTTCACGTGATCAAAAGTCTCTGCGCTCTTTAGAGGTCTTGCTTTCTCTGCGTACTGCGTTCATAGTCAGTTCACGTGAGCCGCTCAGAGTACATGCATCGAAGCTTCTGAGCTGTGCCTGTGCTATCTCATGCGATCTCGCGATGTCCACGGCTTTATTTAATGTTAGTTAAGAACCGGCACTTAAAAGTTTCTCGCTACAGCAATTTTAACTCTGTTACAAAGTGATCCAAAGTCTCGTTTATACCTCGTGTCTTCTCATTAAACTTGTATCTCGCGAATAAAGTATTCAGCGTTTTTCTTCAGCACTCTTTGGGAGCTCTTCCTTCTTTTCTACGTACTGCGGTCACAGTCAGTTCCGCGTGATTACGTGGAGGCGTGATGATGTCACACGCAGCTCCGCCCCCACGGCCATCGAGCTAACGTCCATTACAATATATGGAGAAAAATAGGTTCCAGTTATAACCATTACGCGTAGAATTTCGAAATGAAACCTGCCAAACTTTTGTAAGTAAGCTGTAAGGAATGAGCTTGCCAAATTTCAGCCTTCTACCTACACGGGAAGTTGGAGAATTAGTGATGAGTGAGTGAGTCAGTGAGTGAGTGAGTCAGTGAGGGCTTTGCCTTTTATTAGTATAGATTATACTATAAATGTGTGTTGGGAGTGAAAGCTGCATTTTCAAGCAGATTCAATATATATTTAAACGCTTTTACATCATATTTTTCTCATCTGACTATTGCCACCACTTACTGGTTACTGAAAGGGTATATATACATGTTCATGTATGTCCTGCATTTCAAAAAAATGAACACATTCCCACGCTGAAAAAAAGGGAAATGGCAGGTTGTTACATTTACAAGAATGTAGTTACTTTATATTGCATGTATTGTTTATGTTCTACTTTTGAACATAACTCAATCATGTTTAATTTATTGAATCTTGTGGGATGTGCAATATACTAATTTCAGTCATTTAGTTAGAAGTCAAAATAGTTATATTTAGTTCTCACCGGAAATTAATACGCAGCAAGCGGATTTATCATCAGCAGAGGTTGGATAACTTGGCGGTAAAGTCATGTGACTTTCAAAGGCGCAACAGGTTATTCGTTTGAGTTATTGTCGCTGGTTAAGAGCAAAAGGTTAGTGAAATAAAAGTTAAAAAGATAAAAACACACACACACAAAGAGAAATATTTAGATATTCATTTAAAATGCTTAATCACACAGACTGACATTACTCCATTTTGTGTTTTTTCTTGTATTCTCTTTTTCTGTTTTATCAAGGCTGACACGGTGGTGCAGTGGTAGCGCTGCTGCCTTGCAGTAAGGAGACCCAAGTTTGCTTCTTGGGTCTTCCCTGTATGGAGTTGCTTTATTGACATGAGCCATGTTTATTTAACATAACATAATTAACTGAGAATGAAAAAGTTTCATTCATTTTATATTAAAATATCATGTAGTTTCATCCATCCATCCATCCATGTGGAGGTGGAGGTGCTTTGTGCACATTATTCATCCATCCATTATCCAACCAGCTATATCCTAACTACAGGGTCACAGGGGTCTGCTGGAGCCAATCCCAGCCAACACAGGGTGCAAGGCAGGAAACAAACCCCGGGCAGGGTGCCAGCCCACCACAGGGCACACACACACCCACATTTCAGAATATAATAATTTAGTGCATTAAGCATAATTAAATTATTTTTGATAAAAACAATTTTATTATGTGCAAATGATGTACATATTTTTTTTATTTTAGTCTGACATGCCATTTTTTTCAGTGCAGGGAGCAAGTGTCCCTTGTTGGAAATACTACATTCTCTTGTTGTTGAAATTATCAAGGACACTTGTCTTCATTGTATTTAAACCAAGGCTGTGAGCATTCATCAAAAGGAACAATAAATCAAACATGAAGATGGAATAGAAACAAAATTAAAGTAGGGAAGGGCACAGTAAACACAGCAAAAGGCTAGGAGGGTATTCCAAGAATCACACTTATGAAATCGGGACTTAATGAATAAGTGTAACTTGAATCAAGAATGCAAATTGTTTCTTATTAAGTCAGAACGAGTTTAGACAATCCAAGATTATGTACACACATTTGATATTTAAATGATTGCAAGGAATATCTGTCATGGCTCAGAAAGAGATAGGGGAGAGTATAATATCTACCGATCACATACCTGTGACTTTTAGGTATGAAGTTGATGGGATATGTAATAAATTATGGGACAACTTGGAAAAAGTTTTGAATTTTATTTAATTGTAAAACAGATGAACAAATTACAGACAGTGGTGGCCTTTTCACCAGCTGAGCAAGAAATAACACTTGATCTAAAATAACACAAAAAGAAAATGTCTGTGCTATTAAGAAAGTGAGAGAGGCTGCATGGCAATTTATAGCAGATCAATGCCCAAGTACATTACATTTGTGCATTTGTGCATTAAATAATTAAATGTTAACAGTATTATTTAAATATAAAAAGTTTCCTTTGATTTGCTGAGTTTGATTATAAATGTACTAGTTGGTGAATACCACACGTCAAACATTTAAAATGAATATGTATTCAGTAATGTGAAGCATATTTGACAGAATGTGAAAATTAATCAATCAATTAATGTGTTTTATATTTCTAATTAATTTAGATTACTTTGCATAGATCAGTGTTCACTTTGACACTAAAAAGTATTTTTCAAAATAAATCCACTGTGATTCAATATTTAACAAAAATAGAATGTGAAAACTTCCAAGTAGTGAAGCTTTTTCTATGCACTGTATGCTAACATACTATATATTGTGCATTTAGCAACCAAAAAGAAAGCTACTGATACAGACATTTGCTGAGGAATTTTCACCAATCAGAATGGCTGACTGAACAATATGACTGGCCAAACACATGAATGTTATTTAAAAGAATCTCTGCAGTGATGATATGGAACGATTGTATTTTACAAAGGCAGCCTATTACGAGTGTGGCAGCACCGTTATACACATGTAAGTGTCTGTGATGTTTGGAAAGCCTAAAGAACATACCTAGTGTCTTTGATAAAACTTTGGATACATGCATTTTACACAGATTAACTTACAAAGATAAAAACAACCTCATTGATCGCATTATGGTCAATAAATTGCTTTAGTTTAAGGTATTATCTACAGATCTTCTGACACAGAAATTCCTTTCCTAGATCCTCTGAATTCATTGGGCTTTCAAAGAACGTGCAAACCATTAATGATCCTACAGGGCTGTTGAAAGCAAACTAACTTTTTAGGAATTAAATGCAACTGCAAATATATGCATTTATTATTCAAGGGAGATTTATTGTTATATGCATTATTTGTTTAGAGGAAATACTTTTTTTTTTCCTTTTTTAATACCGGGATATGAAAAAAAAGATTCCACTCCTCTAATTTTATATAAAAAGCACTTTCTCGCTTTCCTTTGTGACTTTGATTCCCTTCTGAATTACTGTACTTGTACCTCTTGCCACATGAATGCTTTTTTACTTGTAGAAGGAACTATTGAATTGTACTAACATTTAGTAATTAGAATGCAGTGCAGCCATGTGTAGTTGACAGAATTCATTTTTGAAATACAGGTCAGATGTATCTTGCACACTAAGCTACTGTTAAAACCTTGGTTTTTCCTTGATTTGATCATTTTAATAGATGCTCTTTTTATGATTAAAGCTTATCTTGGGCGCAGAAGCAACACTGCAGATGGCAGATACATTCTCAGCCCATTCAACATTATTTTTTTCATACTCATGCCCTTAAAGCCAGCATACTTGTCAAATGAGTTGTTAAAATAAATAAACTACTACATGAAATCCTCATATACTAAATGTAAATAAATGCTGTGTATTTCAAGGTTATTTCTGCTGTGATAAATTGAAATGCATATACATACAGTGGATCTATTTTATTTTTCAGTGCTTTATTGCATATTAGATTTAATTTTAAATGAATACATTTGCCAATTTTACCCATCAATCTACAGTAAGCTGAAAATCCCATTATTGCAAACTGAAATGTTTACGTAAAAATTTGTACATATTTTAAAAGCCAAAAACTGATATTTCTCATTCATATAGGTAATCAGACCATTCTCTGTGGTCCTCCAAATTGTAATCAGGTATATCATGTTTGCATTAATTATCCCTTGTGATGTGTCTAGAATTTAATTATAGCCCATCTTTGGCAAATTGAATTGATGGGACATACAGTAGTTTAGAAAGGCACACACCTGTGTATCCCACAATTACCACTATGTCAGGGTAAAAACCAAACCATGGAGGCCAAGGAACTTTCTGTAGACCTCTGTGATAAAATTATAGGGCAGAAAATATCAAGGCAAGGGTTTAAAACCATTTCTAAATGGAGCACAGTGGTCTCAATAACTGTGAAATGGAAGAAGTCTGGGACCACTAGGATTCTACCTGGCCCAACTTAGTAACAAGGCAAGAAGTGCCTTGGTCTAGAAGGTTGCCAAAATACCAATGGTCACTCTAATAGAGGTTCAAAAGTATTCTGTTACATTGGGATAACTTGTCGGAAGGACAACCTTCTCAGTAGTGCTCCATTAATCAGGTGTTTTTGGTGGAGTGGACAGATGGAAGCTACTCTTGAGTAAAAAACATATTACAGTTTAAAGGACTGTGAGAGCATGAGGAAAAGATTATTTAGTTTGATGGGACAAAAATTAAAACTCTTTGGATTAAACTTCAATCCAGGCACTGCTCATTATCTTCCTATCATTATCCCCACAGTGAAGCATGGTGGTGGCAGCATCATGCTATGTGTGTGCCTCTCACCAGCAGGGAGGTTGGTTAGAATTAAGAAAAGGATTAATGCAGCAAAATACAGAAAAGTCCTTAAGGAAAACGTACTCCAAAGTGCATGCAACCTTAGACTGGGGCAATGGTTTACCTTGTAGCACAATTACAACCTAAAGCATACAGCCGAGACTTTGTCATTATGGGTTTGATCACGAAAAATGGCAAATTTATCCAATTAGAATTAAATATATATACAGGGTATGTGTATTTTAATGACCTCTTGGGCCTAGCCATCAGCAGTGTGTCTATTTGCAGAGAGAATGTCGACCTTGTCGAGAGGTTTACTTACCTTGGCAGTGACATTCATGTCTCTCGTGACTCTTCCTATGAAGTCAGTAGACAGATTGGTTAGAAGAGCATGGAGGGTCATGAGGTCGCTGGAAAGAGGTGTGTGGCGCTCCTGATATCTATGCAAAAGGATGAAGGTCCAAGTCTTTAGAGTCCTGGTGCTTCCTGTCTTGCTACATGGTTGCGAGACATGGACACTATCCAGTGACCTAAGAGGAAGATTGTACTCCTTTGGTACTGTGTCTCTCCGGAAAATCCTTGGGTACCATTGGTTTGACCTTGTGTCTAATGTGCGGTTGCTCATGGAGTCCCAAATGAGGCACATTACCTGCATTGTGAAGGAGCGTCAGTTACAGCAGTACGGCCATGTGGCGTGTTTCCCTGGGGGTGTTCCAGCTTGTAAGATCCTCATTGTTGGGGGCCCGAGTGGCTCGACCAGGCCAAGGGGTCGACCACATAACACCCGGCCTGTTCAGGTCAGACAGAGGGTCATTTCTGGAGGGTGGGACTGGACCATGTGTCTGCCTGGGGGGTTGCCAACCAGGATCCTGAGGTGTTTCGTCATGTAGTGGGTGCAGCAACACACTGTACCGGTGCATGCTCTCCAACTTGACTTGACTTAATCGTGTATGTGTGTGTGTGTGTGTGTGTGTGAACCTTTAGTGCAGGTTCATATCTGAATAACGACTTCTGGTGGGTTGTGGCTTTTTATCTTTTTATCCTGGAAGAGGCGGAGCTTACTGAAGGAAGCAGAAGCTGGCTCGTGAGCATCTGCACTGCAGATGAAGAATGAGAGGTGGTCAGTGGCATTGTCCACTCTCGATTTACATATATTTGTTATTATTATTTCTTCATTCATTACATTTTTATTGACCTATTTATTATGATGCATTGCACATTGGAGAACATTTAATTTTCTATTCTGTTCATAAACTGCCATGAACCAAATTGTAAAGTCTCATTTGTGTGCCTCACTCTCCATTGGTTTGCCCAGGTCATGACTTTTAATTTCCTGAGTTTAAGGATGTTATGCCAGCTGTTGGGAACACAGGCCATCATATCCACTTTGTTGTTAACATCATGCTAATCAGCTTAACATCTTTACTTTAAAAATGTTAGTTTTATCAATATGTTTCTATATTTGCAGACTAGACATTTTTGGTTTGGAATATTTCCTCTCAAATATAATGTAGAATGTGTCATTTTATACCCCTCAAGGCAGCTTAAAATTAGTTTTGTTTTATTTTCCTAATGCAAAGTTATATTGCTTTAAATTGATTTTGAACAGCAGTAGGTAAAGTGAAAACAAAAATCATGGATTCGACATAATTTAATATAAGTAACATTGTGTTGTTTCTGCAGTTACATAGGTTTCGTCATAAAGTAGGTAAGAATACAAATCTGCTGTTGCAGAAAACCATTTTAAGGAGCACTGGGTATAGGACATTAGGTTAGCGATATTAAGAAAATATGTTTGGTGTTCTATTTGTTCTCATGTTCAAATGTGGTGGAAGATTGCAAAGATCTATACAGAAGAAATAGCAGTTTGCATATCTACTATTGTTTATTAAGTTGTGTATTTTTGTTTGCAAGGTGTGACAGAAGAGGGGATGCTTTATTGGGGATAAATGTTGTAGGATTGTATTTAATAAAGAATCAATAAGTCAAGGGACAGCAAATTAATGAAGGTAATGGGGTGTAGGATCTCTCTTTCTTGTTTTGGCTGGGACACCAAAAATATGAGGAGGTCTGTACATGAACAAGTTCATAATTCTCTGGCTGGTTATGAAGTTTCTATTGCTGCCAAGTGGCATTCATTTGCTCACAGCAGCTAGTGTTTGCCCTGGTTCAAGGACCAACCTCCACCACACAGAGCTCTCTATCTCAGTGTGTGTGAATGTGTGAGGTGCTGCTATGACCTTTCCTGTTGGATTTAGGGTGAAAAACTTAAACTAGTCAGAACTTCTCATTCATAAGATTATTCATTTTAGTTACAGTTAACACCAATACCATAGTACATTAGCTGGTTTGTCCTATCTATTAAGTTACAGTTAATGGTTCTTGGAGTCAAAGTGTATTTATGGTTTGAGGTAGCAATGCTTGGTTCCTTTCCTGGTCAGCATTCTCTAAACACATGGAATAATTTTTCAGCAAGCCTTCTTTTCCTTGTTCAGGTGGACTCCTTCTTTGGCTTTGGTCACACCTTCTGGTTACGGGGGATTTGCACAAAGTGGTCCTGGATGTTAGCAAAGTTTCACCTGCTAAGTCAAGTGGTGATCAGTCAGTGAAAATCGTTAGCAAGGTGAAAGTGTGGTTTACGTACAGTCTGTCTCTCTCCTGCACCTGTCCTTGCGGTCCCTCAACAAGGCTGGACTAATAGCCACCTCATCCAAACTCCAACACAGACAAGTACTCCACCTTTTCAATCCAGCATGATTGGCCTCTGGAGTAAAGGAATTGCTCCAACCTCTCTTGAGGTGCCACACTCTATCAGCTGTGGGGTCTGGCTATGGGCAGTCAAATTATGTCCAGGTCATGATGAAGCATGGTGATAGAAGAGCGTAGTGAAAGAAAAGCATTTAGTTAGGGTGTTACTAGAGTTTTTATGGGGAAGAATAGAGGTTGTGTCATTGGCATCTTGGGTGCACATAAGCCCATCCTCTTGGTTGACCACTGCTGCACAGTTCTTTCCGTCAGTGTTACTCATCCTGGATTTATGGTCCTTTGTTCAGAACTTGAGACCATTTTGTGCCTTTGAGAGAGATGCCCATGGCTGTTACATGGTCTGGAATCAATTGTCTGATCAGATAAGGCTGCATATGCTGCATTCCAAAGGGAGGCCAAGTCAATCAAACTGAGACTTTTAGCTGGTGATAAGAGTGTCTGGCAACAGTTTGTGAAGCCAGGACTTGGGCTCCAGCCTGGTAAAATGGATAATGCCAGTCTGTCCTACAAACCACATATATGTTGTACAGGTTTCCATTGACTTGATCTCTTAGGCTATGGGTATTCTTTCAACTTTACAAAAGCATCTTTGATATTACAGGATGTTTTCATGCAGTCTTAAGCAAGTGGAGCATTTTTTGAAGCAATTATGTGCATATTAGTGCAACTGGACCAAGGTTTCAAATTAACATAAGTACTCTACTGCAACATATACTGTATTTATGACATAAATGAAATGTATGCAATGAACAAACCACTTTAAAGATACATAGGTATATATTGTGAGACACGCCCAGACACCACCAGACTGAGGCCACATCTTTTTAAAAGCACACACTTATTTTCAATTAAGCACAGTCCCGCACATCACACAGTGCTCCCAGCACTAACCACCTCTAATCCGGGCCTTTCTCTCACTGTCTGTGGGCCGCCTTTCCTCTCTCCATGGGAGCTTCATCCTGTTCCCACTCCCAACTCTAGCTCCATGATTGTAGGGAGGCGGCCCCTTTTATTTCCACCTGGATGTGCTCCAGGAGCCTGATGACATCCTTCCGGCAGCACTTCCTGGTGTGGCGGAAACGCTGCTCTTGCACCTGGAAGCACTCCGGGCATCCCTGAAATGATCTTCCTCCATCTTCCCAGGTGTGGCGTAAGTGACTGTTTCCCGAGCTCTCTCAGGCTGGGGGCACCCCCTGGCGGTGGCCACGGGCCCCAAAGGGCTTGAGCCTCCTAGCTTCTATCTCGTGGTCCCGTCAAGATCCAGGGCGGTTGCCCCCTCGTGGCCTGGGGGAAGTATAGGCCAGCTCCCGGTCCTTCCAGGCATCCCGGCTGGGTCTGTCCCCCAGCCTCCTGTGACAATATTTATATATATACGAGGTGTGGCAGAAAAGTAATGAGACTGGCAACTCTGCAAGCGATCTGGCAACGCTGCGCTGTTGTCCTTGATAGAGCACGTGTATCAGTACCCTCCCATAGCTCAGTGCGAGTTTCAACTCCTTCCGTTAACTACGTGATTTTTGTGACTGTTATTAGTGAAGTTGTGTTTTTGGTTGTGCGTCACGCAAAATGGAACAGCGGAATTTGGAGCAACGTTGTGCCATTAAATTTTGTGTTAAGCTTGGAGAATCGGCAAGTGTGACGTTTGAAAAGTTAAAACAGGCCTATGGGGAACATTTTTTATCCCGAGTTCAAGTTTTTCAGGTAGGCCTTCAACTTCGAAAACCAATGAAAACATCAAACGTGTGAACACTCTTGTGAGATCAGACTGTCGTTTAACATTAAGAATGTTGAGTGAACAATTAAATTTGAACAGATTTACCGTTCATCAAATTTTGACTGAACATTTGCACATGCGAAAGGTCTGTGCCAAAATGTTGCTGAAAAACCTCACAATTGAGCAGAAGGACAATCGAAAAAACGCATTCCTGTGGTTCCCCAGCCTCCTTATTCACCTGACCTCAGTCCGTGTGACTTTTTCCTTTTTCCTAAACTGAAAAATGTCCTCAAAGGAAAACTTTAGAAAACATCCAAAAGAGTGTAACGGACATGCTGAAGACCATACCGGTTGAAGACTTCCAGCGTTGCTACCAACAGTGGGAACAACGTCTCCATCGGTGTGTAGCTGCCCAAGGGAATTACTTTGAAAGGGATAACATAGATGTTTAAAAAAAAATAAAAACTTTGGTAAATAAAAAATCAGTCTCATTACTTTTCTGCCACACCTCGTATATATATATATATATATATATATATATAAAAATTAAATATAAGTACACATACCATTTACTATTATATAGGTTTGTACCTCTGCAAATCTTTCTGAAAAGGATAATCTTTAAAAATAATGCTTCAAAATAATAAAGTATTTCTAGTTTAAATGAGTACAGAAAGCTTCACTTGCCCCCTATATAAAATAACTATTTGAGTATTTTGTACTGTAGATTTTGTTTAGTGTTCCTTAAGCCAATAACTTTAAAATAACTAACGGTTCCACTATTTTTCTTTTTTTTCCACATGCTTTGCATATTCTGTTTGATCTAAAGACCTTTTAAACCAACCTCATTTTTATAAACTTGCTTTCAACTGTGTATGCTCTTAAAATTGATCAAAAGGCACTGAAGATGCAACTTGACATTTTATTTTAAAGCAAAAAAAAAAGAATTGTTTCAAAACTATATATAAAGAATTATAATATATTCCGCTAAGACATAAAGGAAATATTTAATCTAGAAATTGTAAAAAATAGTTTTATTTAATTTTATACCTGTCAGTGTTTAATAATATTACTAAATTACTTCTTCATATGGAATTATTTAAAAATTTCTATTGTATAACTGTTGGCAGAAAATATTTAGGTTTTATGCACTATTTAATTTCAAATGAATAATTCTAAATGATGGGATGATATACTGTATTATCATTACAGTTTTAATGCTAAATATCTGAAACATCAGTAGGATAACACACTATGCCATATGTTTTAAGAAAGGCCTTTAATAATTTTGTAATACTGTAGCTTCTTCAGTCAAGAGGTCCATATCCTATTAAGCATCAGTGGGTATCAAAAAAGTTGTTTACAGTAGAAATCCAACAAAAGATAATTTGTAGCAACTTTGTAATAAAATGAAATAAACATCCCTGTGTATCCTTTGCTGACTACATGTCAAAAAGGAATTCAGTTTTTTCTGAGTATCAATTATGGACCAACATGATATTTGATAGGGTTTCCTAATAATGTGGTGTCACACACATGCACATGAGAGGCTGTCGATGAACTTAACTCGGGTACCTGTATGTTTTCTCCTTCTTCTACAGACCCTCAAAAGGAAATCCCACCTGACCTCACTTCCAGTTCTAGCCTTGGCTTTACTTCTGTCTCCAACCTTCAGAGCCCTTCCTGGCTACCATCTATAAACTAGCCATATTAACTGTAACTGTCAGTCTATTGAGACTTCTCATATTTTGCCCAATGTTTACCCTTTCTCCAAGTATATGTGTTGGATACCTCAAACCTTTTTCTTGGTTTTGCTGTCTTTCTTACAGTGGCTTTTGATATTGATCTTCCAAACTTAATCAAATTGTCCAGAGTAATATAGCTTAACTGCATTTTCAAAATTAATTCTAAAACCAAAGCCTGCTTGAAAACTGTTAAAAGAGAGCATTTGTTGTGAATAGCACAGAAGCAATACAACAAACAGTCTTGTCCTCTTTTCTCTTAGCATCCCAGACTATAAATATAACACCAGGTCTTGTGATTTGCAGAAATTCTCAGAAGACTCTGTGCTTATGGCTTATGTATCCATAAGGGAGCACTTTGTTTCTTGGTTCAAAGAGAAGTGAATGCCTCTCAACATCAGCAAAACCAAGGAACCGGTTATTGAGTTTTACTGCACCAAACAGCCTCTACGTTAGGCCTGTATTCAAGGAGTAGATGAAGATGTAGTCCATTCCTACACATACTTGGAGGTCCACATCAGAGATAGGCTCGACTGGTTCCATTACAGAGAGGAACTACATAAGAAAGGGCAGAGCAGGCTCTTTTTTCTTAGGAGTGTGCATTACTTTAATGAGGGAAGTGACATCCCTCACATATTCTACTACTCAATCGCTTCAAGTGTGTGTGATGTTAAAACCCTATCCAGCTTTATTTGGACCTGTTAGGTTTATTAAAAAAAAAAATTACATTCATAATTAGCCATGTGCTGCCTTTAACAGTCAAAACAAGACTTCAAGGAGCCCTCCTCCACTTCTCAATTCAGAATAAGACCCTGTGAAATAAATAATTAGTAATAACTAAAGATTTATTATACTTTACAAGGCATTTCTAACTTCTATAGATAGATTGATGGAAGAAAAAAGTGTAAAGTATCTACACAGATGGATTAGAAAGAAAAAATGTTACTGTTGTGCCTTTAGCCACTACTTCAAACAGTACACTAGAAAATTCTTTGTGGTAAGGCCAATGTGAGATCCAAGACTGGAACTCTGTGAGGGCAATTATATATATATATACAGTATATTGCTAGTTTGTGGCCATTTGTTGTACTCTCTTTGAGCTTACTCTACCATCTGTGTCTTTTGTTGTTTGAAGCACAGTGGTGCAGTAATCAGCACTGCTGCCTTACAGCTCAGATAACATTTTTGGCCCCAAACAATGGTCCAGCATAGTTGACAGGCATTTCCTTAGCTCTCTGAGACACTTAAAAGACCATTGCACCTTTATGATCCACTCAAAACTAATCTAGTTTCTCCTTTCCTATTCATTTCAATGCACTTCACAGTGTTCAGCAAGGTTCATTCACCCATAATGACAAAGTCTCGGCTGTATGCTTTAGGTCGTGATTGTGCTACAAGGTAAACCATTGCCCCAGTCTGAGGTTGCATGCACTTTGGAGTACGTTTTCCTTAAGGACTTTTCTGTATTTTGCTGCATTAATCCTTTTCTTAATTTTAACTAATCTCCCTGTTGGTGAGAGGCACACCCATAGAATGATGCTGCCACCACCATGCTTCACTGTAGGGATAATTATAGGAAGATAATGAGCAGTGCCTGGATTGAAGTTTTATCCAAAGAGTTTTAATTTTTGTCCCATCAACAGACATTTCTGTTCTCTCATCACTACTTGTTTTTTCTCTGTTTCTCAGTTTCACATTAGCATACAAAAATTTTCCCTATAACGGACAAATATTAATATTAATGTTTTGCCCCCATATCACCAAGATGTATGTGTTATATTGATTGGCAACTATTTGCACAATGGCGTAAATGTGGGTAGTGGGCGTAAGACAACAGATCAGTTTCTGTTTTAGGGTATGTTGTGATGTGAGATTTTGCATATAAGTTGATAAATATTTTATATGTCTTTATTTATAACTTAGGCAAAACTAAGTCAGGAAAGTGAATTTTAAGACAGAGTTCGGGGAAGTGCTTGAAACAAATGTTTCTCTGCTAGAGTCTTTCTCTTATCATCCACACAAAGCCAGGTTGCTTAACTGCCAAGCTTTACCTCAACAAATGTTTTTTTGTTTTTTTTTGGGTGTTAGGTGTTAAGATGTTCTATTCCCCCATTGGTCTGAAGTATGGCTGTTTGGAAATGGCTTGTATCAGAAGCCTTTAAGTACCCTGCTGCCCTATTAGCTCTAGGGGTTGGACAGAGAATCCATAAATTTGTTCACGCCATTACTTTCTAACTCTTACTGAACTGCTGAATGACCATCTCACACATTGAACTGACAAGAACAACACAATGAAGAGCACAGCTCGGCAGCTATATTGAGACAGGCAATGCGGCCTGTTCTGAAGAAAGCTGACCACAAATGATGTCTTAACTAGAGACATTTTTAAGTAACTAACAAGTCTGTGTGCCGCATAAACTACACATCACCATTTATCTGGTTGTATGGTTGCCAATATTCAAATGTACTTTGCATATTGTTATTATTTATGAATATTACCAATAATACATTCTTTAAATTATAACTTAACTCCAGCTTGTCTTTTACTACACCTAATTGCCTCAGGTTATAGATGTAGAAGGGAAGGTGGGGAGAAGTTATATGGTATAATACCTTATAAACAGTGGTAAGTCCGTTGGATTTGAGGCATTCTGACAAAGGCTACGTATTAATAATACAAAAGGGGAAAGTAGAGCAATATATTACTCTACCAAGACAAAATAGGGTAATTTCTTGCTTTGCCACCAACGCTGCTGTGATAGTCATCAGCTGCTGTAAACATTAAATGGATAAAGCAGGGTAGAAAATCAAGGGGAAGACTTGAGGAAGAATAGTCATTAGGAATAAAAATATTAATAACAATTTGATTCCATATAGGATACTTGTCACCTAAGAGCAGTGTTTTTAACCTTTTACATATAAGCTTATAAATAAATGTTGTGATTCATGTTGTATACATTTATATAAAATTACATGTTTATTAACAATATTTTGTAATAACATACCACTTGCAATATATTATGGTGTACATATAACTCACTTTAATTTAGTGTATTTCATTTACTTTCACGCTCCTCATTAACTAATCTGCAACATGCTTTCCTGATTCCATGTTTCTTTTTGTCGAGTTTACCTTTAACTGTAAACTTTATTTGAACTATTTTGTTCCTTTGATGTTTTAACCTTATACAACAACATGGAAGTATAATACTGTAGATTTCACTCCTTCTTATAACAGGTAACTACTAAAATGCAAAAATATTGTCTATAGAAGAAGTATGGTTTATTTGACAGAGAATATGAAGTTGCATTTTGGCATTATTAAAAGTGATAGAATAGAAAAACAGAAGTTTCAGAACACATTTGTTTGACTTCTAGATCCTTCATCTATCAAATACTATATAGCAGTAGCAAAATAAAATGAATGAATGAAATAAAATGAAACTATACCTTCAGTTTACTGTCTGTCATTATTAGGTCTTTCACCCTCAATACCCTATTTTACTGTTAAATAATTTTTTCCTTTTATGCCTACAACTCAGAGCAATCCCATATGTTGCCCCCAGGGAGAAATGCAAATTTTTCCAATACTCAAGTATCCGTCTGCACACATGGGTTACAATGATAGTATTCAGGATACATTATTGACCTAGTTTACTGCTCAGCAAATAGGGACTATCACGATGACAGTTTAAGAACAAACCCTGCCACAAAGTTTAAACACATTTACTTGTATTGGTCTACATACACAAAACACAAGCATGAATGAGAAAGAAAATACTTGCAAAATATTTAATCTGGGCAGAAAAGTAAGTAATGTTGCATTGTTTTAAAGTTTTTATGATCATTTTAGCTGTCTATCATAAAATGCAAATAAATTTGTCTGTCTTTCAAAATTGACCTTACACAACTTCATGGTATCTCAAAAAATATATATTGTAATTGATGGCACACGGACTAGCATCTCATCCTGGTTGGGGCAAGGTTCCACAGCTGGATGGAAGGCCAGCCCTTCAGAGGCACAGGAAGGAAGGCAAGGACTGTCGTTTCTTAACCAGGAGACAAGCAAACGATGCCAGTGCGGTAGTGGGTACACTAGCATCCTGGCAGGGTTGGACCAAGGAATAATACCCAGACAAGGGGAGACAACCTTCTCTGGGAGATGCTACCTGTGTGGACACCTGCAAGGCATGCTGAGAACTGTACAGCAGCCTTGTCGGGTTCAGTGGGTGCTGCCAGGGGTGCTGTAGGAATCCATCATCCTTACTTGGTGGGACTTTCGTTTGACCCACAGGTACTTAAATAACGATATGCCCTAGCACTGGAAGTACTCCCGAGTCTCAGATGAAAGAAGCTGCTTGAGCTCATCATGGTGAGTTGAAGTTAGATGGAAGAAGGACAAAGCTCACCTGGATGAGTGGAAGCAGAGAGAAAAGAGAAGTGGAAGAATACAAGTGTTTTTGTGACTTGCAAAGCTTTTTGTAAGGTATTGATGACAATAAATGATTGTTGGGGTGGTTGTTTTATTGAGCTGCAACTCTGCCTATTGGTCAGAATATATACTACAATATTTTATATATCTATACTAATAAAAGGCAAAGCCCCCACTCACTCACTCACTCATTACTAATTCTCCAACTTCCCGTGTAGGTAGAAGGCTGAAATTTGGCTGGCTTATTCCTTACATCTTACTTACAAAAGTTAAGCAGGTTTCATTTCGAAATTCTACGCGTAACGGTCATAACGGTCGACAACATCCGCCATGTTAAACTTTCTTATTTATGTCCCCATTTTCACGAAATTTGGTAGGCGGCTTCCCTGCGCTAACCGAAACTGATGTATGTACTTATTTCAATGGTATGACGCCACTGTCGGCCGCCATATTGAACTTTCCAACGTCACTAATTTTCCAACTTCCCATGTAGGTAGAAGGCTAACCCCATCTTCACGAAATTTGGTAGATGGCTTCCCTGCGCTAACCAAAACCGATGTACGTACTTATTTCGGTGGTATGACGCCACTGTCGGCCGCCATATTGGACTTTCCAACGTCACTAATTCTCCAACTTCCCGTGTAGGTAGAAGGCTGAAATTTGGCAGGCTCATTCCTTACAGCTTACTTACAAAAGTTGGGCAGGTTTCATTTGGAAATGCTACACATAATGGTCATAACTGGAACCTATTTTTCTCCATCTACTGTAATGGACTTTAGCTCAATGGCTGTGGGGGGCGGAGCTGTGTGTCACATCATCACGCCTCCCGCGTAATCACGTGAACTGACTGTGAACGCAGTACGTAGAAAAGAAGGTAGAGCTCCCAAAGAGCGCTGAAGAAAAAGGCATACAAGCTTATTCATAAGTGCAGCTACTGCAGAAACAAAGCACGGTGTAAACCGTAAATCTAAATTAAGTTTGTGATGCCTTTGTCAAATACTTTATTCGCGTGATATAAGTTTAATGAGAAGACACAAGGTATAAACGAGACTTTGGATCACTTTGTAAAGGAGTTAAAATTTCTGTAGCGAGAAACTTTTAAGTTCCTATGTCTTAGCTAACATTAAATAAAGCCGTGGACATCACAACGTCACACAAGAGAGCAGCTCACGTGAACTGACTGAACGCAGTACGAGTGATCACTTCCATGCATCAAACCTGTTCAAAAAACGCATTACACAATCAACAAGGTAGGAAAAGAATATGCTCCGAGCTGATCTCCACAGCTAACGTGGTCTTGCAGAAGCAACTTTGTCACGCTGCCACCAAATACTCACAGAAAAATCCATAAGTTAATACACACGCTGTCTCTAGAGTTTCTCCACACTCAATGTATTCCTCGCATCCCCATTATACCCTCTGATCTCCCATTTCAATTCAGATGCCTCCAATTTCCAGTAAGGCTCTGCTTCACGATGACAAGTAATAAGTCTCAGGGACAGACCCTACAAAAGGTTGGCATTGATTTTAGGCAAGATTGCTCTTCTCCTGGACAACTATATGTTGCATTCTCAAGAGTGAGCTCGCGCAGCTTCGTCATATTACAACCGGAGTGCTGAACTGACAATGTGCTATATAAAGAGAACTATAACAATTGTAATAAATGAACAATAAAACAGCGGAGAACCCGTGGATTAAATAAAAAGGCAGCTTCCTTGGAGAAGCAAGGGAAAAGGATGGCCTTATATGTCGTTCGTTTATAAAACAGCGGAGAAGCTGTGCAAAGGCTGCTTCACAAAAAAACAGCGGAGCGCCTTATATGAGCAGGCAGTCAGTTAAAAAAGGGAATCAATAAATATCTATAATCTTAATAAACGAACAAGAAATAGCGTACAAGTCGCGGATTAAATAAAGGAAATGGGTAACGGAACAGTAAAGTAAGTCTCGAATAGCTACACAATAACTTTAACAATCGTAATAAACGAACAATAAAACAGTACAGAACCGCGAAGCAAGCAGAAACGAAGGCAGCTACACAAAAAACAGCAGAGAGCCACACTCTGAATGTATTCCTCGCATCACCGTTATACCCTCTGATCTCCCATTTCAATTCAAATGCCTCAAATTTCCAGCAAGGCTCTGCTTCGCGATGACAATTAATAAGTCTCAGGGACAGACCCTACAAAAGGTTGCCATTGATTTGAGGCAACATTGCTTTTCTCCTGTACGACTATACGTTGCTTTCTCAAAAGTAAGCTCAGTGCACAGCTTGGTCATATTACAACCGGAGTGCTGAACTGACAACGTGGTATACAAAGAGATCCTTAACAGATAGTTATTGGTATATTTTCCCTCAGTTTAAAAAGGTTTTCTATTCTTCTTAATAAAAATTTAAAAGCAATACTTCGTCGCTGCGAAGCACGGGGATTTTGCTATATACAGTATATATATATGTAGATAAGTGTATATATATATATATGTGTGTATGTATATATGTATGTAATTATGTGTATATATTGCCATGCATGCACGAGTAGGAGGCCGCGGACGGATCTTAAACCGCTTCGAAAGACGTTCGCTGGCGGGGAGTGGCGGGGTACTAACCTTTCTCCTTTGTCTTCCAGAAAAAAAGAAGCTCCGCCATCATAGCCTGCCCGCAGTACGTCCACTTCCACCCTTCCTCCGCCATCTTTCCTGAAGTCGGTAGTCCCATCCTCCCTCACGGTTCCTTCCCAGCATTCCTCCACTTCCGGCCCCTCCTCTATAAAATGGCCGACGCCTCTGAAAGGCGTCGCACATATGAACTGTTTTGTTTATATTTTGACCTGTTCTTTTTTGAAATATTGTGGATTGTCTGCAATATACGGGGCCGGGAAAACCCCAAACCTTTATATTGTCTATTGCATCTTTTACAGTGGCGTAGTCGATAGGATTAGAGAGAGATGACTGAAGGGCAAGACCTAAACACAGTGCTGCAGGGGATGAATACCCAGATCCTGGCCCTGCAGCAACCGCAAGCCGCAATCACCCGCGAGTTGAAGGAAACGAAGGCCAGGTTGGCAGAAGCCCGAAGGATAAGACCCGATCCGCCTCGTCCAACGCCTCCGCCTCTGGTGCCCATGACAGAGACGGATGACATCGAGTTCTACCTGGGCATCTTCGAACGGACGGCCACCCGGAATGAGTGGTAGCGTTCCGAGTCGGCGTCCATTCTGGCGCCCTACCTGAAAGGACCCGCGCAGTGGGCTTATTACGACCTCCCCAAGGAGGATGCCGCGAGTTATGACCTCCTAAAACAGGAGATCCTGGCACGCTACGGCATCACGCCAGGCCAGCAGGCGACCGAATGGCGGAGCTGGCAGTTTGACCCGGAGAAGCCGGCCCGTGCACAGGCCTTCGACTTCTGGGGCAAAATGGGACGCTGGTTACGGCCCGAAGGTCCCCAAGCCCGGAAGATCGTAGAACAGGTGGCCTGTGAGGGTCTGGTAAACGCCTTGCCAAGCTCCCTCGCCCAGCAGGTCCGGCGCCATCCTTATAAGGACATGCCAGGCCTCCTGGAAGTCCTGGAGCGTCAGCTTGCGGTCTACCAAGCCGGGGGGTCGGAAAGGCACGCTCGTGGGAACCGACAGGGACGGGTGGCCACCCCCGAGCCCTCTCGACACACTGCGGAAGCACCACAGAGGCCTAAAAAAAACTGGCCTCCCGCGCTGTTACAAGTGCGCCGAGACCGGCCATCTACTGCCGACCTGTCCCCTCAACACCCCAACGGAGCCGATGGACTGCACCTGGGCCACCGCCAAAAGGTACTGTACTCCGTCGCACCCGCTGGCAAGTCCAAACACAGGAGTAGTGTTATTAAACGGGCACTCGGTGGTGGCTCTATTTGATTCCGGCAGCAACATTACAATTGTCGCTCGCCGTTAGGTATTACCGCGACAGTGGCTTACGCAGCACTTGCAAGTCACTTGTGTGCATGGGGAGACCAAGTCTTACCCGCCGCTGTTACATCACATGGAAGGGGCAAGTTTCCAACTTGACGGTCGCGGTGTTGCCCGATCCCCCCTATCCAGTAATTTTGGGACAAGACTGGCCGCACAGGAAAAGCGGTAAGACGAACACTGCTCCCGGGGCCTCGCTAGATCTGGTTATGAGGGGGCGAGGCACCCTTCCCGCGGTCTCCATGCCATGCTCTGAGGCAAGCCAAAATGGCGCAGGCACTTCGGGGGAAGTTTCTCGGGCGACGGACTCTGACCCGGAAGCATCCACCGGGGAAGGGACGAGCCAGGGAACACTTCCGCCAACCCGCTCCCAAGACCCCCTGAGCAATTTGGACCACCAATTTCGGTCCACGCCTGCCTCGTTTAAAAGGGAGCAGTGGAATGACGATTCCCTGCGGTTTGCCCGGAATGCGATTGTTCTTCCAGGCAGCTCACAAGCTGACGGTTCCATGCCACGCGAGCCCTTCTTTGTGCTGGAAAATAATCTGTTGTATCGGGTGGCAACCCACAAGGGTGAGGTGCGGAAATTGTTGCTAGTGCCGCGTACCTTCCGGCGGGAGGTATGTGAACTAGCTCACGCCACCTCCTAGGGCCACCTCGGGCCGAGAACACATTGGAGAGAATCAAGCTCCGCTTTTACTGGCCCGGGATCAACGAGGAGGTCCGGCGCTTCTGTCAATCCTGTCCGGAATGTCACATTCGCCAAATTCCTGGGAGGGACCGCGCTCCTCTCATCCCAGTACCCCTGATAGACATCCCGTTTGACCGAATAGTGGTGGACTTAGTAGGACCCCTGGAACCCTCGAACCGTGGCCACAAGTACATATTGGTCATGGTAGATTATGCAACCCGATACCCAGAGGCGGTTCCCCTGCGCTCCGCTAACACCAAGAATATTGCACGGGAATTAGTCAACCTATTTTCGAGAGTGGGTATCCCCAAAGAAGTCCTCACGGACCAGGGTACTCCCTTCACCTCGGATACGTTCAGGGAGGTTGCCAAATTACTGAGAATAAAGCACCTGAAGACGTCTGTCTACCACCCCCAAACAGAATGGCTGGTAGAACATTTTAACCAGACGCTTAAACAGATGCTCCGCAAGGTAGTCAGCGCCGATGGCAGGAATTGGGACCAGCTCCTACCGCTCGTGCTTTTTGCCTACCGGGAGGTGCCCCAGGCCACTACAGGCTTCTCCCCTTTTGAATTATTGTACGGCCGACAACCCCGGGGACTTTTAGACATACTAAAAGAGGGCTGGGAGGCCGAGGCCCTTCCCTCCTCCAATATATTGGAGTATGTGGCGCAACTGCGCGACAGACTCGCTAAACTCAGGCCATTCCTAAACGACCACGTGACTCGTGCGCAGGCAGCGCAGGCCCGGTGTTACAACCGCAACTCTGTCCTCCGGGAGTTCCACCCGGGGGATCGGGTGATGGTGCTCGTTCCTACCTCCCACTCCAAGTTGCTAGTTCACTGGCAGGGGCCATACGAGGTTAAGGAAAGAAAGGGGCTCGTCGACTATTTAGTTAAACAACCTAATCGTCGACCGAGCGAGAGGATCTACCATGTCAATTTATTAAAACCCTGGAAGGACAGGGACGAGCCTCCCGACACTCGTAGATCCCTCTCCCTTTTCGCTAGCACGTCTGCCCTTAACCTCGGTGACGAGCTGACACCCCTACAGCGGCCAGAGATAACCCAGGCTATCCACGCCATCCCCGAAGTAGTGAGCGAGTCACCGGGCGGACCTCGCCGATTGCACACGATATCGTCATGGAACCCGGAATGATCGTCCAGGAGAGGCCCTATAGACTCCTGGAGGCAAAACGCGCCGAAGTGGAACTGGAGGTGCAACGAATGTTGGATATGGACATTATCGAGGAAAGCCATAGCCCTTGGTCCAGCCCAATCGTCCTCGTTTCTTTAATTGAAAGACGAAACAGCCATCTTTGTCAAGGAGCAAGTTTGAAGTGTCAAATGTTTGTTTGCAGTGCTTGAATAAAATTCCTTCTTTTTTCCACGATCACGAGTATCACTGTGCAAATCTGTGACCCAAGTGTGACAAGTGGTACCAGGAGTGGTTGCACAGATGGATGCTGAAGATTATTTATACCAACTGGCTCAAAATATTCCACTCCTGCTGATTCGGAAGATGACATCCCTACAATTCCTGATGTGGGAAATCAACGACATATTCGTGATCCGAATGTTCCAATTGTTAACCGTCAACCGTACATCCCTTTACCACCTCTACCTGAAAATGCGAAGAATATACTAACGAAAATGGGCCATAACGATGACCCGGAGATGTTCCTTATAGCCTTTGAACAAGTCGCAACCATGCTGGGATGGGACAGAAGACAGTGGGCCGTTATAATCACGCCCTTTTTATCTGGAGATGCTCTTTACTCTTTACGTAATGTGCCCAGAGACAAGCTTGGCGATTATGAGTTCCTGAAAGACCAAGTGGTTTTACGTAAAACTAAGACTTTTTTGGCAAAAGGGTTCGAATTAAACAGCTGGAAGCTGAATATGGATGGCCCGATCCGTGCGCAAATTTAAGATTTAATACATAAAGTGACCTGCTGGTTTGAGGGAAATGAGATGGAGCGAGTCGTAGAAAAAGTGGTAATGAATATACTGTTGAACGGTATACCAACAGTTATTCGAGATGAATTTCTACGTCATGATATTGAGTCGTTAACGATTATTTCAAGACGACTGGAAGGTTCACAAGCAACTTGGAGGAAAAGCGGTGGTGGTGGATTTGCCAATTCTTCACAAACAGGGAACGAGCGCCCCGGACATCCTCGTTACTTCGATTGGCGACAACAAACCATTCCAGATTTTACACATTAACCTCTTGAAGGAATGGCATGACCGACAAGAGGTTAACACTTCCTTGGCTGCTGTTTCTCAGACCGATGTTACCATTGGTAACGATCTTACTGACACGCAAAAGACAGAACTGTTATCTTTGATAGAACGGAACACTGATGTCTTTTCGGATTTACCAGGCAAGACTAACATTACAAAACATAAAATTACCACTGAACCTGAAGTTCGCGTACAGATGCGGCCGTTTTGGATACCGGAAGCGCGGCGAAATATTGTGCGCGAAGAGGTAAAAAAGATGCTGGCACTGGGTGTAATTCGTGAAAGTATAAGTGACTGGTGCAGCCCAGTCGTATTAGTCCCAAAGCAAGACGGTTCGGTTCGGTTTTGTATCGATTTCAGACGCTTGAATAAGGTCTCTAAATTCGATGCTTATCCCATGCCCCGTGTCGATGAACTGTTGGAAAAACTGGGTCAGGCGAGCTATATCTCCACGCTAGATCTGATGAAAGGCTATTGGCAAGTGCCTTTAGAGGCTAGCAGTTGTGAGAAAGCGGCATTTGCGACTCCTGACGGACTCTATGAATTTACAAGACTCCCATTTGGTCTTCACGGGGCACCTCTGACTTTTCAACGCATGATGGGGCATATCTTGACGATGTCGTGATTTTCAGCAATGATTGGCAAACACACTTAGAGCGGCTTCAAGCCGTTCTTGGAAGCTTGAAACAGGCTGGCCTTTCTGCTAACCCAAAAAAATGTAAACTGGGCATGTCCGAAACTCATTACTTAGGTTATTCAATGGGCAAGGGTCTACTTAGGCCACAATTAAGGAGAATAGAGGAAATGCTTGCTTATCCGAGACCTGGGACACAGAAGCAGGTATGCGCCTTTCTCGGGCTTGCTGGTTACTACAGAAGATTCATCCCAAATTTTGCACATAGAGCTGCTCCCCTTACAGAACTTACTAGAGGCAAGAAAAAATGACCTATCTTGTGGACAGAAAATTGCGAACATTCCTTCAGCGATTTAAAAAAAGCATTGTCTTCTTACCCGGTTCTCAGAAACCCGGATTTCACAAAAGATTTTATCTTGCAAACAGACGCAAGCGCGTTTGGTGTGGGCGCAGTGTTGTCTCAGATTTTTAATGGAGAGGAAAATCCAATCACATATTTAAGTAGGAAATTATTACCTAGAGAGCGTAATTATTGTACAATTGAGAAAGAATGCTTGGCAATCAGGTGGGCTGTGGAGGCACTTCGGTATTACTTGTGGGGACGAAACTTCACTTTGGTAACTGATCATGCTCCACTCCAGTGGTTGTACCGACAGAAAGATACAAACTCTCGTCTAATGAGATGGTTTCTGGGTTTACAACCTAATAGTTTCACAGTTAAGCACCAACCAGGTTCTGAATACGTCAACGCAGACATATTATCACGACTACATGAACATGAACTTGGTACAGAGAGTCGCTTGATTCACACGAATGTGAATAAAGCTGAGGGGGAGGGTGTGAGCTGGAGGGCTGATCGCACCCCAAGAAGATACAGACGCCCCTGGGAAAACCACAAAGCCCGAAACACAGACTACCCTCGCATTGCTCCTTAACCTTGCACTATAACGCGCAATACAAGCCTCGCGCGGTACTCCGCCGACTTAAAAAGCCGTGCGCTGCACCTGTCAGATTTGGTATTGATTTCTTTTGCTTTCTCTCTCTCTCTGACTGCCTCTGCTCCTGACACGTTTACATTCGAAGAAGAAGAAACTCATGAAACCTTTAATTGAAAGACGAAACAGCCATCTTTGTCAAGGAGCAAGTTTGAAGTGTCAAATGTTTGTTTGCAGTGCTTGAATAAAATTCCTTCTTTTTTTCCACGATCCCGAGTATCTCTGTGCAAATCTGTGACCCAAGTGTGACAATATGACGAAAGGGTATTGGCAAATTCCCTTAACGGCATCCACAAAAGAAAAGACAGCCTTTAGCACCCCTAGTGGACATTGGCAATACAAGGTCACTTATCGCCGCGGCGGCCTTCACGCCAATGCTGATACCCTCTCTCGCATCCACGACCTCTCGGTTAGGTCCGCCCGACCTGACGGTCTTGGGCTGAGGGGGGGGTCGTGTCACGCATGCACGAGTAGGAGGCCGCAGACGGATCTTAAACCGCTTCGAAAGACGTTCGCTGGCGGGGAGTGGCGGGGTACTAACCTTCCAGAAAAAGAGACGCTCCGACATCATAGCCTGCACGCAGTACGTTCACTTTCGCCCTTCCTCCGCCATCTTTCCTGACTCAGCAGTCCCATCCTGCCTCACGGTTCCTTCCCAGCATTCCTCCACTTCCGGCCCCTCCTCTATAAAATGGCCGCCAACGCCTCTGAAAGGCGTCGCGCATATGAACTGTTTTGTTTATATTTTGACCTGTTCTTTTTAAAAATATTGTGGATTGTCTGCAATATACGGGGCCGGAAAAAACCCAAACCTTTATATTGTCTATTGCATCCTTTACAATATATATGTAGATATGTATATTTATGTGTATATATATATGTGGATATGTATATATATGTAGATCTGTATATATGTATATATATGTGTCTGTGTGTGTATATATATATTGTCACGCACGAGCGATTAGGAGGCCGCGGACTGATTCGAGAACACCTGGGAAAACTTTCGCCGCCAGGGAATGGCGGGGTACTAACTTTCTCCCTCTGCTTCCTTATAGAAAAAGAGACCTTCCAGCACCATAGGCCTGGTTTGACCGCAGTGCGGTACTTCCGCCCTTCCTCCGCCATCTTGCCCTGACGTCATCCTTCCCATCCTCCCTTGCGGTCCTTCCCAGCTGTCCTCCACTTCCGGCTCCACCCCTATAAAATGGCCGCGACGCCAGGAGACGGCGTCGCGTTATGAACTGTTTAGTTTATGCTTTTGACGTCTTTCTTTTTGTACGAAAATACTGTACAATATACGGGGCCGGAAACCCCAACCCTTATTGCTGTCTCCTCGGTCCTTTTACAATTGGCGTAGTCAGCAGGATACAGAGATCCCGAGATGACGGAGGGACAGGACCTCAACACTGTGCTACAAGCAATGAATGACCAGCTCCAGGCGCTGCAGCTGGCGCAAGCCGCCACCACCCGGGAGCTGGAGGCCACGAGGCCAGGTTAGTAGAAGCCCAACGGGCGAGACCAGACCGCCCAGGCAGCCGCCTCCTCCTTTAGTCCCGATGGGCCCTTCGGAGGACGTCGACGCTTACCTGGGCATGTTTGAGAGGACGGCCACCCGGAACGAGTGGCAGCGGTCAGTGGGCGCCCATCCTGGCGCCATATCTGAAGGGACCGCGCTGCGGCCTATTATGACCTCCTGAGGAGGAGGCCACTAATTACGACCTCCTCAAGCCCGAAATACTGGCCCGCTACGGCATTAGCCCGGCCAGCAGGCGTCGAATGGCGGAACTGGGTCTTTGACCCTGAAAAGCCTGCTCGCGCCCAGGCGTTCGAGTTCTGGGGCAAGATGGGGCGCTGGCTACGGCCAGAGGGACCCCAGGGGCGGAAAGTGGTCGAGCAGGTGGCCTGTGAAGGCCTGGTCAATGCCATGCCCAGTTCGCTCGCCCAGCAGGTCCGGGACACGCCTACCAAAACATGTCGGGCCTCCTAGACGTCCTGGAGCGTCAGCTGGCGGTCCTCCGACTTGGGGGGTCAGAAAAGCCTGCTCGCTGGAACCGGCAGGGACGGGCGGCCACCCCGAGCCCTCTCGACGCTGCAGAAGCGCCAGCAAGAGCCAGAGAGAAGCCGGGACCGCCGCGCTGTTTCAAGTGTGGCGAGACCGGCCACCTACTACCAACCTGCCCCCACAACATCGCTCCGGAGCCTATGGACTGTACCTGGACATCGCCGGAGAGGTATTGTATCCAGCCGCATCCCTTGGCGAAGTCCAACACGGGAGTGGTGTTGCTAAATGGGCACGCCGTGGTAGCTTTGTTTGATTCCGCAGCAACATTACCATTGTCGCCGCTTTGTCTTACCGCAACAGTGGTTAAACCAGCGTTTGTTGGTCACTTGTGTGCATGGGGGGACTAGGTCCTATCGTTCCGCTCACTGTTATGTCACCTGGAAGGGGGAACCAACCCAAATGACGGTCGCTGTGTTACCGGAACCCCCCTTCCCAGTGATTTTGGGACAAGACTGGTCTAAAAGAATCAGCGGTAAGCCATTCGCCGCTCCCGGGG
This sequence comes from Polypterus senegalus, assembly GCF_016835505.1. Taxonomy (NCBI): domain Eukaryota; kingdom Metazoa; phylum Chordata; class Cladistia; order Polypteriformes; family Polypteridae; genus Polypterus; species Polypterus senegalus. The sequence goes on along the minus strand of NC_053155.1, from coordinate 218,607,634 downwards.
CCTTGTTGGATCTAGTGATGAGGGGAAAAGGCAACCTCCCGCGGCCTCCACGCCGTGCACAAGGGCAGGCCCTAGCGGCGCTGGTGTTTCGGGGGACTTCTCCCTGGCCACGGACCTTGACCCGGAAGACTCCGCCGGGGAAGGGACTAGCCAGGGAACTCTTCCCAGGCCCAGGCCACAAGACCCTCTCGGCCTGGACCATCAGTTTCGGTCCACGCCGCCTCCTTTAAGAGGGAACAGTGGAATGATGATTCCCTGCGCTTTGCCCGGAATGCGGTTGTTCTGCCTAACAGCTCACCAGCGGACGGTTCCACACCGCTGAACCCTTCTTTGTCCTCGAAAATGATCTGTTGTACCGAAAGTGGCTACCCATGAGGGCGAGGTGCGGAAGTTGTTGCTAATTCCGCTACCTTCCGGGCGGGAGATATGCGAGTTGGCCCACGCTCTCCTCCTAGGCGCCCACCTCGGGGCCGAAAAAACGCTGGAGAGGTCCGGCGTTTCTGTCAATCCTGTCCGGAGTGCCAGACCCGCCAGATTCCCAGACGGGACCGTGCTCCTCTAGTCCCTATACCCCTAGTCGATGTACCCTTTGAAAGAATAGGGGTCGATCTGGTAGGACCCCTGGAGCCCTCAACCCGTGGCCACAGATATATTCTAGTCATGGTGGACTATGCCACCCGGTACCCAGAGGCGGTTCCCCTGCGCCCGCTAATACTAAAAGCATCGCACGGAACTGGTTAATTTGTTTTCACGCTGGGCATACCCAAGGAGGTCCTCACGGACCAGGGTACGCCCTTTACATCGGATACGCTCATGGAGGTAGCCAAATTACTGCAGATAAAGCACCTGAAAGCGTCTGTCTATCACCCGCAAACTGACGGGCTGGTGGAACGCTTTAACCAGACGCTTAAGCAGATGCTTCGCAAGGTAGTCAGCGCGACGGCAGGAACTGGGACCAGCTCCTCCCGCCGTGCTTTTGCTTACGGGAGGTACCCCAGGCCTCTACTGGCTTCTCCCCATTTGAATTGTTATATGGCGACAACCCCGGGAATCCTCGACATCCTAAAAGAAGGCTGGGAGGCCGAGGCCCTTCCTTCCTCTAACATTTTGGAGTACATAGCGCAACTGCGCGACCGACTCACAAAGATCAGGCCCCTCCTAAAAGAGCACGTGACTCGTGCGCAAGCAGCGCAGGCCCGGTGTTACAACCGCAACTCCGTCCTCAGGGAGTTCCGCCGGGGACGAGTTATGGTGCTCGCCCGACCTCCCACTCGAAGCTGCTCGCTCACTGGCAAGGGCCTTACGAGGTTAAGGAGAGGAAGGGCTGCGTCGACTATTTGGTGAAACAGCCCAATCGCCGACCGGCGAGAGGATCTATCATGTCAACCTGTTAAAGCCCTGAGAGATAGAGAGGAGCTTCCCAGCTCCCATAGGTCACTCTCCCTCTTCACGAGCACAACTGCCCTTAACCTCGAGAAGAGCTGACCCCCAAGCAGCGGCAGGAGTTAACCCAGAACCTCCGTGCCATCCCCGAGGTGGTGAGCGAGTCACCCGCCGGACCTCGCTGATTGCCCACGATATAGTCACGGACCCGGTGTAATCGTCCGAGAGGCCCTACAGACTCCGGAGGCAAAACGCAGAGGTCGAACTGGAGGTGAAACGTATGTTGGACATGGACATAATTGAAGAGAGCCATAGTCCCTGGTCCAGCCCTATTGTCCTCGTCTCCAAGCCAGACGGCTCCTGGAGGTTCTGTAACGACTTTAGACGCCTGAATCAGATCTCCAAGTTCGATGCCTACCCCATGCCCCGCATTGACGACCTCCTTGAGCGGCTGGAGTGCGGCTCGATATTTGACTACCCTTGACATGACAAAGGGTATTGGCAAATTCCCTTTAACGGCATCCGCAAAGGAAAAAACGGCCTTTAGCACCCCTAGCGGGCACTGGCAGTACAAGGTCCTCCCATTTGGGCTGCACGGGCCCCGCGACCTTCCAACGCCTGGTAGACAGAGTGCTGAAGCCCCATCAGTCCTATAGTGCCGCCTACCTGGATGACGTAGTCATCTATTCCGCACCTGGGAGGAGCATCTATTGCAGGTCGCGCTGTCCTCCTAACACTGGCTAAAGCCGCCTCCGCATAAACCCCGGAAGTGTTTTTGGATTAAAGGAGGCCAAATATTTAGGCTACCTCGTGGGACAAGGACAGGTGCGGCCACAGGGCTCCAAAGTTAAAGACATCTTAGAATGGCCCCGTCCGAATACCAAGAAACAGGTGCAGGCTTTCTTGGGGCTTGCGGTTACTACCGCCGGTTTGTTCCCGCTTCTCCAAAGAGCAGCACCCTTGACTAACCTGACAAAAGGGCGCCCTCGCGTGGTGTGGACCGACAAGCAGAACACGCTGCTCAGTGACCTAAAGAAGGCCCTAACGCCGGCACCTGTGTTACGGACGCCCATTTTGGGCTCCCGCTTATTCTCCAGACCGACGCTTCGGACACAGGCCTGGGCGCCGTGCTGAGCCAAAGCGTCGATGGTGTCGAGCACCCTGTGATGTACCTTAGCCGGAAACTGATGGACCGGGAGACCCGTATGCGGCGGTGGAGAGGGAGGCCTTGGCCATTAAGTGGGCAGTGACCCACCTCCGTTACTACCTGCTGGGTCGCAATTCGCTCTGGTGACTGACCACGCTGCACTTCAGTGGATGTCCCTGCACAAAGAGTCGAATCCGCGAGTCACTAGGTGGTTTCTGGACTTGCAGCCGTATAAGTTCACTGTCACTTATCGGCGGGCACCCTTCAGGCCAATGCCGATGCTCTCTCGTATTCACGACCTCTCGGTTAGGTCCGCCCACCTGACGGTCCTGGGCTAAGGGGGATCGTGGTCACGACGAGCGATTAGGAGGCCGCGGACTGATTCGAGAACACCTGGGAAAACATTCGCCGCCAGGGAATGGCGGGGGACTAACTTTCTCCCTCTGCTTCCTTATAGAAAAAGAGACCTTCCAGCACCATAGGCCTGGTTTGACCGCAGTGCGGTACTTCCGCCCTTCCTCCGCCATCTTGCCCTGACGCCATCCTTCCCATCCTCCCTTGCGGTCCTTCCCAGCTGTCCTCCACTTCCGCTCCACCCTATAATGGCCGCGACGCCAGGAGACGGCGTCGCGTTATGAACTGTTTAGTTTATGCTTTTGACCTCTTTCTTTTTGTACGAAAATACTGTACAATATACGGGGCCGGAAACCCCAACCCTTATTGCTGTCTCCTCGGTCCTTTTACAATATATATATATATATATATATGTGTGTGTGTGTGTATGTATGTATATATATATATATATTTATGTGTATGTGTATATATATGTATATTTATCTGTGTATATGTATATATGTATATGTGTGTGTGTATGTATGTGTATATATGTATGTGTATATATATGTTGATATGTGTATATATACTGCTCAAAAGAATTAAAGGAACACTTTTTAATCAGAGTATAGCATAAAGTCAATGAAACTTATGGGATATTAATCTGGTCAGTTAAGTAGCAGAGGGGGTTGTTAATCAGTTTCAGCTGCTGTGGTGTTAATGAAATTAACAACAGATGCACTAGAGGGGCAACAATGAGATGACCCCCCCAGGAGTGGTTTAACAGGTGGAGGCCACTGACATTTTTCCCTCCTCATCTTTTCTGACTGTTTCTTCACTAGTTTTGCATTTGGCTACAGTCAGTGTCACTACTGGTAGCATGAGGCGATACCTGGACCCTACAGAGGTTGCACAGGTAGTCCAACTTCTCCAGGATGGCACATCAATACGTGTCATTGCCAGAAGGTTTGCTGTGTCTCCCTGCACAGTCTCAAGGGCATGGAGGAGATTCTAGGAGACAAGCAGTTACTCTAGGAGAGCTGGAGAGGGCCATAGAAGGTCCATAACCCATCAGCAGGACCAGTATCTGCTCATTTGGGCAAGGAGGAACAGGATAAGCACTGCCAGAGCCCTACAAAATGACCTCCAGCAGGTCACTGGTGTGAATGTCTCTGACCAAACAACCAGCAAGACTTCATGAGGGTGACCCAAGGGCCCCATGTCCTCTAATGGGCCCTGAGCTCACTGCCCAGCAGCATGCAGCTCGATTGGCATTCGCCATAGAATACCAGAATTGGCAGATGCACCACTGGTGCCCTGTGCTTTTTACAGATGAGAGCAGGTTCACCCTGAGCACGTGATAGAAGTGAAAGGGTCTGGAGAAGCCATGGAGAACATTATGCTGCCTGTAACATCATTCAGCATGAGCAGTTTGGTGGTGGGTTAATGATTGTCTGGGGAGGCATATCCATGGAGGGTCACACAGACCGCAACAGGCTTGACAAAGGCACCTTGGCTGCCATTAGGTATCAGGATGAAATCCTTGGACCCATTGTCAGACCCTATGCTGGTGCAGTGGCTCCTGGTGCACGACAATTCCTGGCCTCATGTGGTGAGAGTATGCAGGCAGTTCCTGGAGGATGAAGGAATTGATACCATTGACTGGCCTCCACACTTTCCTGACCTAAATCCAATAAAACACCTTTGGGACATTATGTTTTGGTCCATCCAATGCCACCAGGTTGCACCTTAGACTGTCCAGGAGCTCAGTGATGTCCTGGTCCAGATCTGGGAGGAGATCCCCCACAACACCATCTGTCATCTCATTAGAAGCATGCACCGATGCTGTCAGGCATGTATACAAGAACACAGGGGCCATACAAAGTGCAGCGTACAATTTTGAGTTGCTGCAATTAAATTTTGGCAAAATGGACTAGCCTGCCACATAATTTTTTCACTCTGATTTTTGGGGCGTCTTTGAATTCAGGGCTCTGTAGGCTGATCATTTTCATTTCCATCAAACGATGTGGCATCCTTTCGTTCCTAACACATTACCCAGTCTATATCAGTATAGATATCCAGGAGGATTTCTTTTTCCCATTGAGATCTGATGTGTTTTCAAAGTGTTCCTTTAATTTTTTTGAGCAGTTTGTATATATATGTAGATGTGTATATGTATATATATGCATATATGTGTATGTAGATATGTGTATATGTATATATGTAAATATGTATATATGTTTATATGTGTGTGTGTGTATATATATATATATGACAGCAACACTCACAACAGTGACAAAACAATTACATTGACAATCATGTTACGTTATTTTTAAAATGTTTCCTTTTCTTTTTCATAACTTCTTTAACACACTACTTCTGCGCTGCGAAGCGTGGGTATTTTGCTAGTATATTATACAGTATATATATATATATATCCATCCATTTTCTAACCTGCTGAATCCGAATACAGGGTCACGGGGGTCTGCTGGAGCCAATCCCAGCCAACACAGGGCACAAGGCAGGAACCAATCCTGGGCAGGGTGCCAACCCACCACAGGACACACACACACCAAGCCCAATGTAGAATCGCCAATCCACCTAACCTGCATGTCTCAGGATTGTGGGAGGAAACCGGAGCGCCCGGAGGAAACCCACGCAGACACGGGAGAACATGCAACTCCACGAGGGAGGACCCGAAGCTGAACCCAGGTCTCCTAACTGCGAGGCAGCAGCGCTACCACTGCGCCACCGTGCCGCCCGCATATATATATATATATATATATATATACAGTATATATATCTCTATATATGTATGGCAAAAAATAAAGAAATGTAACTTCAATCCCATTTCATGCAAGTAAATTTATACTGTGATTACAAAATATGCAATATTATTCAAGTAAAAGACAATACTTTTAACTTTTAATTACACTTGAACAGGCTGTACTTTCCATTGTCAGCAGCATAAACTGTTATTGAATTATTCAGCCTGGGGAGATTTTCAGAATTGTTTTGTACATGAAATAAAATTTCAGTCTTTTTTTCTTCTGTGTTGTTACATACACAGTATAATTTTAGATGCCAAACTGCAATATCTGAGCTTATTAAAAAGTTTGAATTGTATTAAAGCACTCCTTATTACATATTTTATATGTACAATAAATGTATGCTGAATATACATAAATTTGAAATACAGCAGTGTCCAGTACAGGTCTTATTTTATATTCCCATGCCTAACAGTTTAAGTGTGATTATCTTATTCAAACTAGTTCTTTAAAACCTCCAAACTGAGATGATTAAATACACAATTAAAAGTGTTATTTTGTTTAAACATTTTTTCTATAGTACCATTAACTTCATGCATCTTTTGTAGGCACAAAAGAAACAAGATTACAGTATAGTGCAAAACTGATAGATACATGAGTAGAATTAATCTATTAATGCAGTATGAGAAGAAATAAGAATACGTATGGGTGAACATTATAAGGACCTTGAAAATTTCTTGATATATGAATTGACAATAGTTAAGTATGAAAACAGAATAGTCAAATAAAATAAAAGCAGAGCCCATTTCAGAAACTTAAAGATGGAAGAATACTGGTGAGCCTACTGGCTTAATTTAAATGTTAGAATTGATAAAGCTTCATGAACAGTTTTAGTGACAATGTTCAAGTGAACAGGAACCACAAAGCTAAAGGGATAAATACTGGGAACTTTGAATTAAGGTGCATTCATACTAGAAAGCTAAAGTGTTTTGGAGTGTTGTTGTCTTTGAAGTCTTTGTTAAAAATAACTTATTTTTTCTGACCAGGATATTTTAACCAACTTCAATGTAATGTGTGCTTGTAGCTTGTTCTCTATCAACTACGTTTGAAACTCCACAAAAAGTAAATTAATCTGCTCTTAGTTTGAGAGAGGATACTTTTAATAGGTAGTGTTTGGATACATTTTTACAATCCCAGACAAAAATGACTAACATGACAGAAAACATGACTAACATAACGTGAAAGATGCCTGGAAATGGACTGGGCATAGTTACTGGATTCAAGTAATTCAGGGCACAGGCCCTAGAAGGGGATGTGGACAAAGCTAATGCCCTAAACTATTTTTGTAATAGATTTTCCTTCCTACCCCCACCTTCTTCCAATGACCAATCCCCCCACACCATCTTTACTACTTCAACAATTCCAACTTTTCTTTTAGCAACTGGAATGGCCTTTGACAAGCAGTAAGGGCTGTCCAGAACTGAAGAACAAGTGAGGAGATAACCGAAGAAGTCACAGACAGGAAAAGCCTCAGGACCAGATGAAGTCCGTCCTTGAGTTGTTAAGGCCTGTGCTGAACAACGTTGAGGTACCCTCTGTAACCTATTCAGTCTGTCCTTAAGACTCCAGAAAATGTCACTGCTGTGGAAAATATCCTGCATTATTTCTGTTCAACTGACTACAGTACAGACCAGTGGCACTTATAACTTGCATCATTAAGAAATTGTGTGGTTTGTCCTGGACTATTTGAGTACTCTTTTGGTAGACCACCTGGACCCACTGCAGTCTGCCTATCGGACAAAGATTAAAATGGAGGATGCAATTATCTATTTGCTCCATAAGGCTTATTCTTGCATGGATAAAGCTGGCAGCACATTGAGGATTATGTTTTTTGATTTATCTAGTACTTTCAGTACCAGCCAGCCAGCCCTATAAAAAGGTAAACTGAGAGAAATGCAGGTGGAGGAGCCTACGGTGTTCTGGATAATGACCTAGCTGTCAATCAAAGCACAGTTTGTGAGACAATGACTGGGTTTCTAATATAAAAGTGAGCAAAAATGGAGTACCTCTGTGCACCTCAGACTATAAATACAGCACCAGGCCATGTCATTTGCAGAAATTCTCTGATGAATCTGCATTTACAGGGTGTATAGATAAAGGGGATGAGACAGAGTATAGGAGTCAAGTGGAGAACTTTGTTTTTTCAAAACGAATTGTCTGCAACTTAACATCAGCAAAACCAAGGAACTGATTATTGACTTTCACCATATAAAGGAGCCTCTATCTCTGGAGTCTATTCAGGGAATGGCTGTAAAGGTGGCCTACTACTACAAATACTTGGGGGTCCACATTAATGGCAGGTTGGGTTTCATAACAAAGAAGAACTATATAAGAAGGGGCAGAATAGGCCCTTTTTTCTTAGGAGGCTCCATTCCTTTTAATGTAGGGAATGACATTCTTTTCCTCTTCTACAACTCTATGATGGCCAGTGTAGTTGTCTATGCTGTGGTGTGCAGGGCTTGCAAGATCACTTCAAAAGAGTCACACTAAATTAACAAATTAATTTAAAGGGCAGGCTCAGTTTTTTGGACATACTATGGACACAATGATGGCTGTAGTGAAGGAGAGAATTCAAAGAAAACAGATTATAAACAATGCTACACATCCTCTCTCTGACATACTAACACTGAGTACTTTCAGCCAACAAATTACTCAACAGAAGTGAGTCAAGAAACGCTACAGTTGCTCCTTTATACCAACAGTAATGTCTGCCTAATGCCTCCTGGTGTAACTGCCAAGTCAGAAGTTTTCTTTGCTTTCTTTTAATTACCATGTTAGTCATTCTGGTGTGTTTTCAAACTATATTGCGTGTGTGTACACTGACTAGCATCAACATTAAAACCACCTGACTAATATTGTGACGATCAACCACATGTCATCAAAACAGCTCTGACCTGTAATGTCATGGACTCCATGAGACTTCTGAAGTTGCCCTGTGGCATCTGGCACCAAGACATTAACAGCAGATCCTATGTAAGCTGCGAGTTGGGGCATTCATATTTCCAGTTCACTGTTTGTTCTTGCTTGAACCACTTTCGATAGGTACTAACCACTGTATACTAGAAACACCACACAAGACCTGTCATTTTGGAGATGCTCTGACACATTCATTGAGTTACCACAATTTGGCCCTTATCAAAAATGCTCAGATCCTTACACTTGCAAATTTTTCCTGCTTCCAACATATCACCTTCAAAAACTAATGTTCACTTGCTGCTTGATGTTTCTGACCCCTTGGCAGATGCCATTGTGATAAGATAATCAATGTTATTCACTTCATCTGTCAGTGGTTTTAATGTTGCAAGCTGATCGAAGTATATCTATCTATCTATCTATCTATCTATCTATCTATCTATCTATCTATCTATCTATCTATCTATCTATCTATCTATCTATCTATCTATCTACAGAGAGTGTTGTGAAAGATAAAAAGAAATCAGAATGACATTATATCTTATTCTCAGCAATGAGATCTCAAATTAATGTGTATATAAATGCAAAAGATTTGCAGTAAGTAACCCTTACAGGTTTAGTGTCCTGTACCAGCTACTACAACTGACCGGCTGCTCAGTACCCCCTATTAGGACACATAGATTTAAAAAGGAACACTGATAATGTCTTGAATCATTTACAGAATGTCTCTAGTAGCCTTTCATGTGTGGATACTGCAGTTTTAGATAATTCTTCTTAACAAGTTGAATGAGGAATATTTGGTGAAGAACATTTTTCAGCTTATTGCATGCATCATATATATGACTATGCTATATTCTTTGCCTTAGTCATTACTACTGCAAATAGCTGACAAATTTGGTATAATAAATTTGTATACACTATTTTTTATTTAAATAAAAATATATTTAAAATCCCATTTTTGTATAATATATATTTTTACAGTTTTTGTATGGAGAGAATCATGACAAGTAATAGGTTAAGCCAGGTACACCAGACATCTTTTTCCCTATCTATATCTCTAGGCTAGAATAAATACTTCCTTCAGTGTGTCAGGACACTGACCCTAGGTCTCCTCTCAGGGATATCCTCACAAGTTCAACTTGCTACTCTCATAATACTAGAAACATGAATAGTATATCAAGTAGGTAATATCTGGACCATCCTTAATGTGAAGACTCAATTTTATTGCAGCCTAAGCTATTTGTGTAATATTTTAAATATTATATGATATTAATTAGTTAAATAATAATATTCTTAACAGTATATGTAAACATGTCTAGAAAATGTTTAAATATATACATTATATTGCAATTGGTGTAAATTAAATAAGTTGTATGAATAAATATCATATACATCATATACTGTATGTATAAAGAAAGAACATAGAATATTTCATAATACAAACATCTACATCATTTTAATTAATTATAATTTATTGGGAGATATAATATATTTCCAGTACAATAAGCGAATTTGACAATAATGAAAATTTAATGTTAAAATCGTTATCATTTTAAGTAAATATTGCCATATGATTGGCAGGCTTTCTGCCTTAGCACAGTATTGAATGCTGAAGCACTTTTAAACAGTTCCCTGATCAGCTTCATTCACTTCAAGTCCAATACCTGCTTTAGCTGTTCATTAACCACCAAGTAATGGACTGGACTTAGTTCATTATTGCTTGTGGATTCAAAAGAGAGAATGCGGTGAGTTGTAAAGTGGTGCAAACCTGCCATTACTAAACCCTATTTCCCATTAGAGTTATTCCAGCAAACCTGTTTTTAACCTGCAAATGGAATTGGATTGTTTTCAGAGAACTGTGAAGATGTAAATAATCCAAAATTAGTCCCAAGAGCTTTTTAATCAATTCAACCTTATAGATTATAGCAACAGACAGACACAGTGTTTGGTAAAAGCAATTCCAGGTAATTTGTGCAGATCCATATAGTGTTAAAACAATTTGATCTAAAGAGCACATTACAAAAGGAAAATAAAATGCTCAGCACCAATCTTACTACTCTTTGCTTTGTGCCCACTTAATGCTTTGGCCAAATGATATATATAACCTGTTTTGTTTCATGTGTTAAGAAGACACGTCTGAAAGATCATTGGTTTGTAAAAACACTTTGTAGTTAAGACACTTACAAGTTGGAGTAATGTCAAAGGTATGTGATTTGTAGACACATACATTTTTATTTCATTCACATGAGAAATAAAACAAACCCATCTAAGCACTCTGTCTGCAGTACAGTGTTTCACTTATTCAGAGTTAGCACTCAAAAGAATTGCAGGTAGGTTATTCAAACTTAATATGTTATGAATGTCTAACATCAATAAATTGTAAAGCAATAATATTTATTGTTAATAAATATTTTGGTACCTTTAGCTTGCACAATAGAATACATTGAAAATATTTTGATGTTTATATATAAGATGTAATAGGATGCATTTCATTTGAAAGTGAATTAACAAAAATTGGCTTTCAAGAGGCATATACTGAGACATCTGATGTGACTTGGCTCATAAATAAAAAATCTATTACAGTTGAGATTCAGTACTCAGATCGTTTTAATACTTTCTGAAGGAAATTGCATCAAAGAAGGTTAGAGTAAAGAGCTTTGCCTGTAATGTTAAATTACCTCTGAAATCAAATTATCCTATGCTTTGAAAGTGATACCATGTGACTGCATTGTAAATATTTGCTCCATATTTCCTACTGACTCCTTTATAGTGCAACAGTGCACTTATTTGTGTTTTAAAATTTGGAAGAGAATAAAATACTTTAAGATTTAGCAGTGGAATATTTTAATGATAATACAATTAGTACATACACAGACAGGCACACGATATATAATATGGAAGATACATATCTAGCATTGTTTTTATTAAATTAAGCCTTTGTATATCGTAATTAGATTTCCTATCTTTCATCCATCTGTCTTTCTTTGCAGCGTCACCAAGGTAACTGGCTGAAATGCCAAAACCAGCCCTTGTAGACCACACTCACACACAACCAGACTCACTCTGAGCCCAATTTACATCCCCCATCAACTTCTCAATCAGTGTGTCCAATTTCTATAAATGCCATGTAAACCCTTATTCCAGTTAGAGAAACCAGGATATTGGTCTATGAGAAACCAGGTTAACACACATAAAATATGTAAACCCTTAACCGAGTTACTGTTAAGGATTTTGTGTTTGCACATGTCTGTTGCCTTCTTTTAGGCTGGGCATGGGTTAGCTTCACACACGTATCCAACAGCCATGGGTAACAAAATGGTTGAAATTGTCACAAAGATAAATTCCCTAAGGAAAATGCTGGGATCATCACATTATTCCTTCTCCAGTTTGAAATAATCTGTCTCAATTCTCTACATTTTTTTGATGAGTTGAATGTACAGTGCTACACTCAGCTGCCCAATCTTGGAAGCAGTATTGGGGATAATGTGTTAAAAGTAAGTACGATTACTTTTTAAAGTAACAAATAACAATACTTATTTTACTGAAGTAAAAATAACCGCATTATTATTATCTCAGTATCACTGACTGTAAGGCAAAAAGTACATAAGGGTGATTTGCGTACAACCTGGTAGAAGAAACATATTAATAAAGTGTTAGTTTTGTTTTAGTCCAATGTGAGATCAAGATGACACAATAAGAAAGTTAGGGGTACCCGTGGGCAAGCCCCATAGAACTGAATGTCAAAAATAAACAAAATCCAATTCAGTTGCGTCTTTTCAATTGGGAGTCTGATATTGAACTGACTAGATGATGACGGAGCTTCCACTTATGACAGTTTCTGGCAAAAAGAGATGGGTCCAAGCCACAGGCACCGAAAGTGACACCGATGGTGGAAAAGCTGTTAATCTTCCAGTCTGCAGAGGGAGGAAAAGAGAAGGCGTTATTACACAGCACAAACATCTGGAGTGGCGGAGAAATACCATCCATCACCAGAGCCCTTAAACTGTCCTCTAGGTGCATGTGCATGACACCAGCTATTTGTTATGGATTTGTTGAAACTGTATGTTCAGGTGATACCGCGGTCACTTTTCATACCGTGAATCATTAGGGTCACCGATCATGGATGTAAAAAGATGTTCGATATTTTTTTACTTCACAGCTCATGAAGGGCTGAAAATTATCACAGGCTCCATGCTTGTTTCCAGAATCATGGTGGCCGATGATGATAGTTAACTGTTTTTTACACAGTTTAATGATGTTGGAGCATTTTGCCAAAGAAAAATTCCATAAGTGGACTTACACATGTAAATAGAGGTTTTAAGAAACCAAGTTTCTACCTTAAATGGGTTACTTACATTATCCTGTTTTTGTGTGTGCATGTAAATACACGCAATATATAGTACATTTGAAATGTGGAAGTAAACCTGTGCAAATGAATGAAGTGCATGCAAACATACCTAGCCAGCAAATAAGCCAACATCTAAGCTAATTGAACTGAGAATGTTGTTTCTGTGCCATAAGTAATTATATTATTGTTTTGTGTGAATTAACTTTCAAGGTATTAATTAGTATGTTATTTTTGTTTTAAATTATAAGGTGATTACAGTGCAGAAAAACTATTGCTTATTGTTTGACGCATTGCTGAATATTGAAAAAAGTCAAGTGCCATGTCAAGTATGACTCTGTGTCCTAGATTCATTTTCAAAACAGAATGTATCAATGTGTATACTATTTTGTATATTTTCCCAGGGCTAAAAAGGTTTTCCTTCAATAGTCCCATAACAGACTGGCTAATGTCAAGCTTTGCGCAGGCAACTGATTCCATTATGAACATTTTTTGTTTTTATGCAGTTTGCAATTGAGTAATTTCACATTCAAGGTACATTTCTTAATTGTGCCTAAAGGTCTGGGAAACATATTGCTTGTGTACCATTTCCAATGTTGTTCTTCCAGATTATATTATTACACTGACATATTTGGCTCAAAAAGCACCTCTGAAAAAAATTGAATAAACTGATCGCTCTTCAGTAAGTCACATGGCTTATCCTACTTCTTACTTTTACAACTTTGACACTTTTATAATAAAATTACAATATCTGCTTCAAAGCTAGTGGACCTATAGATTTTCATCTGAAATTTCCATTTGAGGTTATAAGGTTATGATGCTTATCAATGACAGATGTTTTAAAAGAAAGCAGACATACTGTATGTCACATATTAGTGGTCACAGTGCCTTGATAGGTTTCCCTTGTATAAAGAATTTCACTTGCAAAATAATAATATTGTTTTATTTGTCCCAAACTTGTTACCACATTCATTTGTCAACTCAGTTCCAGTCCAAAATGTTACACTTTACACCATATACATTTTTTAATAGCCATGATGAGAAAATTTTTGTGAAGTTCATATACAATAGTTACTCATTTATAATAATTTTTAATTAACATAACCAGGAAACTGCAGTTTACTGAATCAAATTCAAATACATGTCATGTTTAATGTAAAGATGTTTGATTAACAAAACAATATTTTAAATCAAAAATTCCACATTTTATAAATTTAAAGACACACCTAAGTATGGTTAGTTCATTGTTTTAAATTTTGAGTTTGCTTTTATTGTTGGAGTGGAAACCACAAAGACTTTCTCCAGTTAATTTTGCCCTGCTGTTAATGCAAAACAATAGAAACCATGTAGAAACAGCTGTGCACTTTTAGTTGTATTTGGGTTCAGTGATGCTCTAAATACACTTTTTCTTATAGCTAGTAACATTTATGAACAGCAAGTATGAATTGTCAAAATATGTATTATTTTGAAATAAACAAATATCTGAACCAATTGCCTTTATTTTTCCTTGAACAGACAGTACATTTGCAAGATTGCTAAAACTTATAATTTCCTCAAGTGAAACAGAAATGTCCTCTGTATTTTTTAAATTTTGATTTAGTTTTTTCCTCATCCATTGATAGTTTAGCTAATGCAAAATTATTTAAAATGATTACAATGATAATGTAACAAGAAAGTTTTTATACAAAACAAAACTTGTGAATCACTCTATCAAATGTTTTAAATATGAAAATGAAACAGCACAACTGTATTATTACATTAATAACAGTAATATGTAATATATAGTAATATATTTTTCAGTTTATTTTATCCTTTATTTATTTGCTACATAAATGACCAATTGGTTATGGCATTTGACACTAAACAAAAGGTTACAGGTGCAAACCTCATTCATGGTGTGACATTGACCAATGTTTTATCTATAGAGCAATATGCACATTCTATATGAAATGAAGACTTTTTATTAGATTCATACTGTATTACAGTTCAATTACAGCCTAATCATGGTCTGTGAGAATTTTGTGTACTTTCCTGAAAGGTTTTCTACATATTCATTTCACATGCATGGGCACTCCAGCTTCCAAAACTTGACACGGACAGATGCAGACACAGTAGAACACACAAGCTTTTATTCAGGTGTGGGAAACTCTTCCCAATAGTTTCCAAACTGCACAGCACAGTACAGTGGAGAACCAAGCACAATAATAAAACAGTACTTTGTCTTTGCCTTCTTTCTCTGGTTTCTCTCTCTTCTCTCACTCCTCTCCTCCTACAGCATGTGTTGTCTTCTCCCAAAAAACCCTGACTGCCAGAACAGTGGCAGGCAGCTACTTTTAAGTAATCCCTGGAAGTACTTCTGGTGTCCTGAAGACTTGGTTCTTGATCATGGGAAAGGTGCTATATAAATAAAATGTAATATTATTATTATCTTCAGTTCCCTGAGCACCCCCTGACAACACCCATGGCACCCAACAGGGCTGATGATGCCCTGTGCTGCCACAAGTCAAGGGGGATGCCATCTAACAATCCAGGGGAGATAATACCCTGAGGGTGTGCTCTTCCCCGGTCCTTCCAATGTAGAAAAGTTCTCACTGGGTAAGGGAACATCCCTCACAATGGTAATTTATGAAAATGGCAGAATACATGTGAGTTCTTGTAGTTTATATTTAAGTATCCCCTATAATGGACATCATGCCATCAGCTGAATGTAAAACCAAATACAGTATCCCACATAAAAAGACAACAAAAACTGTCTTCAAATAGCTCATCTCAATGCAAATGTTTGTACACTTGCATAACACCTTCAGAATCCTTGACTGTAAGAGGCAGACAGCCTACATGTTTTGAAACTTATATTTATTTTAATGTCTACCGATATCATAGATCATAACAGATCACACTAGGAATCAAATAATCAAAGTGAGGTAAACACAACAGTCCATCACCAAAGAAAATGTTTCAACAAAATCATATTGTCAAAAACGCTCCAAAACAAATGATATGGAAATCTGAGAAGTAGATAGTGTTGTTTGTTAAAGATTCCATCCTTTGAAAAACAGTTTAATAGTAAGACTCAGCTACTACAAATCAAAGATTAGCTGCTTTATGGGGCAGAAGAAAATCCATTGATCATAGTTCATATTAGGACAAAAATATATTTAAAACATTAATGCATATGCATTACATAAAAATTTTAGGAAGCTGAAAATAAATGCAGGGTTCAAATCAAATCAATGATTATTTTTTAGATTCTTCCTGCATGAGTAATAAGCTGCACCTTGAGATGTTAATCTTTGTAATTCTTTGAAAAAATGCAGCTCTCAGAGCTAAAGGGACATTTTTCATCCAAAACATTTTGTTTGCTGATAAGAAAGTGATAGCATTCAAACAAAAAGGGTCATATATTCTAGGATCAAATATGTGTACAGCATTTTAAACTTGATTGCTTAGGAAGCAATTGAATGGCAATATATAAAACATAAACTCTACTAAATGAAAATTATCCCAAAACAAAAACAATAAAAAATATTAGGTTCAATGCCATCTATCCATTTTCCAAACCTTTTTATCCTGTACATGGTTGTAGGCATCCAGACCAGATCCCAGTGAGAGGTTGGAAGCAACACTGAACAAAGTGCAACCTTGTTGCTGCAGTCATTCATGCAAACACCTAGACAGGGTTAAATTAGTGTCATCAGTTAGCCCTGCATTTAGACACACAAACACATACACACTGAGTCCATTTAGTGTGGCCAATTATCCTAACGTACATGTCTTTGGAAAAATAGCCATTGTGATATTAATGAGGCTACATATCCAAGATGAATAATACCAATGAATCAAAACAACGCCAGAATGTGAGGAAGGATTTCTATAATACCTTAAAAATCTATGGAGCTAATTACATTGCTAACCTTTTTATTGCTATTTTTATATTCAAATGAATCAGGAAGGAGTTTCAGTTTTATAAAGGATTTGAATGCATACATAATTTTAATATGGGAAACGGCTCATATTTAATTTCTATAACAGAGTTATCACATGTGGTATCTCACACTGCTGCTGGCAGACTCAATAGATATGCAGCTTCGGATTTCAAAACCCTGGTAACCCAGACAGTAACTGATTTAACAAAAATATATTTAAATGGTTCAAAATAAAATACGGTAAGATATTAGCCAACAATCTCAGGCAACAGGGTTGGTGTCAGAGAAAATTCTGTAGGTACATGTCAATCCCAGTAAAGAGCGAATTAGCAACAAATACTCGGTAGCAGTGCTTTATTAAGTAATTATTTTTTTAATTACCCTATTGATAACCTCTGTTTAGGAAAAACACAATATGTTCAAATCTTTGACTTTCCTCTATATTAATCATCCTAAATAGAATCACAGATGTTCAAGAAAATCTTTCTACTTTATAATAAAACACCAAAGTTTGTGTGTCCAGTCTGTCTGAGCAATCTGATTAGTCAGTTTGGGTTTGGTGTGAAAGGCCAGTTTGGCTTTGCCGACAGAACGAAAGAAGAAATTCACACACACATGAATACAGAGGAAAGTAGCTGAAAGAGCACATCAGGCAAAAGACAGCAAATATTTTTATATTGTTCAGTTGCTTATTTTTAACTGGTAGCTTGGCTAGTGTATTTATGAATTTCAATGCCAAATCAATGCACTATAGATGGAATGGCTCTTGTAATTAGGAAGATGAATTCACTTGCCAAACAAACAACACAAACTCAACACCAAAATTAAATCATGAGTAATGTACAGTACTTTACATGCAACTGATACACAAATGTTCAGAAATTATGACAAATGATTGTTGCAAAACTATAAAAACAAATCTTTTTATTCTCGCTTGCAACCTTGAAACATGGAACCACGTCGGAGTCAGTGTGAATTAGATGGATGCTTGTATTGTGCCAAAGTGTCACTTTTATTGTGAATAAGAGGTTAGTGGTTGGTGTAGTTATCCAACTAATAACAAAGTACACTATTTCAGGGTCCAACATAAGTAAGTGAGATCCTTTTGTATCAGAAAGTGTTTGGATGGGTTTAAGCAATCATTTCTGACATGTAATAAGATGCAAGGCAACATTATCCATCCGTACACATTTGAAACATATCCTATAAGCTGTCCCTCTGGACAAGGTGATAATTTACTTCTTGGTATATGCATGCACCTACTCATACTGACCTGGATAAGAACTGGAAGGTCATCTAACTTTATTTCTATATGGAAGGAAACTAGACACTTGGAAAATATAACATGTAAACAGTACAGTGTCACCATGTCATCTAAAAAAGTTTAATACTGTGCAGATTGTGTTCTTTAATATAAAAATAAATATAAAAATGACTTCCAATTGTGTTACCTCTTTCTTAGTTTGTTGTGTCAAACTGCCCAGTCTGTGATACTTTTTCTTCCCCATTTGTTATGAACCATAATAAGGAAATCTTGACCTCAATCTGTTTAGAAAAGCAATTATGTCTGCATTCATTTATACCAAAGAGGGATGACATAAGTTCATTGAGGGCCATTGGGTCATGTGGTTCAATAGAAACATAAAGTCGTGTGTCATCTGCATAACTGTGGAAATGTACATTATATTGATTATTTATATTTCCAATTGGGAGTATGTACAAGGAGGACAGCAGAAGGCCGAGAATATTCCCCTGTGTAAGTCTGATGATCAATAGGACAGAATAGCAGATTCATAACCCTTCAGTTTAACCTGTTCATATGTCTGTGTAATTTATGTATTATACCAAATAAAAGCACTGAGTAAAAGTAAATTTAAAACATTAAGGTGAAATACCACATTGGAATTAGTAATGAGTCATTTAGACAGCCTTACTGGAATCTGTCTAATGAATTGTTGTCAAAACAGAACCTGTCTATTTGCTTGTAAACAAATTTCAGCAGAATTTTCTTCAGAAACACAAGGGTACAGATTATTTTGTAATAAGTGAATGGTCTGTTGGTTTAATGACAACAGTTTTCAACACTGCAGAGAAAACAGTAGATTCTTCAGACCAATTAGCAAAATTAAACTACAATATAAATTAATTTGTTAAGCTACGCGCATACTAATGTCTACAGGCAAAGGAGGAGAGTAAAGCAAGACTACACTAATCCCAAGCAAAAGAAATAACAAGGGTCCATTGTCCTTATGCAAGTCATAATTGTGGAGGTGGTGATGTGCAGTGTGGCAGGGATGAGATGAGGGTGAGAGAGCTCAGCTGACATCACCAGAAAGTCTGTGCTTTACATTGCTTACAGCCTATCCTTGTGCAAATAGCTATTAAATAGTTAGTGGAGTTCCCCTTTAGATGATTGGCCATGTAATCCAGATGTCATGGGTTCATAGGTGTCATGAACTAGTTCCTAAGCAGAAATGTCCCATAAACTATAGCAAAAGCACCCCAAGTGGGAGGATCTGTAAGCCTTTGGCTTGGAGCAAATAAGGCAAACAAAGAATGTTAATAAATAAAAATATTTATTTTCTGAAAATGCACTGTAACAATAAGAGCAGAAAAAGGCTCAGAATAAGATCCTGAAAGAAGCAATCCAAAGGCCAAAACTCTCAAAAAACACAAATTCAAAGAAAGGCTGATGTAAGAGCCAGTTTTAGAAAGTTAATGTCTGTTGTTAAATTCATATAGTGTTTGCTTGATTCCTATAGAACATTAGTTTCTTATAGCTATCTAGAATATTGTATAACCTTTTACCCCCAGTAGTTAACATGAAATAGAACCTTCTTGGCTATATCTGTAGAGCAGAGTGTGAATTAAGTCAGTTATGAAATAGTCTTAGAGAAAGCATGGATTATTAAATATGTTTACAAACAGGAAATGGCATACAGCTTTCTGACCAGGTCTAACGTGCCTCAAGTACGACTGTATGACCAAATTTAGAAAAATGAAACAAGACTTATCTGTATAAGCCATAAACAGAACTTTGTAAAAGAAGAACTTTTCTTTGCTATATGGTGAACCTTTTTGCCTTGAATTTTTACTAATATTTTTAAAACAAAGATATTTTTTCGGTGGAATTATTTGATCACGTGTCAGACTGGTACTTGAAACTTCCTATGAAACAAACTAAAAGCTGCAGAACTTTGGTAACTTTGGATAAATGCAGGTACAGTACAGTCGAAAAGCAAGGGAAGAGATCAAAATCCCATAAATCCACAGTAAACAATCAATAATCAAAACTCTCACAAATTCACAAAAAAACACCTACTAATACTAATAATGTAATGTTTCCAATACTTCCATTTTCTGTGACAAAGTACATGTCTTCACCACGTAGATGGACTGATCACATTATGTACACGATTTGTCATGAATATTATTCCATGAAATCAATATCTTTTTACAAGATCTTTGTTGTCTAACATTTCCAAAACATTCTGCCTTTCCCAGAATGTGTGTACTAATCACAAGCTCTCACAAGCTCTCCTAAATCTTGGTAAAGTTACCAGTAAGTCTGGCAAATAAGGAAAATTAATAAAATGTTACTATTCCTATTTCACAGAGTAGAACCAAATTTTTGTCAATCTGAGATTTCTGAGCCATTAAATACTTTTTCCATTCTCTAAGACACTTGTGTGATGATGCAGATTAGCTCCCTACTCCCTCTTCATTTTTGGGAGCCTCTTGAACCCAACACCATCGATAACATAAGTAGATGGGCGTGGCAGATGAAGACAAAACCTATATGAAGCAAAGGGATGGTGAAAAATGTTCAAGTGCTTTTATCAAAATAAACAACAGTGTTCAAAAAGTGCAGTGCTCTAAATAATCCGTAAAACGAAGGTGTCCAGTGGAGGTTAAAATGCAATAAATAAAAATAACACAGTGCAGGAAACTCATTGCAAATCCCATAAGCCCTTTAATACTGACGCCTCTCCGACTTATCTTATTCAGACCTCAGAGCCCAGAGAGACATCAACTAACAGGTGCAGACACCCATCTCATCCTGTTCATGTCCCCGCCGCCAATCCCATGGTGTCCGCAAGCAACCACGAGCCCTGATCCACCCAAAACGCTGCCTATCCTGGCACTCTGTAGTTCCACCACTGCAAATGGCTCCACCCAGCAAAAGCACTACCAGAGTGTAATGATTTATCCTGCTCCCAAGATGCTCAACAGCCCCATCCTCAGCTTTAATTTCATCAGAGTTATCATAGGCCTCTTGGTGGTATACTCACTAGACTACTTCTTTAAGTTTATGAGGATGGCCTGATCTAGGCACATTTACAGCTATGCCATACTTTTTTCATTTCTTAATGACTGGTTTAACTGGACTCTAAGGGATTGTCAGTGACTTGGATATTTTATTGTCTCAATCTCCTGACTTGTAGTTCTCAATCACCTTTTCACAGATTTGTTTAGATTGCATTTTTATCTTCACTGTGTAAATAAGGCCACAATACAGACTAACCACAAGATGGATTTTCTACATCTGCATTTATTCTATAATCACATGAAAACCCCTTTACTACAGACAGGTGTTCTCCATTTAACTAAATATGTGACTTCTAAAACCAACTGGCTGCTCAAGTAATGAATTAGACATGTCCATCAATTATTTTGTGTTTTATATTTGTAATTAATATACCTTACTTTGCAGAGGTCTATAGTCACTTTGACATTAAAGAGTCTTTTTCTGTTGACCAGCCTCATCAAAGCCAAATTAACTCCACTATGGTTCAATGTTATCTATACTAATAAATGGCAAAGCCCTCACTGACTGACTGACTCACTCACTCACTCACTCACTCACTCACTCATCACTAATTCTCCAACTTCCTGCGCAGGTAGAAGGCTGAAATTTGGCAGGCTCATTCCTTACAGCTTACTTACAAAAATAAGGCAGGTTTCGAAATTCTAAGCATAAAGGTCTAACTGGAACCTACTAATGTACATATATATGGCCACAGCCAGCAGCTCGGTCACCGTGTGAGGCGGAGTTGCGTCCCACATCATCACGCCTCCCACATAATTGAGTGCCTGTCCATATAAGGCGGTCCGTCAGCAGCAATCAAATAGACACGCTGCCGCTAAATATTCGCGGGTGAAGGACTGTGCTTATGCAAACGAAGATGAGATGGTCAGGGATAGACTAGTGTTTGGCACAAACTCAGCGAAAGTGCGAGAGAAACTTTTAAGTGCCAGGTCTTAGCTAACATTAAATAAAGCCGCGGACATCGCAAGATCGCACGAGATAGCACAAGCACAGCTGAGAACCTTCGATGCATGTACTCCGAGCGGCTCACGTGAACTGACTGTGAACGCAGTACGCAAAGAACAAGCAAGAGCTCCAAAGAGTGCTGAACAAAAAACGCATTACACAATTGAGAAGGCAGCAAAAGAATATGAAGCGAGTGATGCATACAAGCATATTCATAAGTGCAGCTACTGCGGAAACAAAGCACGGTGTAAACTGTAAGTTTAAATTAAGTTTATAGAAACGTTGCCGCTGGTGTTTGTCATGCCTACGACAAATACGATATTCGCGAGATACAAGTTTAATGAGAAGACGCAGGGTATAAACAAGACTTTTGATCACTTTATAACTAAGTTAAAATTGCTGTAACGGAGTTAAAATTGCTGGTGCAGGACTGTGCTTATGCAAATGAATAGGAAAGCAAGGTGTAAAGCTTAACTTTAAATTAACTTCATAGACAAGCTGCCGCTGGCGTTTGTCATGCCTAAGACGAATACGATATTCGCGAGATACAAGTTTACTGAAAGGACGCAGGGTATAAACGAGACTGAAAGAAACAAAATATCGGCAGATCATATATACAGTGTCTCTGGAAAGTATTCACAGCGCATCACTTTTTCCACATTTTGTTATGTTACAGCCTTATTCCAAAATGGATTAAATTCATTTTTTTCCTCAGACTTCTACACACAACACCTCATAATGACAACGTGAAAAAAGTTTACTTGAGATTTTTGCAAATTTATTAAAAATAAAATAATTGAGAAAGCACATGTACATAAGTATTCACAGCCTTTGCCATGAAGCTTTAAAATTGAGCTCAGGTGCATCCTGTTTCCCCTGATCATCCTTGAGATGTTTCTGCAGCTTAATTGGAGTCCACCTGTGGTAAATTCAGTTGTTTGGACATGATTTGGAAAGGCACACACCTCTCTATGTAAGGTCCCACAGTCAACAGTTCATGTCAGAGCACAAATTAAGCATGAAGTCAAAAGAATTGTCTGTAGACCTCCGAGAAAGGATTGTCTCGAGGCACAAATCTGGGGTAGGTTACAGAAAAATTTCTGCTGCTTTGAAGGTCCCAATGAACACAGTGGCCTCCATCATCCGTAAGTGGAAGAAGTTCGAAACCACCAGGACTCTTCCTAGAGCTGGCCTGCCATCTAAACTGAGTGATCAGGGGAGAAGGGCCTTAGTCAGGGAGGTGACCAAGAACCTGATGGTCACTCTGTCAGCGCTCCAGAGGTCCTCTGTGGACAGAGGAGAACCTTCCAGAAGGACAACCATCTCTGCAGCAATCCACCAATCAGGCCTGTATAATAGAGTGGCCAGATGGAAGCCACTCCTTAGTAAAAGGCATATGGCAGCCCGCCTGGAGTTTGCCAAAAGGCACCTGAAGGACTCTCAGACCATGAGAAACAAAATTCTTTGGTCTGATGAGACAAAGATTGAACTCTCTGGTGTGAATGCCAGGCATCACGTTTGGAGGAAACCAGGCAACGCTCATCACCGGCCAATACCATCCCTACAGTGAAGCATGGTGGTGGCAGCATCATGCTGTGGAGATGTTTTTCAGTGGCAGGAACTGGGAGACTAGTCAGGATAAAGGAAAAGATGACTGCAACGATGTACAGAGACATCCTGGATGAAAACCTGCTCCAGAGCACTCTTGACCTCTGACTGGGGCGACGGTTCATCTTTCAACAGGACAACGACCCTAAGCACACAGCCAAGATATCAAAGGAGTGGCTTCAGGACAACTCTGTGAATGTCCTTGAGTGGCTCAGCCAGAGCCCAGACTTGAATCCGATTGAACATCTCTGGAGAGATCTGAAAATGGCTGTGCACTGATGCTTCCCATCCAACCTGATGGAGCTTGAGAGGTGCTGCAAAGAGGAATGGGCGAAACTGGTCAAGGATAGGTGTGCCAAGCTTGTGGCATCATATTTAAAAAGACTTGAGGCTGTAATTGCTGCCAAAGGTGCATCGACAAAGTATTGAGCAAAGGCTGTGAATACTTATGTACATGTGATTTCTCAGTTTTTTTTTTAAATTTGCAAAAACCTCAAGTAAACTTCTTTTATGTTGTCATTATGGGGTGTTGTGTGTAGAATTCTGAGGAAAAAAATTAATTTAATCCATTATGGAATAAGGCTGTAACATAACAAAATGTGGAAAAGTGATGCGCTGTGAATACTCTCCGGATGCACTGTATATATATATTATATATATATATATATATATATATATATATATATATATATATATAGAACATTCACAGCAATTGGAGTGAGATATAAAGCCAACTTGGTGAAGCAATAAGGTAGCAGTTATAAGCAAAGCATCATCATGCCCCCCATTGAACTGGAGGTCATTCTACCCTGAACCCCCCCTATTCTTACCAGTGGTTAGGTGCAGAACAGTGAAATATTTTGTTGAATTTGACTAAACTCAGTTTTGTACTCTGAGTTATATAGACTCACTTTTTAGTGACTGAATAAAAGTCTCATTTGGGCAAAAAATATGTATATATATAAAATAGCCTGTTCCTGACCTTATAGTTTTTGTGTACTTCATTATGTATCACAGAACTACTGCTATTATTTAGATGAATTTATGTCAAAAGATGAGCACAATGGGACAGAGTCAGACAATGAGCTTGAATCAAGATTAGGGAAGTGCTAGTGCGATGACAAAGTTGTATTAAATAAACCCCAGTAAATATGCACATATACTGCTTAAATAACATACACTTTCAATGACAAAGTATTTATATCTTACCTAGAAAATCTATAAAACCAATGATGATAATAATATATATAACATTTTAGAGTATTTGTATATTATATGCATATAACCAAAGTATGCATTATACATCATTAATAAAAGCAAATGCTTAAAGAACTGTAAGGACTGTAGTTTTATATATTAAGCACAAAACATGCACTTGAGGCTGATTATGAGCTATACATTTCTAACAGAAATATGTATTTGTGCAAACATGTACATGCTCAATGACAAACTAGTTTTATATATAACTCTTAATGCACAAAGGTAGCTTCTAGCCTGACAATAAATATTTGGATAAAAAAAATTTAAAAAGAAAAATTCCTTGGATAGAAAGTAATAACTATATTTATTTTAGTGTGTCCTTTTGAGCAACCTGGAGGTTAGTTTGGGTTATTGAAAGGAAGTATATTGTCTATAGATAGCCAGAATGGGCAAACTGGTTACTTAGCAAATATCATCCTTAATAAAACACATTTTGAAAGAAACTGACACTTTCCTTTTTTCAAACTGGTAGCAAAATATTATTTGAAATAATGACTTTAAAATCGAAATGTGCTTTAGTGAATAATTAAGTACTACTGGCATGATATAGTGTGTTTGTGTGTGACAAACTATGGTGCATTACAAAGCACAATATAAAGAAAAGTGCTTCAGGCCAGTACTTTGTTCAGTAGCTTATGTAAATGTACTGTTTTACCCTAGAGAAACTTAAATTATTTATGAAAGGTTTTGACTCCTTAACTGCTTAAGCTCAAGAAAGAAATTCTCCAGTAATAATGAGGATTTTGAAATTTTCCTACAGAAAGTCTTTGAAAATGTGAACAGAAGCTGCTTTAACTAGCACTTACCGCAAAATATAAAATTTTATAGATTGTCATGCAGTACTTTCATTTAGTTTTTATTCTATACTTCTCTACCTTTGTCAATGCAAAACAGGGCAAAAAGAAATGCATTGACATGGCTGGGATAATTATCATTAGCATAGGCAACCTGCTCTCCCAATACACACTAAAGCTATTATAAAGCTGCGGTCACAATTATGTTGATAAGCCCATTAACACATCAGTGTTTCTGTTGCTACTAATGATTCTGAATATTTGTGAGTTTAGTGGTTTATCTTTTCTAACCCATTTTATGTATATAGAGTGTCAGTCTATTTATTTTAATAATTATGTGTGGGTCTAAATCCAGTTGATAAAACCATGTTGCAAGTGCTTTACAAAATAGTTAAGGTCAACAACACACAAATTATAAAGCTACTTAATTTTAAAAATGGATAGACGGGCATTGAATAATTCCCAATAACCAGCTTTTAAACATATATTTAATGTTATTTCATTTGACTGCATTCAGAATTTTTGTCATATTTGTCACAAAGGAGAACTGATATTTTAGTCAAGGAAGAGCCAGCCTGAACATTTAAATAACAGATACTTGAACGTGATAAATTATTAACCTTATTCCACCATTTTAAGATTAAATATTTTCAAATATCCTGACACATTTCATAATCATATTTGGGTGTTGCTCATAGTAGAAATCATTATCTTCAGTAAAAAAGCAGACAGACTCAATGAGTAATTGTGCCAGTACAGTTTCCACTTCTGTTCACTGAAAGAAACAACACTCTTATTTAGGAGAAGTGTTGATTGGGAAAATTCGCCAATGCGCTATTTATACGATAATATGCTGAATTCATTGGAGACTGTTTCACTAAATATTTTCCAGGAAATTCAACCTGCAGCTGGCTTGGGGAAACATTGTTTTCCCCAGCACCCCACAAAATGTATTTACATGGTGCGACACAGATGTGGTGTGTAAATTTAAACTGTATATTGTAATGGTAATGAATTTTAGAAGAAAAGACAATATTCTTAAATAGTGAATTTTATGAAATGTGGGGAGTATATGAAATATGTAATTGCCAAATTGCTTGAATTAATAAAGAATGGTAGGAAATCCTGTGTAACAATACATACAGAGCACACATTGGTCTTAACTATGGACTAAAAATATGGGGTAAATAAAAACATTTTTAATTAATTTCAATTAAAAACAAATAACAATCCATACAATCAAATAAAACTTATAAAAAACAAAATTCAACCCCTATGCAAAAGGAAGAAATAGAGGAGAGCCAACCTACAAAGCAAACCTTTGAAGCAACAAGGAAGGAAGTGTATCCTTTTCCCTGATACAGAAGCTGATTAAAAAATATTTTTAAAAAGTTTTGAACAGATCCTTTGAATAAGAATTTGAATTTCCAATTTCAGATATTGTAGGAAATCAGTTACCTACTGACTTAAAGGGATTCTTCCAGTTGACAAAGATAATTCTATGTGCTAGTAGTGCGGTAAAGGCAATTATAGTTTATTTGTCCTTCTCCACTTTAAGTCCGTCTGGGAGTACACTAAACACTGCTGTTAATGGGTTAGGAGTTTGTGGCACAAAGGCTATCTGGTAGGCATTCAAAGATTTTTGTCCAAAACGATGTTAATTTAGTGACCCCCAAAACATCTGGCCCAGTGAGGCTAGAGATAGATTACAGCATTCACAAGTTGAATCATACCCTGTAAACATTTTGGATAGTTTTAATCAGGATAAATGCAATGGGCAGAACATTTTAAGTTCAATAATTGAGTACTTTGTGCATTTGGAGCTAGAATGTATTCTGTGCATGGCTGCTTTCTACTCCTTTTCTGAAATGAAAATGAAACATCCTTTCCCCATGGTGCCCTGGGATCTTTGAAGGGAAGGGACTTTAAACCTTTTTATAAATTATGGAGATGCAGTCTGAATCTTCAAGACTGATCAATGTTTCTTCTGGAACAGAAATAGGTGGCTGGTTATGAAAATTGGGCAGGTTCATGTTAGCAAAGTTTCTAGCTTGAAAGTATTGGAAAATTGTGTTGATGAGAAGTTAAATTTGAAGCTTAATTACTCGAAGGATACAAAAACATTACTTATGTATAAGTCTAAATGTTTTAATCCTAGACATTTTCCAATCATTAAACACTGTGCATGTTTGAGAGGGTTATCAAAGATTGGTTTTGATGTAGAGGTGCAACAGATAACAGCTCCTCTATTTTAAAGTGCTTTCTACATTGGTTCCATATCCTGAATGTATGAAGGGCAATTAGAATATTAGTGTATTGATGATAATTTGTACTTAGTGAGGTACAGAACATAGAATATAAAGAAGTACAGCAAGATTTTTATCTCTGTAGCAGACCAGGCTTGTGTATATTCATTTATTTGTGTCGATGGCCAGGGGCCTCATGCATAACACCGTGCATAGAATTCACACTAAAACATGGCATAAGGGCAAAAGCAGAAATGTTTATATGCACAAAAAAATCCAGATGCATAAATCTGTGTGTTCGCCAGCTTCCCTGTTCTTCCGCTCCATAATCCCCGTTCAGCTTGAAAAGTAACGCACGTGCACACGCCTGCTGCCACTCCCCAACTCCTCCCAAAATTACGCCTCTTTGAATATGCAAATCAATATAAATAGCCCTTAAGCTCAGCATTCTGTGAAAAGGCAATGGCAAAAGCACGGGGGGAAATAGAAGAATTGCAGTGAATACCAAGTGGAGGCAAAGAAAAACATAATATTTGTTGGTTTAAACAGTGGTATAAACAACAAAAGGAAGCTGATCGAGTGACACAGAGTGTCGGATAAACTCAAAACCTGAAGTTCACAAAGTCGCACAAGTTGTTAGATATCAAAGTCGCCGTGAAATGGCGAGTCATATGCTACCATCTGAGTGTCATATGAAAGCTTATTAAGGTACAGAGAAAAAAATAAAGGCACACTGGGAAAAAAGCTTGAAATGTCAACTTTAATCTCAAAATTTCCACTTTAATCACGTAGTTTATTTTGTGATTAAAGTAGAACATCATAAACTTCATCTTAAAATCATTTAATTTACTAGTTTCTCAAATACCATTGTATTTATTAAATGCTTTGTTTTGTATGTGTTCTTCTATAAACTCTATGAGTGTGAATCACTACGTGCTTTTTAAACGGGCTTTCTCTTTTTCTGATAGGACACACAATCTATTACATTCATGATATTACAGCTCTCGGAATAATTTAAATACTGAGATGTATTCTTGATATTAGTTTCATGATGATTTGAATTAAAGCATGTATTAAAAATGGGAACACGGTGGTGCAGTAACTGTTCATGCCTCACGCAAGATGCTTGCTGCACCATGCATGACCTTCAATGAAATAATTTATTGCTGCAGTACTGTCTCTTTCAAACTTACTAACTCCCAATTCCTGTCCTTCCTTTTCTTTCTCCAAATACCCAATTGCCACACAATCAGCTCTGTAATAGATGTAAACTGAGAATACCGATTCTTCAAAACTTTTAAGAAACATTGAAATATCTTCGTAGTACATGTTTAATTATTATATCCATCTATCCTTCCAGTGTCGCACCAGCCCTGGCAAGAATACAGCGCAAGGCAAGTACAATCTATGAACGGAGCACCAGACTCCTTGCTAGCACTGCAACACCATGTCCTCACATGTGTAATTATTAACAATATAGATTATTTAAATGAAGTTAAAGTTTTATCTGTATAATATAATAAACATATTTTCCTGCATTTGACCTTAAAAATGATATCGTCATCATATGTAAATACATGCTTTATAAAGTGGCTCAGGTTGTGCAATATTATAACTATCGCAAGTTTACAGTGAGGTAATTGTACTTATAAGTACAAACAATTCTGCAAGGAGCACTTAATGGTCTGATTGAGTGCGTTTATAGTTCTTGGGATAAAACTGTTTCTGAACCAGTCAGAACAGGAAAGGCTCTGAAGCATTTGTTGCATGAGAGCAGTTCAAATAGGTAGCATGGCTGAGGCAGCGTGTGCTAGATGCTGTATACTGATAATTCTGTTTCAGATCAGCTGCACTAGAGCTGTGATTCCACACTCAAATACAGCGATATAAATACTCTGAGTGGTGCAGTCAGAGTAATATGGAAAAAGATGATCCGCTGTGGCAACCCCTAACAGCTGAAGGAAAAAGAAGAAGGTGCAGTGAAAGTAATAGTGATAAAGCAGCTATGGTATTTGGAATAGTTTGGCTATTCCGTGGACCATTATATTGTTACAAGTTAATTACAATCAGATGCCTTAAACTAATAGACAATATGTGGTTAATTTCAGTGTACAGTGGAACCTTGGTTCACGACCATAATTCGTTCCAAAACTCTGGTCGTAAACCGAGTTGGTCGTGAATCGAAGCAATTTCCCCCATAGGATTGTATGTAAATACAATTAATCCGTTCCAGACCGTACGAACTGTATTTAAATATATATGTAAATATGTGTAAAGATTAAGCACAAATATAGTTAATTACACCATAGAATGCACAGTGTAATAGTAAACTAATGTAAAAACATTGAATAACACTGACACAACACCCAGGCTCCCTGCTCAGCTACACGAGCAGGCTCGCTCGCGCTCTCTCTCTCTCTGAACAGAGGGTAACATTTGAACAAATCCGAACTTTAATTTAAAAACCAACCACAAGCAACCAAAAAAGTAACAGTACAGGAGATCAAGCTATTAGCCTTTACGCTGTAAACACGTTTTTTAAAATGAGTTTTAAGCACAGCGGAAAAAAAGGAACATTTAAAAAAAGAGAAAAGTAACATTGCAACAAATCACGCTACGAACTGAAAAATTAACCTTTGAAAAATCCGTAATACATAAACCACCAAGAAAACTAACCTTGCATGAGTCGAGTTCTGGCATGAAGTGAGGAGGAACTGGGTAGAGAGGAGGGAGAGTCTGGCTCCGCAATGGAGGGATGTTTTCCTTCAGGTGTTTTCTCTCTTGTGATTTCTTGTGTTTCTGGTGTTTTTAGCTGTTTAGCTGGTGGAAGCAAAAGCCTCATGCAGCCATTCCAAAAACAAAGTCCTTGTGACCCAACCCTTCGTGTTTGACCTCCACATTACTGGCAGTCTGGCTTTCTTTACATTGTGCTGCTTGAAAGCACGAGGGTTCTCAAATTGGTAAATGAATAAATTGGTAAACAGTTTTTCCACCTCATCCAGCACTTGAAGCCTCTGCCTGGTTAACGCCGTAACCTCTTCTTCAATATCAGCTGCTTTAATAGATTCTTTCTGCTTTAGAATAGTCAAAATTGTATCTTCACTTGCTTAGAAGCCATAGTTAATTGCAAAAGCACACAAAATACTGTACAGCACAAAGAGTGCGCAGGTAAAGCACGCACGTCTGACTGAGAACAATGAACAGGGAGCGGCTCTGCTTAGATTCAGTAATCGGCGCATATGAACCAGCCAGGCAGGCATGCACCGCAGCAGGCAGGCAGGCACGCACATGCAGCACACTCCCACTCCCCCTCTCTCTCAGCAGCAGGCAGGCATGTCTGACCGAGAACAATGCAACACGGAAGTCATCGGCGCGCACAAATCGAAAGGGAAACTGGCTTGTACCGAGTGTGTGGTCGTGAACCAAGGCAAAAGTTTGGCAAACTTTTTGGTCGTGAACCGAGTTGTACTTGAACCAAGGTTCCACTGTATATGATAAAGCCATGTCAGGGATGTGGATATAAAAAGGAAGGGAAACCACACTGGAACAAAAGCACTGCTTTGACGATGGGTGCCGCCATTTTGCAAAACCAAGCGGAGAACATGCGTATGCCAGGGTTTGAGCTAGCGTGAAAATGTGCGTGCCTTTATGCCAAATTTATGTTTTATACATCGTGATTTGAGCGTGAAAACGGGAGTACGCAACATTTTTGTGCATATGCACTGTTTATACAGTACATGAGGCCCTAGGTCTTAATGGCTTGTATATTTGCCACCCAGTAATAAAATTGTAGTGCCATGCCTCCTTCTGCTTTAGGTCATTGTAAATGTGTGGATGTTTAGAATTCCAAATAAATGAAGTTTTGACTGAATCTAATTTCTTAAAAAAACGATTTGTTAATGTGTATGAGGATGGTTTGAAATAGGAAAAGAAGCTCGGGAAGTATATTCATCTTAACAATGTCGATTCTACCTGCTAATCTGAGATGGAGGGTGGACCATCTATTTACATATTGTTTAATTTTTTCAGGCAGACAGCAAAACTTTGTTTAACAAAAGCTTTATATTTACTTGTTATATTTAACCTTAGATATTTAAACTGATCTGCTTTAATAAATGTAAAGGTGTCCAGTCTAGTATGTGTAGTCTTGTGTGCTGGAAAGTTCACTGGAAAAAGTACATGTTTATTCAAATTAATTTTGAATCCAGATATATTTAGAAAATCTGCTAGGGGTTTTAGAACAGCTGGAAATTTTGGAGGTTAGATATATACAGTAATGTATCATCAGCATATAATGATATTTTCTGTTCATGTCCTTCTGGGATAATCCCCCTTATCTCTGATGTATTTCAAAAGTAACGGCAATTGCCAAAAGCAATGGTGATAGGGGACATCCTTATACCACGTTCTAGTTTGAAGTAGTCTGAAATAATGTTGTTAATGTAAACTCAGGCTTCTGGACAAGTATAGAGTAGTTTTATTCATGTACATATTTGTTATGTATAGGTAGTCCCATTCAACCATGTCAAAAGAGGAGCGTGTTATCTCTGACAATACCCTTATGATCATGGAGCTTAAGTTACTATGCTCTAAACACTCATTGTAGCTGGCATCTTAACCCCCTGTCATTAGCGGATGAGCACTGTACAGAATTCATATCCAATTAAATTGATTATTTTCTGAAGACAAATGCAACAGCAGAGGTGTTTGCAGGTATACTCTGGGAAACAAGAAAAGCATGTTTAAGAGGACAAATTATTTCATAGCCTTCTCAGAAAAATAAATTGGAAACTAAGAAGGCATCAAGAAGTTAATCAGCAAATTTACCAGAATAGATGTAGAATATGCCAGGTCTCCAAATGAGGCACTTTATAAGATAAGGCATGTTTTGCAATCAGAGTTTAACCTCTTGACTACTTAAGAAAGAGAACAGCTCATCTTTAAATCACAACATCATTATTATGAACATGGAGAGAAGGCCAATAAGATTTTAGCTTAACAATTCCACAAGAAGGAAGTCTGCACTGTAACAACAGCAAATACCAACACAGATGGTGATAAAATCATAGATCATAAGAATATCACCCACACATTTAGAGTACTATATGTCCTTATATTTCAATCATTCTAAAGAAGATAAGACGTATATTTGACTCATTACAGCTACAACAGCTAGATACCTTCCTGGTGCCACTAGATAGCAGGGAAGGGTGAGAAATGCTAGAATTAGTGATAATAACAGCTGAACTGGAAAAGTAAAGTACTATTACCATATTCACAAAGCTCTATCTAAATTCCACTGTGACGTGTAAGTCACTGTCTTGCTCCCGAGAGAAGAGTCCAAAGGTTTCAAGAAAACCACATTTATTCCAATCAAAACAGGAATAGTCAGGATATTTATTCTAACAGGAACTAGCACTTCAATACACACAGACACAGCAAACGAGCAAGGATGGTGCCAAGTCAGTGGCTGAGTTATAATGTTCCCTGCATCACCCATTGGGTGACAGACATGTTACGTGGGGAGGCTGTGAACTTACAATTCCCTTGGTGGTGCTGCAAACCAGCGGTTGCCTCGGTGACAGACAAGCATCCCTTGACAGATGCATCAATCACATTTCTGCATGCAGCACCATTGGGGAGGGCCTCAAATGAACTCAAAATTCTCAGAGCATATAATTCATGTCCTGCAGTAAAACATTCCATATGGTCAAATGCTTTCTCTGCATCTGAGACCATGATGGCTGCAGGCTAGGACAGAGCTGGGGCTATTATACAAATAACTATATTATCTGCCATTTGTTAAGATTAAAGCCTTTTTGGTCTGAATTAATTAATTTGTGAATTACTCTTTGGTGTCTTCCTGCTAAAAAAAAAATAGCCAATAACTTTGTATCAGTGATCATTATAAAAATGGGACAATATCTTCCACATTCTCTGGGTCCTTTTCCTGCATTAAAAGAAAAGTAATCGGTGTAGAGTTTATTGCAGCATGCAGTTTAGTGATGGAAACAGTGAAGTTTCACATCATAACTAATGGGGACAAACAGCAGATTATAAAAATGCACATAAGAAATAATATACACCCCCTTTCAAAGCAGTGTTCTCATGTTTGTGTCTGAGATAGGAGGGAAGATGTTGGTAGAGGTCAGAGTCAAGAAGGAGAATTGCACTTTGTTGGATGGCAGAATGGGGATGCAGTTCCAAGTCTTTATGTTTCAATCTGTAAATGTTTTTCTATATGATCAAGATTTTTATATTAACCTTAAGACAGGGGGAGCCATGAAGCCCCAAAATCCCAGACACACCACACTAAACTGATTGAGAATAAAGGTTTTATGTTCACAAAATAACTCTTTTACAGACCAATTCCAAAATCTTCCAATAAACACTCCTCTTTTTCCTCCTCCAGGTGAGCTTTGCCTTCTGCCTCCCAACCCTGGCCCAATGGAGGAGGCTGGTAGGCTTGCTCCTATGTCAGACCTGAATTAAGTTCAGGTACAGTGGCATAGCACAATGGAAGCACTTCTGGGTCAGACGGAAGTCTCCTGAAGCAGGGAAACCCTCTCCCTGCAACACCCCATGAGGGCACCTAAGGACCCCAACGGGACTGCCCATCAGAACTACGACTCCCATACATACGGGCCTCCTTATTGGGTCCACACGAACACTGCCATCTATTGTACTGAGGGAGGAACTACTCTTGATTCATCAACTCTACAATATTATCCGTAAATGTATCCTTTTGTATGGGATATTACTTCATTCCCATCCCAGCCAGGTTATGCCTCCTTCCATACTGTTCTTCCATTACAGTGTCCCAGTTGGTAAATGGTCCAGCAAAGCACTGACTATATATACATGACTACAGTACTACAAATAATTTGTTTATAGCATATTTCATTGCAAAATATGAGTATCAACATTAAAGTTTATAAAGGCAAAGGCAGTAAAAAAACGTAAAATGAAAAGTGATATTTTCACCTTTCATCTTCAGAAATAGGCTGAAATATGAAATATAATATATTAAAAGCTGCGAAAGGTATCTTTAGGCTATTTCTGTAGTAGACTTCAGGTCAAAACATCA
The DNA here is from genome assembly GCF_016835505.1 of Polypterus senegalus. NCBI lineage: Eukaryota > Metazoa > Chordata > Cladistia > Polypteriformes > Polypteridae > Polypterus > Polypterus senegalus. The sequence goes on along the minus strand of NC_053155.1, from coordinate 218,572,489 downwards.
ATTTTAACTCTATTTTCTATCACGCTATGTATTCAAAATTCATTTTTTGATTCATTTTCTGGTCACACACTGCTACAGTAGAGATCCCTTTTCATTTTCTATCATTGTGAATAAGAATAACATAGGTATTTATAGTTTTAATTATTATTATTTTAAAATTACCTACTTAGATTTACATTAAAACTTTCTGAAGGTAGCATACATTTTACATGCAAAAAATTTTTAATCATTTATATTTATTCAGAATAGAAAACACCTTTGCCATTACCTTTTCGAAAAGGAAAGGTAATGTGTTTTTAATAAATATAACTGAGCTAATCATGTAAGTGCAACGAACCCTATTGTAATTTCTGTTTTTTCCTGTTTCCTTTCAGTCTTTTTCAATTATTTTAACTATTTGTAGTATTCAAAAGACATTAGTATAAATTAGCCTACCAGTTGCTTTGTCATTTTTATCTCCACATTAAAAGAATGGGTTAAAACCATCTAATTTTGCATCTGTACTGCATAGTGCTTTCTGCACTACAAACTTTATGTTGCTACATTTATAAATATACAGTAGGCTAAATGTCAATGTATATTATCAGTGAAATTATCCACATTCTAGGGTACATTAAAAGACTTTTGACGTGTAATTATTTTGTCTGACGAATTAAAAATAAATTCATGTAAATTCATTATTGCTCTGTTGTGAAGTACATTATCTTAATATATACATAATGTAAGTGCTATTTCTCATTGAAAGGAATTGGCTTAGACCATCACTTTTGTAACACATTCATATTAAATAGTGCATGAGCAAGTCTCTTAAGGCTTTATTATAACAAGTTACTTTTATTAAGTGTACAGTCTGCTTTTTCTTGCTTCAGTGCCATCACTGATTAGAATGCTGTAATGGTAGTCACCTTGTTCACTTATAAAGCCAATATAAACTGATCTACTGCACGATTATATATGTAAATATATTGGGCTGCTTTTCTGTTCCTGTCAAAGAGGCTACAGCCATTTAGGCTTACATACTGTACATTTATGATTGCTAGGTTAAAAACTGTATAGAGTCTGTTTGACATGATTATACAACTTGAGCACTGTTTGGTCAATCACATCTTTTAATTTGAGTGGTCCATCTCATAAGTGCCATGTGATTTTATGTGTTAAGATAGGTAAGTGACTTAGGCTAGGGTGTGTTTCGACATACACCAAAATTCAGGTTACATCACTGTTGTAGGAACGGAACTGTGTCGTAACCCGAGGACTCCCTGTACTTTTATTTTTTCTTGTTTTTGTGAAAATGAAAAGCAACTTAAAAAAAACTTAAGCATGTAAAATGAGCAAAGCATGATTAAGTAAAACCAGCTCTTGGGTCAAGTGCATGTTTATCAATAATCAAAGCAGCACAGTCTACTAGAGTCTTATTTTCAAAAGTCCTCTATAAGCTTGTCCTGCAAAATGCCCATTTTATAAGATCTGGTTAGATCTTAAGGTTTTAAATAAATTAAGCAAAGTGTGTATATGCAGTGTTTAAATACACTTAATCAGTAAAGTGCATCGTTTATATGCTAAAACACATATCTAGTTAATGAAACATTAATGCAGTTATCAAAATGTAAACAAAGATTTGTTAAAGAATGTAAACAGGTACATTTATAGTTAAGAAAATTGTGCTTCCAGCTGTTTATTATAATTCAGACAGAAGTTTGGTAAACAGTTACTTTGTAAGTCTCAATTTCAGGTTCACACTTTTCCAAGATGACTTGAACATTTAGCAAAGGCTAATGTAATCAGTTCATTTTACTGCTATATTCTGTTAGGTTTATGGTTCTGCTCTGGCTCTCCCTGGGATGGACCTTTTACCACATCCCAGAAGTTTAGAGAAAAGTCCTTTCCTTAGACACAGAGAAAAAAAAATCTTTATCTATATTAATAAAAGGCAAAGCCCTCACTGACTGACTGACTGACTGACTGGCTCACTCACTCACTCACTCACTTACTCACTGACTCATCACTAATTCTCCAACTTCCCATGTAGGTAGAAAGCTGAAATTTGGCAGGCTTATTCCTTACAGCTTACTTACAAAAGTTTCATTTCAAAATTCTACACGTAACGGTCGATAACGGTCGACAAAGTCCGCCATGTCGAACTTTCTTATTTATGGCCCCATCTTCACGAAATTTGATAGGCGGCTTCCCTGCGCTAACCGAAACCGATGCACGTACTTTTTTCGATGGTATTATGCCACTGTCGGCCGCCATTTTGAACTTTCCAACATCACTAATTCTCCAACTTCCCGTGTAGGTAGAAGGCTGACCACATCTTCACGAAATTTGGTAGGTGGCTTCCCTGCGCTAACCAAAACCGATGTACGTACTTACTTCAGTGGTATGATGCCACTGTCGGTCGCCATATTGAAGTTTGCAATGTCACTAATTCTCCAACTTCCCGTGTAGGCAGAAGGCTGAAATTTGGCAGGCTTATTCCTTACAGCTTACTTACAAAAGTTAAGCAGGTTTCATTTCGAAATTCTACGCATAACGGTCATAATGGTCGACAATGTCCGCCATGTTGAACTTTCTTATGTATGGCCCCATCTTCACGAAATTTGGTAGGCGGCTTCCCTGCGCTAACCGAGACCAATGTACGTACATATTTCGGTGGTATGATGCCACTGTTGGCCGCCATATTGAACCTTTCAACGGTCTTTGTTACTTATGGGCCCAGCTTCAAGAAATTTGGTACGCGGGTTCCCAACGCTAACTGAATCCTACTTACGTACATATATACGTTCATAGCCTGCAGCTCGCTCACCGTGTGAGGCGGTGTTGGGTCCCCCATCCCTACGCCTCCCATATTGTTGGCTGCCTGCCTATATAAGGCCGTCCGTCGCTCCAGTCTGTACATTCCCTTCCTTGCTTCGTCACGGGATTCACGTCTCGCTACTGATAACTACAGCCTTTTTATTTAATCCATGGCTTCTCCGCTGTTTTATTGTTCGTTTATTACGATTATAGTTATTGTGTAGGTATTTTAGACTTACTTTACATTGTTCAGGTACCCATTTCCTTTATCATTCCAACCGTACCCCCATTAACATGTCTATCGAGGTGATCACCATCGATCAGAGAACTTTCACTTACCGAGTAGTTTCCATGCCCGGAGATGGCACCTACCTTTTTCATTCTCTTTGTTACATATTGCACGGCCATATCAGGCTCACTCTTGATATCCGGAGGAACATTGTGTCTTATGTATTGAATGACTGGACAGGTTGAAAGAGTGGACTGATGACGGTACAGGAGATAATTATACTACACAGGAGCACTATAAGAGTGAAATGCTTAAGCCCTTCACCTATGGATCTGCATGTGAGTTGATGGCTGCCGCTGAATTGTTCGGTTGTCGCTTTCAAGTGTACCAAAATGGCTATATATTTTACACCTTTCGACAACCGCCTATGCCTCTTAAACATCTTAGATTCACCGGTGACGATTTCAGTAGTGGACACTTTGATGTTAATGAATGTTTAAACTTTCAAAAGCTGGATGTGAAGTTATCAATGAAACCGGTTGTATACTTACAACGCTTGACAGAAGCCGAATGTCTCTTCAACACAAGTCCTACAAATACTGTCGTAATTGAAACAAACCATGAAACAAACCGATTATGACAGCAGCAATCCAAGCTGTGAGATTTGAAACAAGATTACTGTTCACATGGCCAACTGTACGTTGCATGCTCAAGAGTAAGCTCAGCGCACAGCTTGGTCATATTACAACCGGAGGGCCGAACTCACAACGTGGTATACAAAGAAATCCTTAAAAATAAGTGTTGGTATATTTTCCCTCAGTTTAAAAAGGTTTAATTTTCTTCTTAATAAAAATTTTAAGGCAGTACTTTTGCCGCTGCGAAGCGCGGGTATTTTGCTATATGTATATATATATATATGTAGATGTGTATATGTATATATACATATATATAGATATGTGTATGTGTAGATATGTGTATACATTTTAAAAATAACGTAACATTATTGTCAATGTAATTGTTTTGTCACTGTTATGAGAATTGCTGTCATATATATATATATATATATATATATATATATATATACTAGCAAAATACCCGCGCAGCAGAGACGTAGTGTGTTAAAGAAGTAATGAAAAAGAAAAGGAAACATTTTGAAAATAACGTAACATGATTGTGAATGTAATTGTTTTGTCACTGTTATGAGTGTTTCTGTCATATATATATAGCGTTTGCGATAACTTGCAATGAGTCTTTTACAGCGCTCTGAAGGAATTTTGGCCCACTCATCTTTGCAGAATTGTTGTAATTCAGCTTTATTTGAGGGTTTTCTAGCATGAACCTCCTTTTTAAGGTCATGGCATAGCATCTCAATTGGATTCAGGTCAGGACTTTGACTAGGCCACTCCAAAGTCTTCATTTTGTTTTTCTTCAGCCATTCAGAGGTGGATTTGCTGGTGTGTTTTGGGTCATTGTCCTGTTGCAGCACCCAAGATCGCTTCAGCTTGAGTTGACGAACAGATGGCCGGACATTCTCCTTCAGGATTTTTTGGTAGACAGTAGAATTCATGGTTCCATCTATCACAGCAAGCCTTCCAGGTCCTGAAGCAACAAAACAACCCCAGACCATCACACTACCACCACCATATTTTACTGTTGGTATGATGTTCTTTTTCTGAAATGCTGTGTTCCTTTTACGCCAGATGTAACGGGACATTTGCCTTCCAAAAAATTCAACTTTTGTCTCATCAGTCCACAAGGTATTTTCCCAAAAGTCTTTGCAATCATTGAGATGTTTCTTAGCAAAATTGAGACGAGCCCTAATGTTCTTTTGCTTAACAGTGGTTTGCGTCTTGGAAATCTGCCATGCAGGCCGTTTTTGCCCAGTCTCTTTCTTATAGTGGAGTCGTGAACACTGACCTTAATTGAGGCAAGTGAGGCCTGCAGTTCTTTAGACGTTGTCCTGGGGTCTTTTGTGACCTCTTGGATGAGTCGTCTCTGCGCTCTTGGGGTAATTTTGATTGGCCGGCCACTCCTGGGAAGGTTCACCACTGTTCCATGTTTTTGCCATTTGTGGATAATGGCTCTCACTGTGGTTCGCTGGAGTCCCAAAGCTTTAGAAATGGCTTTATAACCTTTACCAGACTGATAGATCTCAATTACTTCTGTTCTCATTTGTTCCTGAATTTCTTTGGATTTTGGCATGATGTCTAGCTTTTGAGGTGCTTTTGGTCTACTTCTCTGTGTCAGGCAGCTCCTATTTAAGTGATTTCTTGATTGAAACAGGTGTGGCAGTAATCAGGGCTGGGGGTGGCTACGGAAATTGAACTCAGGTGTGATACACCACAGTTAGGTTATTTTTTAACACAGGGCCATGTAGGTTTGGATTTTTTTTCTCCCTAAATAATAAAAACCATCATTTAAAAACTGCATTTTGTGTTTACCTGTGCTATATTTGACTAATGGTTAAATGTGTTTGATGATCAGAAACATTTTGTGTGACAAACATGCAAAAGAATAAGAAATCAGGAAGGGGGCAAATAGTTTTTCACACCACTGTATATATACATATATATATACAGTATATATATATATACACATATATACAGTCTTTGGGGTGCGAGCAACTGTTGCTGGGGGTGCAGAATCCATGAAGGAAGAAAAATGAAAAACATTATTTGTACAAAATCTTAATTTATTTATCCATTCCTAAATAATTAAATGGGCAGGCTATTTCATATCAGTGAAATTCGCTGCTTGTTAAAATGGATGACTCCCACTCTTACATGCAAGTCTGCGTGGATATTATGAACTATCGTTTCTGTTCAAGTTCTATTTAAATTTTAAATAGAAGGAATTTTTATTTAGTCGACAGAATATTATTCCGGAATAAATTAACTCAAACCTTAAATAACTTATAATATTTTGCTCTCCATAAAAATATATCCTGTCTAAATTATACAAGTTAGAAATAAAGTAAACGTTAAAAGAACAAACATTCAAATTTCTTTACTCTTATGTAATTTTATATAAAAATAAACTTAAATTTTAAATATCCCAAAAGATTTTGCTCTCCATAAAAATATATCCTGTCAAAATTATACAAATTCAAATATGAACATGGTGCATAACAAAACCTGGAAATATAAATAAAATTTGTTCTTTTCAGCAATAACAAATCAAATCATTCAGTTGTCTTTGCTCTTATGTCATTTTATCAGAGCTGGGCACCTGGCATCTTTTTTTGGCAACAAGTTCGTTTATGTTTGGTGTGAGGTTCTGTGTTGTGGAGATTCTCAGGATGGACTGCAGGTGCTCATCAGTGAGGCGACTCCTGTGTGCTGTTTTGTTAGTCTTCATGACTGAGAAGAGCTTCTCACACAGATATGTGCTACCAAACATGCACAAGGTTCGAGCCGCATGTAGACGGAGCTGGAGCATTTGTGCGGGAATGGAGTGAATAAACTGTGCGGGCCTGCAGTATCGTACTTTGCCTTCAGTGTGCCATTACACTGCAGCTCAATCACCTCCATCTGAATCTGCACAGGTGCAGTTTCCACATCGACGGCAAATGGGTTGCGAAACAACTCAAAATTCTTTTTTTGTTCTTCAAAGTCACCAAAGCGCCGTGCGAACTCAGTGCGCAGTGCGCTCAGTTTATCAGCAAAGTGCGTATTTGGGAACACCGTTGTGCCGACTTGGTTCAACATTACTTGGCAACAGGGAAAGTGGGGCAAGTTGCACTGGTGCATTTGTGTCTCCCATAAAAGTAGCTTCACTTGAAATCACTTTGTGATTTTGCACGGTAAAACGTCTGCTGAAGTGTCAGATTCTTCTTTAACTCTTCTGCTTTCTGTATCTTGTGCATTGCATTCAGGTCTTTCAGGTTATCTTGATGTTTTGTCTCATAGTGCCGTCTTAGATTAAATTCTGTAATTACAGCCACATTAGCTCCACAAATGAGACACACGGGTTTACCGGCAATGTCAGTAAACATATACTCAGCCTCCCATCGGTTTTTAAAGGCTCTATGTTCAGAATCACCTTTTCTCTTTGGCATCGTGTGGGCTAGCTTCGCAATAACTTGCAGCATCATAAGCTAGACTTGATTAACGGTAAGTGTTGGCAAGGCAGCTGAAGCGCTGCATTATGGGATCTGTAGTTTATTGTGTTACCAGCGCTTCATATCCCCGGGCCATTAATAACAATAATACAGTATATAAAATGATCTGCGGGCGGATATAATTACGCCGGGCGGATGTGGCCCGTGGGCCTTGAGTTTGACACATATGGACTAAATAGAACTTGAAAAGAAATATTTTTTCGAATGTGATCGCGCAATTCAGATCGAGTTGGCGCACTACAGTACATCGAGCCAGCGTGCTATTGTGGTTTTGCCTGTGTGCCTCAATAAGTTACCCTCCCCTCGCTCTTACTTTTTTACCGTTCATCTAATGAATACACTGAGTATGGCTTTACCAAAACAATCATTGATCGCGAATAAAGTATCCATTATTCATAAAGCTTCAATTGGTGATCTGTCTTTCTGCGTTAACGCATATTTTTCATCGTCTCAAACCAAGGGGATCGAAGGTAAAATGAATGAGAAGCGCGCGTACATACTTAGTGCATCCCCTCTCGGAATCGAACCTCGGACGTCGCCTAGAGGCGAAGGCTCTACTATTGCGCCACGGCGTGTGGTTTGTCTATTTGAGCGTAGCAGTGTAATTCAGTTTTTGTTCAGCACTCTTTGGAACTGTTGCTTTTTGTCTGCGCACTGCGTCAGTTCACGTGAGCCGCTGAATATGGTTTTATATGTCACTCGCTCGCTTCTAATTGTTTCGCTGCCTTCTTAATTATATAATGCATGTTTTCTTCAGCGCTTTTTGTAGCTCTTCCTGGTTTTCTACGTAATGCGTGATTACGTGAGAGGCGTGATGATGTCACACGAAACTCCACCCCCCCCACGGCTTTCGAGCTTAACTCCATTACAGTAAATAGCTTCTAGTTATGACCATTATGCGTAGAATTTCAAAATGAAACCTGCCCAACTTTTGTAAGGAAGCTGTTAGGAATGAGCCTGCCGAATTTCAGTCTTCTACCTATGCAGGAAGTTGGAGAATTACAATACAATACAATACAATACAGTTTATTTTTGTATAGCCCAAAATCACACAGGAAGTGTCGCAATGGGCTTTAACAGGCCCTGCCTTTTGACAGCCCCCCAGCCTTGACTCTCTGAGAAGACAGGGAAAACTCCCAATAAAACCTTGTAGGAAAAATGGAAGAAACCTCGGAAAGGCAGTTCAAAGAGAGACCCCTTTCCAGGTAGGTTGGGCGTGCAGTGGGTGTCAAAAGTAGGGGATCAATACAATACAATATACACAACAGAACAATTCCTTAAGACAGCATAATAATAAAAATTTTAGAAGTACGGTTTAACAGTAGATGATATGACATAATTAGGTTTGGATATTTTTAGAGTCCTGGAGACCTCATCCATCTAGCTGCCTCCCCATTTGGCCATGCCACGGCTGAAACGTTGCTCCGATGAAAGGACCCCTCTTTCCCATAGAATTAGTGATGAGTCAGTGAGTCAGTGAGTCAGTCAGTCAGTGAGTTAGTCAGTCAGTGAGGGCTTTGCCTTTTATTAGTATAGATATATACACACACACACACACACATATAAACATATATACATATACATATATACATATAAACATATCTACATATACACATATCTACACATACATATATATATATATATATATATATATATATACATATATATATATATATATATATATATATATATATATATACATATACACATCTACATATATATACACATCTACATATATATACATATAGCAAAATACCCGCGCTTCGCAGCGCGCAAAGAACTGCCTTAAAATTTTATTAAGAAGAAAATTAAACCTTTTTAAACTGAGGGAAAATATACCAATAATTATTTGTTAAGGATCTCTTTGTATACCACATTGTGAGTTCGGCCCTCCGGTTGTAATATGACCAAGCTGTGCGCTGAGCATACTCTTGAGCATGCAACGTACAGTTGGCCATGTGAACAGTAATCTTGTTTCAAATCTCACAGCTTGGATTGCTGCTGTCATAATCGGTTTGAGTTTCATGGTTTGTTTCAATTACGACAGTATTTGTAGGACTTGTGTTGAAGAGACATTCGGCATTTGTCAAGCGTTGTAAGTATACAACCGGTTTCATTGATAACTTCACATCCAACTTTTGAGAGTTTAAACATTCATTAACATCAAAGTGTCCACTACTGAAATCGTCACCGGTGAATCTAAGATGTTTAAGAGGCATAGGCAGTTGTCGAAAGATGTAAAATATATAGCCATTTTGGAACACTTGAAAGCAACAACCGAACAATTCACCGGCAGCCATCAACTCTCATGCAGATCCATAGGTGAAGGGCTTAAGCATTTCACTCTTATAGTGTTCCTGCGTAGTATAATTATCTCCTGTACCGTCATCAGTCCACACCTTGAACCTGTCCCAGTCATTCAATACATAAGACACAATGTTCCTCCGGATATCAAGAGTGAGCCTGATATGGCCATGCAATATGTAACAAAGAGAATGGAAAAGGTAGGTGCCATCTCAGGCAGCCAACAATATGGGAGGCGTTGGGATGGGGGACCCAACGCTGCCTCACACGGTGACCGAGCTGCAGGCTATGGACGTATATATGTACGTAAGTAGGATTCAGTTAGCGTTGGGAACCCGCGTACTAAATTTCTTGAAGCTGGGCCCATAACTAACAAAGACCATTGAAAGGTTCAATATGTAGGCTCTACATTCAGAATTAAACCTCTTGACAACTAAAGAAACTGAACAACTAATCTATAAATCCAGACATCATTACTATGAACATGGAGAAAGCTAATAAATAAGCTTTTAGCTCAACAAATTCACAAGCAAGAAGTCATAGCGCAATCTCGTAATCACCAACGCGAATGGAGATAAAATCAGTCGAACACAAAAATATAATGCACACTTTCAGAGACTACTATAAATCCCTATATACTACTGAGTTTAAAGAAGACAATACACAATCTAATGCATTTCTGGATACATTACAGATACCACAAATAGACACTTTTAGTGCGGAGGAACTTGATAAACCTCTGGCATTATCAGAATTACTAGATGCTATAAAGTCACTCTAAGGCGGGAAAGCAGCAGGCCCTGATGGCTACCCTGCAGAATTTTACAAGAAATTCTCCGCTCAGCTAGCTCCTCTCCTATTAGCAACATTTACAGAAGCCAGAGATAACCAATCTCTTCCTCAAACCTTTACCAAGCACTAATCACTGTTTTCCAAAACAAAATAAGGACTTATTACAATGTGCATCATACAGACCAATTTCACTTCTGAATAACGACGTTAAAATACTCTCTAAAATCATAGCTAGAAGGATGGAGAAAGTGCTCCCTCGGTAATATCACAAGACCAAACTGGATTTATTAGGGGCCGACACTTATCTTCAAATCTTCGACGCCTGTTTAATGTAATATACTCACCAACTAAATCAAACACCCCAGAAATATTATTATCATTGGATGCAGAAAAAGCATTCGACATGATTGAATGGAAATACCTTTTACTACATTGGAGAAGTTTGGGTTTGGCCCAACATTTGTGCATGGATTAAATTACTGTATACTAACCCAGAAGCTTCAGTTTGCATCAACAACATTTGCTCAGACTACTTTAAACTAGAGCGTGGCACAAACAATGCCCCTTGTCACCGCTGCTGTTTGCATTGCCATTGAACCACTGGCAATACATTGTCGAAATACTGATCAGATAAAGGGGATTAGCAGAGAAGGACTGGAACAGAAAATCTCATTATATGCAGATGATATGGTACTGTATATATCGGACCCAGAAAATTCTGTGCCTGCAGTCTTAGCAGCACTCACAGAATTTCAAAAGATCTCTGGTCTCAGAATTAATCTGAATAAAAGTGTACTCTTTCCAGTGAATTCTCAAGCATATAATATTAGATTAGATACCCTACCTTTTATCATTGCAGAACAGTTTAAATACCTAGGGTAAACATCACAAGTAAACATAAAGCTGTTAATCCACAAAATCTCTGCATGGAAAAAATTAAACAAGACTTGCATAGATGGTCAACTCTTCATCTCACACTAGCTGGAAGAATTAACACTGTTAAGATGAATATTCTTCCTAAGCCCCTTTTTATTTCAAAACATCCAATATACATTAATAAATCATTCTTTAAGCAATTAGATTCAACAATAACCTCATTTATTTGGAATTCAAAACATCCACGCATCAAAAGAGCGACCCTACAAAGACAAAAGGCAGAAGGTGGCATGGCTCTACCTAACTTCCAGTTTTATTACTGGGCAGCAAATATACAGGCGATAAGAACCTGGACACAAATAGAAGAACATACACAGGCTTGGACCGCAATAGAAGTAAAATCCTGCAGTACTTCTTTGTATTCCTTGCTCTGTGCTCCAATAAACACACGTTATCGGCAATATACAAATAACCCAATTGTGCTCCACTCACTTAGAATCTGGAACCAATGTAGAAAGCATTTTAAGACGGAGAAGCTTCTATCTGTGGCACCTCTGCAAGAGAACCACCTCTTTCAACCTTCACAAACATATGCAGTTTTAATATCTGGAAAAAATTTGGAATTAACTTGCTTAGAGATCTTTATATAGACGTCTTTGCATCCTATGAACAATTACATTCCAAATTTAACATTCCAGCTACACATTTCTTTCACTATCTTCAAATCAGGAACTTTGTTAAACAGAACCTTCCAGATTTTCCTCATCTTGCACCCTCATCCATGCTGGAAAAATATTGCTCAATCTCAAGGACTTAGACTCCATCTCTACAATATATAAAATCATTTTACAATCCCTCCTTTCAAAGATCCAAGAGGACACTGGGAAAAGATCTCTCAATTAATATATCAGAAAAGGAGTGGAAAGTAGCAATGCAGAGAATTCACTCGAGCTCCATATGCGTAAAGCATACAATTATACAACTCAAAATTATATATCGAGCACATCTGTCTCGACTAAAACTCTCAAAATGTTTCCAGGGCATGATCCAACCTCGAACGTTGCAACCAAGTCCCAGCCTCACTGGGTCACATGTTCTGGGCCTGCACCAAATTAACATTATTCTGGACAAAAATTTTTAATTACCTTCAGACAGCCTTGGACTCACAATCCCTCCTAACCCATTAACAGCTGTGTTTGGGGTTCTTCCAGAAGGGTTTAAAGTGGAGAAAGACAAACAAATTGTGATTGCATTCACTAAACTTTTGGCACGCAGACTAATTCTGACAAACTGGAAGAACCCAAACTCTCCTCTTTTAAGTCAATGGGAAACGATGTGTTATATTATTTGAAATTGGAAAAATCAAATACTCAGTTAGAGGATCTACAGACTTTTTCAAAACATGGCAGGATCTAATCAGTAATATTTTAAAATAAGTTCATAAAGTACAGAGAATTTATTAATTTAGGTATGTTTACAAGCCTTAAATTTCACTCCGTTTGCTTGCTCTCTCTCGGGGTGGGGAGCGATCTGTTCTTAACTCAATCTTTCTTTTTGTAAAAACTTCATTGCTTTGTATGGATTGCAATAAAATTAATAAAGAAAAAAAAGAAATTAATTTCTTTGTATAAAAGTTATTTTTTATTAGGCTAATGGGGGAGGATGCAGATACAGTTATGCTGCCAGAATTTAGGGGCTCTTTACTCGGTGAAACCTAAAAATGTGAGCTGGACATAACATCTTATGACTGTGGATGCAATCATTTGCTGGTAGCACTAGAAAGAGAATGACTTCGGATAGACAGAAAACAGTTCCAGTTGAAATGGGGAGAACTCCATCAGAGGGAGAGGCAAAATCAGGAGCTAGTTTGGTGAAAGAAGCAAAACTTGACATCCCAAATTTATAGCACATATTGGCAGAGGCACAATATAGCAGACCATTAATATTGCCCTCACTGCAAGGTGAGTTAGTGTAAGTTAAATTGGAAAAAAAGAAATATTGCTTACACTGATGTCTTTATGACATATACAGGAAACAATACCTTAACACATTGAGGCTAAGCGAGTACCACACTTTACAAACCCCAGTTGCCTTTTTGTATTTTTTTTTTTTGCTTTTTAAACTTGCTATGTAGTGTTTTTTTGATCATGATAATGTTATTTTGTGCATCCCAAATCAATCAATGAAGTCCTTGGGCCTCATGTATAACGGCGTGCATAGAATTCACACTTTAACATGGCGTACAGACAAAAGCAGAAATGTTCATACGCACAAAAAAATCCAGATGCATAAATCTGTGTGTACGCCAACTTCCACGTTCTTCCGCTCCATAAATCCTGGTCAACGTGAAAAGTAACGCACGTGCATGCACCTTCTGTCCCGCCCCAACTCTTCCCAGAATTATACCTCTTTGAAAATACAAATCAATATAAATAGCCCTTAAGCTCAGCCTTCTGTGAAAAGACAATGGCAAAAGTACAGGGAAAATAGAAGAATTTCAATGAATACCAAGTGGAGGCAAGGAAAAACATATTATTTGTTGGTTTAAACAGTGGTATGAACAACAAAAGGAAGTTGATCGAGTCATATAGCGTGTCGAAGAAACTCAAAAGCTCAAGTTCACAAAAACGCACAGTGCCCAAAAAAAAAAAGTTGTCAGACATCAAAGTCACCATGAAAAGGCGAGTCGTAGCTCACTATCTGAGAGTCTTATGAAAGTTTATTAGGGTAAAGGGAAAAAAATAGGCACACAGTGGGAAAAACGCATGAAATGTCAACTTCAATCTCAAAATTTCCACTTTAATCACGTAGTTTATTTTGTCATTAAAGTAGAACATCATAAACTTCATCTTAAAATCATTTAGTTTACTAGTTTCTCAAATCCCATCGTAACTAAAGTAGCACATTAAATGCTTTGTTCTGTATTTGATCTTCTATGTGCTCTAAGTGCACTACATACTTCTTAAATGGGCTTTCTCTTCCTCCGACTGGACACAGAATCCATTACATTTGTAATATTATAGCTCTCTGAATAATTAAAATTCTGAGATGTATACATGCTATCATTTTCATGATGACAGAAGTTAAACCATATTATTAAACATGGGAACACGGAGGCGCAGTGATTGTTCATGTATCACGCAAGATGCTTGCTGCGCCGTAAGTGACCTTCGATTAAATAATTTATTGCAGCAGTATTGTCTCTTTCAAATGTACTAACCCCCAATTCCTGTCCTTACTTTTCTTTCTCCAAATACCCAATCGCCACACAATCAGCTCTGTAATAGACGTTAAGCCATCTGTAAGCTTAGAACGCTGATTCTTCAAAACTTTTAAGGAACATTGAAATATCTTCATAGTACATGTTTCATTATTCTATCCTTCCAGTGTTGCGCCAGCACCAGCAAGAATACAGCGCGACGTAGTAACAAATCATGAACGGAGTGCCAAATCCTTGCTAGTGCTCAGACACCGTGTCCTCACATGTTTAGTTATTAACAATATAGATTATTTAAGTGAAGTTAAAATTTTATCTGCATAATACAGTATATCCATCCATCCATCCTCTTCCGCTTATCCGGGGTCGGGTCGCAGGGGCAGCATCTTAAGCAGAGAGGCCCAGACTTCCCACTCCCCGGCCACTTCTTCCAGCTCTTCCGGGAGAATCCCAAGGTGTTCCCAGGCCAGCCGGGAGACATAGTCCCTCCAGCGTGTCCTGGGTTTCCCCCGGGGCCTCCTCCCGGTTGGACGTGCCCAGAACACCTTACCAGGGAGGCGTCCAGGAGGCATCCCAATCAGATGCCCAAGCCACCTCATCTGACTCCTCTCGATACTCAGGAGTAGCGGCTCTACTCTGAGCCCCTCCCGGATGACTGAGCTTCTCACCCTTTCATTAAGGGAAAGCCCAGACACCCTGCCGAGGAAACTCATTTCAGTCGCTTGTATTCGCGATCTCGTTCTTTCGATCACTACCCATAGCTCATGACCATAGGTGAGGGTAGGAACGTAGATCGACTGGTAAAGTGAGAGCTTTGCCTTACGGCTCAGCTCCTTTTTCACCACAACAGACCGATGCAGAGCCCGCATCACTGCAGATGCCGCACCGATGGACCAGGAGCACTTGATGGACTGATTGAGTGCATTTACAGTTCTTGGGATGAAAATGCTTCTGAACCACGAGGTCCGTACAGGAAAGGCTTTGAAGCGTTTGCCGTGTGAGAGCAGTTCAATAGACAGCATGGCTGAGGAAGCGTGTGCTTGATGATGTATACCAATAATTCTGTTTCTGATCACCTGCTGTAGATCTGTGATTCCCCAGTCAGATATAGTGATATAAATACTCTGAGTGATGCAGTGAGAGTAATATGGTAAAAGATGATCCGCTGTGGCAACCCCTAACAGGAACAGCTGAAAGAAGGTAAAGAAGGTACAGTTGAAGTAACAACACTAAAGCAGCTATGGTATTTGGCTATTCCCTGGACCATTACATTGTTACAGGTTAATTATAATCAGATGCCTTAAACTAAAAAACAATATGCTGTTAGTTTCAGTCTATACGATAAAGCAACGTCAGGGATGTGAATCTAAAAAAGAAAGGGTAACCACACAGGAACAGTAGCACTGCTTTGGCGCTGGGTGCCGCCAGTTTGCAAAAACGAGCGAAGAACTTGCGTATGCCAGGGTTGGAGCTACCATGAAAATGTGTGTGGCTTTACGCCAAGTTTAGGTTTTATACATCGCGATTTACACGTGGAAACGATTATATGCAACATTTTTGTGCCTACACACCGTTTATACATGAGGCCCTTTGTCTCCTATCCCCATTACGTAAATTTTAAGGTTTTCTTCCTCTGTCTCCTCACTATTATCTTCCATTTCTTCATGCAGAAGTTTCATGCAACTTAACAGTTTTCAGGATGAAATCTAAGTACCCCAATGGCTTGATAGACATCAAAAGTGCATCTTACAAATTCATAAATCACACTCCACAACACTGCACTTTTTGCTGTATGAGCTGCTATAAATCTCTATGGCCATGGTTTGAGGAGCATTTAGTAGGTATGCATGGAGAGGATACATGCTATCACCCCGAAAAAAGGTTGTGTGAAGGGATTATTTAAAACAGTTGAAAATAAATGTCATCCTATTAATGGCAGTTTGTATCTCAACTTAATGTTCATTTCATGTACCATGTGTCATCCACTCTTTTTTGGACTCAAAATTGTTGTTGCATTGTGCAATAACTGAAAGTATAAATATCAGAAGTTGCAGCTAGTGTGACTCTCACAGGTACAAGAGTGAGGTGTATTTCAACAACTTTGCTGACCAGAACTTTTGTGAATTTTGCCAGAAATGCTCAAGGGGGATTTACAGTAGGAAAATAACCAAATGCCAGCCATAAAAAGCATATGGCTACTGATTTAAAATCAGGGTTAAAGACTCTGCCACTCCTAGAGCACAAAAATAAAACAACTATGGATTAAAATGCATATAATATTAACCTTCTTAAAAACTAAAACATCCTAAAGGAGTTGGCTCTTAATTAGGAATTATACTAATTTATCTTCAACTTAAACTTTCTTACGAGTTCCTCTAGACTAAAGTGTCACATCTTCTCTTTTATATATTATGAAACCATAAACATTGCATTTAATACTTTGTTTTCTCCTGTTTTTTTTCTTCCTAAAGTTCATTTGAAAAAGTTTTGTGCTTATTTTTCCAAAAACAAAACCAATAAGCAACGTTAATAGAGCAGAGACTGTATACCTATAAATTCTTCAACTTTTTAAATGATTTTAGCTATTATTTCAGGGTGCTATCAAGGACTAATGCCCTTTTGTGTTTCATAGCTTGTTGCACTTGAACCATATTTACCAATACCCTTTATGAAGCCTCACAGAGACAATGTCCGTAAATTTAACTGAAAACTGTAAACAGATCCAGGAAACGATAAATTTGAGTCATCATTTCACTCATATCCTTCACAGTCTATTTCCAATGGACTGGATATTACAACTTCAACTCAGTTCTTTTGTTTTCTTTTACTTAAAGATATTGTACACCAGTCTCTTCTATTTCTCTCAACCTATAGTTTGTTTGTATTATCACAAATTTCATAACAGAAAAATAAAATGCCATATGTTTAAGCATATGGGTTAAAAATAAGAAATGCTATACAAAAAATAAATGAATCTTATTTTTTGTTGCATTAAAACATATTCTATAATACTTACATTTAAATTAGGGTATTTTAATTCAAACTCTACAAGAAAATATTTTTTCAATCTCATATTATGTGTTTGTTTTATTAGTATTATTTTTACTAGCTGCGTTTTCTGCTAAAAATAGGTAATAGAATACATTTAAAAATATTAGTAATCTCTTGTATTATATGTATCTCAGCGTTAATCCTACCCTGTTCTTTTGTATCCTCATGTGCTTGAGCCTCTTGCTTCCTTTCTCAATTCTCAATCTCATTTTTGAGGTGCTTTGCTTACCTTGGGTCTCATGTATAAACGATGCATATGCACTAAAATGTTGCGCATGCCAGTTTCCACACTCACATTCTCAAGCCAGCTTAAACCATTGCGTATGCAAGTTTTTGGCTTGGTTTTGCATACTGGCGGCACGCAGCGTCAAAGCAGTACTATTTTTCCTGTGTGGTTTCCCTTTATTTTTTAGACATACATCCCTGATGTTGCTTTATCAAATACTAGCCAACCCGCGGCGTACCATACGCCGCTTTTTTAATGATTTTTAAGCAGAGGGAGAAAATGAACATTTGAAAAATTGGTAATGTAATAAATCAGCAAGAAAAGCAACATTGTAACAATGCACGTAACGAACCAACACACAATCGTCCATGACTGAAAACTGGCAGAACGCCTTCGCGCCTTCTCCTGCCAGACGGAGGGATGGGGGTGCACGGCACGGAGTATGGAACGGGAGGAGAGGAGAAGGACATCCATTTAGCTCCGTCCGTCATGCTAGTCTGCTGATTTCTCGTTCAGTATGCAGTGCTCGCTCATGTGCCCACCTCCAACTTGTCACTTGAGTCGTCATCCTTACACAGTCCAGATGTACCTGTGACTGACGTAGACGTTTCATTGCTCTGTGTGGTTTTGGCTGCTTTTCTATATATAATCCACCAAGACACCCGACCACGGTAGTAGCGAGGTGGGAGGGGGGTGTGGACTAAGGGTTGGGACGCAACCAGTGGGAGCGTATGAGTCGCACTTAGTGGGAATTCCACGGTTTGCAGCCCGAATGGGGTTCAAAGGCTTACCCACGCCTCTCTGCGCCGGGTAGACACACGCTCAATGTCATGCATAATTATTTATTGAATGCTAAACACCTCTGGAAAGACACGGTTGTCTAAAACGGGTTTGTGTGAGAATACAACAGTAAGTGAATGAAAAGATGGAACTCTGGAGAGAGCAAAATACAACACAATAGTGAACCTGCGGCATAACAAACGCAGCATAATTATTTATTGATGGTTGAACACTTCTGGAAAGACACAGTTATCTAAAAAGGGAGGGTTTGAGGATACAACAGAAAGTGAATGAAAAGATGTAACTCTAGACTTTTCATTGCTCTGTGCGGTTTTGGCTGCTTTCTATATATAATCCACCAAGATACCTGACCACGGTGGTAGCGAGGTGGGAGGGGGGTGTGTACAAAGGGTAGGGACGTAATGAGTGGGAGCGTATGAGTCACACTTAGTGGGAATTCCATGGCTTGCAGCCCGAATGGGGTTCAACGGCTTACCCACACCTCTCTGCGCTGGGTAGTCACACGGTCAATCTCATGCATAATTATTTATTAAATGCTAAACACTTCTGGAAAGACGCGGATGTCTAAAACGGGTTGGTGTGAGAATACAACAGTAAGTGAATGAAAAAATGGAACTCTGGAGAGAGCAAAATACAACACAATAGTGAACCAGCAGCATAACAAACGCTGCGTGGCTCAGACGTGCATGTGGACTCTTACCACAGACGAAAGGGACTAACTGTGTGGTCGGTGAGTTTTTGCGTGCGGGCAAATGGGCAGGCAGTGTGAATGCCTAGAGAGCGAGGGTAGATGCCAGCCGGAGAAAAAGGAGTGTTGGTGGGCAGGAAAATGTCTTCCGTGTTCCTGCAGGAGCATCTAAGAAGACGCATGTTTCTCGCGGATGCGAATAGCTGTATGTAGCGTGTAAAACAGTTTGCTATGGTGCACACAGTCGTGTGTCGTAACCGAAAACTCAGTTTTTAAAGACTGCTTACTTCATTGTGCTTTAACCTCAGTTGTAAAGGATTGTTTTAAGGATCCCACGGGATACACCTCGCAAACCGTTTCACATGCTGCATATGGCGATTCACCTCCGCGAGAAACATGCCTCTATGAACAGTCAACGTAGCTTGAAGGTGCATGACATGCACATGACATTAACCTGACCTGCACCTGGCCTCTACGACAGACGAATATAAATGACGCCATTTTTTCTGTGTCGTCGCGTCCGAGTTGGTGGGCGTGGCCCTGCGAGTTGTCATCGTATCCAATGGTCTTGGAGTTGGTGGGCGTGGCTCCTTCCTGCGTGCGCCATAGGTGTCTCACTTGTCGGTGGCTTAGTGAATCCACGCCCCTTCCGGCGTGCTTTCCATGGTTGTCTTGCCTTAGTGAATTATATATATAGATACTGAAATTAACCGCATATCGCTTTTTAGTTTGAGGCATCTGATTGTAGTCAACCCGTAACCATATAACAGTGCACGGAATGGCCAAACTATCCCAAATAACATTGCTGCTTTAGCGTTTTTACTCTCAGTGCACCACTCAGAGTATTTTAACCCACTTTATCTGAGTGTGGAATCACAGCTATACAACAGCTGATTGGAAAGCGGCAGATTGTGTCTAGAACAGAGTGAATTATTGGGACACAGCTTCTTGGACTCACTGCCTCAGCCATGTATACATTCTATTTGAATTTCTCCCATTCGGCCAATGCTTCAGAGCCCTTTCTACACGGACCTCGTGGTTCAGAAACAGTTTCATCCCAAGAGCTATAAACGCATTCAATCAGTCCATCAAGTGCTCCTTGTAGAACTGTTCGTACTTATAAGTACAATTACCCACTGTAAACTTGCATTACAGTTGTAATACTGCACAACCTGAGCCACTTATACTGTCATATTGTATATTTTTCATTGTTTTTTTCTCTGATTATTATTATTAATATTGTTACTATTGCTGTTATTATTTTACCATTTTATAGGAAAATAGGTTTATGGAGGATTTGCATACCAAATCTCATTGTACCATACAATAACAACAAAGGAATTCAATTCAATTCAATAGAAGAGAGCGCGTATACGTCGATTTAGATTTCCAGGTGCTATCTTCTTGGAGCTCTTGATATAATTTTTAAGATGAAATGCAGTAAAGTATATATAATACATTATACAGATAATTTTTAAACTTCATTTAAATAATGTATTTTGTTAATAATTAAACGTGTGGACATAGTGGAGAGCAGTATCGATGAACTGGCGCCATGTTCAGGGATTGTTCCTGCCTCGCGCTGTATGCTATGTAGATGGATGGAATGATTAAATACAAAGAAATTTCAAGGTTCCTTAAAAGTTCTGAAAAATCGGCGTTCTAAAAATTACAGCCGGCTTGACATTTATTAAGGAGCTGACTGTGCGGCAATTGGTTACTTAGAGAAAGAAAAGGAATGACAGGAATTGGGGCTTAATACGTTTGAAAGAGACAGTATTGCTACATAAAATTATTTTATCAAGGGCTGTGCATGGCGCAGCAAGCATCTCGCGGGAGGCAGGAACAATCTCTGGATGGGGCACCAGTTCATCACTACCACTGAGCCAACGTGCCCCCATGTTTTATACACACTTTAATTCCTATCATTGTGAAAATGATATCAAGTATATATCTTAGTATTTAAATTATTCATAGAGCTGTAATATCACAAATGTAATGTATTGTGTCCTGTCGGCATAAGAGAAAGCCTGTTTAAATAGTACATAGTGATTTAACATGCTGCTTTAGTTATGATGGGATTTGAGAAACTAGTAAATGATTTTAAGATGAAGCTTTAATGACAAAAAAACTACATGGTTAAAGTGGAAATTTCAAGATTAAAGTTGGCATTTCTGCATTTTTTTCCCACTGTGTCACTATTTTGTATGTCTTTTCTCTGTACCCTAATACACTTCCATATGATACTAAGATAGTGGGCTACAACTCACCTTTTCACGGCGACTTTGTTATCTAACAACTTTTTTATTTTTGGCACTGTGCGAGTTTCTGAACTTGAACTTTAAAGTTTCTTTGCTACTCACTATTACTAGATCAACCTGCTTTTGTGGTTTATACAGTACTAGCAAAATACCCGCGCTTCGCAGCGGTGAAGTACTGCCTTAAAATGTTTATTAAGAAGAAAACTAAACCTTTTTAAACTGAGGGAAAATATACCAATAATTATTTGTTAAGGATCTCTTTGTATGTCACGTTGTCAGTTCGGCCCTCCAGTTGTAATATGACCAAGCTGTGCGCTGAGCTTACTCTTGAGCATGCAACGTACAGTTGGCCATGTGAACAGTAATCATGTTTCAAATCTCACAGCTTGGATTGCTGCTGTCATAATCGGTTTGAGTTTCATGGTTTGTTTCAATTACGACAGTATTCGTAGGACTTGTGTTGAAGAGACATTCGGCATCTGTCAAGCATTGTAAGTATACAACCAGTTTCGTTGATAACTTCACATCCAGCTTTTGAGAGTCTAAACATTAATAAACATCAAAGTTTCCACCACTGAAATCGTCACCTGTGAATCTAAGATGTTTAAGAGGCATTGGCGGTTGTCCAAAGATGTAAAATATTTGGCCATTTTGGTACACTTGAAAGCGACAACCGAACAATTCAGCAGCAGCCATCAACTCACATGCAGATGCATAGGTGAAGGGCTTAAGCATTTCACTCTTCTAGTGCTCCTGTGTAGTATAATTATCTCCTGTACCGTCATCAGTCCACACCTTGAACCTGTCCCAGTCATTCAATACATAAGACATAATGTTCCCCTGGATATCAAGAGTGAGCCTGATATGGCCGTGCAATATGTAACAAAGAGAATGGAAAAGGCAGGTGCCATTTCCGGGCATGGAAACCACTTGGTAAGTGACAGTTCTTTGATCGGTGGTGATCACCTCGATAGACATGTTAATGGGGGTACGGTGGGAATGATAAAGGAAATGGGTACCTGAACAATGTAAAGTAAGTCTAAAATACCTACACAATAACTGTAATCATAATAAATGAACAATAAAAAAGCCGTGGATTAAATAAAATGGCTGTAGTTATCAGCAGAGAGATGTGAATACCATGGCGAAGCAAGGAAGGGAATGTAGAGACTGGAGCGACAGACGGCTTTATATAGGCAGGCAACCAACAACGTGGGAGGCGTTGGGATGGGGGATCCAACGCCGCCTCACACGGTGACTGAGCTGCAGGCTATGGACGTATATATGTACGTAAGTAGGATTCAGTTAGCGTTGGGAACCCGTGTACCAAATTTCTTGAAGCTGGGCCCATAAGTAACAAAGACCATTAAAAGGTTCAATATGGCGGCCAACAGTGGCATCATACCACCGAAATAAGTACCAAATTTCAGCCTTCTACATACACAGGAAGTTGGAGAATTAGTGACATTGAAAACATCAATATGGCGGCCGACACTGGCATCATACCAAATTTCATGAAGAAGGGGCCATAAATAAGAAAGTTCAACAGGCAGACGTAGTCGACCGTTATGACCGTTACGTGTAGAATTTCGAAATGAAACCTACTTAACTGTTGTAAGTAAGCTGTAAGGAATGAGCTTGCCAAATTTCAGCCTTCTAACTACACGGGAAGTTGGAGAATTAGTGATGTTTGGAAAATTTAATATGGCAGCCGACAGTGGCGTCATACCACCGAAATAAGTACGTAAATCGGTTTTGGTTAGCGCAGGAAAGCCGCCTACCAAATTTCGTGAAGATGGGGCCATAAATAAGAAAGTTCAACATGGTGGACGTTGTCGACTGTTATCGACTGTTATGACCGGTATGTGTAGAATTTCGAAATGAAACCTGCTTAACTTTTGTAAGTAAGCTGTAAGGAATGAGCCTGCCAAATTTCAGCCTTCTACCTACACGGGAAGTTGGAGAATTAGTGACGTTGGAAAGTTCAATATGGCAGCTGACAGTGGCGTCATACCACCGAAATAAGTATGTACATCAGTTTCGGTTAGTGCAGGGAAGCCGCCTACCAATTTCGTGAAAATGGGGCCATGAATAAGAAAGTTCAATATGGCGGGCATTGTTGACCGTTATGACCGTTACGCGTAGAATTTCGAAATGAAACCTGCTTAACTTTTGTAAGTAAGCTGTAAGGAATGAGCCTGCCAAATTTCAGCCTTCTACCTACATGGGAAGTTGGAGAATTAGTGATGTTTGGAAAATTCAATATGGCGGCTGACAGTGGCGTCATACCACCGAAATAAGTATGTACATCGGTTTTGGTTAGCACAGGGAAGCCACCTACCAAATTTCGTGAAGATGGGGCCATGAATAAGAAAGTTCAACATGGCGGACGTAGTCAACCGTTATCGACCGTTATGACTGTTACGTGTAGAATTTCGAAATGAAACCTGCTTAACTTTTGTAAGTGAGCTGTAAGGAATAAGCCTGCCAAATTTCAGCCTTCTGCCTACACGGGAAGTTGGAGAATTAGGGATGAGTCAGTCAGTCAGTGAGGGCTTTGCCTTTTATTAGTATAGATCACGGCTTAAACCAAGAAATAGTACATTTTTCCTTGCCTCCATCTGGTAATCACAGAAATTCTTCTTTTTTCACTGTACTTTTGCCAGTATCTTTTCACAGAACGCTGAACATAGGGGGCTATTTATATTGATTTGCATATTTAAATGGGCATAATTCTAGGAGGAGTCGGGGGTGGGGCAGCAGGCACATGCATGTGTGTTACATTTCACACTGACTGGGATTTATGTAGCAGAAGAATGTGGAAGTTGCCGTACGTACAGATTTATGCATCTGGATTTTTTTGTGCGTACGCACATTTCTGTTTTTGTCCATACGCCATGTTTCAGTATGAATTCCATGCATGGTCTTATACATGAGGCCTCTTGTGTCCACTCTTTGACTACCACCAATGGTCGACAGGCTCCCATTCTCGCTGTGAAAACATCATTTGTGTTCTTGCAAATACCTTCCATGTTTGAAGGTGACTCTGGGTGTTCCTCTCATGCCTTTCTTTGGTATTCTTATGTATGTTAACCTACATTGCTCAGTGCTTTGTATTTTCCTTCAAAATGAGTAAGCAACCCCACCAAAACTAACCAGTCAGACTGCTCTGATACACACACACATATATGTGTTTTATTATATAGATTCCTATTTGTAAGAAAAAAACTTTTTAAAGTATCATAGATACACATTAAAAATCATGCAAGTTACCATACATGCACTTGTGATGGTGTGGGTCGTCCCCATGCTACCAGGTCCCACCGAGAGTCTACAGGACCTGCCATCGCGATAACGTTTCCAAGAGATGAACTGAGCAAATGAGGACACCACACAAAGCAAGAGAAAGGTGAAACAGTGCTCAGTGCTTTTAGTAAAAGAAACAAATCTAATTATTGTTCAAATGTACAGTGTAAAATCCATAATAAATAAATAAATAATCCACTGAAAGTGAAAGTTAAAATTCAAATAAATAAATCCATTAAAAATAAGGTTAAAAACCATCTGGCAGGAAACTGTGCTTTTCTAAAAGCCTGATGCATCTTTCTTAAAACTAACGTTTCCTCTGCTTATCCCGTTAGGGCCTCCAACAGACACAACCAATCCTCCAGAAGTCCAGGTCCCTGCCGTTCCATGGCTACAGTAAGGCTTCCTTTCTAGACCTAGGATTGGGTCCCCAAAGGACATGGTGCTCACACTGGGACTCTCAGTCTGAGTCTCATCAACCTCCACTGCATTCCCGGTCTTCTCCGGTGAGTCATTCACACACCTGTCTCATACATGCTCAGTGAGAATGACCCATTTTAACCAACACAATTGTCTGCAACTCACTCCTCTCCAGCGGCTTTCTTCCCAGGTGCTTGCCTTATTTCTCTGGAGTTCGCCCGCCCTCCCTCTCTCTCTCTCTCTCTCTCTCTCTCTCTCTCTCTCTCTCTCATCTTCCTGCCCTCTTTTCTTTCTTTCTTTCTTTCTTTAATCCCTGATTTTCCTTTCGTTCTTCTCCATTTTTTTGTTATCCCGCACTCCCTTTTATATGCTGGGGAGCAGTTGCAGGTGCGATCACCCAATTACTGCCCTGGGCTAATAAAGAGACAATCAGATTGTCAGCACGAGCTGGCAACACCCACCCACTGACGAACTGTCTTCTCAAAAGATCACTTGTATCTGCTCCACTCTCCAGCATGAGCGCATCCAATTATTTATGTAAAGCTGCGACTTGTTTTCTGAGCCACAAACCCACTATACCACAGGTGACTTTACTTGATAGTAAATTTGGCCATTACAATTGCATATATCCAGGTGGAGAACTAAGGAGAAGGAGAAAGTCTCAGCTTTCCTAAGATGATTTGTAAAGATTAGTGTTCTTCAAGAGGTACCCAAAAATCCATAGACAGACAGCAATTTTAGAAGGTCATGGAAAACCCATTTCAAATCATTGAAATAATTACTAAAATTAACACCTGGGAAGAGAAAGGACAATCAGCAGACAAGATGAAGGAGAATAGAAAAGTTTTATAGCAACAAAGGGAGGCGCCAGAGAATTTGGGTACATAGGAACAGAGCAATAAATTGATCTCTAGGTCAAAATACATGTTTTGGATTGGATCTTTACAGGAACTGGAATGCAGTGGTGAAAGCAAAGCAAAGTGTAAGATGGGTGTAACAAGGGATAAATTAAACAAGTCAATAGGCTGCTTTCTGGAAGAGCTAAGGGAAAAACCAGTTGTTAAGGTAGAACTTAAAACTGCCAAACAAAGAACCTTGAAGAGATAAGAAGAACTAAGCAAGTAGTGGTAAACTGTATTTAAAACTAATAAGAGGTGCAGAAACGTATGGGCAGAAAAGAGAGAAGCAGGGAAAGGAGAGACTTTAAGGCTCATACTTATTGTCTGTCATGATTTGAACAGACCGTTCTCCCAAATGGCAGTTCAGGGAGACCACTTGTCACATAAAGATATACATTTTAAATAGTTTAAAAAGTTTCAGCAAATAAATTCATACTTTTCTGTCCTTCACTGTGAAAGAGTATAAACAGGGGGGTGATGGGGTGAATTTCAAATTCATATAGCGTGAAGTAACATTTAAGCAGATTTATAAATATACTTATTGGAAATGCTATAAAATGAAATAAAAAAATTAATTTAAGATACTTGAAAATTACTGTGCCTTTCAAATAATAAAACCATGATTGACCATAATTGTCAAAACCTTTTCTCTGAATGAATCAGCATACTGTTAAAATTCAGAAAACAGTAGATGTGAATTTAAGCTTCAGTTTTCTTACAAATGTCAGAGCTAACTAGCTTAATGGAAGATTTTAAAGTATTACTAACATAGTTTTAGGACATTTTTAATATATAACGTCAAATCTCAGGCAGAGGTATTGAATAATGACAGCCTAGGTTTTTATAAAGGTAAAGCCATTTTCTTTAAAAGATGCACATTTCAAGTGAAATGGGATTCATCTTTCGATGTTATAATGAAACTAAGTATACAGCTAATGTGCTGTAACAAAAGGCCTCGGTCTATTGTACACATTAGCCCTATAAATTCACTTATATTACTTAGTATTTGTCTTGTGTTTGTTTTTTCAATAGGATTTAAAATGCCATTAAGACAGATACATTTCTCACTTGCTTTTACAAAATGTAAATGAAAATAGTTAAATATAATTTATTATAACATCCTATTGTGTAAAGTTTGCAATACATTGAATGCTAGGTTAAGACAATATAAAATAAAGTGACACATAGTCCAGAAAAATACAAATCAATTTTTTGCAAAAAAAATAGTACCTTTGCAAAAGAT
Organism: Polypterus senegalus; assembly: GCF_016835505.1. Lineage (NCBI taxonomy): Eukaryota > Metazoa > Chordata > Cladistia > Polypteriformes > Polypteridae > Polypterus > Polypterus senegalus. The sequence goes on along the minus strand of NC_053155.1, from coordinate 218,545,260 downwards.
TAAATATTCCTAAGTCATTAAAGTAAGCTTGGAATCAACAGGCTAGCCTCATTATTATTCAAAATGAAGATCTACACCATACAATAATATGTTGGACACTTAAAGATTAACTACCTCAATTGGTAAAGACAGATGCCCCAGCATATTTAGCTCCACATGCACTTATGTTCACTGAGAAAGCTTGAATGGCTACAGCTGAGCATTATATTAGGCAACTAGATGTTCATGTCCATTGTTTTTATGGACTTACATCCAACAGGATGCAAGGGGCTGTGGGGAGATCTATCTGGTAAATAGCACAGCTAGGACTGCATCATGCTTTCTGGCAAATATTTTTGGATTAATGTTGGTGCTTGATTAGCTGTATGCATTTTGACCAGGATTTGAAATTTAATCTTGATCCCTTTTGAAATATTATGTCAAAGAATGTAGAGATAAATGGAGTTTTGGCCTGTTTGACTCTCTGGGGTAGACTCTTTGCAGTATGTCATTTTGTAAAAATTCATACTTAGCATTGATGTACACAGTATATGGAAAGTTATGCATATGCCCATTAGCTATAAATAGATGTTTAGGGAACTTCATACAGAGGGGGCTCTCATATTTATAATTTTTCATGCAGACATGTAAGCCAGCATATTGAGGAATACCACCCTTCAGAACAGGACAGGTAGAAGATCCTGAAAAATAATTGAAAAGAGAAAACAGAGCATCTATAAAAGGCTAGGACAGGTTTTTCCCTTTCCCTTTGCCAAAGAAATGAGAAATCCCAGCTCTACCACAGCTAACATGTAGACAGTTCAAGCAATGTGCAGTTGCAGGACTGTTCTATAGGATATTGGCTAATTCCCAGAGGCATGTTTGAAAAAGAGTCCTAAATTTTGCATTAGCTCTTATCTGTTTAAATTATAGGATTGGTGGACCTGAAACCTATGTAACCTGTGTTTGGAATGTCATGGAGCTTGAGTTAACAGTGTCAAGCATCCAATGACCATTCAAATGCTTAGGTATGTGCAAAACATGCATGTTTGAACCCTAAATACTAAATTCCATAGTAGCAGAAATCATATCCATATTGCTGAAACTTCAACAGAATTGGCACTTTAAAACAATTGACAAAACAGCTCATTCATCTAGATCCAAGGAAAAATGAAACTCTTGATCTATGCTATGACTTACTAAAGGTAGCATACAAATCCATAGCCAATCTACTATCTCTAGGAGGTGCTCTCCTCCACTGTTTGTTTGCCTTCTTCCCATTTACAACATAGAGAAGAGCATAAAAATGACAAAGTCTAGATTGAAAATTCTGTGGTAAAAAAGTCAATGCAGATTTATTGTAGATTACTTTCTGTTGCTATTAGTATGCATATTATTTTTTCTTAAGATATGCTTTGTAATGAGTACAAATTTTTAAGTTTTTCAGTATTTTAAAATAAGACCTACAATATTTAATGTGTGTGTTTTTATTTTGATAAGCTATAGCTTTTAAATGCGTAACTGTGGGACCAAGACTATATTTTGGAAAAATATTAACTACTTTTAATCGTGCGTATTTAAACAGGAGTTTAGTAGAATGTTAGCAGAAGTAAAATGCAGGCACAGAAGTAATAACAGATGATCCTGAGTTAGTGACTGAGAAAAAAGTCCATTAGATCTGTTCCTCCTTTAAACCTGTAGCTAAACAAATTGATTGGAAATACATTATGTTTTAACAGAGTGCCAAATTCTTTACATAAATAAAAACAATTCTGGTGAAAAATCTGTAAATGTAAAGCAAATGTTAAAAGCAAGTGTTATCATTTATTATAATTTTATGTTTAACCTCAGAAAAAACTAACCAGTTTGTATATGTTTGCACCTTCTATTCACTCAAATCATATGTATTATGACCTGTTTTTTAAAAGCATGTTACTTTGAATAAAGCTGTCTGCTAAATCATAACAATCGGGATAGTAATCCTGAGACCAGGTTAATTTACCTGACTAGCATACCAAAGCCTATGACACCAAAATAACCTAAAATTAAAATTTAACCCATACATATTATCATTCTACTATAATAAATACTGTAGCGAATATAGTATACATATATTGTTTTATATTTTAATAGCCTCACATTCTCAGATATTTTTACAAAGTGTATGGTTAAATATCTTACATGGAGTGATCTTCAGAAGATCTTTTGATATGCATGCCTTGTCAAAATAAACAAAAAGCAAACAAATTGTCATATTTACAGAAAATCATATGTTGTTTAGGGCTGCAAAATTAAACTTATAAAAACTGTTTTAACTGTGATTAACTGTTAATCATTTTTATCTGCATTCATGAATATAATAAAAAATAGATTGTTTCAATCAAGTCACATTTAAGTACAAAATTAAAAAGAAATGTAATTAAAATTTAACAAATTACAAAATGCATTCTTATATACATTATTGTGCTAAATCATTTTAACATAAAAATATTTTGTCAATCTAATATGTTTAAACATATGTAAACAAAACAGCAGTACACATTCATTGGCTTACTTACTGAATAATGTCTGTGATTTTTGAGATTTCTTTTTTTTTTTTTTTGATCCAATATGGTGGTGCATCATTTGTACACTTTTTCAGGCGCATCCTAATGAATCATCCAGCAGGAGTCCATGTAAGAGCTGAATTTGAATCCTGGTCCAAAGTGCACCTAGCATTTGTCTGAGTCTCATATCCTTTTGAGCTTATGCTTATAAGCTGATGCTGTTATTTTATTATTTATTACTATGATAAATGCATTTTTTGTTATTTTATATAACCCTTAATTATTCTATCCATCTATCCTTCCAGTGTCCAGTGAGGCAGGAACAATCCATGAACGGAGCGCCAGCTCCTCGCTAACGCAGCGGCACCGTGTCCTCGCGTTTAATTATTAACAATATAGATTATTTTAATGAAGCTAAAGCTTTATCAGTATAATATAATAAACATATTTTGCTGCATTTCATCTTAAAAATGATACCGTCATCATATGTACTGTAAATACGTGCTTTATAAAGTGGCTCAGGTTGTGCAATATTGTAACGCAAGTTTACAGTGAGGTAATTATACTTATAAGTACAAACAGTTCTACAAGGAGTACTTGATGGACTGATGGAGTGTGTTTATAGTTCTTGGGATGAAACTGTTTCTGAACCGCGAGGTCAGTACAGGAAAGGCTATGAAGCATTTGTCGCATGAGAGCAGTTCAAATAGGCAGCTTGGCTGAGGTAGTGTGTGCTTGATGCTGAATACCGATAATTCTCTTTCTGATCAGCTGCTGTAGAGCTGTGATTCCCCACTTAGATACAGTGATATAAATACTCCGAGTGATGCAGTGAGAGTAATATGGAAAAAGATGATCCGCTGTGGCAACCCCTAACGGAAGCAGGTGAAAGAATAAGAAGAAGGTGCAGTGAGAGGAACAACGCTAAAGCAGCTATGGTATTTGGAATAGTTTGGCTATTCCATGGACCATTATATTGTTATAGGTTAGTTATAATCAGATACCTTAAACTAATAAACAATGTGCAGTTAATTTCAGTGTATATGATAAAGCCGCATCAGGAATGTTGATCTAAGAAAGGGAAACCACACTGGAACAAAAGTATTGTTTTGACGCTGGGTGCCACCAGTTTGCAAAACTGGTCCGAGAACTTGTGTATGCCAGGTTTTGAGCTACTGTGCATGGCTTTACGCCAAGTTTAGCTTTTATACATCACGATTTGAGCATGGAAATGGGAGTAGGAAACATTTTTGTGCATACACACCATTTATATATGAGGCCCCCAGTCTTCTCGAACAATGTAATCTGGACAGATGAATACAAGACAGACTTGTTTAAGTCTGAAGAATAAAATAGACTATGTTTGGCCATAGTAACAATAGACAAGTTTGGTGCAAACTGACAACAGCATTTCAGGAGAAAACCTCAAACCAACTGTATAGCATGATGTTGGAAATATTTTGGTTTGTGGTTGTTTTGCTGCTTTAGGACCTGAGCAGGATGCAGTCATTGAAATTTTGCTTCACATCAAGGTTTACCTGAGAAGAAAGTGAAGCCATCTATCTGAAAGTTGAAGTTGAACTAGAAATGGGCAGTAGAATGCAATAATGATCCAATGTACACTCGTAAATCCACCGAAAAAAGGCTCATAAAGAAGACCTGGAGGATTATTGACTAGCCTAGCCAACACTCTGAATCCCATTGAAATGCATTGGGTGATTTGGAACAGGCCTTAAATGCAAGAAAACCCACAAACATCTTTCAACAAAAGGAATATGCATGATGGGTTGGTCAAACATTTTATTGAGTTGATATAAGACACTGGCAGGGCAATTATGTAAAATGCCTACAAGAAATAATTTCTGCTGATGTGGACAATACCAGCTTCTGGGTCCAAGGATGTACATAGTTTCCCCCAGTAGACTAGTACATCTATTGCTGTTTTTGTTGAATAAAAGTTTGAAAATGCATGTTTTTATTATGTTTTATCAAAGTTGATCACCTTTATGTCTGTAGGCATTTTTTGCGTGATATGTTAAAAAGTCAACAATTACCATAGGGTGCACTTACTTTTACACATTACTGTAATTTGGACCTTAACTATTACCTAAAATATTAGATATTACTGCAATGAATTAAACCCAAGCCCCTTCTTCCAGGTCATTCATCACACCATCAAATTCTGCATCAGAAATTAGATTTCTAATATCAGATCCTCCACAAGTGTTCCTTTTCATTTCACAGGGCTCATTGTACTTAATTTTGTTCATTAATTTTGTTTATTTCTATTATGAAGAAGTACATATATTAGGGTTTTTTTAGATGAGTCTGTAAGTTGTCTCCATTCTTCTGCACTGTAATCTCCGCCAAGTTTCTACACTAGGTCATTCACGTCAGTGCCATAAATTCAGGGTCCCTCTTTCTGTTTTTAGGATCAAATTTTTATTGAAATACAAATCAAACACTTTAAAGCCTTTCTGATAGGAATTACAATAAAGTAAAACCCACTCCTAAATTACCAGTCCATAACACAGTCCATTCAAAAGAAAAAAGAATAGATTAAGTTTATCTTAAATGAATGGTTGTTTCTACAGAATCAAGAATGTCAGATGGAGTAGGTGTTGTCCATGTGTACAAGAGTTATTGCTGATGGAAGATTAGGATAAACAACTTCTTTCTGATTCTTTTAGTTATATCTTTTGATTATACTGTATGTGAGAATGAACAGTATGAATCAGGAACAGAAACATCAACCATCATTATGATTTTTGAGTTCCCACCACCTTCTTTTTACATTTTGTCAATTGTCTTAGTTCCTTAACACAAATAGAGCAGACAATGTGAGGGAACCACTGTTTCTGCTGGTCACCAAGCTTTATTCCAAAGTAGGAATAATATGCTTTTTTCACAAAATCCGTTATGATCTTCTTCTGTATTTTTACTACGAACTTTCCTCAAATTTAGGAAAATACATCAGGGCTGTTCACTCACCTTCTGGAGGCCATAATATGAATTAATTGTAAAACAAAAAAGAAACCCTCCACTGATCATATACAACTGCATTGAGTCACACTGAGTTGTGTTTGCTACACTCGAGTGAAGTGTATCATTGGTAGAGGAAGAGCTTCACATGCTGCTACCTGCTGCTATGACTCATCACCATGTTTTAATTCAGACCTTATTATCGAACAAAATAACTGATTTGCTTTAAACATAATTTTGACATCAGAAAATATTAAATTCAAACAAATTATCATTAGAATAAAATATTGATGTTTAATGACATTGTAAAAACAATAACAAAAATTTAACTGATAGCTAAAAAGTGTCTTTTCATTTTTGAATTCTAAAATCAAAAATATAGACTAGATACATGATATAATCAGAACCATTTTTAAATGTATACAGTAATCCCTCGCTATATCGCGCTTTGACTTTCGCGGTTTCGCTCTATCGCGGATTTTATATGAAAGCATAACTAAATATATAATGCGGATTTTTCGCGGGTTCTGCGGACAATGCGTCTTTTACTTCCTGTACATGCTTCCTCAGTTGGTTTGCCCAGTTGATTTCATACAAGGGACGCTATTGGCGGATGACTGAGAAGCTAACCAATCAGAGCATGCAGTTAAGTTCCTGCTTGCTGAATGTAGTGTTAACCAGGAAGGCTCGTCTCGCTCATTCAGCACTAACGTGTTTCGCTGTGTAAAGAGTTAACTTTTGTGCTTTTTTTTTTTATTTGTGCATAGTCAAGCCCTTCATTATGGCTCCAAAACGATCTGCTACTGCTTCAGGGGCCGTGCCCAAGCGCAAACGGAAGATGTAAAGGTAAACGTTTTGGATTTGTTGAAGGCTACGATTCTTTTTATTTAAAAAGTAGGAAAGGAATATAAGATCTACGGCCGCAGTGTCCTTTTAACCAGGGTGCAAAACAAGTTGTAAGTGGATGTAATAAGGCAGTAGTCTGGATGGAATCTGCTTTAGGGATTTGGATTGAAGAAGAACAACGGCAGTGCTACACAATCGCCAGAAGTGGCTACTTTTTAAGAACTGTAACGCTCTCCTTTGTTGTGCAGTAAAATTAAACTCATTGTTATCGGACAAGTCATCGTGTCATTGTTGGTGAGTAACCATAATTAATTTTCTAATTACAGTACTTAGTACATGTACGTACGTTTAGTGTCACTGTACACACACATTTACTGTATACTATTTTTGTTGCATTGTACGTATTTATTGCTGGTGGCATGTCTATCGTAATGGATGTAACATGTGATATCGGAGACACTCAATATCTTTAAAATAATATTTAGGTTTTACTGTATATAAACAGTGTGTTTATATACATAATTTCAATGAATCTTACCTAATATCTAAGAGGATACAAAGGGATTATGTTGTATAACTCTGCGGGGAATATTTATAAACAGTGTGGGAGAGTTTATAAGGGCTTAAAAATTATAAAAATAACCATAGAAACATATGGTTTCTACTTCGCGGATTTTCACCTATCGCGGGGGGGGCCTGGAACGCAACCCCCGCGATGGAGGAGGGATTACTGTACCTCAATTTTATTAGGATTCTGTTGCAAGTTATTATATCTCTGAAACTATTGAAATGATGTACTTTCCAAACAGAACTGTATTTATATTTACTGCAAACTGAATAGCCTGTTTCCTATTTATACTGCAAAAGGCATATTTGTTCATTCTCACACACAGTATAACCAGGCATTATATGTAAACTCACTTAGCTGATAGGCTCTGAGATATTTGTAAAATTTCATTCATATACAGTACAGTACATACACATATGATAATGTTTTATATTCTAGCATTCCAGTGTAAAACTTCAGTTTAACAGGTTGGATGCTGCTTTTCCTTTTCCAAAAGGATGACAACAATTACTTATGGAAAAATGCTACAGTCTTTGAAATATAACTCTATTTAACTAAACTAATCTTATTTTCTTCTTACTCAGTGATCATTATGTGTAGATATAATAACAGTACTAGACCTAGGAATATTCTGTAGTTAAAAGATCTCACCCAGTTTTTCAATTTCATATGTTCTTTACTCACTGTAGCAATGCACATTGGTATGCTTTACCTTTTTGCTGGCCAAATGATTTCTGTCTTTAAATAATATGACTGGCGATTTTGGAAATTGTTTACCATTTTAAAGAAATTGCTTAAACTATTTGTGATTTTTAAAAGTATTATGACAGATTTGTATCTACAATGTCTCATTGATAGCCTGCATCACAATATTTTATTTTATTTTGCTGACACAGCCTGTGAGGCGTGTATGTCTGCAAGCACTTGTGTCAGTTGCATTGGATGGTGTAATCAGATTAAGAAAATCAGGAAATCATTTTGCATTTTGGATAGGTTATCATGATTTTCAAATTAACATTAGCTAATGTATAAAAGTGTTGATTTATTTTGTAACAAAAATGTATATATTTTTAAGGTAAAAAAAGTTTCAAGAAATAAGATACATGCTTTCATTTTTGATTTTTAATTTTTCTTACACAAACTGTAAGGATCAATAATTATTGTATTTTAGCCAAACTTTTAAATATTATGTTAATCACTAACCAATAATAAAAAAGCAAAATTTAGTTTAAAACATCTCAGGTGAATCTGCATTCTTCCATTATCATTTTAACATGCTAAAGCAGCATAATCCAACTCAAGCCCACAAGGAGTCAGAGACTATTCTAGCAGTTCTGTGCACAAGGCAAGAATGAGCCCAAATTAGGGCGCCTATTCATATGCACACCCACACTGGGGCCAATTTACAGTCACCAGTTAACTTTGCTTGAATAACTAGTGCTTCAGAAGAAAACCCTGGCAAAAGTGGAAACCACTGCACTATCATGTTGCCAGTTCATGTATCATATAGTAAACTGTAATTTTGAACTTGCAGCTATTTCAACTAAAGCTAACACTGATTAAAAGTTTATTTTACTGTTTCAACAGAAAAAAGAGCTAAAACTGGGTAACTTGTAGTATAACAACTGCATTCTTTTATTGTCATTTAAAGTTTAAAAAATAAAACAATGTAACCTATAATCTTGTAACAGCAATGTTAAACTTGTTGAAGGTTTAGTTTTGTGGATGTAGTCTTCTAAAGAGATTACGTTTTTCTAAAGCACTGAGTGCCAAATGATTTTTTTGCTCTTGGCATGACTCCCATAGGTGCATTGCTACAGTATCCTTAAAGAGGCCCACTCACCTTTGCCCCACAAGAGTGAATTCTGTCAACCACTATGAAGACTTGTCATTTTTTAATTGGTGCCCCAGCTCATACTATGAGTGATTCAAACCTGGCTAATGTAACTTCAAGATTCAAGAGTATTTATTGCCATTTCATCCATATACAGTAGTACAGCATACAGTGAAAGGAAACAACATTCCTCCAGGACAGTGGTGCTACATAGAACACAGGATAATGAAGAATCCACAACACATAACATAAAGACACATAATATATAACAAGGTGCATGTGAGTCAAATGTACAAACATGTGCAACCATGTGCAACATTGCAGAGCAGAACACATATATCAGATATTAAATCGGTCCATGAGTGTTCAGGAATCTGACTGCTTGGGGGAAAAAACTGTTACATATTCTGGTGGTAAGGGCCCAAATGCTTCGGTACCTTTTTCCCAATGGCAGATGTGTAAACAGTGAGTGTGAAGGGTGTGTTGTGTCATTCACAATGCTGGTGGCTTTGCGGATGCAGCGTGTGGTGTAAATGTCCATGATGGAAGGAAGAGAGACACCTATGATTTTCTCAGCTGTCTTTACTATCTGTTGTAGGGCTTTACAATCCCTGACCGTGCAATAGGGGTGGGCGGTATGAGCAAAATTCTATATCACGGTATTTTTCTAAATTATCCCGGTTTCACGGTATTCGACGGTATTTTTTCCCCATGCATGAGTGGATGTTAACCACATTTTCCATTGCAATTACTGGCTAAGAATAAGCTATTCCACTGTCAAGAGTATTGTACATTGTACAAAAAAAAATCATTTTAATATGCACACAAGTATTAATACAGTTTTGCATTGCCCCATAAAGTGATAGTTTTCAAGGGGGTGGCACTAATGGAGAAGGTATCACATTGCATGACAGATGCAGTCAAAATATAGAACCTTTTTATTGAACAAATTTTGCAAAAACAAACTACAATTTTGACAACATATTTTCAACCATACAAAGAGGCATTTAGACTTAGTAAAATATCCAGAAGTGCTTGTCAAAAATTGTATTGCACCGAATATGTCTTAGAAAAGGAATAAATAGTAAATATTTTTTGTAAACTAACTACACTTTCTGTTAATGTTAACAATCTCTTTCCACTGACACGTTAAAGTGACTTTTTAAATAACTTTATCATTAAACTGCATAATATTTAAACTAATAAATAATAACAGTAAAATAAATTTTAGTATTATTACTGATAGTTGCACTATTACTTCAAGACTTCAAGCCCAGGTGCATTACACAGTATTCACCAAATTAAAATAAAATAAAACAAGTGCAACTTGGTGATGCCATCTTTACCAACTGAACCATCATTTAGGCAAACTGCATTAATATGGACCTTGCTTCAAGCTAAGCTATACTGGGAAGAAAAAAACAAACTATATGTCGAGAACAAAGTCAACATTTCCACTTTATTCTCGCCGTTTATGTTGAAAATAAAGTCGACATTTCCACTTTATTCTCATAGTTTACTTCATAATTAAAGTAGAATGTCGTAAACTAAACTTCTTCCTAAAATCAATGTTTAATCAATTACTTAATTTACCCCGTCATAAATTAATGCAGCACATTAAATGCTTTGTGTTAAGTTCCCCAACCCAGTGGTTAATCACTACGCTTCTTAAACTGACTTCCTCCGCACTAAGAGAAGACAGCAATCACCATACAGAATCCATTCACTTCATGATATTCCTGCTTTCTGAAAATTTAGAATGCTAAGATAAATACTTGATATCATTTTCATGATGAAATGCATTAAAGCAGGTATTACACATGCAGGTAGTGAGGCGGTAGTGCTGCTCCCTCGCAGTAAGAGGTCCCCAGGTGTATGTTCAGTGTAGAGAACTTTATGGCAGGTGTGACGAGGCTCCAAAAAACTGGATGTATGAATAGCTATCTCACAGGTTTAACTTAAATATTATGCAAATGTTGGGTTTCTGATTTGCTGGTCGGAGACCAAACACAGAATTCAATGCATGTTCTTCTGAGCGGGCTATCTTTATTGCATGCATGCTGTCTCTATCTGACGTACCAAAACCCCAGTTCCTTTTTCCTTCCTTTTTCTTTCACCACATAACCAATCACCACACGATAAAACGTCTTTGTGAAATTAAAACTAGTTATAAACTTAGCCCACGGAGTGTTCAGAACTTTAAAAATATCTTCGTTATACATGTTTAATTATGCCATCCATTCAGAGTTGCGCCCATCTCTGAACGAGTCGCCAGCACATCGCAGGATGAATACAAGCAAAACATACACTTGCAGGGTCAATATAGCACAACAAAACCCCACATCCTACATGACTTTGAAAGGAAACTGAAGCACGCCGAGTAAACCCACCAGAAAAACATGCAAATGCAAGGCAGGCACGCCGCCATGCCCCCATATGATTAATGCATGCTTTAATGCATTTCACCATGAAAATAATATTAAGTATTTATCTTAGCATTCTAAATGTACAGAGAGCAGGAAGATCATGAAGTGAATGTATTCTGTGCGGCGATCACTGCCGGCGCCTCCTCTTAATGCAAGAAGAAGTCAGTTTAAGAATCACTTAAATCAAAGCATTTAATGTGCTATATAACTTATGACGGGGGTTGAGAAAATCTAGTAAATTAAATATTCATTTTACGATGAAGTTTAGTTTACTAAATGACAAATTACGAGAATAAATTCAACATGTCGTCACACTATTACACAGTACCCAGGTACATTACACTGTATTGAAAACAAATAAAACAAGTATAACTTGGCTTATCCAGTAGTATAGAAACATTATTTACATATCTGACCTTTTAAAACTAAAGTTATCTCCAGGCGATGGACGTGACTCCTTTTTTTCGGCAAAAGTTCTTCTGTTCATCATGTTTAACTTTTCTTTTAGTTCAGTTTCAGAATGCTCTCTGTCCATTTTCACTGCGCGGCATACATAAGCTACTGCCCACTATTTGGTGGTGTAGCAGTGAAAAAGAACCCTAGTGCAACAAATCTGTGCTTAGCGGTGTAGCAGTGAAAAGGTCCCCACTTGAACAGTTTCCCGCTGTGCCACGTTCCGAACGTCGTTTAGGCAATTTAAACCGGTGTTGCGGTATAAGAAAAATCCATATCATAAAAAAAAATAAAAAATGGTTTTCGGTATGAACCGGTATACCGCCCAGCACTACCGTGCAATTTCCAAACCAGACAGTGATGCAGTCGCTCAGGATGTTCTCTATGGCTCCTCTATAGAATGTTGTTAGAATAGCTGGTGGATGATGGGCTTTTCTCAGCCTATGCAGGAAGTAGAGCTGCTGTCAGTGCTTTTACAATATGTTGGTGTTGTGCTCTTTTACTGTATTGAAGTAATATTAGTTTTTAATTAAACAACAATTTTGGCAAAAGATAATGCAACCTTGTTTTGTAAAGAATGAACATAGCTAGAAAATAATGTTATTGAATAAATGCCTTTTTAGATTTACTAAGTCTAGTGGCAAAACACATTGCAGGCCCACTATTAATCTCAAAGTTTGATCCTGGGTGTTGCTTTTCTATAAAAGTGTATGCTTTCTGCAAACAACACTGCTCTATCGATATATTTGTTTTTTTTATTTAGCAGAAGGTGGCCTTGGCTTTATGTACAACAAAGTTATCTACTACTATAAAATTCTGCTATTAATGCCATAGGGATATTTTTTTTTACAGTTACACACATAATTTCTTTTCAGAAAATGCCTCCATATTGATAAATGTCATAGATATTCTCTATTTTTAATGGTGTTTTATTGGTCATGTTACAAAGAGTCCGGGCACTTAATCCAACAGCAGCTCAAGGCAAAAATAAGATCTAGATTTCAAATTAGGTCATTAAGCACATCCAAAGATATACTAATTCAACCTAGAACATCAAAGAGTTAACAACATAAAGTGGCTAAATGTATTTGGAGAAGATGAAAAAGCTGGGGTGTTTGAAAGAAAATCAAAGAACCATATGGTTACAGAGCCAACTCTAAAATGATTCTTTACATAGAATACAACAGTAAATAAGATAAAATGGTTGGGCAAAGATCCAACATGTTTGCTTTGAAATTACAGCAATGAATTCTTTCCAGTCCTGAAAAAAAAATGTTCTGAAGAAAATCTGGACAGATCCTCCAAAAGAAAATTTGATCCTTTCCAACTGAGATAATATAGACCATTGCTTTCCCACTAAGATTTAGAAGATGGATTGAGTTCTTTCAGTTAAGCATGTTAAGTCTTTGTGCAAGTTGCTTCTGATAGTATATTTCAATCGATATTTCAAAGCACACTTTTTTCTCCCCTGGTAACACTCCAAATAGGAGCTGTGTGTTAATGTTAAGAGATATAAAAAAAATTGTCCAAAGTGATTTTATTGTAGAACATAATATATGGCTTAATGATGTGTGCATGACAATGCTCAAAAGTTGGATTTCAGCCTTTGGTAAATTAACTTTTTCTGACTACTGGTATTTTCCAGATTACTTTTCTCTCTCACTAATCTTTAAAAGATAGGTATGCCTCACTTATAAAACAATATTAACATTTTTGAACCTGTTTTTATGAAATGGGCAGAGTGGTGACTCTGAGGCTAGAGAACTACACCTTCAATCGAAAGGTTGCTGGTGCAAATCCCATAAATGCCAGAAGTGATTCCACTCTGTTAGGCCCTTAACCTGCAATTGTTCCATCCTGGGTATTACAACCTGCCAACAAGTCCTCCAATTTGCAGGGGAAACTTGGTGGTCGGTGGCAGGATTGGGACACCAGCCACGGTAAAAAAAAAAAATCACACTGGGCTCAGATCCTAATTTGGGATCCTGAGGTGGTTCATCGTGTCTTGCTCTGTATCCGTGCATGCTCCCAACCTCTCCTTTTGGTATAACAGGTCCACAGCTCAGATGAAAAAGCCCAGTTTTTAAATAGATAATCACCGTACTCACAGCTTAAAAAAGAGGCATGGTAGTGTGGCCGGAGCGGTTCCTAGAAGCTACGTGAGAGGGTCGTTTCCTTGCTTATGTGCATAGGTGAGGAATTGATGCTGGGAGCTGCTAATCACCCCACCTGAGCCATGTCCCCATTATATATAATAGGAGGGAGGAGAAAAAAGAAAGTGAACCGAGGTTAAACGAGAAGAAGGTGGCAGGAAGGAGAAAGCTGGTGCATGCAAGAGCGAGCAGGTGAAGGCAGGCTTGCTAGTGAGATTAGGCAGCTGGAGGGAGGACCCCTGGGAAAGGGTGTTTGGCCAACACTCGGTGGTGTTGAAGGAAGTGGTCGCTCCAGCTGTGCGATTAAGGAGCTGGAGTGATCCAAAAGGTGGTAGACTTGCCACATAAGGTCGCGGGAGTCTAGGACTTGGGAAGTGAAAGCCCCAGCGTGAGTACCCTGGTCGCTGGGGAGCCCAAGTCATGGTCTGGTGGAGCCCACTGGAGCCAGGGTCCAGGAAGGCAACCAAACCAGCAGGAACAGAAGGACAGCTGCAGGAAGGGTGAATCCCCTGGTGTATAGCCTGGATGGGAGAACCAGGGGAGTAGCCAGTTAAAGAAGGCACCGAGTTTAGTTTTAAAGGACTGCTTCCTGCCATTGTTTTAAACATGTTTTAACTGGATCTATTTTTGGGATTTTAACCTCCACATTTTTCATTTGTTTTTAATGGATTATTTATTTAAAGACTTTTGGATGCACTGCATTATTTATTTGAACACTGTGTGTGTTTGTTTTAATAAAAGCACCTTTTTGCACCATCTACTTGCTTTGTTGTGTCCTACCTGATCAGCTGATCCAGTGAAATTACTGACAATGTTGGCTTCAAGAGCACCTAAAAAGGAGAAGGGAGCATGAAGTGGAACCCACATCGTCACACTCCTCTCACTCTTTGTTCGGTTAATATTAATATTGCTACAGACAGAAACAACCTGAACACATCTCTTTGACAGGTATTGTATGCATGTGTGCACTTACATCAGAAGTAGTATAATATACAGGGAGACATGAAATTCACATGATTCATTACAGACATGTGCATTACTGATGGTACTAGAAGCATCACAGAAAAGTGTTATGCAACCTTTATTCCATTATAATAGGATCATGTATTCTAATATGTTTTCGAATAAATCTTCTTAGAAGGTAACAGTCAACATATATATATATATATATATATATATATATATATATATATATAAAATCATGAACTGTAAAAATGCTTTAGCTGTAAAGAAGCAAGATTCATGTATATACTGTAAAAGGTAAAATTGTATTTTAGACCATTATTACTCCAATGTTGCAATGTTAGCATGAGGCATATGAAAATATATATTTATTTAAGCTTCTTTGGGGGACAGATAGTAGGTTTTATATATACCCGATACAAATGGCAAACCATATCAGTGTAATGTTGGCAGATTATTTGGTGCATCAATCAATAGGGAATAAAGCCTTAACATCATAAACAATTGAGTACACACTCTTAGAAGCACTGACCTTTTTTTGGTACTGGAAAAAATCATCATGCTTGCAATATTTTGATTGTTGTTTTAACTCAAACCCAAACATGATAAAATATGATGAAGAGCTTTAAATGCACAAAGCACACTCACACATACACACACACACAAACATACACAAAATGGTTATATAACTGTGTGGCTAACCCCCCACCCCCTCATTAAATTTGTAGACTAACTCTATCATTACTGGCATGATCGCCAACAATGATGAATGAATTGCGCAGAAGAGAATTTTCTCCTGATCACATGGCACAAGGTCTATCCCTTAATGCTAGTAAAAGCAAGCAGCTGGACATAGCCTTCAGGAAGCAAAAGAGTGACTATACTCTTATTTACACTGGAGAAAATGCTGTGCAGTTTTAAATGTTGTACGGAAACTATCATGGATGACCAAAAAGGGATCACAACAAATCTAGGCTATCATCAATATGGCTCAGTGATGCTTTTACTAATATCCTATATGTCTCCATCAATGCTCACTAACTTCTACAAGGACACAGTGAATTCCATCTCATTGAATGTATAACATCCTGGTATGGGACCTACTCAGCTCAGGACTGCAAAGCTGCGAGGATGGAGATGACAAAGAGCATTACTGTATTAGAGATGCTGTCCATTCATTAGATATACTATATGCGTTGTGAAGGCAAATAGTAGAATTATAGTCTTCAGCCCTTGTCTCATTCTTTCATTCTAGCAAAGAGTACAGGGCTATTAGCAGTCATACTAGTAGATTGCTACTAGTAGTACTCGGTATATGGTTTCTCAATAGCCACTCATGCTATCAAATTCAAAGCTGTTTCATATACTCTCATTCAGGAAATTATTACCAACACCTAAACACCTGCTCATCCATGCAATTATCTTCTCAGACAATCACACATCCGTTAATGTTCACATTAAACCATAATGGGGGGAAAAATGCGATCTCAGTGATGGGCTGGTTTGAGTATTTCTGTAAATGCTAGTCTCCTGGGACTTTCACACATAACAGTCTCTAGAGTTTATTCAGAATGTTTTGAAAGACAAAAACCATCCAGTGTCAGTTTTGTGTATAGAAACACCTTGTTGATGACAGATGGCCAGACTAGTTTGAGCTGACAGAAAGGCTCTGGTAACTCAGATAACCACTCTGTACAACTGTGATAAGCAGAAAAGCTTCTCAGAATGCAGAACACATTGAACCTTAAACTGGATGGGCTACAACAGCAGAAGACCATGTCAGGTTTCACTCCTGTGAGCCAAGAATAGAAAGCTGAGGCTGCAAGTGGCACAGGCTCACCAAAACTGGACATTAATTAATCATCACTTGAATGTCATGGCCTTTTTGAATATTGTTGCTAACTGTGTGCATCCCTTCATGGTCAAGATTTTATTTTCTAATGACTACTTCCATGCAAAACTGGTTTTATGAAAATGATAATGAGTTCAGTGTTCGTCAATGGCCTTCCCTGTCACTTAGCAACATGAATATGCAACTGACAAATCTGTAAAAATTTCATGGTGCAATCATGTCAGCATTGACCAGTATTTCAAAGAAATGTTTCCACCATGATGACGATTCCATTCCATGAAGAATGGAGGCTGTTTTGAGAGCAACAGGAGGTCTAATCCAATATCAGTGTGGTGTTCCTAATAATTTGCTTAGTGTGTGTATATTTTGTGTAATTTTTATCTGTTCTTGATATTGCCTGTGAAATACATGCACGTAAGAACTTAATTATTCTATGTATACATGACATTAACTATGAAGGAAACTGAACTGAAAGTTTATCAACTCACAAGGTATTCTTGCTGAGATATTAAAGTATTTTTGAAAGATTCATTAGCAGGCTGTACCCCAAATCACCATTAAATCCTCATTTCATTCCACACTTACAGTGTTAAAAGATCATTTGAATGATAGGATAACACTCTTTCAAATTTTGTAGTGTTTCATTTTTATTGTAATATCAAATAGCCACTACATCAAGCTTAACTATATCTTTTGAAGTCTGGATCAAAAAAGAGAAAGTTAATGTGACTACATTTTAATTTTAAATAAATCTGGCTATTCATGGTAACTATAAAAAATGCATTTCTTTTCTCAAGGGTTTGAGGTGTTTTGCATGAAATCTCATTTTAATGTATGTATTATTTATTAAAAAATGAATGCTTTTATTTATCAACAGCTGGCTATTTTTTATATGCATACAGAATAATCCTTACAAAAACACTTTGTTACTTTCTATCAATAGAGGTAAAACATAGGTGAATAGCAGCACTCCATTATTTAAAAAGTGCGTTTTGCAATGATCAAATAAGCTCAATTCTTAACTAACTTTTTTTGTCTTCAGTGCCTAAAGGCAGAAACTACTTACAACAGTTTCACAACGCCATCCCTTATGTAATTTGTAAATTATAATCTTCAAAAGTATTTTGTGGCAACATGCTGTGAGAGATGAGATATGGAGTCACTTGTAATTGAACCTTTCAGTTTTCTTTCTGTGGCACAGTGAAAGAGGGAGACAAAACTTAGCCTTTGTTTTTTATTGGAATTTTATTTTAATTTAATGTAATTTTAATAAAAAACCGTAAAGTAAACCAGTGCAAATTTTTGAAACTACAAATTGTGTCAATCAAGAGGATGAAAGCCCACAAACCATATAATTCTTATAAATTCTTGTAAATATCTATTGTGGCTTCCTTTAAATTGATTTATCGACAGTCATTTTCTAACACATACGCGCACACACACACCAAGCACACATTAGGGCAAATTTAGGATTTCCAATTCACCTAACCTAATTGCTTCCTACTAATATTTTAACAAGATCTTGCCATGCATGGGAGATTATTCCCAACACTAATGAAAAATTAGGTGTAATTTTCTAGCGTTCACAGTTGCAGAAACACAGGACAAAGTCGTTCATTTTGCTACAGTAGCAGGGAACCTAGCCAGAAAGTTTTCAGGGAGCTTTTGTCTAGCATTATGTTTTCCAACTTTTCCAACCCCCTGCTTGAAAGAGACAATTGTATAACCTAAACAAAAATGTTTGCTCCCCAAGCAAATTCTTAGAAACAAGGAAACTTTAGTTGTGTTTCCTCTAGGAATTGCCCAAATGTCCATGCAAAACAAATGAAATGCAGCCACAAATGGAAAATTTATGGACAAAGCAGAACATATTTGTCATATAATAGAATATACAGAAAAAGTTATGTATACAAATTTAGGGTTTTTGAATTGAATATATGTTTTATGCAGAGTATGATGCTTTTTGGACAAACCCAAACCTACATAATGTGTCAGATAACTGTAAATAGTCTCTCTCAACACTATTAAAATGATTCTTTACATCTAAATACAACATCACCACTGGTAGCTTTGATGTTGGTGAGGAATATATTACATTAAACACAAAGTAGATGAAAGAATGAATGTCTGATCCTTGAAATGGTAATGAAAGCATTGCATTTCATGATTGTTTTTGACATAATATTATCATTAATAAGTACAAAATAGGTATGTATACGATTTGAAGGTGGGGGTTTCTATTTATTTATTTATTGAATTTATTTTAATGTTCATGGCCAGGAGGACGGAAAAAAAGTTTTCCAGATAAGCTGGAGAAAGAAACAAAATCTTCAGGGGTTCCAAGCACAAAAGAGCACACAGGCCACGCTTGACATTCTACCTAAATGTCCTTAAGTCATTCCTCATTCAAGACTTTGTCCCAGAGGACTGAATTCATTTGACAGCTCAGGCACATACCTTCATTCAAGCATTAACGTGGGTGTACCATGCTTTGAGCAGGTAGTGGTAGAGCAAAATGCCACCACAAAAAAAATGAAAAGAAAGCAGAGAAAAGTAGAATATAGTATAGATTGCAAATCAATGAAGAATGTGGTAAGTCTATAGTAATGGGAGTACAAATTAAACATAGCTATGAAAAAGCAAATTTAAAAAGTTGGTTTTTAGGAAATAAAATGATCCTCAGTGTTAGCCTGGTGTATCTCTATTGGTAAAGTATTCCAGATTTTTGGTACATAACAACAAAATCACATCTCATTGCTACTTTTACATTTAGCTCTTGGAAAAGTAACTGATCGCTAATAGAAGATCTAAGGTTAGGGCTTGGGCTGTCGGGGGGCAGGAATTCCAAAATATAAGAAGGAGCAAGTTGATTTAAAGCTTGAAATACTATTAGTAGTATTTTAAAGTCAATTCTAAAGGACAAGGGTAACTAATATAACCTTGCTAAGACTGGTGAGATGAGCTTATATTTGCATTTTCTGGTTAGGATTTATGATGATGCTTTCTGAACTAATTGCAACCAAGGTAGCCCTGTTAGAAGTGCATTACTGTAATCTAGTCAACTAAAAACAAAAGTGTGAAGACATTTCTCAGCATCTTGCAATGTTATAAGGAGTTTGACTTTTACAATGTGGCTTAAATGGAAAAATGCCAACCAAGTAATCTAGTTAATTACAACAGAGTCCATTACATTACATCTAAATCCTTTACCTCTGTATTGACTTTTATTGCTAAGGGACCAAGTTTATTTCTAAGGCCTTCACTATTTTCATTTTTGACAACTATGATTTTTGTTTTTTTCCTTATTTAGCCTGAGAAAAAAAATATACTCATCCATTCAGAAGTACAAGTAGGACTTTGGATTAAAAAGGCTAGAATGTCAGGTTAAATTAGATAAGTGAAGATGCATGTCATCTGCTTAATAGTTCACCTTGTGTTTCAATATACTCTTGCCAAATGGAAGCATGTAGACCTCTGAACTACTATCACCACAGCTAACAAAGAATTTTCTGTTAAGTAAGACTGAAACTAGTTTAAGACACTGCACTGCAAGAGAAGCCCACCCATTGTCTAATACAATTTATAAGAACACTATGGTCCATGGCATCTAATGCTGTACTCAGGTCTAAAACAATAATAATAATAATAATGGCCTGTGTCTTCATAAACCCACAAAATATTTCCTATATTTAACAACTGCAGATTCTGTACTATGATTTGTTCTAAAACCTGACTGGATGACAAGCTGGCTAAGATCAAAAGAGTGCAGTAAGTTAATACAGTCTCTTGCTTCAGGGTTACACTGGTTATCCATATGAAAACTGAAATTGCCTACTATTAGGAACCTGTCATAATTAGTTATTATTATAGATACTATGTCAGAGAATTCCTCGATAAAGGACAGATTATATTTTGAAAGTCTGTAAATGGTCAACACAATGGACTGTATCATTCTTTGAATAATTATGGCATGATATTTGAAAGATGCAATATAATCAGCGCAAGAAAAAACAAACTGCAGCCTTTTGTACTTAGGCGAACAGACTGAAAAACACTATAATTCAATCATTTAACATTGCAGGACCATTGTTGCTGTGCCATGATTCACTCAATGTAAGAAAAAATGTTTTCTTCTCACTGATATGATTATTAATATAAATGCCTTACTGGTTAATGGTGTATTTATCAAAACCACATTTAAGGTCTAGGAAAAGCACAGTAGTATCTAAGTTTTATGACAGCTTGAAATATTAATGAAGTTATTCAATGTCAAAGGTCATTGATGCTAGCATGGAATGCAATTGTCCCAATAGTTCTGCCCTTGTGCGTCTCAAGAATCGACAGGGATCTTTTTCCACATTTTTAACTCGATCACTAGGAAAACAAAACTAATCAAAAGTTCAGATGTAGCACGATCAAGTCCCCCATAACAACCACAATACCACTCTCTGTAGGCACAGCGGGAGAGTGGAGAAGGCCAAAGCGATTGAGAGGGGTAATTCCTGCTTGAAAAAGCAGTAGTGCCAAATTTCCTAGATTTGTTTGTTGTTGTCTAGAGTAGGAGTTGGAGTAAAGTTGACTCGGCCTGGGGTACAAGCAGTACAACATGGATCTGAAGTAGTCAACTTGATCCCCAACAACAATGAAATCACTTAGAGATGAGGGTTATGATCCGTGAGATGCTTTTGTCTGGCAAGGAGTTGTTGGATCTTTGTCTCAAGGGATTCTAATTTTTCTGTAACATAATGCATCTCACAGTTGACCATCTTGAAGAAAAGTCTTAAGAGAGTTGTGAGCGCTCCCATGACCTTGCATTGTGTAGTCTGACATCCATTGCAATTCAGACCTAGCAGAAGCCAATAAATACTTTAAATCATTACAAGAGAAGTAGAAGGAAGAACACTTATCAAGGAAATAATGACAAAGTCAGTAACCTTTCCTAGATTGAAAAATCAAATAAAAACAGGATTAAATATCTTTAACAGGAGAATGCTAAACTCAGACCTAGAATACCTGGATTAAATTTTCTTTCTTATATGATTTTGTTCATTCTGGAAAGGTTACTTTCTTAATGAGTTTACTATTTGAATTAGTTTATTGAGATTCCAAACACATAGTTTTGTACTCACTTTCATCTTACCTTCCATGGTTTTCTTATACAGTACTTTAAAGGAATACTGCACCCAAAGATGATACATTATTTTGTGTGTTACTTATCATGTGTTGTTTGTAGTGATGGGTAAGAAACATTTTCCTAAAAGCTGTCAGTCTGATTTCTTTTGTTACTAAATGTCATAATTTCACTGCAAGCTCTTAGGAACCAAAATATTGCTTCCAATACGAGGTAAAAGCAAATTCTTAGTCTACTTATGTAGAGTTTATTCTAATAAACCTTAAAGATTTTTAAAAATCTGGCTATTATATCAAGTCTACTTTAATTTGTCAAAGAACAGAATTGCTCATTTTATTGTTCAGATTGTCAGTTTTTCTCTTTCCCCACCTCTACAAGGCAAACAACCTTCCTTTCGTTCCCTTTCTGCAAGCTCACAATCTGTGGCATCGCAAACATTGCACCCTTGCATTATTTGCCCTTGAATCAAATTTTAGGTTGTTACAGTATTTCCTAGTTGTACCTCTCTGAATCAAATGCTATTTTACTTTCCATTAAGTGTGTTTTCTTTCCAAATGCTTTATGATTTGATGTTATGCTCTGTTTTCATTTTTAGTTCAATGAAATGCTAAATCATTTGAAATCTACCTTAAACAATTTCCAATCTACAACTGAGTTTATTTCTAAACACTTTTCAGATCTGTGTTTTATTTTTTCCCACTAATATCTGGAATGTTTAATTTGAATAAAATTACAATTTCCACATTTAAAGATTATTAATATTTTTGCAAGTCATATAGCAAACATTTTTGTTTGGGTAGCAAAAAAAGACCAATATTAAAACATACATGCTTGCTTACAAAAGATATAAGGTGATGTGTCTCCCAAACAAAAACAGTGAAATAAAAAATGAAAAATATTTAACATGAATAATAAATCTTTCCTAATCTTCCTACCTTCACATTATTTATTTATTTACTGCACATACGGTTTAATGTTATTTTGTTTTTTTAACTGCATATTTATAAATTAATACAATACTGTGAAATGAATATGCATTAAAAATAAACAGACCTGAATTTAATTTTGTTTCATACTTGTTCACCTTGTTTTTAAGCCTAGGATTATTTTTTAAAAATTCCTTCCTCTAATGTGGGCATGTTATTTTTGCATACACATCCTATTTTTTCATATAACAGTTAGGCATATCCAATATCCATGACTTTTTAGAATCAGCAGTGACACTGCCAGGTAATTCACAGTATATCGTTTGTATTCAGTTACTTTCAATTTTACCTCTGTGGCATACCTATTGTGTTGGAGCACTATTTTGATATAACTCAGAAAAGAAAGAAAGGAAAAATACTCCAAATAAATTAGTTGAAAGCCTGATGGAGAAAACATATGCATGGGCTTAACTCTCTCTATCTCTTTATTCCTAAGTTCAGGTGCATATACACTTATCTCAATTATTGTAATAATGCTGTCACATGAAAATATATCTGCTCTCCCCAGAGCACTGCTGTGAAAAGATTTTCTGCAATGTGTCTATCCATGCAATATGAAAGTTAATCTAAACTAACAAGCTTTCAATTACTTTATGTACTATCTCGCCAGAAGCAGTGATGGAAACTAAAAAAACATGCTTGTCTAATACTTATATAGGCTTGTAGAGTCCTGTGACCTCTTGGAAAACTAATTTTCACATTGCATTGTACACAACAAATACGTTTCAGTGTGGGAGTTATTATAAGTAAAATAAGTGTAATAGTCCAAATACTTCATGAAGAATTTTCCATCAATTGGTTCAAATGACTTTTAATAGAAAGCCCAAACACAAGTTCTTTAAAAAATAAGAAAATTATGAAATGAAAAAAATGAAGATTTAAAAAAATGTGTACCCAAGAATTTATGCTTTGGAAAAATACATCAAAAGATGATTTTAGGATTATAGGAGTGAATATTAATAAGCATAAAAGCATTTTTTTTAAATCACTAGGGGCATTGAATTAATATCAGTATATCTTGACCTTTTGTCTGTAAGACACTGTAGAATTAAAATAGAAGCACACTCACTTTGCTTGTTTTCTTTGCCACTTCATGGCAGCTTCCTCCACATTTTTCATATTTATATGAAGAAGCATTTCAAATACCTGATTAAAACCTATATTTATTCAGACTTCTCATATGTGTCTATGACCTGTAATGTCAAAATATTTCAAAATGATTGCATAAACTTCAATGCTATTAGTAAACTTTTCCCATTAACCTTAACATAATCTTTTATTACAATCTACATACAATATTTATGATCTGACCTTACAAATACTTTTTTTATTTCAGAATGATCATATATTCCAATAATATGTAACACAGAGTGCTTTTTGTTTTATAACTTACATTTATACTCTATGTCATAGCTTTAAAAGAAATCATCAGTGGCTGCCCAGCCCAATTTCCTAATCAGATGCCAATGTTTGCTGATTATAGAATGTGAAATTTAATTCTATGGCTTCTATCCCAAGTCAGGTCATTCTTATATCATACATTTTTCCTTTCCAAGGATAGATTATTCAAATGATTTGTGGACCAAAGCAGATATGGTCATTCTCAGTCCTGTTTTTCTATTACATTTCTTTCTAAATGTAAAATGAGAAGTCTATGCTGTTGCTCAATTGCTGAAGTCACATATGTCATGGATCAATTTAAATTTAACTTGTGAACCACTGTTTTGAAACAGTATCATTTAAATAATAAAAAACGATTGCACATTACCATCTTTTTATATTTATATTATACAAAATTCATTGCACTTGAATGTACACAATTTATCATAGCAATTTCAAATACACTTAATCCAATACACAGTCTCGGGGATCTGCAGCATGTCATGGCAGCACAAAGCACAAGTCAGATTATATCAGATTGTACAAAGGTATCTGTTTCATAAATACATGAAAATATAACTTTGAAATTAGTATGTCTCACATCACAGAAGCTATATTATTGGAAGAAAGGGTTTTTCTCATTCCTTGCCTTCACCACAAATTTCAGAGATTTCTGGTTAAATTAAAACTATTTAAGCCGTTTGGCTCAGAGGTTAATGACTGAAATTGATTATTGAGTAACCTTTTCACAACGTTTCCCAATATCTTAGCCCCAGATTGCTTAGACCCCCTAATTTAGATTAGTAGTTGAGATGCCAGTAGCACCCAAACTTGGCTGTTTAACACAAGTGGAAAGGGCACATATTACTTTTATTATATCAATTTTGAGTGCCGCAGGTTAAGTAACCTACAGTATATACTTGGCTATGTATTATTAAAAGTATTATTAAAACAAGCGTTTTTTGAGAAGAAAAACAAGACCCTAAAAAAACCCAAAACATTTTACAGGTAAAAGTTAGGAATAAATCAGAAGACTTGAGATCTTGGTCATACTTCCAAACAAGTCTTTATCAGATTACTCTTCTGATACCACTGGTGCTTTGTTTCTTTTTTGCTTAAAATACTTGAGCAAACTGATTGCCAAAAACTCTCCTAAGCGTATATGTGCTTCATCCCCTGAGGTTTCTCCATGTGGCACATGCTTACCTCTCTTTGTTCAACTTTAAAGTAATTCTTACACCAACCATAGAAAATTCCTTTGATTGTTTCTTTCACTAAATACTCAGATTTCACTTATGTCCTGGGAAGTTCTAATATGACTATCATGTTTTAAATTGCTTTTTCCTTTCCTTCACAGATTCTCACTCAACCGACTAGCACTCATCCACTGACAGTTCAACTCCTCTCCCAATTTTAAGTCCATCCATGTTTTCATTTACTGAAACTTGCAGTTCTTATTTTTAGGGTCTGGCAGCTAGGGATGGGCAGATCAATGCCATGGCAATTGATACTTTGATACTCAAGCTGTACTCATTTGGTATCGAGTACCATTAACGAATATCAATTACTTTTTTTCTGTAAGATACAGTAGCAAGGTTCTTGCAAAGACATAGAATGTACTAACATAACACACTTTCCACTCTCACAGATTGAAATTAGCAGATGTGCTGGGACAGAACACCATAAACCAACACCCCTTGTACAAACACAGACTGTGTACAACAATGGCAGACCAAAAGCATAGCATTGCAAGCTTCTATTTTTTTAAAGATGGAAAAGAATACAGCCACCCGATAGAATATTTGTGAGAAAAAGGAACAGTACAGTGGGAAAACAAGCAACCCATTTAAACACTTAAAAAGCTCACATGCTGACCAACAGAAAGACATTTGTAAAACATCAAAGAGATGCAAATCTGAAGCACAGCAATTTAGCCAAAATCAGTGCCTGATAAGGAACGTTTTAGGAGAGTTTTCAAAGTGGCACAAGACATTATCCAGGTAACTCCTGTTAGCAGGTTTATGTAGATGGGGGTTTACTGAAGACTTTTTAGTTGAGTTTAACATTTTGCTGTTTACCACTCATTAATACCTATAAAATGTTAAGCCCATTGTTAGCATAATGGAGGATACATAAAGCATCACTGTGAGAGCATTTTGTCACAAGTTCCGTTTGTTTTATTTTTCTTCTAATTAAAATGAAGGATACAATATAACCAATATACATAAATAAGAATGTTAAATAATCAAACACTATGCAAAATACTTAAAGGCTATGTCTAATTTGAAGATAACTTCGAATGAAAGTAGTTTTTCTTTCTGTAAAATAAGTGCCCAAGTAAATGTTAATAAAAAATTATTTTCAAAGTCAAGTGGATCTAAAAGTACTTTAATTGTATTAGTAACAGCAACTAGTGTAATAAAATATACTTTTTCTGCTTAATTTTGCATTGTTATTGTACTGCGCTCCTGTTTCCTCACACAGTCCAAACACAAGCAGGTTAGTTAGGTGGACTGACAATGTTAGATTGGCCCCTGATATGTGTGTGAGTGTGTGTGTTCACCATGTGAAGGGCTGTCTCCCTGTCCAACAGATCGTTCCTATCTTGTACCCACAGAGGCAAATTAGGATTAAGCGTAAAAATGTCAACGTTATTTTTTCTAAATACAAATTTGAACTTTAACTAAATGTAAAACTAATATGACAAAGTATTTCTCAATAAAACAGAAGGAATGAATATAACAGAAAATGCAAATGTGGGAATATTATTTTTTTTTTTAAATGTTAGTCTTCTAAGGGGATCAGTTTTAGTACTTTTGTGAAGTGAATGCCTATTTTACATATATTAAACAAATAACCAAGTTTTTATGAAAACGTTAAAGTTCATATTATCATTATTATGTTTGTATGTTCATTCTGGGTGGCATGGTGGTTTAGTGGTAATGCTGCTGTCTCACAGTAAAGAGACAGAGATTTGTGACCCAAATCCTCCCTGCGTGGAGTCTGCATATTCTCCCAGCATATTCTCCATAAGTTTCCTGTCACAGTACAAAGATTTGCAGGTTAGGTGATCTGGCAAAGCTGAATTGGCTATAGAATGTGTTTGGTTTGAATGCCCTGTTCAGGGTTTAATCCTGCCTAGAGCTTTATGGCAGCTGGGATAGACCTCAGCACTCCCACAGTCCTGTTCTGTAGTTATGTGGGTTAGAAAATGATATGACATGTTCATTCTATTACTATATATTTTGAAATAAATTTGTTATGGTGATCTTGATACTGCGTCATGATATTATCAATATTAGCCATTCTAAAACACTATCATCATTTTAAAACAAATTCCTAACTCTTTAACAAATACTCAGTATTGTTATTGGAAATCTAACACATAAAATACTTGCTTAGTTATTGATTTGAAACTAGTGGTATCACCCATCCCTACTGAGAGCATCATGTACAATGAGGAAACTGATCCTGAATGTGGAGCATACTTGTGTAAGATTTAGATCCATAATGTCATATGTCAGTCATAGACACATGAGAACTACTCATAAACCCATGACACTGTAAGCACCAAAGTATTATCAGAAAGAAAAATATACATGAATATCCTTCTATATAAAAGCGGTCGGGATTGCCCTTCCGTCCCGTGAGTGCTATGCAGGCATGGAGTTTCACACACGCCCCGTCCATTTTGCAATGCATGATGGGATTTGTAGTTTTGTTTTTCCAGGAAACAGATGATTTTCTACTCCAGAATGTGCGATATCTTCTTCTTCTTTCTTACTATATAAAAGTGGTCGGGATTGTCCTTCTGTCCCGTGAGTGGAAAGCGTAGCGGTATTCCGCTTATCAGAGACTTACTACTTGCAGCTTGTGGTACGAAGCGACATGATGTGAGCAGAGTTCTGGTGCTCCCGTCGTTCCCTTGCTTTTGTGTTCGATGCGCTGGAAAAATAGACAAAATTATGTCTCTGGAAATAATTAATGTTGATGGAGTACAAATGCCTCACCACGTAGTAAATATCAGGGGGGTTCAAAAGGGCAACCTCAATATAGAAAAAAAGTTTAAATTTCATCACAATAATAACAGAAACTACGAGTATTAAAGTAATACCGCTCAAATGCAATATAACCAAATTAATGAGTTTGTATAAAATATCAAATTGATCTACATATTGAATTGCCTTAAACAGTGGTCAACTTAAAAGTCGGTTGCCTTAAAAGGCGGGTCAGCCTAGTAAATAAATATGAATATAAGGGATGAAAAAATAAATAAAGAGCAACTTTACATCCTGTGACTGGCACTAGGACATTTGGCCAGAAAACAAAACTGACTTTCTTTTTTATTTCACACCAGAAAATGTAAAAGCAGCCACAGATTTGTTCTATGCCTCTTAAAAACTGAACAAATGCAATATGTAACAGATTTTTTCAGTTGGGGCGTGGAAGTATTATTTATGTTTACTGTTTGTCTGTGTGTTCTGTAATCCAGCGTTGTAAGTCTGTTCCTTATTGAACAGAGTACCACAAAGTAACACTAACAAACTTCCTAGTATAAAATCAATTGCGATGTCATGTTTTACATTTTCTTTCTTTGAACTCTTCATACCATCTTGCCACAGGGGATGAGCAGAGAATAGTGGGCTTGTTCTTCTCATGTGCCAATCACCACATAGGCTTACCATTCATAGGAAAAACGGAATTGTAATAGTATTGCTTTTAAACGCAAGTCTGTGATGATAAGATAGATTAAACATACTGGTTAACATTACAAGTCATGGGGACACCAGCTATGCTTCTGCTGATATACAACATAGTTGTCCATCATTTTAAAGACTCATATACATGATTAATTAAAATAATGTTAGCTCTTCGCTCTTTAGCAGTTCATGATGCATTAACTAAGGATACTGAAGTAAGCAGACTCTGTTTTATTGATGGGACTTAATATGTGGACAGTTGCTTTTTGAATGTTTCAGACATTATATCACCTTAATTTACTGGAACATGTACCAGCTAGTTATAATAAAGGTTTCATTGTTTTTTTTTGGTTCATGACTGTTTTTCGCCTCTCTTACTCAGTTTTCTTATATACTGAAGTCTGCTTAACATGAAGACATATTTACAGGATCAAAAGCAACTAGAAAAATATGAAGTTAACCTTTCAAATATGTGATCCTTCTTTCTTTAAACACAGTAACTATTAGCCATTGTGTTGTCCCCATAAGCTATATCTACCCTTCGCTAAGGCACTTAAACTTGTAGGCATTGTTTGTCTGCAAGTTGAATGATTCAAAGTCTTACAAAATCATCTCAGCCCTAGGGATCGAAATTCTGTGTTGGGTATACAGTAACGATCTAACCACTTCTGATATTCAGTATTGATTTTCATTTATACTGTACTGATCTGACTACTTCTGGTGCTCTTTATTGATTGTTTGTTATACAGTATTGATCTGTTTCTTCTGATGTTTGGAATTGATTGTCAGTTTTACAATACTGATCTGAGTGCTTCCTTAAAGCATGTGTTCTGTGGTCTCCTGAACTACCATATGTATGTTTTGCCGTAGGCTTTAACTCTTCTTATTTCTTGAGTCCACAATGACAAATTTTCATTTTAATCATATTATTCATTTAATTCCACTGCTCATTGTATTTATAAAACAAAAATAATAAATAATTATTATATATATATATATATATATATATATATATATATATATATATATATATATATATATATTATACATAAGGTGCAGTGTAAATTTTTGTAATGCAGCAAACAATAAATCTACAGAAACTAATCAGAATATTCTCTAACACATTTTAAAATGTGCATATTTTATAGCCTGGCCTCCCCAATGTCATCTTCAAGTCCATGTTCATTACATGGCCTTAATGTACATGAATATATGGGTTTTGAAATGGTGGCTATCTTGAAAAGTTGGATTATAAACCAAAAAAAAAGATTGATTATTTTAAAAAGCAAATGCAGACAAATAAATAACAAAAATGCTTAAAAACAATCCTAAACTATGCTTAAACAAACTCAGCTCTGCTGATGATATAAAAAGAAACTGCAATGCAAATACACAAAGTATTCCAGCAAATTTATTTATAGCATAAAATGTTAATCCTTTTGATATGTTATTGCATCATACTCTGTTTACTTTGTTTTCATATAAAACTGCAAATATTATACTTACATGTGTATCAGACACAGGAAAGAGATGCAGCTGAAGCAAATTCACTATAAATGCTGTGATGTGAGGTTGGTTGGCAACACAGAATAAGTCTAGCTTGAGTGTGGATGTGTACATTAATGTGATTGTAAAAAGTTTTGTCAACAGGTGTGTGAGTTCCAGAAGTGAGCAATCATAGTTGTTCAGTTAGGGCCAAGTGTGAAAGCAGAAGCAACTTTGGAAAAATATTAACATAAAGAAGAATGGCAGATGATCTTGATTCATTAGTACCATAACTGGGATTATATAGTAATGAGCAAAATGATTTGTGAAAAACTTAGTTTGTATTAAAGCTCAAAGTTTCACTTTGCAAAAAATTAAAATGGGGAAACAAATATTTTGTAACATTTTTTGTGACATTTGTAACACACACACAAGAAGAAATATGCTGTCTGGAAGCATTTTCCTTTGTTAATTCCATACAGCAATACAATATCTGTAATAAAAAAAGAATCACTGGACTGGGATTTGTGCCATGTGTAGACATTTTTTGAGCTGTGAGACATGTGTTGTGGTTGTTCTAGTAGTATGATGCTTGCTTTGCCAATTATGGGTATCATCCTGGAAACTGAAAACATAAAGCTGTGTTGGAGAAAGAATTGATAACCAAAGGTCCGAACTACCTGAAGTGTGGCATCCTCACCTTCATCTGCAGGAATCACGAAACAGGGTAGGGCAATTGCTAGGTAATGGCTAATAAAGGGGGGCTGTCTATGTTTTCCTGTGTGAAAAACACAGTTCACAAGAGAGTTTTGGTCTGTTTTCATGTGGAAAATATGCACATGTTAAATTAAAAAAAAAATGCACTTCCCTCCTCTGTTGTTATGTGAACTAGAGGTCAAATTGACGTTAATAGTATGAATATGGTCTTAGGGAGGTATATTCCTTGCTTTCGGCCCTACAAAATCTTTAATCTTTATAAAATCTTGCAGTACAATGCAAGTCCTGTTGGACTTTTTAGATGATGGCTTGGGGAAGCCAGTCTTCTATGAGCGCTATATCTGCAGGAGATGCCAGATGATCCATCATGTCGAGTTCAGGTTTGCTGAATTGGAAGAGAAGTTGGCTGGCCTATGTTGTAGCAGAGAATTGCCGGACCTGACCCAGATATCATTTAGAGAAATAATGTGCACCCCTAAGGTGGTGTGGGAAGAGATTCCAGACCAGACAGGTGGAGATAGGTGGGGCACGGTCACAAACCACAAGGTAAAGGGTGCATATTGCACAGGTGAATCACATTAGAACTGAAGTGTCACAACTTTTTTCAGGTCCTTGTGGAACTGGACAGTGTCTCTGAAGATTCTGAGATGGTAGTTAGGGATGAGAATCCCCAAGAGGCCACCTCAAAAGCAGTTTCCAGAAAGACAGAGGTAGTGATAGTTGGGGACTCAATCATTAGGGGGATTGAAACACAGATTTGCTCTAGAGATAGAGAATCTCCAGCGGTGTGTTGCCTTTTGGGAGCACAGGTGGGAGACCTCCCTGGAAGGGCTGATAGGATCTTGGCCAGAGTGAGCATGGATCCAGTTGGAACTAATGACATACATAAGGGTAATCCGTCAGTTCTGTGATCCAAATTTAAAGAGTTAGGAGCCAGACTTAGGAGCAGAACTGACAATATAGTCTTCTCCAAAGCTCTGCCTATACCATGTGCCAGTCCAGGTAAGACTGAGGAGATTAGAAGGCTTAATACGTGGTTCAAATCTTGTTATAGGGTAGAAGGGCACTGAGGCTCCTTTTGGACCAGGTGGGACCTGTTCCACTGCGATAGAATGTGTTGGGGAGGTGTAGAAGTCAATTAGTCAAGGATTGTTGTGACAGTAGGGGGTGCTGTCGCTCCTCCAAACCCGCAGACAACACGTCCAGACACCAGGTAAAAGTCCCAGAAATAATTACATTTCTTATATACTGTGCACAAAGCACCTCCACCTCCTTAATACCCAATAATAATACAATAACAATAATAATTCCTCCTCTCCACCCAGCAGCTCTGTCATACTTCCTCCCAACTCCGGCTCAGCTTGCTGGGTTTCCCACAATACTTTATATAGTCCTTGACCTGGAAGCGCTCCTGTCCTTCAGTCCACGTGATCCAATAGCACTTCCGGGTCAGATGAAGATTTAGATTTTCTTTCAGCCCGGAAGTACTTCTGTCCTTCCGTCCCCATGACTTGGGAGTCAACACATAAAAACAATCTACGTGTCTCCCTGCAGTGTCCCCTGGCGGCCCCCACGGTATCCAGCAGGGCTGTGAAGCTGAACTCCATTGCCCATGATGCCCTGCGGGAATTTGGGGCACCTCCATGTTGCAGGGAGGACTCCATCTAGCGGTGTGGATGTATGGACCGGGATAAGTTGCCGGCAATCTCTCACATTGTTTAAACTAGGGTGTGTGAGGGCAGAGAGTTCAGGACAGGCCAGGTTTAGAACTGTACATGGAGGAACAAACAATAGTGTTAAAATAAAAATGCACAGTATTGTAAATTATACCCCAACATTTATTTACATTTAAAATTAAAATGAGTAACTCATTAAAAATAGCTTGTCTTAATGCTAGAAGTATGAAAAACAAAACAACCCAGTTGGAGTTGTATGTAGAGGAGCATAATTATGATATTATAGCAGTAATGGAAGCCTGGCAAAATAATAAAGATGGGGTTGAATATATCATAGAGAGATGCACATTTCTGAGGAAAGAGAGACCGAATAGAAAAGGACGTAGGGTTGCTGTTTATGACAAACAAAATTTAAACACAAGTCCTTTTCAGTTGGACAGTGAGCCCCATCTTAAGGAGGACACATGGCTTCACCTGAAAAGCATTAGAGCAAGAGGCCTTATTTTAGGAGTGTGATATATGCCCCCCAATGCAGAGAGTAATTTCAATTCACATCTTTTTAGTAATATTACAAAAGCAAGTTCATAGGAGGTGGGGTATTAAAGTCATAGAGGACTTTAACTACCCGAATATTAACTGGGATAACCTTGCAAATACCAAAGCACATGAACAGTTTTTAGAAGTAATCAGTGACTGTTTTTTAACAGAGTATGTTAAAGCACCAAGGCGAGGAGAAGTCTGTCTGGATTTAGTGTTTTGTAATAATCAGGATAGAGTTTAGTGTGTAGACTTGACAGAACCACTTTGTTTTTAAGGTTGGAGACAGTCAAAGAGCAGTGGCACAGGTTTAAAAATATTTTACATGTAATACAGGACAGCTATGTACCTAAATTTGCAATTAGTAGGAATTAAAAAAAAAAAACTCAACAGTGGTTTAGTAAAGAGTTGCAAAGGAATAAAAACAGAAAAATAAGACATACAAGACTAATAACTCCAGTATGAATCATAGGGCATATGAGAACATTAGGGCAACCATTAACAAGGATATTAGGGAGGCTAAAAGACATTTAGTGGTGAATCTAGCAGATAAGGTGAAAGATAAAGAAATTTAAAACTATGAGTAATGAAAGCCTTAATTAAATTGAATCATATGTTGCAAAAGGTAGGTTCTGCATGTAAAGAGTATACAGTAATTGATAGTCTCAGGCAGTGTTTAAGTTAAATATTAAAGGCTAATGCTCATATCTTTTCTCTAAAGTAATCTGGGAGTCCTCTAATCTTTTCAAAAGTAAGGTTTATATACTTTTGATAAATAAGAGATAGACACTCCCGTTGCCAGAAGACAGCAATATATTTCTTAGGTCATAAGATAACGGTAGAAAGGTAATCATATCCATTAGGAGATTATTTGTGCCCATTAAGCACAACAAAACACTGATAGATTTCAGAGGGTAGGAATGCAACAGGTAAACAGAAGATAGGGTCGCTCCTTTGGCCAGGTGATTGAAATGCCTTTTAGGTCAAAGTAACGGTGGCCAATAATGCGGCAATTACAGTAAATCTATAGAATCTCATCAATGTTCATTAGGCTTTAGAAACTATTGGTGAGTAAGCAGGGACACAGGAATGTAGGAGTCAGACATTGAGAGAAAAGTATAGAGTAAGGTCATCTCATTATAACAAAATGTATTAAAATGAGGTACCACCGAACTAGTAGGACTCAGTTAATTGAACTGGGTTGGCTTTGTGCTCTATGTAATAAAGTCTAAATTCTGATTGCTCATCCAGAAACTCTTCATGCTTTATTCCAAAAGGGAACAAATCTTTCTCCACAACAAAGATGTCCCAAAGAGATTTTTTAAGTATTTTAGTAGTAAAAGAACAGTCAAGGAAGAAGTGAAGTGCATCAGGAATAGTAAAGGGGACTTAAAATATGCAGACAGTGAAATAGCAGATGCTCTAAACTCACATTTTTCTGAGGTCTTTAAAAGTGAGGAAGTTGACAACCTCCAGTGGTAAAAGGGACTACTAAGGAGATTCTGAGTGATTTAGAAATTGTGGAGGTAGAAGTACAGCTTAGATTAAATAGGCTGAAATCAAACAAATCACCAGGACCAGATAATAATTACCCCTGAGTTCTTAAGGAGGTTAGCGAGTACATATATAAACCCTTGATGTATATTTTTAGGAAGTCACTGCATACTGGGAAAATTCCTCAAGACTGAAAAATGGCACCTATTATCCCATTATATAAAAAGGCAGATGCAACCAAGTATAGGCCAATAAGCTTAATGTGCATCACAGGAAAATTAATGGAAGGAATTAAGGATAAGGAGGAAAAAGGGTTTCACTGAAAAGTCAACAAGGGTTTAGAAGAGATAGATCAGGTTTTACTAACATGCCGGAATTCTATGAGGAAGCAACAAAATAGTACGACCAAAGTGGAGCATACAATATTATTTATCTGGATTTTCTGAAAGCATTTGACAAGGTGTCATTTGAGAGGTTGGACATCAAACTTAAAGAAGTGGGAGTCCAGGGTGATGTTTATAGATGGATGAAAAACTGTCTCAGACACAGGAAGCAGAGGTTTATGGTGTCAGGAACCTTATCAGAATTGGTGGTGTTCCACAGGTGTCATTGCTAGAATTGTTAAGTTTGCAGATGATACCAAGATCGATAAATTACAATTGATCTGGAATCCGTTGAATGATTACAGAAGAATTTGGACAGCATACAGTCTTGGGCATATTTCATAATTTAAAATTTAATGTCAGTAAATGTAAAGTAACAGATGGGACGTCTAAAAGTCAAAAGTGCACCTTATGAGAAGGATTTAAGGACTCTATGTTGCCAACTTCCTGACAGTGTTAAGAATATTAAGAAGGCTAACAGAATGTTAGGTTATATACAGTAGCACGATGTGTGAGGTACAAGTCCAAGGTGGTTATGCACAAACTTTATAACGCACTGATAAGGCCTCATCTGCAGTACTGTGTACAATTTTGGTATCCAGGCTACAAAATGGATATCGCAGTGCTAGAAAAAGTTCAGAGAACAGTGAGTAGGGTGGATTTCAGGGTTACAGGAGATGACTTATAAAGAAAGGTTTAAAGAGCAGAACATTTTCAGTTAAAGCAAAAAAACATTAAGAAGAGACATGATTGAAGTGTTTAAAATTATGAAAGCAATTAGTATAGTGGATCGAGACTGTTACTTTAAAATGAGTTCATCAAGAACACAGGCACAGTTGTTAAGGGTAAATTTTGCACAAACCTTAGGAAGTTTTTCTTTAAACAGAAAACCATAGACATTTGGAACAAACTACAAAGTAGTGTAGCAGACAGTAAGACTTTAGGGACTTTTAAAACTAGACTTGATATTTTTAGAAGAATTGTATGGATAGGACTAGCAGGCTTTGTTGGGCTGAGTAGCCTGTTCTCATCTAGGTTGTTCTAATGTTCCAAGGCCAGATGAAGGGCCCAGTAATGGAAAAGTAAGGGTGGTCATGCCTCTTGGGTCTTCACCCTTAAAGAACAGGAAACAGAACTAAATTTAATTAGTTAAATTAAATTTAATTAATTTTAACTAAATTTAATTAATCTATGATTACATTACATAATAAATCAACAAAGATAACACATTGACATGAGAAATAACAATTAAAAATGAACAAACACAATAAAAAATAAAATACACCAAACCACAACCCTATACTAAATTTCCCCCTGGGGATAAATAAACTTCTATCTACTGTATCTGTCTATCTATCTATGACAGGTGAAAAGTGATGTTCTCATTTATTTCAATGTTTTTGGAAAGCTCATTAATATAATTCCAAAGTAAGCAGACAGTTTTATCATTGTGCTCCGTAAAAGCAACCAACAGTTTTTATCAAGTGTTATTTGTTTGTCATTTAATATTTGTTTTTGTTAACTATATTTTCATCTTGCATTATTCTTATTGTAACAATGTTGTAGTGGTGATAGAATTAAATCAACCTAATAATAATATTAATTTAATTGACTTTTTTTTGTTGTTGTCAAAAATTCTGCATGTAAAAGCTGATTACAACACTACAATACAAAAATGAATCTGTCAAGTTGTTTAATTACATTTTTCTCAAGCAATTAAAAAAAAAAAAACTTTATTTTCCTCCCGGGCAACACTGGGTATTTCAGCTAGTTAAAAATAATAATAATAATAATATTTACACAATTTTCTTCCTCCAACTTTCAGTGCAGTCTAATACCTACTATTACAATATACATGACATTTTTAAGAAATATATAATTTCTTTTAATTCTTTCCGCAAATAGTCGCTGTTTATCAATTCCCCAAGTAAAATAAAATTTTAAAATCTGCTTAACCAGTTGTGCCCAAGTATAACATTAACAGGTGTAAGATGTTTTATGATAATTAGAAGGAGTAACATAATTTGCTCAGTTCCCCATTAATTCTTTGAGATACTAATTAAGAGCTTGATTTTAATTAGAACACAGCTTACTTTATATTAGGCTGGTTTTATGGTTTTAATCAAGGTGAAACGGGTTTTAAATTAATAGAGTAAAAAGAAATGCATAGTATATGCAATTGCATGTAGTATTACTAAGACTAACAACATAAATAAATCACCTTAGAGGCAGAAACATGATGTTGTTGGATTTTAAGTAAATTTAGTTTTGAAAATTAATATGGATGACTGCAAAAACTGGGATTCTTTACAATATTTTTTAAACAGAAAATAAGCAGCTTTTATTCAAGAGCAAGTCCAATTGCAGTGTTGCAAAAAATTATCCATTTATTTCATGTACCAATTTATTTTCTGGTTTGAAGCCCACTGAGCCATTCCTTGTGTGTGACAACAAGGCGTGGTTGGTTTGTTTCCCTTGAAGTTTTGAGCACATTAAAAATAAGATTGGTGGGATGTTTAGGGGCTTTGGGAGGTTAATAATACTAGGAAAAAATGTTCAGAGGCTTGGCACAATAGATCAGGATCTTAGACCTCTAACACCCCCACTCCCCCAATGCCAATGATCCTTACTGTCTTTTTAAATTAATGCAAGATAGCTACACTGCTCTTTTACAACAAATGCACACAACTTATGGTTACTGTTGTCCTTGTACTCTTTCTGAATTCAAAATTTTGGGGCTGCAGGTGCCTGAGGTTGAGGAATGAGTACTTCTACTGAGCAATTTCCTTAGAGTAATAGTGACCCGGTGCACGGTGTGTCTCACAGATGCTTAGGGACTGGTAGCAGGAGACGTATGCAGCTCAGTGCAGCACCCCATGGGTGCTGAAGGCCCAGCAATGGAAACCTGAGCTAGGAATAGACAGATGACTGCACATGGCTGCAGGATATCTCCTCTGGCTGCAAGAGTCTAGTCAAGGAGATATCAATTTTAGATGGAAACATTGGTGCTTGTGAGTTTTTTTTTTTAAAGGAACTGCCTCTGGGATTTCAACCTTGTATTTTTATGGATTTATTTATAAATTTTTAACCTCTATGATTGTCACTGTTTTTATAAATTATTTATTTATTTATTGAAGAGATGTGATTCATTGCATAACATGCACCATTTGTTTTGGATTTGATTTTAAATAAAATTACTAGACACATTTTTTGTACAAACCCCTTGCAGACTTTGTGCATTATCCTTTGTCCGGCTCAACATAGTACATGACTATCGATGGTTTTGGGTCGAAGAGGCTCCCAGATGGAACAAGCAGCATGGAGCTGATCTGGATCGTCATAGGGCCTCTATAGCATCTTCCACTCATGGTCACCATTATACATGTCAGGGCCTAGTGCACAATGTATTGGCCATTTAAACAACATCTTTACTAACAGATGTAAAGGCTAGAATCTTAGAAATGTCGTTATCTTTGGGGTGCCAACCCAGCCACGCCCCTTTTAATAACAAAATAAAATTTAAAAATAAAATAGCATAGCCTACTGTGGTACTTAAATAAAACAAAAGCAGCTTGTTCTCCTTGAATGTTCACTTTAGCACAATTCACAAATTGAGAATTCCATCTCCACTTCTTGAATGGTTCAAAAGACGATCTCCCTTTCTGTGTGCATGTTTATATCGGCCCAGTCCCAGAACGGGTGGCATTTCTGACACCTGATGGAGGCAGGGCTAAGCATCCTCTCCAAATGGCAGCTCCACACTGTAGTGGAAACAAAAGAGGCTGATAACAGCAACTCCCTCTACTGCCCAGTAGTGCTCAGCATACCAAAGCCCCTTAGAAGATCCTCAAGTGTGCATGATATTTTATTACATTAAAAACCAAATGAAAACCATTATCAACACATATTATATAACATTTCAACCCAAATGCAGAACATTACCAGTCTGTATTTTTGTACAGTTCAAGCCAAATGGAAACGATTATCAGTTGGTGTTATGTAACTCTGCAAACTCTGTACACAAGTAATTTTTATAGATTTCATGCTGCTATCTTTAGATGGACTACTAAGTCACTGTGAATAACAGAAATCTGGCTGAGGTGGGAGGACACTTTTATCCTGTGGCAGGAAGTAGGACACTAAAATTAGGGAACATATTTGCCTTATGGCTTGCTTGGTTCAAGTCATTATGTATTCCCAACTTCTGTAACCCCATGCAATTTTTGCCACCACTCTTGCCATTACAGTTACTTATGGTGTTGTTATAAAAACAATTAGTTTGTGCGCAGCCTGTTATGGGCTCCCCACAAGCCCAGGGACTGGGAGAAGTAGTTCTGTTTTTCTCTCTTGTTGGAACCCCTGCTTCACTGGTAATAGGTCTTTAGATAGATAATGTTTTGAGGATCCTGTTGATTTTTGAATTTCATACAGGTTAGATGAATTTATCAGAAGCAGGAAATCCAAATTATTATTTTCAGTAGTTTTTAATGAACATCCATTCTTCAATCAAAAACATTTGCTACTTAAGTGAAGTCCTGTTGAGTAAAAGGAAAAATTTATTTTATTTTGTTAACTAGTTTTT
This sequence comes from Polypterus senegalus, assembly GCF_016835505.1. Classification (NCBI taxonomy): domain Eukaryota; kingdom Metazoa; phylum Chordata; class Cladistia; order Polypteriformes; family Polypteridae; genus Polypterus; species Polypterus senegalus. Next base: position 218,505,587 of record NC_053155.1, on the reverse strand, counting down.
CGTGCTATTCTTTGTAAGGAACTTAAAATATCAATTACTAGTATTTCAAGAAGACATTATTCACGGAGATGCTCTATCATTGGTCACCAGCTGTTTGCGGTTGGTGCAATATGATCTCATCACAAAATACCTTGAATGATACAGGCAGGAAGAGCTAAATGGGGCTTGTATTAAAAATACATATAACAGGCATTGAAATATGCTAAAATTAAAGAAAATAAATGTACAGTAAGTAATCAGACAGCACTATGGAAAATCTTTTTCAACTCAACAATTAGCTCACTCATTTGTTAACATAGATGCACCATTAATACAGTACTATACTACTGTTATCAACAGCACTTCTGTAAACAATAAACATTTACATCATTCACATAAGTATATCAGGTGGCACAGTGGTGCAGTGGTAGCACTGCTGCCTCCCGGTTAGGAGACCCGCGTTTGCTTCCTGGGTCCTTCCTGCGTGGAGTTTGCATGTTCTCCCCATGTCTGCATGAGTTTCCTCCCACAGTCCAAAGACATGCAGTTTAGGTGCATTGCCGATCCTAAATTGTCCTTGGTGTGTGTGTGTGCCCTGCGGTGGGCTGGCACCCTGCCCGAGGTTTGTTTCATGCCTTGCGTCCTGTGTTGGCTGGGATTGGCTCCTGCAGACCCCCCAGTGACCCTGTAGTTAGGATATAGCAGGTTGGATAATGGATAAATGGACATTATTATATATCATAAAGAGATGTTCAAAATCTGCTGCATGTTAAATACTCATTTGTCTGTGACTCTAAAATTTTAGCTTTAAAGTCTAAACAGTCAGTGTACAGTAGATAACAGAGCATTTCTGAAAGTCTTTCCTTAATTTATGTTCTCCTTAAGGTCTTTCTCTTTGCTCTGGTCTGGTAACTTAAAATCAATTCATCACATCTACCAACTTAACTAGCTGGCAGGCAGGTATGACTACTTTTGTCTTGGGATGGTGTTCACATTTCCAATAATCCCTGGTCCCTATTAGTTGGTTTAAAAGCGCACAAAAAAAATTTGATTTGTACTTATTTAATTTAGCAAACCATTTGCACCAATCAATCTGAAGTTGGATAATAAACAAAGAGTAGTTCAGAAACATTTCAAATGAAAAAGAGAATCTATTAATATTAACACTTTGAGAAAGAAAGAAGAGAAAAAAAAGTAAGTTTTTAAATTGTTACCCATTGAAACTGACTGAAAATAGAATTATTTTAATTCAATTATACTGAACAAAATCTTTGTTTATTCAATTGTGACAACCATTCAAATATGCTGTTTTCAAATTGTTATCAAAGGTTAACTTTGTCTTCAGACAAACCTCAATCAGTTATTTATTTATTTCATTATTTAATTATTTCAGTAGAAACCTAAATCTACTTATTTTAGTACATTGTCATGAGACATCAGAGCCTGTCTTAGCAGCTTTGGATGCAAGACAGAAGGCATACCTGGATGTGGTGCCAGTCCTTCACAGGGAACATTCAGTCACACTCTCAGGGTAGTTTAGAGTAATTAGTTATCTTAACCTGCAAATGAAAGATATTAAAACCAGAGTAAGCAGAGAAAATCTAAATGGAAAGGTGTTTCAGACCCAGGTGGTGTGATCTAATTCTAGACAGGAAGGCTAAACCTTTAAAAAAACACCTAAAACCCAAGAAGTAACTTAAAAGAAAAAAAAACTTGTGATTTTTATTAATAAATTAGATTTAACTAAGAATATTTACATTTCCCCAAATAAATGTAAAATACATGACTTTATATTAAAAACCCCGAACAACAGGCAAATGAAAGGCTGCGACAAGAAATGCAAGTGGAAATCCGACAGGTGCTGGGTAAAATTGAAACGCTTACTGATCAATTGGAGGATCTCAAGGAGGCATTCACGACTAGGATTGAATTAGCCGAAAATTTAGCCACCAGTGCTGAAGAAAAAGCAGAAAATGACAGCTCCGAATGTAAAAAACTCGGAGAAAGACTGGCTGGTTTGGAAGATGGAAGTAGAAGGTACAACGTCAGAATTGAAGGTCTGCCTGAGAATCGAGAAAGTTCAAACCCGGTGAAATTCGCTGCTGAACTTTTTTCAAAAATAATCGGGGACGACTTTAAAGCAGCAGCTTACCGCGTACGCAGATCAAACACCGTTAGACCCAGACCAAGGTCTTTTATAGTTCGTTTTGAACGATTATCATTTAAGCTAGAGGTAATGGCACTCCTCAGAAGCATGGAAGATATTACATTTGAAAATAACCACATTCGTATCTTTCCTGACTTCTCTCCAGCAACAGCTAATAAACGCGCTGCCTTCTACAACATCAAACAGCGGTTACAGCAAGCCAGCGTCAAATACAGCCTCTTGTATCCGGCAAAACTGAAAGTGGAATGGCAAGGTCATTTCTATGTCTTCGCTAGCAAGGAAGAAGCAGAAGAGGGATTAAGAAAGCTGATCCCGGGACAATTCTGATACATAATATTGAGTCATAGCTGTTAATAATCTACTGTCTGGTCTATTCGTTTTAAAATAAGGGTTTTTATCAGCACATACTCTCATTTGTTCTCATTATTACTTAGTATTACTAGGGCTATCTGTTTATGTTTTATTGTGCTTAATTACTTTTTCTTTCCTTTCTTTTTTTTTCCTTTTTCTAATTACTTCATCTCTACCCTAAACAAGACTGTTCAATATCATACCCTTGGTTTATTGTTATTGCTATTACTGCATTAAGACTTGTTATGCTTATTTTGGACACATCTTTAACACCATCACCTGGGTTTATTATCTGGGTCTATCATCTTAATGCACTAAAATTGCTGAAGACTATATATATATATTTAAGTGCAAAATTTTTTTTTTTTTTTTCTTTTTTTTTAAAGACTATATTGGTAACAGATATCTCTATCTTTTAATCCTAAAGCGCCGCTGCATTGGGGCTTGTTTTGCTTTGGACGTACTCTGTCTCTGGGTATGTCAGAGGACTGGGACTGTGTGAAGTGGGTTTTAGCCTCACTTGGGGAGGCAAAAGGGAGGGTGGGGGTTAAGGGGAGAGAAAGAGAGCAGGCTTGATCTATACCTAATCTATCCTATTAATCTTTATAATTATAACTACCAACGTAATAATAAGCTGCATGGCAACAACTCTAGGGGAAATAGGAAATTAAGGCCGAAGCTGTCTCACTTCCAGTTAAGACTATAAAATGACATCAAGAACTCAGAATCAATGTCTCCATCACGGGACAGTTAACTTCATAAGTTGGAATGTTAAAGGTCTAAACAGGTCTAAACGCTAAAATAGTATTTTTACAGGAGACCCACTTACTAAGCAAGGATCAGTTCGGCTGCAAAAGACTGGACTGGCCAAATGTTCCATTCTAGTTTTACAAAGAAAACTAGAGGTGGGAATTCTCATACATAGAACAGTACCATTTGTAGCATCAGATGTAGTATTGGATCCTGAAGGGAGATATGTAATGGTCATGGGAGACTTATCTAACTGTAAAATGATTTTGATAAATGTTTATGCACCTAATGTTGATGATAAGGAATTTATACAAAATTTATTTGCATCCATTCCCAATCTGAACACTCATAAAGTTATAATGGCTGGGGACTTTCATTGTGTTCTAAATCCACTTTTAGATAGGACTTCCTCCACAGGGGGAACGGCATCTAACACCGCAAAGATAATTACAAAGTTTATAACTGATCACAACTTATCAGATCCCTGGAGGTTTTTAAACCCAAATTCAAGAACATATTCTTTCTACTCACCAGTACATCATTGCTACTCAAGGATTGATTACTTCTTTATAGACAATAACTTCTTGCCTAAGATTAAATCTTGTAAATACGATGCTATTGTTATTTCTGACCATGCACCTATGATCTTGGAGCTAAAATTACTAAGCCCCATACACTCACCCGCAGATGGCGCTCAACCGCTTCTATTAGCTGACGAGAATTGTACTGAATTTATATCCAAACAAATCAAATTCTTTCTAGAGACAAATACATCCCTGAGATCTCTGCAGGAATACTCTGGGAAACTCTTAAGGCCTTCTTAAGAGGACAGATTATCTCATATCTTTCCCACAGAAATAAATCCGAAGCCAAGAAAGTAGCAGACATAAAAGCGAAATTACTAAAATAGATGAAGAACATGCCAGACTACCAAGCGAGACTCTACATAGGAGGAGGCAGGCTCTACATTCAGAATTAAACCTCTTGACAACTAAAGAAACTGAACAACTAATTTACAAATCCAGACATCATTATTATGAACATGGAGAAAGCTAATAAGCTTTTAGCTCAACAAATTCACAAGCAAGAAGTGAGCAATGCAATCTCGGTAATCACCAACACGAACGGAGATAAAATCGATGAACACAAAAATATAATGCACACTTTCAGAGACTACTATAAATCCCTATATACTACTGAGTTTAAAGAAGACAATACACAATCTAATGCATTTCTGGATACATTACAGATACCACAAATAGACGCTTTTAGTGTGGAGGAACTTGATAAACCTCTGGCATTATCAGAATTACTAGATGCTATAAAGTCACTCCAAGGTGGAAAAGCAGCAGGCCCTGATGGCTACCCTGCAGAATTTTACAAGAAATTCTCCGCTCAGCTAGCTCCCCTCCTATTAGCAACATTTACAGAAGCCAGAGATAACCAATCTCTTCCACAAACCTTTCGCCAAGCACTAATCACTGTCTTTCCAAAACAAAATAAGGACTTATTACAATGTGCATCATACAGACCAATTTCACTTCTGAATAACGACGTTAAAATACTCTCTAAAATCATAGCTAGAAGGATGGAGAAAGTGCTCCCTCGTAATATCACAAGACCAAACTGGATTTATTAGGGGCCGACACTTATCTTCAAATCTTCGACGCCTGTTTAATGTAATATACTCACCAACTAAATCAAACACCCCAGAAATATTATTATCATTGGATGCAGAAAAAGAATGGAATGGAAATACCTTTTTACTACATTGGAGAAGTTTGGGTTTGGCCCAACATTTGTGCATGGATTAAATTACTGTATACTAACCCAGAAGCTTCAGTTTGCATCAATAACATTTGCTCAGACTACTTTAAACTAGAGCGTGGCACTAGACAAGGATGCCCTTGTCACCGCTGCTGTTTGCATTGCCATTGAACCACTGGCAATACATTGTCGAAATACTGATCAGATAAAGGGGATTAGCAGAGAAGGACTGGAACAGAAAATCTCATTATATGCAGATGACATGGTACTGTATATATCGGACCCAGAAAATTCTGTGCCTGCAGTCTTAGCAGCACTCACAGAATTTCAAAAGATCTCTGGTCTCAGAATTAATCTGAATAAAAGTGTACTCTTTCCAGTGAATTCTCAAGCATATAATATTAGATTAGACACCCTACCTTTTATCATTGCAGAACAGTTTAAATACCTCGGGGTAAACATCACAAGTAAACATAAAGCTCTTTATCAACAAAATTTCGCATCAGCATGGAAAAAATTAAACAAGACTTGCATAGATGGTCAACCCTTCATCTCACACTAGCTGGAAGAATTAACACTGTTAAGATGAATATTCTTCCTAAGCTCCTTTTTATTTCAAAACATCCAATATACATTAATAAATCATTCTTTAAGCAATTAGATTCAACAATAACCTCATTTATTTGGAATTCAAAACATCCACGCATCAAAAGAGCGACCCTACAAAGACAAAAGGCAGAAGGTGGCATGGCTCTACCTAACTTCCAGTTTTATTACTGGGCAGCAAATATACAGGCGATAAGAACCTGGACACAAATAGAAGAACATACACAGGCTTGGACCACAATAGAAGTAAAATCCTGCAGTACTTCTTTGTATTCCTTGCTCTGTGCTCCAATAAACACACGTTATCGGCAATACACTAATAACCCAATTGTGCTCCACTCACTTAGAATCTGGAACCAATGTAGAAAGCATTTTAAGACGGAGAAGCTTCTATCTGTGGCACCTCTGCAAGAGAACCACCTCTTTCAACCTTCACAAACATATGCAGTTTTAATATCTGGAAAAATTTGGAATTAACTTGCTTAGAGATCTTTATATAGACAACGTCTTTGCATCCTATGAACAATTACATTCCAAATTTAACATTCCAGCTACACATTTCTTTCACTATCTTCAAATCAGGAACTTTGTTAAACAGAACCTTCCAGATTTTCCTCATCTTGCACCCTCATCCATGCTGGAAAAATATTGCTCAATCTCAAGGATTAGACTCCATCTCTACAATATATAAAATCATTTTACAATCCCTTCCTTTCAAAGATCCAAGAGGACACTGGGAAAAAGATCTCTCAATTAATATATCAGAAAGGAGTGGAAAGTAGCAATGCAGAGAATTCACTCGAGCTCCATATGCAAAGCATACAATTATACAACTCAAAATTATATATCGAGCACATCTGTCTCGACTAAAACTCTCAAAATGTTTCCAGGGCATGATCCAACCTGTGAACGCTGCAAAAGCCCCAGCCTCACTAGGTCACATGTTCTGGGCCTGCACCAAATTAACATTATTCTGGACAAAATTTTTAATTACCTTCAGACAGCCTTGGAATCACAATCCCTCCTAACCCATTAACAGCTGCGTTTGGGGTTCTTCCAGAGGGGCTTAAAGTGGAGAAAGACAAACAAATTGTGATTGCATTCACTACACTTTGGCACGCAGACTTATTCTGATAAACTGGAAGAATCCAAACTCTCCTCTTTTAAGTCAGTGGGAAACTGATGTGTTATATTATTTGAAATTGGAAAAATCAAATACTCAGTTAGAGGATCTGTACAGACTTTTTCAAAACATGGCAGGATCTAATCAGTAATATTTTAAAATAAGTTCATAAAGCACAGAGAATTTATTAATTTAGGTATGTTTAAAGCCTTAAATTTTATGCCGTTTGGCTTGCTCTCTCTCTCAAGGGTGGGGATCGATCTGTTCTTAACTCTATTTTTCTTTTTGTAAAAACTTGATTGCTTTGTATGAAGTGTAATAAAATTAATAAAAAAAAACCCCGAACAATGTAAAATAAAACAAGAAGAACTTAGCCAAATGCCTTTGGAATTCTTTTGCAGTTACCAATAAAGAGGGAACAGAAACACAGCTGCTAAATACATCCTAATGCTACAACAAAAGCAGCAGACTTTTATAGTGTAGCATGTGGTAGGACTATTCCAAATAGAGAGCTATCTCTACAAAGTCAGAAAATTATTTGAAGTAAGGAATCAGTTAAAATAAAAATTACATTAAAAATAATAATAATAAGGAATTGTGAAAAAACAAAAACTAGAAAAATAACATAAATGGGATGAGGCACTGATGCACATTGTCAGTATGCTGCCTTAAGAAACACTAGCACAACCAAAAAATTTCCAGAAACACCTCTCTTTCACAAATCTCATTCCACGATGTGTACAAACGTATTATTTTCTTCTCCAAAGTATTCAACACCTGTTCTCTGCAATTTACATGTAAGGACAATTAAACTACGAGATTTCCCACCTCCTAAGCTTCTCCATCAGCATTCACAGTTCTGAATCTATTTTAGCAGGCAGCTCTGTGAAAATACTCCTTCAGACTGTTCTGAAAGTATCCAAGGTACTCATTATTTACGTTAATTGTGACACAAAGAGTTAGAAGTTTAATTTAAATATGCAACCTTGTTCATTCTAACACATTAGGCTACACTACCTGAATAATCACTAGAAACATTTTTAATAAAAAACAGCAAATACAGTATGTTCATGTGTGGACTTCTTTTTAGTACATCGATAGTAAAACATAATATGGCACATCAATACCTAAGCAGATATGTAATACATGTGTTTATTTGGAAACCCAGCCCAAAAAGTTGAACTGTAACACTTTTATGAAATAACGAAACTTCCAATAAGAGATGAGATGAACTGGCTTGGAATGGTTAAGCATATTTTGTAAAGCCTTCTGCTTTGCTGAAGCATTTATATTATGGTTTATACAGACACTTCTTTTCTAATAACTCTGTGTGCCATTTGGGATATGAGACAAACCAAGCAGCAAGGAATTAAAGAACAATATGAGATTGAGCCCTAGGGTAAGGGTACTGTCTTTCCTCATCTCAGGTCCAGATATTATCCATTCTACATCATTTTCAGCTCAATGGCCATTTAAGACCTATGGGAAATTAATTCTGTTTGTCCGATCTCAGATCCTAATTAACAACTTCTTGCAACACATACCAAGCAACACAGGCATTTGCACAAACACTGGAGTCTAAATTTAGTGAGGTCAAAGAGGCATCTGTTCAGGTGACTGCTGATGTTAAGGTTAAGTATCTGGAATCCACCAAGGGAGAGGAATGACTTCCTACATTTTCTCAGCTAAAAGCAACAAGCACTTTATGTCACTGCCATTTCTTTTTTAATCAATTTAAATTTGCAGTAATAAAAAACAACACATATGGTCATCACACTTTCACAATATTTAAATGCTTACAAATAATTACATAAAATGTAACCAAATTTATCTTTTTATCCAAAAATTACTTGCACAAAAAAAAGTTCCAAACACGTTAAATAATATTTCTTTGTATATGTGCTCTTGTAACACCAAATATCAGTCAACAGCTGATGTAGACAACTAAGCTTTTATGATTTTTACTGGCTGCAGTGATTTTATTAAGTACACAAAGTATATATATATAAATAAGCATTGTTCTTAATAACAAAAATCCAAGCATAGTAATAGTAGAAAACAACTTCAGAAAGTTAAAGACAAGGAAGCCTGTCACTTTTTTCATGTCACTTGAAAGCATCTGCTCCCATTTTGACTGCTACATTTTTACTGAAAACAGTCACAAAGCATTTTTTCTTAAAACCAAAATAACTATAAATAAAGTCTTACATGTATAACAAAACAATATTCTTCATTTTAATATTTAGTATTTAATTAATAGGTCGTTAAATTATTTCTATATTATTTCATTCTTAATCTTATATATGTTTTCAACTATTTTAATTACCAGATAACATTATTCTCTTTAGTTAAAAATAGCAGGCCTATTAAATAACAGAGATTGTGTTTTATTCAGAACATTATAAAGTGATTTATTTTTGACATATAAAATGTGGCATTCTTGTGTGATAGCATAAATGATATTAGAAATGCCAATAAGAAAAGCAACTTTTAAATATCAGAAAAGAGCAAACCGTAATTAGTAATGTGAGAAAAAGATAACTGGGAAAACATAATAAATTTTCACAGAGTAAATAATAAAATCTACAGGAAAATAAAAAGGGTATACATCTCCTAGAAAGTAATAATGTTGGGAAACCATTATTTTGCTTTATGATTACAGCACAGAAATGCATCAGTGTACTGTTAGCAAAATTACCTTACTACAAACTTGAATTTCCTAGGTCTCTTTAAGATATAAGATACTCAAGTGTTTGCTTTGAACAATTAGCACAATTAAAATGAATTAAACAAGACATTTGTTATATATTTCACAGCCAATTAAGAGAATCATGCTTATTTCCTTGATACTATGATCTGTGGTTCAAAATAAAGTAAAGTGTAAACACTAAACTGCTATACTGTCATATACTGCATATTCGGCCTTACATTTTCTTTGCATGCGTTGCCCACTATGATATCGAACAAGTAATATTTATTCAGCTTCTATACTGGTCCAGTTTAGATTCATCACTTGACCTAATGTTCAGACTTCAGACAGACAGTGACTGGAGTAGGAATCAAATTTAGATGTATGGAACATTGACTTCATATTCCAAAATAACATTTATATCAATGGGTTACTATTTACCTAAGGGGCATAGTGTAGAGCTTGTTAAAGGAAAGTCTGCAGTGTCTGGTTTTCAAAAAAGAAGCATGTTATTAACTGCGCATGTAGTCCTTCCAGTTTCTGTGGATTCCTGAAGGAATTTACTGAAAGAAACTAAGTGAAAGTAAGGTCATTGAGACTGGCAAGACCACCAGAAAACTACTAGAAAACTCCTATATGGAACAAGGTTGAGCCCTGTTGCACATTATTCTTTTAAATAACAGCTGATGTTTGTTACCAGTGCAATGATTCATATGGACATAATTTATTCATTGTTTACAAGTCATGACATATAAATAACTCAATTCATATTGACATATGCTAAAAATGTGCTTGGGATTATGAAAGGTAAGATAACTTGCATAATCTATTATACAATAAAATACTAAGGATTGTGTGCCTAGTCGCTCTGAAAAAATCTGATTGGTCAGTTTGGCATTGGTGATGCCATGAAAGAGGAAGTGTGCAGGTGTGATGCACAAGGATGAGTAAAAATGTATGAGGCATGCTGATAGAGTCCCTTCAAAGATGACAAGTATAAAACCAGACAGGAGGTGAGAAAGGTGCCTTGAAAATAATGACAAGAGTTTGAGGAACCGGCTTTATGAGAAAGAACATAAAAGAGGGAGTGCCGGTTAAGAGATGTTCAGATACGCAAATACAGTGGAAAGGTGCTGAATGTACACATAGGACAAAAGATGGCATGTGCTTTATTATTCTGTTACCTGTCTTCAGCAGGTACCATGGCATCTTTCTGAACCAATCAAAATTAAACAGAATAGAATTAGTCCATCTCACACAATGTATTTTGCATGTATATGAAATGTAGGAAATATCTGAATAGATTAATAGGTTTTGGTGAATATCTTGTGTTGAGTAGGTACAGCAGTTAATGAAACAAGTTAAAAATTGTATGATTTCATCATCTTCTTGGTGGAAAGTGTTTGCTACACAGACTAATGCATAAAGATAAAATAATGAAAACTTCACTGTTACTTTCTATTCTCCCTTTATGTATTTTTGATATAAATTAACTGTTTTTTGTTTCAGGCTTTGGTGGCAATCTCAAATACCTTCCGTAACAGTTCTGTACCTAAGTACTGTATTAATATAATGTTAAAATATGTTAATTCACTTACATTTGCATACATGTCAATTCTACATGTGAAGGTTACCACCCTTTATTAAATTTAAAAGCTTGTCAATAGAAATGTAAAATGTCAGTGAAAAGTCTGTAAGTTTGAAGCAAATTTGATATTCTGTGATCCACCAAAAAGGCAAACATTTTCTACTCAAATGAATGAAAACAACCAAAAATAAAAGAAAGCAAAGTTGAATATTAAGAAAAATATCTTGTGCAGTTTGGTGTAAAATTATTATGTTTTATTATCTTCCATTCAGAAGGGATTTTATAAAATCTTTTTTTAAAATGTAACAACGCACTAAACTCCTTTAATAATAACACAAAGAGGGCCAAGAAGTTAAAAACAATGATATATTTTATGTACACAGAAAGGATAAAATGGCAAAGGAAGAGCCACTTGAACAGTAAACCTTTGTAAAATAATCTACCATTTTCCCTATAATTTATTGTCTAAATACTGCTGGAAGGAACAGCTGTCCTGCTTACACTTTGACTCCTCATAGTGTTTACTTCCACTGTTTTCCTTCACTTTTGCCCTCAAATAGCAACCCTGCTGCCCATCAAAAAAAAGAAAAAAACTACTGTAGATCCGCCTAAATTTCACCACGCAATCACTCTCAGGGCCAAGGATTACATGCAAGAAACTGCAATGCATTGGTATTTTCCAGAAATAATATGGCGCACTTATTTTAAAGAACTAAGAAGGAGGTGCAGGGGTCAGCTAGGCAAAGTACACCCTTGCAGTATATCAGCTAGTGTTCCTGCTCCCTGAGGCAAAGATGTCTACACGACCATCTTTAAAACATTGCCTTTTACTTGATTTTGTGCCAGCTTTATATCACTTAAAATGCTTTATAAAGTAAAGAGGAGTACCACAATGATTAGTACTGCACTCTCAAACATCCAAAATCTTGTGTTCAAATCCGACATCAAGTCTTTCTTTAGAGTTAGTACATTTTTCCTGTGTCTACGTTGGTTTTTCTCCAGGTATTCTGGTTTCCCTTTGACATCCAAAAAACAAACAGATCAGGATAATTGGCACAACTGTCTCTGTGAGTGTGTATGTGACTGTGACTTGTGATGGACTGGTGTCCTGTCTAGCGCCTGCTTCTCTAGTGGTATAAGATGGGCTGTGGTAACTTTTGATTCTGAATTGGATTAGTCAGGTATGAAAATGTAACATAAACTAATAAAATAACACTAAACTAACTGATAAACATGCTTATGTTATACTTGTTATAATTTTAAATTAAAAAAGATAACTGTAACCAAATATTCAGGCCAACAGCCTGCAACATGACTTAGACATAACAGAAAACTTTCTTCAAATGGTTATGGCTCTTTTTTGATTAAGTAGCAATATGAATATGTTTTATGCAAGTTAACATTCAGGTTAAACATTTATGGACATTTCTTTCAAGTACTTTCCATTTGTTCTGTTATCAAAATCTAACTAATTATGGTAGTATAGTACCATATTTTTAGCATGCTGTGCTTCCTGAATAATGACACATGGTTGTTACTTTCCCATATAAATATCATATCATCAGCTAAGATGTTCTACAGTAGTGGTATTCAAAAGGGACTAGTGAACATCACTGAATCACCTTGGTTAAATATGAGATTAATTCAGGGGCATGTTGCAATTAACACTGATTACAATTTAATGTTTTACAGATAATATATATATTAGAGCTGGAAAATTATCAAAAAAATAATGAATTCATCACACTAATTATGTTTACTCGTGATTAATTAAATCTAACATTAAAACATGTAATTATAAAGTTATTACATAAATCAAGAAATACACACTGTATCATAAATTTAATGTAGAAGTAACACAAAAGGAATTTAAAAAAATAATGGCATAGTTTAAACTTAATTGATGACCTTAAACCTGAACTTTTAACAAAATACTACTTGAGCAAGTACAACCTGAATTTGAATGCCTTCCTAAAAGGCCACCTGAAAAGAAGGCAAAAAGAAAACGAGGCCAATGTATTCATTCTCAAATTGGTATGCCATATGAGACACAGATGTGTCAAAGTAAGTATTAAATGAACTGTTGAATTTGAATGCACTGCTGAAGACTGATTTAATTCAAAGAGTAAAATCTGTTAAATGGGCATGCTTTAAAACTTGTGTTATAACTCTGTAAATACAATCCTCAGTTGTTCATCACCATCAACAACTTGATAACTATACTCAACACAAGTGTTTTTCAACTAGTGTGCCATGGAAATAATGGTGTAGTGCCCTTGGGTCCTGATTCGAGAGAGACACACTCCTCAGGTGGGTCTGAGGAGGAAGCCAACATAAATGCAGCTGTATGATTGCCTTAACTTTAATCACATCAAGTCTCATTTAACCCCTATATGATGTCTATTGCTTCAAAGTTACAGCCCAGAATCTTGTTGCTCTTTCGTTCTTATTCCCCTGTATTTACTCAGCCGCACATGCTCTTCATGCACAGCACGCTGCTCTTTCTTTTCTGCATCCGTGGCACAGCTACCCCATGTGATTCCAGCGCTCCGTCACCAATGGCGAGCAAAATTGCTGCTTTTTCAGCAGCTTCCACACTCAAACCCATGTCTCGCACTACTTCCACCCTTTTTTCCGGAACTTCCTCCCTTCACTCAGATGTTTCATTTGCATAACGCACTGCGCCTTATGAAACCACAAGTGCTCAGTTGCTGCCTGAGGTGTTAGTTTCATCGCTGGCCTTGGATGCGACAATATTTTTTAACACGTTAAATGGGCCACATTAATCGCAAAAAGTAACAAATTGAATTTCCAAGGTCTAATTTGGCTTTTTTGCCATTCATCGACAGAAATAGACTCTTCGATGAGAAAGTGAAAACAGATCTCACAAAGTGAAATTATCATAAAATAATTGATTGCATAAGTGTTCACCCCCTTCAAGTCAGTATTTAGTTGATGCACCTTTCACAACCATGAAAGCCTTGAGTCTCTGTCCTCAGGATTTTATCAACGTTACACATCTGGACACTGCAATTTTTCTCCATTCTTATCTGCAAAAATAATCAAGCTTTTTCAGGATGCTTGGGAATCTTGAGTGAATAGTAATTCTCAATTGGATTGTGATATGGATTCTGACTTGGCCACTGGCGGTGTCACATTTATAATTTGCATAGATTTCAGCATGAAAGTATGTGTATGCCAAAAAGCAGCACAATACATGCACCAAAAAAATCCATTGTATAAAACCTGCTGTGTTTACCCTTTATACTGTAAATTACAAACATCTTGTAAATTTGTGCACATCAACTCACCCTATTTCAACCCTGGACCATGTTAATCAACCTCATTCATATATAATGAAGGTGTAAGGTGAGACACTGGGGACAACAGCGAAGAGAGTGAAAAAGCAAAACTATGAACTGAGAAGTTCTTATCTCTGAGGTAGATGTATGTAAAGAACTTTTATGTGGCACCCTGAATGTGGGTATCACAAACAAGCATAAATAGAATGAATAGCATCATGTTACTGCTGCACTGAATGTAGTGAACTCTACCAGCCACACCATGCCTGAAATAGAAAAAATGGTCTCACCTCAATACAGAGGCAAAGAAGCAGATCGCTAGTCACCAGCAGAGTGTGAGAGCAACAGGAGGGTAAAAAGCAATTCTATGCTCACTGTTTTCAATCTGTGAATGGTATCTGTAATCAGAGATACCTTTGTTATGCAGCATTGTGTCACAGAAGTCTGTAGATACAGATGTGTAGATGAGACAGCTGCATAGGAATCGGGAAAAACGTTTCATATTTCTTTGAGGGAAATAGCCACGCTAGTGCGTTATATAGGAACAGCAGACTCCTACCTGACACAATAAGACACTGCCACCTGAATTTAAGGAGTCCTATGATGCGGTCCAAAACTGAGCCCACAAGAGCATGTGCATGCAGCATTGTAGCGCTTCTTGTCTGAGCACTGGCGGTCAGGTAAAGGCATGAAGAGTCATCATCTGAGCCAGTAGCCACTATCACCTGGAACATGTAATAATAGGATTGCTATTACAAGTATAGGCCATATGAAACACTGAAGGTTCAGCTACTTTGCCTTTAAATAAATTAATCAGGGGTTGCCTGAGGCCACGGAGCCACAATGTTTGTCAGTTTTCTGTTGGCATCGCAGATGACTTGTATGTTAATGGAATTCTCACTTGGTATTCTGATTGCGATATGAGGAAATTACATTAGGAAAATACATTAGGAAATCCAGACATTGCTGCAGATTCCCTTTTTATGTTGCCCTACACACCCGCACCATATGTATCTGAGTACAATCACTTTATGGATTTCTCCCCAGCAGACATGATGTAATTGAAGCTTGGGTGATATTCTTATAACATAACTGCTAGTCAGTTCCATCTGTTAGATGCCTATTGCTTGAAAGACAACTATTATTAAAACCTGGACATGAACAGGTATAGCCATGGGCAGTCTGTCTTTCTAATGCCAAGCCCAGGTCATATGCCAGTCATCACCATGGGCAAAAAAATCCTGCTCGTCCCTCAAAGCTTGTTCCCTTAGAATATGACCATTTACATAGTCTTCAAGCAGTGCCAAATGAGCCATGTTGTGTTAAACTTTTAGGCTTTGAATAGGCTGAAGGGCATGAGATTTATAGCTTTCTGTATGTAGAAAGTGAATCACGCCTGTGTTATTGCAGAATTCAATTATTGAAAACAAAGGACTGCATTGGCTTCTGGTCTAGAGAAGTGAAAACTGGCAGCCAATATAAACTGAATACACCCCAGTAACTTCTTCTGTGTGAATACACAGCATTGGCATACTTAATAATCTGTACACCAGATTCCTTACTTTTATGGTTTAATACCATATATACTCATGTTTAAGTTCTCCCGTGGATAAGTCGGGGCTTGATTTTACCATATAATTTCTAGTATTTTTTTATTTTATTTTATTGATTTTATTAAAATCATACATCATTCCATACAAATAAATCAATATTTGCAAACATAAGATCGAAAAAAAATCACCCATTAGAAAGAGAGCTAAGCCAGCAGAGTAAAACTTAAAGCTAGTAAAAATAAGTAAATAGATTAATTAATAAGTGAATAATGATAAATGGAGAAATCCTCAGTGCTTTAAAAGCTTATTTTAAAATGTTATTGATCAGATCCTGCCAGGTTCTGAAAAATTTTTGCACAGATCCTCTATGTGAGAATTTGATTTTTTCTAGTTTCAAATAGTATATAACATCAGTTTCCCACTGACTTAAAAGATGAGAGTTAGGATTCTTCCAGATGTGCAAGATAAGTCTACGTGCCAATAGTGTAGTGAAGGCAATCACAGTTTGTTTGTCCTTCTCCACTTTAAGTTCATCTGGAAGAACACCAAACACAGCTGTTAATGGGTTAGGAGGGATTGTGACACCAAGGCTGTCTGATAAGTATTTAAAGATTTTGGTCCAGAATGATGTTAACTTGGTGCAGTGAAGCTGGAACTTGACTGCAACGTTTGCAGGTTGGATCTTGCCCTGGAAACATTTTAGACAATTTTAAGAGAGACAGATGTGCTTGATATATAATTTTGAGTTGAATAATTGTATGCTTTGCGCATATGGAGCTCGAGTGGATTCTTTGAATTGCTACTTTCCAATTCTTTTCTGAAATACTGAATGAGAGATCATTTTCCCACTGTCCTTTTGAGTCTTTGAAAGGGAGGGACTGTAAAATGGTTTTATATATTACAGAAATGCAGTCCTCAAGACTGATCAATATTTTTTCCGACATAGAGGTTGGTGGGTGGTGAGGACAATTGGACAGGTTCTGTTTAACAAAGTTTCTGATTTGAAGGTAGTGAAAGAAATGTGTTGCTGGGAAGTTAAATTTAGAATGTAATTGTTCGTAGGATGCAAAGACGTCTATGTACAGATCTCTAAGTGATTTTATCCCAAATGTTTTCCAGACATTAAAAATTGCATATGTTTGAGAGGGTGGATTCTGGGTGGGTGAAAAGTGGTTCTTATGCAGAGGTGCCACATTAAAAAGATTCCTTATCTTAAAATGCTTTCTACATTGGTTCCATATTCTGAGTGAGTGAAGCACAATTGGGTTGTTAGTATATTGGCGATAACTTGCATTTATTGGGGTACAAGGCAAAGAATATAAAGATGTACTGCAGGATTTTATTTCTATTGCCGACCAAGCTTGTGTATGTTCATCTATTTTTGTCCATGTCCAGGTTTTTAGTTTGTATATTTGCTGCCCAGTAATAAAATTGAAAGTTAGGTACAGCCATGCCGCCTTCTTCCTTAGGTCTTTGTAGAGTTGCTCTTTGGATACGTGGATAAATTTCTGGTATTTTATGATGTCGGTCGTAAAAGTCGAATGCGGAAAATTGACACTATTGGTCAAGGAGATTATGATATGCTAACGCCCACCTGAGAGAGTAACCACAGAGCACACTGCCTTTTTCTTTCTATGTACTATGCCTGAGTGACAACACGGTAATACCCGAACTATTCCGAAGCAACATTTGCACTGTTTTATGTTTTTTGTATTTCACATCCTCATACACCTTTATCGTTAGAGCATCTTTTATCTGTAATGGAGTGTTTGATCAGAAGAAAATATGAAGCTGGTTTTAAATTAAAAGTCATTGAAATGGCGAAAGAAATTGGCAACTGCGCTCCTGAAACAAAATTTGATGTTTCTCAGAAACCGGTGCGAGATTGGAACAAGCAAGAAGATGTAAATAAATAAATAAATAAGTGTCATATTTTTGAATGGGTGTATAAGTCAGGTCTGACTTTATGACACAAGTATATACGGTATGTTTGTCAGATCAATGCACATTATAATAAATGCTCAGTGATATAAATTATTATGCATGTGACTCATCATTTTGCCAGTTTGGCTGGTTTTCCTACTTTATAAAGTATGTCATAATTTTGTTCTTTCTCCAAAATGTTGCTAACAAATGGGTCAGAGATGCAGCAAGATCTGCCATCAAGTTTTCTATATGTGGAAAGTTGCTTAGTTGAGACATCTTTTTGTGCATATCCAAGTTTTATAAATGTAACCCCTGGGCATTAACTTTGTTCATAACATTACTGTGTCACTTTTATGATGGGGTAGTTGTCTTGCAGGAAAACAAATATTTTCCAAAGCCATAGGTTGTTTGCAGGTGTTCCCAATACTTTCTGCATTCACTTCACCCTCTAACTTCACAAGCTATCCAGGGCTGGCTGAAGAGCAGCATTCCCACAGCATGATGCTGCTATCACCATGTTTCACAGTGCAGATGGAGTGTTTTTGCTAAAGTGCTGGGCTTATGCTAAACATGGTATTGAGTGTGATAGCCACAAAGCTCAGTTTTGGTCTCATCAGACCACAGAACCTTCTTTTAGCTGAGTTTAGAGTCTCGCATGTGCCTTATGGCAAAATATAGCTGAGAGATCATGTGACTTTCTCTTTCCCACTCTCCCAACTTGTGCAACTCTTACAACATGTTCATCTGGTATTTAAATTCATACCAAAAAACCTATATTTTAACCAAATTTTCTACAGATTTTCTATTTATAGAGAAGGAAACCATAGGCTATTTTTCCTACTGAAATTTAGTTAGTGCCTCAACCCAGGCACTACCGGTCAAAAGCACCTCCATTTTTTCAGTTTTTCTTCAAACTTAATTCAATTAATTAACTAAAATGGTGAAAAGGCAAGCAGTAAACTGCTAGAGGTTTATATTTAAAGCCTAGGTTAGCAAAAAATGAAAAAAGTGGCAGTAATAATGCCATTACTTAAAGATCAAAATAAAAAGTGAGGCTTTCCTGGGCCATGAAATACCGGCTGTGGACTTCTGCAGACTGGAAGAAAGTTTTTGGTAGCAATGAATCAAAATTTGAAATCTTTGGTTCATTACACAGGGTATTAGTACACCATCAAGATCGTGAAAGGATGTGTCTGCAGTATTGTGACACCAAGTATCAAACATGGAGGAGTTAAGTGTGATGGTCTAGAGTTCATTTGCTAGAAGTAGAGTTGATGACTTGCACAGTGTGACTGGCGTTCTGAATCATAAGAGTTACCACAACATTTTGCAGCACTATACAAGACATTCTGGTCTGCATCTAGTAGGTCAAGGATTCTTCCTATAGCAAGACAATGACCCAAAACATACCTTCAAGCTATGGCTGAACTACTTTAAAAGAAAAGAACAACAAGGTGCAATTCAAAACATGGACTTGCCAGCATAGTCTCCAGTCCTAAACCCCATTGAGTTTATCTGGAATGAACTGGAGAGAAGGGTGAAAAGAAGGCAACCTACAACTGGAATACATTAATGGGAACTTCTGCAACAGTGTTGCAACACTATATATAATATTTGATAATATTTGATTTCCCTTATAGAAAGAAGACTACATTTGTGTTTGGCTGTTATATCCACAAAAGGTGGGTACTTTGATAAATCAAAAAATTGAATAAAATTTGATACAAATAATGACTCTATGACTTATTGTGTTTCATTGTACAAAGTGCTTGATGGATGAAAAAATCCATTATTTGAAACCGTGACTGTGTTGGGTATTACTGATTGTGAGGCTCGTTGGCATCTCCTACTAGTTACAGTACTATATATGTTGTGACGTGTGAGTCACTGTCTTGCACCCCAAAACACAAGGCTGAATCTCACTACTTTAGCAAAACCAGCTTTATTCCCCTTGAATGGGTAACAGCACAGTTATTTATTGTAGCAGGATCTACCACTTTCCTATACACATACACAACAGTCAGGCAGGGTTGTGGCCTGGTTAGTGGCCAAGTAATACTGTTCCCTGCATTTATAATGTTCCTTGCATCACCCATCAATGACAGGCACTTATAGCATGATCTTGATCAGCTCAGAGAGCCGCTGCAGCACTGTGAGCCTGTGGATAAGCAGTCTTCCACAGATGCAGGTATCACGCTTTAGGACACTTTGGTGTGTCTCCCGTTGGGGGGAGTCCTAAAAGAATTGTCCTAAAAGAGTTTAGAAACCTCACAATATTAATAACTTAAGGACTCTTTTGCTCCACTAACAGACTTAATTCTTTTCAGGTAAATATGTACCAGTTTTGCACATTGTTCAGGAGTGATTCTTCTCTATTCTTCTTGGCAGAATTTATAGAGATCCTCTAGGTTAGTGGAATGGCACCTTTCAAAAGTTTTTCAAATAGTGCCACAGATTCTCAATAGGGTTATGATCTTTTCTGACCTCTTTGACTTGGCTAGTCCAAAACATTCACCTTTTCTGTTTTTGTGCCATGTCAGTGTAATTTTATACTTGCGCTTAGGTCATTGTCATGTTGAAAGATGAATCTTCTCCTGAGCCAAAGCAGACTGGAGCAAGTTCTCCTGCAATATTGTGAAGTATTTGTGTACATCCATTGTCCATTCAACTCTGACAAGACTTCCAGTCTCAGCATATGAAAAGCATCCCCATAGCATGATGCTGCCACCACCATATTTTACCATATGCATAATGTTTCTTGAGACATGGACAAAATTATTTTTTACACCACATGTACCTCTTTGATGTCTAGCCAAAAAGTTCTATTTTAGTCCCACCTGACAATAAAACCTCCCACATCTTAACTGGGTATTTCCCTTGCTTTTAGCAAAAAACATTTCTGTGGACCATCTTAAAGATTGGCTTCTTGCTACCCTCCCATAGAGGGCTATTTTATGGAGAGCTCTTGAAATTGTGCACCCATGCACCTTCACTCCAATTTCAGCAAAAGAATTTTTCAGACTTCTGATAGTGACTGTTGAATTTTTAGTAGTCTCTCTCACCAGTTGTGGTCTTGCTCTGATGTTTAGTTTTGAATGAATGCCTGTTCTAGTAAGAGTCTGGGTGCTGTGATGAATCTTCCTCTTTCTGGTGATGGATCCATTAGTGCTTAACAAGACTTTCAAACTCTTTGATATTTTTTGTAGGCTTTTCCTGCCAGGAAATAAGTTGACGATAAGTACCAAAGCTAAAATTGTTACCAAAAGTCTAATAATCATATTGGTAAAGCTAAAACAAAGTCCTAAACGTAAAATTCTATCCTAAAATCAAAATAACAAAACTTAGTTGTGCCCAAAACACTTTTAGACAACATGTGATTTGTTTTTAGATCGTATCCGCAAGCTCAAGCAAGCATCAGCTGCTGCCCTTTGTACCCAATAATCCATGACGTCACACAAAGTATAACCTTGGAGGTCATTTCATAGCAATGTTGCAGAAACCTCTAAACAATACTGGACAAGATGGTAATGCTTTCAGAATTGAAAATGGTGTCACAGGGAGACTTTTCTCTAAATCTTTCTTTACTGTGTTCCTCCACCTTCTTTTTGGCATTACTCTTACTATCTATCTACTGATATGTATATGGCTGAAACTCTTTTGTTCACACATTATTCCCTTTTTCTTGTCACATGCCCAAACCAGCATAGTCTTGAAACTTTTCCTTCTATTACTTTTTACCCTTGTACCCTCTTTTCTCATGTCATCCACACTTTGTACACTTAGGTTTAGAGGCACATCCTTGGGATGGCAGATGCAGGAAGCCCTCAATGGGGTACCATAGTGGAGTTGTGCTGAACAATGTGGAAAAATATACAGTGGACCAACATGGTAGAAGGTAAACTCTGGATCCAAATTGGGAGCAGATGGAGCTTATTTGACCTCTTTAGACAAATCTGTCTATGAGAAAGGAATTCTGATTCCAAACCAGGGCAGGCATGGCTCGCTTTTTTCAGGCAATATGTTTAGGTCCAAAACTGAGAACTGTGCTTGGTAACAGGAAGGGCATCTGTCCAGAAAAGTACTGCCAACACAACATGTGGACAAGGACTATGTCAAACAATATTGTAACATTTCATGCTTAATGCCATGTGGTGAGTGTCACTGAAGTCAAATATTCTTAGTGGCTTTTATAACTAACAGAAAGTGAAGTTAATAAAAAAAATTATCATGCATTTCAACTGAAGTTAAGATTCCTTTATATGTTATGGCAGTTGACTGTAATCATGTGCAAAGGGTTAAAGATGTTTTAGTGCAAAAATAGAAATGACTAAATAATTATTCTAAATTGATAATTTAAAACATTGTGTGTGGGGGTAAGTGGTTTAATGCAGTATCTGATATAGTTTGCGGCTGTTGGAGACATATGTGGATTCTAAATGACATATGTTCAAATAATTAAATTAAATATTTAATTTGCAGATAGCATTACAGTTAAAGGAAATCTGAGAGGTTACCTAGTTTTCTACTTTTGTCTGTTATGGTAGACCTAAAGTATGTGCTATTTTGTCGTAACAAAAGGTTTGAATTAATAAAGTTGAACTATAGAAGCATTTCACTTAATCAGGGTTCAAAGCAAAGGTTTTATAAAGTTATGTGAGGTAATTAAATAACAATTAAGTTAACATTCCTGTTGTAAATGTATTACAATATAAATATACAATTAATTATAATGTAAATGGCATTACATAAAATAACAATGAAATAATGTATAATAAATATTTCGCAAGTGTTATTTACATATATATTTTTTAATTACAAGCCAAGCTAATAGAACGCTTTGTTTTGTCAGCTTTACACATCAATTATTGTGCTTTTTAATGCTATGAACTCACCTACAGCAGTCATTGTTGCAACAGGGAATTTCTAAATGTAAACTGGAACACAATTTTGTGACACAAAAGAGAAAAAATGTTTTACCTGTTTTTGTATGTTAGAATTTAATACAATGTAATCCATCAAATCAAAATACTACACACAAAGATGCCATATTGCTTTATGAGCAGTCTAACTTGGAGTGGACTTTAACTTGCCCTATACAGAAGATATATAGACAAAAGTCTATATATTTATATAAAGAAAATGTGTGCTCTCATTCATGCACCATATATCACTAGTAACTTATTGTTAGTTGAGGAATTTATTATTTATTTAAGCAAATAAGATGGTCATATTGTAAGTATACTCTTCTTCGGAGTAAGAGAACCATTTTTAGTTCCCAATAAACCTGTCCACATGAAGGTTCCAGAAAAAAAACAGGCTTCATACAGTAAATAACCATGAATAGATGGTATCAGATTTGAGAAATACCAATGGGTCATAACTTTTAAAGGGCTCTTGCTGCATACATACAGTAACACAGGCTTTCTTAATCTGTTAGTTCCCTGTGTGATGGACGGCTGGGGATCCTACCCAGCCGGGATGCTTGGAAGGACCGGGAAAGGGAAAATACCTCTCCCGGACCACGAGAGGGCAGCCACCCTGGTCTGCATGGGGCCACAGGATCAACCCTGTTGGGGCATGTGACTACCATTAGGGGGCACCCAGAGAATTATGAAGCCCTGGACTGCAGCACTTCCACCACTACTGGAAGTGGTGCTGGAAGAAATTCCAGGCACACCCGGTGTGGTTCCAGGTGCTCATGCGGTACTTCCATCACACCAGAAAGTGCCGCCTGAAGATCATTGCAAAGCTCCTAGAGCACATCTGGGGTGTTATAAAAGTGGCCACCTCACTCCATTAGTCGAGTCGAGAGGAAGAAGACAGAGCTTGTGAGAAGAGGAATGAGGGTGACAGAGAAGAATAATAATAAGAAGAAACAGAAAGAAATGGACTGAGTGTGTAGAGAAGGGCATTGTGAGGTTCTATATATACTGAAAAAATATTAAACGTGTGTTTCTTGGACATCTGGGGCCTCATGTATAACGCCGTGCGTAGAACTCGCACTATAACATGGCGTAAGCACAAAAGCTGAAATGTGCTTACGCACAGAAAAATCCAGATGCAGGAATCTGTGCGTACTCCAACTTCCACGTTCTTCCGCTACATAAATCCCGACCAGCGTGAAAACTAATGCTCGTGCACGCGCATTATGTAACGCCCCAAATCCTCCCAGAATTACGCCTATTTGAATATGCAAATCAATATAAATCACCCTTAAGCGCAGCCTTCTGTGAAAAGACAATGGGAAAAGCACGGGGAAAATATAAGAATTTCAGCAAATACCAAGTGGAGGCAAAGGAAAAACATACTATTTGTTCAAATAAACCGTGGTATAATCAACAAAAGGAAGTTGATCGAGTGACATAGTGTGTTGGAGAAACTTGAAAGCTCACATTCACAAATCGCACAGTGCTGGAAATAAAAAAGAAGTCACATATCAAAGTCGCCGTGAAAAGCCGAGTTGTAAGCCCACTGTCTGAGTGTCATATGAAAGCTTATTAGGGTACAGAGAAAAAAGGCACACAGTGAGGAAAAAGCACGAAATGTCAACTTCAATCTCAACATTTCCACTTTAATCATGTAGTTTATTTTGTCATTAAAGTAGAACATTATAAACTTCATCTTAAAATCGTTTAATTAACCAGTTTCTCAAATCACATCGTAATTAAAGTAGCACGTTAAATGCTTTGCTTTGTATTTGATCTTCTATGTGCTCTATGTGTGTGAATCACTACTTGCTTCTTAAACCGGCTCTCTTCCTCCAACTGGACACAGAATCCATTACATTCGTAATATTACAGTTCTCTGAATAACTAAAATACTGAGATGTATACGTGATATCATTTTCATGATGATAGGAGTTAAAGCACGTTATTAAACATGTGTTTCACTTCGATGAAATAATTTATTGCAGCAGTACAATCAGGGGCGGCTCTAGGCTTGTGGTGGCACTGGGCAGAGGAAGAATCGGTGGCTCCTTCACCCGCCCGTCAGTAAGGTAGCTTATGCACAGTGGATGGCTGCATAGCCGCCTCGTGCTCATGACACAAGCATTTAACTTTTGCCGAAATTTGTCGCTGTGTTTTTAGCTGTGTTGTTATTTTCTCTTTGTTTTATATTCAATATATATTGGCGTAGCCGTCACTGCATTCAGTGATTTTCTTTACCCAAGTAACCGATCGCCATACAATCAGCTCTGTAATAGACGTTAAGCCATCTGTAAGCTTAGCGCCGATTCTTCAAAACGTTTAAAGAACATTGAAATGTCTTCGTAGTACATGTTTAATTATTCTATCCTTAACGACACTCCCAGTGAAGAATATAGATTATTTAAATGAAGTTAAAGTTTTATCTGTATAATTTAATAAACATATTTTGCTGAATTTCACCTTATAAATGATATCTTTTCTGTTTCTGAACCGCGAGGTCCGTACATGAAAGGCTTTAAAACATTTTGCAGTGGCTGAGACAGCGTGTCCTTGAAGCTGTATACCGATAATTCCCTTTCCGATCAGCTGCTGCTGTGATTCACACTCAGATACAGTGATATAAATACTCTGAGTGGTGCAGTGAGAGAAATATTGAAAATGATGATCCGCTGTGGCAACTCCTAACAAGAGGAGCTGAAAGAAGAAGAAGAAGTGAGAGTAACAACGCTAAAGCAGTTATGGTATTTGGAATACTATGGCTGTTCCCTCTACCATTATATTGTTACAAGTTAATTACAATCAGATGCATTACACTAATAAACAATATGCGGTTAGTTTCGGTGTATTTATAAAGCCGCGTCAGGAAAATAAGGTGTAACCACACAGGAACAGTAGCACTGCTTTGACGCTGGGTGCTGCCAGTCTGCAAAACCGAGCGGAGAACTTGCGTACGACAAGGTATGAGGTACCGTGGAAAAGTGCGTGGATTTACGCCAAGTGTAGGTTTTATACATCGCAATTTGAACGTGGAAAAGTTCTTACACAACATTTATGTGCGTACGCACCGTTTATACATGAGGCCCCTGGTGTTTGCCTGTCTGTGTTTGGGGCTGAACCTCCACACCAGCTAGGTATCCTACTAAACATTAAAGATTTCATATTTTTTATACAAATTACAAAGTTTTTGAAAGCACAAAGACCCACTTCATATGCAAATAACCGTTCTCAGAATGAAAAGGCTCTTTGTAAAGCAAAAGTTTTACGAGAAACCACACAACCCAGTAAAAAATCATAAAATGCCATTAAAGAACCACTATTTTTAAGAGCGTACTTTTGTATTTTTTTTGGCAAATTCTGTATACAAATGTAACTAAGCCAGACATCATTTGATTTTCAAGTTATATGGGTGACAGATTCATGAAATAGGTGAATGAAATGGAAGATTGTATTTATAAATCAAAACAATGCTCCCATAGTCATTTTATTATGGGAAATTACCTGGTGATATGATAATCTAGGGAGAAAATGTGCTCACCTCTTATTACAACGTCCTCACAACCTAATTGGTCCTCATGTTAAGGATCTTGTCAGTACCTGCTATTGCCATCTTTCCAGCCTTTCAAAGGCAATTCACATTACACAAACTGAGCATCTCAGGCTCAGTCCTGCACTAACCTAAACTCAAAACTGATCTCAATTCAGCCTTGCATGGACAGTTTTTAAAACCCACTGAGATGCACCACCTGGCACTGGTGCTAAGCCTGTACCTTCATGCCATTAAAAAGGTGTAGTATTCACACCTTCAGGTGTCCATTCACACAAAATCATCTACACATTCAGTCATGTGCAGGCAAACAATTCAAAGGCAATGGCAGCTATTCAGCTTGTTTCGCACTAACAACAGCATGCCATAACAGAACCCAACAGTATGTTGATGGCAGTCGCACATGCACCAAATATCTTTATGCATCCAAACAGGATGCATATGCTGATGCCAAAGCCCACCAGCTACTCTTTGGATGAGGGTGACTTTTAGGCTATTATTAATGTGCATCACTATAATTTTTCATGTAATGTAAAACTAGATAAAGGGAACCAGAGTAAACATATAAAATAATTTCTAAACACTAGAATCCCTGAAGCTTACATTTTTTTTCTTTGTCCCTGACCTTCTTACATTTTCCTAATGCCAAGAACCACGTAGCTCCTTATCAATGCGCTAATAGAATGCTTTTGTTTTGCAAATTAGTTGTTTAGTAGAACGCAGCCTGCTACGCCCCACAGTCAGATGAAGGCATTGCCCTGCTGAAATCCCCATAGCTGAAGTCTTTGCTGTGTTGAAGTGTTTATCTGGCAATTAATTAGTAAGGAATTATATAGGTAATGACAAGCATATGTGTTCTGTTTCTACAATGATCTGTGGATGAATGACAGAAGAAATGTGAGGCAAGAAATGGCTAAAACATAAAATGTTTTCATTTGTTATAGTAATAGTGACATAATTTTGATGTGAAGTGTAGGATTGTTAAGCCCAAATATCCAAGAAACACATTCACAAAAGGTGTAACAAAACAAGTATGCTTTTATTGAAGAGTAAAACTGAAGAAAAAGAAATTGCTCAATTGACATGTTATTGAAGCCCAACTATCAGTCAGTACAACGTAAAAGACATTTGCAGATGTGTGTGTGTGTTTCATTTTCAGTCAGCTGTCACCTTGGTAATGCTGCTCTATCATGGATCAGCATAGATGACACAGTGGATAAGCTACTGCTTACCAATACTGAAGTAATAGGCTCAAATGCAGTGTCTTCTCTGAGTTTAGCACTTTGTATAGTGAGCTGCTCTTATTATCATCATATAACAAAAACAACATTTGATGTGAGTCTGTAACATCCTGTGTAAATTTAAGGTACTTGTAAAAAGATTGCACTTTTCGGTGGAAACTAACATTCATATCAACATGTTATCTGAATAGAACTGAATTTGAACTTTTTTTTATTCAGTTTAATTTTTGGATTTTTCAATAAAACTGAATTTGAATGGTGTTTTATTCAGTTTTATTCTTGAATAAATCTGAATTTGAATGATTTTTCATTCAGTTTTATTCTTGGATTCTTGAATAAAAAATCTTTCAAATCACATCTTGATGTGAATGTCCATGTGGAATGAAAAGTAACATCCACCATAGACACTGCGGTGTGTGTTTGTTGAACAAGACACCTAGAAGAAATGACTGAGATCCATTTGTGTGTTTGCTTTTATCCTTCATGTCAAAGGATCATCTTCTGCCTCATCTGTGGTACGCAACACCCTTTTGGGATGGCATGGGTACTGTTGCTAATGGCTTTGTCTCCTTTTGTTTCCCTCACAGTTCCGAGAAGATGGCCAATGAAGGCCTTCAGGCTCAGACAACATAAAAGTGGATCCCTGAAATGTGGCACTGCTTTTTTGTCCAGAGCCATGAAACTGTATTGAGCTTCCCAAAAGCCTGGCCAATCCTTTAAAGAGCCGTTTCCAATATAAATTGGCTCATACCTCTATTTCAATTTTGCACCCACAAGCACCTGTTTGTTTTGTTCTATGAACTATATCGGTGTTGTGCATTAAATGGGGTGGCCTGGTTGGTGCACCACTTTTTCTTTAGGACTCTGCTGTCCGAAAAAAAAACAGATTGGGTTAGTTCTTTATTTGACACTTTCAAACCTCAATTTTCAATTTATACAGAGTTTAAGTCAGCAAAACAGTGTATTCTTGAAACTATTAAAAAAAGGTCATGTAAAATAATCAAGTTTTCTCTGCTCAAGTGAGTGTATTTTCATGCAGACACATGTCATGATAACTCTTATTTATAAATGTCCTTTACTGCATTCCCATAGGAAAGCTGATTTGTTTATATGCACTTTCTTATGCTCTAACTGCTCCTTTCCTAACCCCCTACATGTAATGACATGCTTGTAAATAAAAAAGTCATTCTGCAGTATAAGCTGCCCAAAACTGTCTAATTAAAAAGGAATTCAATTAATAAAATTAATTTATACATCATTATCTTGGTTAACAAAAGATTTATCAAGGTAATGCTTTAAACAACTAGAAATTTACTACAAATTAAAATGGGAAAATGTAACAATGACATTATTTTTAAAATGTCTTTAATAATATAAGTTCACCTAGCAATGTACATTTCATAGATAGCTTGAATGCAGGTAACAAAGTAAGAAAAAATAACAAATTCCTTACAGTCTTTGTCTTTGAAACATTGAGCTACTTCACAGCAGAAGGGAATAAAATACAGTCACTTGGAAAATGTCGGCTGATTATTGTAGCACAAGTCTCAAGTAATGTTGAGTCACCTTCAGTGTAATATTAAAGAAATTGAACTTCATGAAATATCCGTTGCTGTTATAAGTAGATCCTTTTTTGTCATGTTCCTCCATTAAAGAGTGCAATGGCTCTTTCACTGCATGCAATTAGAATTTTCCCATCTCACTGCTGTCAGGGGCTCTCTTGAAAATGTAATTTTGTTAAACTCCATTTTCTTCCCCCATTGAGAAGCTTATGGGCTTGAATTAAATACAGAGAGGTGCCTCCTCTAGCAAAAGATGCATCCATTCACCTGGGCAACATGATATATCTATTTAGGAACATTTGGGAAGAATTCATTAGTTTTTTTTTAGAAAGAAATTAACATATACAAAAACAGATTTCATATGTTTCTTCATCACAGTCCTGCTTACTTGCCCATCACTCAGTGTGACGAAATTTAGTGACATTTTTCAGCAAAGAACACCTGGTTTCAATAGGCCATGTGCATCATAAGCACCAATTGTACTAACATTATACAAGTTCAGCTTATCTTTCTAATAAGGGGGGAACAGTACTTTGCTTCCATTACCAGATACTTAGCAAACTGTTCTCTTTTTCAATTGAAACTTTCTGTAAAAGCTTCTTGACACTTCTCTCAGGTCAGTGCTCTGCTGATATACTTTGTGGTAAGGATTTTCAGGCCATACATCACTCCTCTTATGCCTTTTCAAAGCCATTTCCTCACCAACCTTGCAAGAAAATATGAAATGAAATTGTACTAAATTGTACATTACCAAAAGTTTATGCTAGGCTTGACTTACCTTCATCATTCCCTGTTTGTTTGCCCTATCCTAAGTCCTGAAATTTTGGTGAGCTCCTTAAAGCAAAACCCCATAATTGGCTATGGGCATCCTCTATTTTTGACCATTATGGACTAGAACCCCTAACGAATCTGAGTCCTTATATAAAAATTCAAAGGCATTATAACCCTGGGTGAATTGTTATCCTTTAAGACATATTGAATCGTTTTAATCTGTATCTTGGGTATCAAGACTATGTTGGTGAGTGATATTTTTCTAGAGTTCTTAAGGGCTCTGGGTGGTGTTGTTGTTTTGGCTGTCACAACTCTTCAACACTGCATGAAGGTTGTAGATTGAGCCTTCAGATTGGCAAACTGGAGTGGTGGTCCCCATCTGTAAGAAAGGGGACGAGTGGGTGGGTTCCAGATTTAAGGGAATAACATTCCTGCAATGGTCTATGCCAGGGTTCTGGAAAGAAGGATCCAGCTGTTGGTCAAGGCTCAGAATTAAGGATGAACGATGCAGACGTCATCCTGGGAACAGAACCCTGGACCAGCTTTTTATCCTCACAAGTATTCTGGAGGGTTCATGGGTGTATTCCCAATGAGTCTACATGTGTTTAGCAGACATGGAAGATGCATATGACTACGTCCCTCAGGGTGTCCTGTGTGAGGTGTTTCAGATATGTGGGGTACCAGGCCAGCTGTCACACGGTCCATGAACAACTGAAACAAAAGCTTGGTTTGCAAATGACAGAAGTAAGTCAGACTCCTTCCTGGTCAATGTGAGATTTCACCAGAGCTGCCATTCATCAATGATTTGCTTCATAATCTTAATAGACAGAATTTCTAAGCACAGCCAAGGAGTGGAAAGTGTCCAGTTCAGTGTCCTCAGGAAGGCATCTCTGATTTTTGTGGATGACCTGGTGCTGCTGGCTTCATCAGGCAATGACAGTAGACACACAATGGGGTAGTGTGCACACAAGTGTGAAGTAGTGGATGAGGATCAGCACCTCCAAATCCAATGTCATGGATCTTAATCAGAAAAGGGTAGATTGGATATGAAGTGCTGCTTCAAGTGGAGGAGCTCAAGTGTACTGGGATGTTGTTTACGAGTGAGGGAAGATGGGAATGGAAGATTGACAGGCGGATCAGAGCAATGTCTGTAGTCATGCAGATGTTGTATCAGTCAGTCTTGTTGAAAAATGAGCTGAGCTGAAAGGTGAAAATCTTGACTTACTGGTCGATCTATGTTCTTACACTCTCCTATGGTCATGAGATGTGGGTAGTGACTAAAATCACTAGATCTCAGATATTAGTTTCCTCCACAGGGTGTTTGGGCTCAGCCTTAGAGGTAAGGTGAGGAGTGCAGAAATTTGGAAGAAGACCAAAGAAGAGCCAGTGATTTGGGCATCTGATTTGAATATCTCCTGGATGCTTCCCTGAGGAGGTGCTTTGAGCAAGTCCAATCAGGAGGAGACCTCGGGGCAGACCCAGGATACGCTGAAGAGAGTATATCTCATGGCAAGTTTGGGAATGCCTCAGTATTACCCACAGTGGAGTTGGAAGAGGAAATGCATGGCTGGACATCACTACTTAGACAACTGACTCTATGACACAGACCCAAATAAGCAGCAGAAAATGTATGGACAAATGTATGTTTGTTTAAATGGTTGAAAGAAAACATTTTTTTTTATTAATAATGGTACAATACCTTCTTATTCTGTTTATCATACATGGAGATTCACTCGAAAGAGGCCCCGAATATTCATCTGTTAGGATGAAGCAATCTGAGCCAAAAAAATACGCTATATACCTTGACTTATGTGTAATCGATTGTATTGCATGCGATGCTGGAAGTGGTTTTCGTTTTCTGCCAGACACATTTTGACGTGGAGGTCCATGTTTCCAAATGTATCCGCAAGCATCTCGTATCGCGTTGGATGCTTTCCTTCAAGTCTTCCACAGTGTGAGGCTTGTTTCAATAGACTTTTCCTTTGAGGATACCCCAAAGGAAGAAGTCTGGTGGTGTCAGATCCAGCGCGCGTGCTGGCCAAAGCCCCTTTAAAATTACCCTGTTACTGAAGAAGGGCTCAATTTCTGCCATGCTCCTTGCTGATGTGTGACACGTTGCACCATTTTGCTGGAAGTAACCTTCTGTTAACTCATGATCATCCAGTTGATTCTGACATTGCTTAAACAAATTGGTGACCCAATCAGTTCACACCATGAAAACGCGCTGTTCAATACTGTACACCACCATCCTGATGAGAAGTCGAGTGACTGATTGAAGGGGTACAGGTGGTATGCACCCAGAATTTGCAAATAGAGGTTAAATGTCGCGATGGCTGTCTGGCGCCTACCTCATTGGTCTGACGCAGGGGCATCCTGGCTTGTTCGAAGCTCCATATACTAATGAGCACATTGCACATTGTTTTGTTCAGATTGCTTCATCTCAGCAAGTTATTACAGAATATTCAGGGCTTCTTTCAAGTGAATCTCCCTGTACATTCAACAGGTGAACAACTAGCTATATATTGAATTTACATATAATGCATTATTTCTATGTGCTACAGTTCATTTGCTTTCAAAAGTTTTTGCACTTTTATTTTATGAATAATCCTATATATAAAAAATATGTAAAATGCCCTGAATATTATCTTGCCAAGCCCTCAATCACATGCACATATCTTGATGTTTGTGTACAGCCCCATTGTTTTGAACCCCTGCACAGATTAAACCTTGCGAGTCTTATAATTCATCAAAGACGCAAAATCAGCAGTGAGTGAGAGCAGTTTTTTTACTGTGGCAAGTGCCAGTAAAAAATAATCAAAAATCAGAGTCATACAGTTATATAATACACGGTCAAACAGTGATGATACATAAGAAAAATGAAAAATAAGGACTATTTATAATATTTATAACTGCACCATCCTGGAGTTATTTATTGACAACAAAACAAAAGGTTTTCTTACTCCAAGGACTATTAAAGAAATTCAAGTAAGATATTCCAAAAAGGTCAAAAAAGAACAAATGAGCACACAGTTCATCACCTTTCCTCCCAACAATCCCCTCCATTCCTGCTAATAACTGAGAGGTCTCTTTCACTATGTGTGTCAGTAACTGTTTATGCTCTCCTGCTCCATATTGACAGACTAATACTGGAATGATGGTTTCACTTTATCCAGAAGCATGTCTGTGATCATAGGCCTCCAAACAACACAAATGCTCCAGGCCAACCTTTGCCGAAGCACATCTGCAGGCCATTATACAGTCACTACTGAAATGTTTCTTGGGCATAAACAGTTAAACTTGGTAAATTATGTCATAAACTGTTACTTCTGTGACATGGCCTGTCACATTTTGTATTATGTGTATTATTGTTTTTGTTACTTACCCTAAATCTTTAATTAAATACTGTAAAAGTAGCAATAATGAAATTTTTCTTAGGATTTGATGACATTGCAAAGAATCTGTGAAATCCTACTGACTACACTATTATTATGTCTCCGTAACTTGAAATCCATCAGGAAAGGCATCCAGGAGGTCTCAGTAATAACAGAAGAGCAAAAAAAAAAATACTGTCACATAGAATCTGAATTGTATATTTTAGTATTTGAATAGACTTGAACAAATCATTAAAATGGCTTTTTAAATTAATTTTCAGAATCTGTTATCTCTTTACAATGCTTTGAGGAGTCTGAGGTATTTCTGATTGAATCAAGCATTAGACAGAGAACAAACAGTGAATAGCAAACTCATCCATACATCTTCACTGTATCCGACAAGGCAATTTTAGAGTTGTCAATGAATCTTGTATGCATGTCTTTTGGATATGGAGAAAATCAAAGTACACAAACATCTGTTCTTTTTCCTTACTGTTTGCCTTTGATACTCTTCTGCAGCAACTTTGGTCTAAACAAGTCATTAAGTTTTCATATCTATGGATTTCATTTTCATTTTTCTTGGAATAAAGAGACCACAAGAGCTGCTTTCCAATTACAGAAAAAATGACAAAAAGATCCAAAAATGAAATTAAGGTCTAACTGTGTAAACAAGACGAAAGTAATATAAACATCGCAGAAGTCACTCTAATTAACGCCTCCAGCTTCCCGTTTAAAATAAATTTCAGATCTGAGGTGATCGTTAGAACACACAGAATATTTTCAGTAATTCATATGTTACATTATGGCCTACTGACTAACATAATGACCTGTAATCCATATCTATGGCTCACTATGTGACTTTGAGCAAGTAACTTAAATGGAATGTATTTCCACTTGTAAAAATATAAATATAAGTAACTCTATACTTGCAAATTATCTTGTGGTGGTTTCCATGAAAGAAATGTGTTATTTAGAAAAAGGCTGTTTGTTCATAAAAAAAAATAAACAGATTACTGATGATAACAATAAAGGATAAATATACATAATACTAAGACGGGTATGAAATATACAGTACATTCTAAAAAGAAGGCAACCACTTTATTAAAAGGAAATAGATGAAAGCTGCTTTATTAACAGGAAATTTAAAAAAAAAAGCTATTATTGATGGAAATAACCAATAATAATTTAGTGCAAAAAATATTACTTCCATCTCTCTATATATATAAAATCCAACGTCTGTCCGCTTTTCATGAGAGAAGTACTTAACGGATTGCGACTTCTCTCATTGCGCTATGTATCTTGGTTTGCTTGTGGTACTGATTTATTTGCATGAATGGGAGAGACATGCAGCAGGCCAAGGGGAGAGGGTCCTGA
The DNA here is from genome assembly GCF_016835505.1 of Polypterus senegalus. Classification (NCBI taxonomy): domain Eukaryota; kingdom Metazoa; phylum Chordata; class Cladistia; order Polypteriformes; family Polypteridae; genus Polypterus; species Polypterus senegalus. The sequence continues at coordinate 218,470,995 of NC_053155.1, read as the reverse complement.
ACCGAAGCAATTTCCACCATAGGATTGTATATAAATACAATTAATCCATTCCAGACCGTACGAACTGTATGTAAATATATATTTTTTTTAGTTTTTAAGCACAAATATAGTTAATTAAACCATAGAATGCACAGCGTAATAGTAGACTAAATATAAAAACATTGAATAACACTGCAATAGTTTGTGCTATAGTGCTAGGAACTGCTTGCTAAAAACACTTTCTTTTTAACGAGTTTTAAGCACAGGGAAAAAAATGAACATTTAAAAAATCCGTAATTTAATAAACCACCAAGAAAAGTAACATTGCCACAATGCACACTATGAACCGATCGCTGTAAACAGAACTGAAAAAAAAAACAAGCCTTTTCTACCTTATGAATCCAGCCCTCCCTCTATCGCTCGCTCGCTCGCTCTCTCTTTCGTGAGCCTGGAGCGCCTGTGTGTGTCTCTCTCTCTCTAGCACGCTCCTGTGTGTGTGTGTGCCTCTCTCTCGTGTGTGTGTGTGCCTCTCTCTCGTGTATGTGTGTGTGTGTGTGTGTGTGTGTGTGTGCGTGTGCGTGCGTGCCTCTCATGCGCGCGCCTGTGTGTGTGTGTGCCTCTGTCTCGTGTGTGTGTGTGTTTTCCTCTCTCTCGCGTGCCTGTGTGTATTTGTGTGCCTCTCTCGCACGCCTGTGTGTGTGTGCCTCTCTCTCACGTGCCTGTGTGTGTGTGTCACGCGCTCTCTCTCTTGCTCGCTCGCTGCACAGGAAATGTACAGGGAGAGACTGAACATGTACAAACCGAAAGGGAAACTGACTTGTTCGTATACCGAGTGTGGTCTTGAACCGATGCAAAAGTTTGGCAAACTTTTTGGTCGCAAACCGATTTGTACGTGTACCAAGACGTTTGTGAACTAAGGTTCCACTGTAAGTACAAGTAAGGATCAACTTAAATAATAATAATCTTTGACGTTAACTTTTAACTAAACCCTCTCAAATTGTGTAAGTTGGATGTGATGTCACATGAGACTATCTTTAAGAAAATTTTAAAGGTAGAATAATATCTGTTTTTGTTTAATTCAAAAAAACAAAACTGGTGAATCATTTATGGCTACAGTAATCTATATTAAACTCATTATCTTATACAATTAAATGAACTTGTATAATTTGTCATGAACACAAGCAACACAAAAATTTAAAATATTATCTTTAGAGGATTTTTATTTTTAAATTACTTCAGTTAATGAGAGGAGTGGAGGTGTAAAAAAACAGTCAAGAAAAAAAAAAACACAAACTATTGCCTTAAGGGTGTCTCGCACATTCTCACTTCAGCCTTACCCTGTGCATACCAAGTTTTCACTCGGTTTTGTAAACTGGCGGCACCAAATGTCAAAGAAGTGCTAACGCTCCTGTGTGGTTTGCCACTCGCTTCACAACTTTATCAAATACACTGAAATTAACCACATATCATTTATATATTTAAGGTATCTGATTGTAATCAACCTGTAACAATATAATGGTCCACAGAATAGCCAAACTATTCCAAATACCTTAACTGCTTTAGTGTTGTTACTGTTAGTGCACCACTCAGAGTATTTTAACCCACTGTATCTGAGTGTGAAATAACAGCTGTACAGCCGCTGATTGGAAAGCTCTACAACTGGCTGTGTCAAGAGCCCTGAGGATTATTGGGATACAGCTTCTACCCTGGAGAACAATTATAGCACAAGCTGCCTCAACCAGGCACACAGTCTATTTGAACTTCCACCTTTTGGCAAACACTTCAGAGACCTTTCATGCACAAACCTCAAGGTTCAGAAACAGTTTAATTCCAAGAGCTGTAAACACATTCAATCAGTCCATCAAGTGCTCCTGGTAGAACCATTTGTACTTAGAATTACAATTACCTCACTGTAAACTTGCACTACAGTTGTAATATTACACAATCTGAGCCACTTTATGAACCATTTGCACAATATGCCCATGTATATTGTACTTATACCTTCATATTGTATATTTTTCATTGTTTTTTCATATTATTATTATTATTATATTTTATAGGAAAATAGGTTTATGGAGGAATTGCATATTCAATCTCATTGTACTATACAATATGAATAAAGGAATTCAATTCAATTCAATAGAAGAGAGCGCGTATTTACAGATGATGATGATTGGCTTTGAAGTCAATTTAGATTTCCAAGAGCTATCTTTGTGGAGCTTTTGATATCATTTTTAAGATGAAGTGCATTCAAGTATGTATATTACATTACATTTTTAACTTAATTTAAATAATGTATACTGTTAATAATTAAAAACGTGGGCATGGTGGCACAGCAGTAGCGATGAGCTGGCGCCCTATCCAGGGAGTATTCCTGCCTCGCTCTGTATGTTTGCTGGGACTGGATGGATAGATGGATTGAATAATTAAACATTTACTACAAAGGCATTTTAATGTTCCTTAAAAGTTTTGAAGAACTTTCATTTTAAGGTTACAAATGGTTTGAAATTTATTAAAAAGCTTATTATGTGGCAATTGATTACATGGAGAAAGAAAAGGAAGGACAGGAATTGGGGGTGTTACTGCTGCATTGAGTTATGTCATTGAGAGTCGTGCACGTCCCACCAAGCATCTTCCGGAGGCAGGGACAATCCCTTACTTTACATTTGGCTATATCTATGTTTATTCTTGAGAATCTAAATGTAGAAATCATTAAAAAAAACATAATAAGGAGTTCTTATAAGTAGGTTCTTATTATGAATACTCTGTTTTAGGTTAGATTTAAACTCTAAATTAATTAACAGAGCTGAAGATACTTTTGTTGCAAAGCAGGACATGACTGATGAATGCCACTTGACTTTAATCCTTGACTGTGGAGTTGTGAAACAGATTTTGTTTTAATTTCTGAACTGGGCTGCTGAGTTAGATATGGTCAAGACCAGAACTACAATTCCATTTTTCAATTTGGTTGTTTTAACTTGCTTTTAACCTATTTCAATAAAGGGTATGATTGCTCAAATAACTGCCAATAAAGAGAAATATGCTAGGATTAACTTTCTTTCTAAATAAACTGTGACAGGCAAGCTATATTTTTAGAAGAACAAAAACTGTATATCTTTCTTCTTAATCTGTTCTGTCATTTAATAATATCAGTGAAACATGGATGAAGCTTAGAAATATGTGTTGTTGAACTTGAGTATTTTGGGTATGGGCATTAGGATGTGATTAAGATAACATCAACAAAATTAAGAAGGTAAGAATGGTGATGGTGGTTGATAGGCAATGTTAATTTAGATAAGGATTAAAACATTAGAGAAACAAATGTAATTAGGTTCACCCCAGGATCTGCAAAAGTGATTCTTTATTCAAGATCAAGTGACTGTTGAGCAAGAACCATAACCCAAAGAAACAAAACTAAAGGGCATTGACAACACCGCCAAACAATTCTATATATATATCTATACTAGTAAAAGGCAAAGCCCTGACTGACTGACTGACTCAACTCACTCACTCACTCACTGACTCATCACTAATTCTTCAACTTCCCATGTAGGTAGAAAACTGACGTTAAGCAGTTTTCATTTCGAAATTCTACACGTAACGGTTATAATGGTCGATAACGGTCGACAACGTCCGCCATGTTGAACTTTCTTATTTATGGTATCATCTTCATGAAATTTGGTAGGTGGCTTCCCTGCGCTAACCGAAACCGATGTACTTACTTATTTTGATGGTATGACGCCACTGTTGGCCGCCATATTGAACTTTCCAACGTCACCAATTTTCCAACTTCCCGTGTAGGTAGAAGGCTCACCCCATCTTCACGAAATTATGTAGGTGGCTTCTCTGCACTAACCAAAACCGATGTACGTACTGTGATGGATGGCCGGCCATTTATCCCGGCCAATACCCCAAGCCGCCAGGTGGAGCCCTCCTTGCAGCGTGGAGGTCCCCAGAAGACCAGCAGGGCATCATGGACATTGAAGTTTTTATGCAAAGCCCTGCTGGATGCCGTGGGGGCCACAGGAGGGAGCTGCAGGGAGGACCGAGGGCTTCTTCGTGCCCTGTGACCCGGAGGTTCGTCACAGGAAAAGCGACGGACTTCTGGGTTGAAGAAAGGGACTATTTACCCTGACCCGGAAGGAATAAGGACTTGTGGTCTATTGGGCAGAAACACTTCCGGGTCAGGAGGTATAAAAGGACTATGGGAACTCACAGACAATGAGCTGAGCTGGGTGGAAGGGTGGCAACGCGTCTGGGAGCTGGAGGATTGGTTTATTGGTTATTATTGTAATTATATGAGTATTGTGGAGAAGAGTGTGCTTTGTGCACTGTGGGAGAAAAATAAAGTCAACATTTGGACTTTTACCTGGTGTCTGGAGTCGTGGACAGGGGTTCAAGGGAGCGAGAGCGCCCCCTATTGTTCACAGTACTTATTTCAGTGGTATTACGCCACTGTCAGCCGCCATATTGAACTTTTCAACAATCTTTGTTACTTATGGGCCCATCTTCAAGAAATTTGGTACACAGGTTCCCAATGCTGTCTGAATCCTACTTACGTACATATATACGTCCATAGCCTGCAGCTCGGTCACCGTGTGAGGTGGCGTTGGGTCCCCCATCCCAACGCCTCCCACGTTGTTGGCTGGCTGCCTGCCTATATAAGACCGTCCGTCGCTCCAGTCTCTACATTCCCTTCCTTGCTTCGCCATGGGATTCACGTCTCCCTACTGATAACTACAGCCTTTTTGTTTAATCCACGGCTTCTCCGCTGTTTTATTGTTTGTTTATTACAATTATAGTTATTGTATAGGTATTTTACACTTACTTTACATTGCTCAGGTACCCATTTCCTTTATCATTCCAACCCCCATTACTATGTCTATCGAGATGATCACTATCGATCAAAGAACTGTCACTTACTGAGTGGTTTCCATGCCTGGAGATAGCACCTACCTTTTCCATTCTCTTTGTTACATATTGCACGGCCATATCAGGCTCACTCTTGATATCCGGAGGAACGTTTTGTCTTATGTATTGAATGACTGGGACAGGTTCAAGGTGTGGACTGATGACGGTACAGGAGATAATTATACTACACAGGAGCACTAGAAGAGTGAAATGCTTAAGCCCTTCACCTATGGTTCTGCATGTGAGTTGATGGCTGCCGCTGAATTATTCGGTTGTCGCTTTCAAGTGTACCGAAATGGCCAAATATTTTACACCTTTCGACAACCGCCAATGCCTCTTAAACATCTTAGATTCACAGGTGACGATTTCAGTAGTGGACACTTTGATGTTTATGAATGTTTAAACTCTCAAAAGCTGGATGTGATTTTATCGATGAAACCGGTTGTGTGCTTACAACGCTTGACAGAGGCCGAATGTCACTTCAACACAACAAATCCTGCAAATACTGTCATAATTGAAACAAACCATGAAACTCAAACCGATTATGCCAGCAGCAATCCAAGCTGTGAGATTTGAGACAAGATTACTGTTCACATGGCCAACTGTAACTTACATGCTCAAGAGTAAGCTCAGCACAGAGCTTGGTCATGTTACAACCGGAGGGCCGAACTGACAACATGGTATATAAAGAGATCCTTGACAAATAATTATTGGCATATTAAAAGGTTTAATTTTCTTCTTAATAAAAATTTTAATGCAGTAATTCGCCGCTGTGAAGCGGGTATTTTGCTATATATATATATATATATATATATATATATATATATATATATATATATATATAATATATGTATATATAATCTATACTAATAAAGGCAAAGCCCTCACTCACTCACTCACTGACTCACTGACTCATCACTCCAACTTCCCGTAGGTAGAAGGCTGAAATTTGGCAGGCTCATTCCTTACAGCTTACTTACAAAAGTTGGGCAGGTTTCATTTTGAAATTCTACGCGTAATGGTCATAACTGGAACCTATTTTTTCGTCCATATACTATAATAGACTTCTGCTCGATGCCCGTGGGAGGCGGAGTTACACCTCCCACATAATTTTGTGCCTGCCCATATAAGGCCATCTGTCAGCGGCAATCCAATAGAAACACGGCCGCTAAATATTCACGGGTGAAAGACTGTGCTTATACAGAGGAAGATGAGATGGTCAGGGTGGTGTTTGGCACAAACTCAGCGAAACTGCGAGAGAAACTTTTAAGTGCCGGGTCTTAGCTAACATTAAATATAGCCGTAGACATCGCACGAGATGGCACTAGCACAGCTGGGAACCTTCGATGCATGTACACCGAGCGGCTCACGTGAACTGACGCAGTCCACAGACAAAAAGCAACAGTTCCAAAGAGTGCTGAACAAAAACCGAATTACACAATTGCGGAAACAAAGCACGGTGTGAACTGTAAGTTTAAATTAAGTTTATAGACACACTCCCGCTGCCGTTTGTCATACCTACGACGAGTATGGTATTCGCGAGATACAAGTTTAATGAGAAGATACGAGGTATAAACAAGACTTTGGATCACTTTGTTGCAGAGTTAAAATTGCTGTAGCAAGAAACTTTGAAGTGCCGGGTCTTAGCTAACATTAAATAAAGTGGTGGACATCGCGAGATCGCACGAGCACAGCTGAAAAGCTTCGATGTATGTACCCCAAGCGGCTCGCGTCACCTGACTTTGCAGGACTGGAAAAGATTAAATTAAGTTCATACACACGCTACCACTAAATTTCACAGGCAATTTCCACAACTTACTACCGGGAATGCCTGTTGAACATCTTACATTCACGAGTTCCGATTTGGGTGGTGAACACTTCGATGAATGAAACCTGTTATCTTTACAACGGTTGACTAACACAGAATAAACTTGAACACAACACGTCCTCCAAATACGAACCTGATTGAAAGAAATAATGCTAATCAAATCCTTGATGACAGCAACACTCATAACGGTCACAAGACTATTACATTGACAATCATGTTACGTTATTTTTAAAATGTTTCCTTTTCTTAGCACAAGCACAGCTGAGAAGCTTTGATGCATGTACTCCATAACGCGTTAAAAAATAACGCATTTAATCACACTTTGCATTCCAAGCAAAGGGTAACTTTTGTCAGTGCATGATTTCCTGGTACATCGATTACATTGATGCACACATCAGACCTACAAAAATGTAAGAGTCGGAAGAAAGCGTGTTTCTAGGACTGATTGGAGGGAAATTTCATTTCAAAAGACTACCCGACGAAAGCCTTGATAAAAGACATGAATACAACTCTAAGTAAAGTTGTAGCACTTTTAATCTGTCAATGAGATGTATATTATATCAAAATAAACAGGCTCAATATTTAAGGCCCAATCTGATCATTATTTACAGTATCTGTAGTATCTATGAAAACCTCCACATACCCGTGAAGTTCTTATTAATTTGTAGTGTTTCAAATGTGAGCGTATAATTAGTATAATAAAAGAGCAAAAAAAATGTTTTTGTGGAAATAAATTAGCACCTTAGTAAATTGATACTCTCACAATGTCAGTTTTTATAAGGCCAAAAAGGTATTGGGTACATAAAAACCGTCTGGAATGTATTTTACAATATAAATAAGTATTTTTCAGTATAAAAAAATCTTTATTAGATTATAACAATTATTCTCAAACTAAAACTTAAGAGACCTCATGTGGCTGCAGGTTTTTTTATTAACAGATCATTTTGATCTGTTTTTAATTGAACTATCCATCCATCCATTATCCAATCCGCTATATCCTAACTACAGGGTCATGGGGGTCTGCTGGAGCCAATCGCAGCCAAAACAGGGCGCAAGGCAGGAAAGAAACACCAGGCAGGGTGCCAGCCCATCGCAGGGCGCACACACACACCAAGCACACACTAGGGACAATTTAAGATCTCCAATGCACCTAACCTGCATGTGTTTGGACTGTGGGAGGAAACCAGAGCACCCGGAGGAAACCCACACAGACACAGGGAGAACATGCAAACTCCATGCAGGGAGGACCCGGGAAGCGAACCCAGGTCTCCTAACTGCAAGACAGTAGCGCTACCTACTGTGCCACCATGCCACCCTAATTGAACTAATAGCCTAAATAAGTAAGCTGTTATTTCCCAGTTTTATTTGGGGTAAATGTAAAATTCCACAGTAAAGTTTGATAAGGTAATTTTAAAATTTTTTATTAGAATGTACCTAGACTTTAAGTATGTTATCTTGAGATAATTTTGTATTTTTTTACTTTGTTTTAAACATTGTCATCATAATGATTTTCATTTTGCTTTTCCAGGTGGTCAGGTTACTCCATCATCTACTAATGAGGATGCTAGTTGGCCTGATGCTGAAGTAGTTACAGCTTTTTGACATTTAGTGTCATTTGCCTGGGTGTCTGCTCTGAGCTTGTTTGTAAATGTCATTATTAGGATATATCTAAGGGAGCAAACTACAAAAAAGCAAATTGCAAATTAACAGGAAAATGCGAAAAAGAGAGATAAGCATTTAATGTTATAGCAAAAATACAAATATTTATAAATGCCTAATAAATGTAAAAATCACACCATTATGCCTTTCTGAAAGCAGAATAAGACAAGAGAAGAAAATAGAACAGCTAATTAAATCTGATCAATTAGATGTAAAATGATTCACTGATTGTGAGTCTCATTGGAACCTAAACCTGTAGACATGTGGGATTCCATGGACTGAGTTTGAAGACCACTGGATTATGTTGTTTTGCCCTGCACTAAATTTTTTAAGGTAAATGTTCTGGCAGGTCGAACACCAGGAAAACTCTTTGAGGGGGTATCTGAAATTCTGCAAGGGGGGGGTGACATTTCAGTTGAAACTGAGTTGTTACGATTATACTCAGCAACATATTTATGAATGTGTATAAGTGTTAATGCAATATTAATTATCTATATATGCAATATTAACATATATTGTAATTTGGAAGCTCAATTCACTTGCTAAACAAGCAATACAGATTCTAAAAATTGTCAGAAAAGCAATGTACTCCATTAATGGATTCACGAACATTGAGAAGTTATTGCAAAAGATTGTTTAAAAACTTTTGAAGGCAGCTGGTTTTATTCCTGCTCATAGGGTTTCAAAACAGATGCACTGTATACTCCATCCATCCATCCATCCTCTTCCGCTTATCCGAGGTCGGGTCGCAGGGGCAGCAGCTTAAGCAGAGAGGCCCAGACTTCCCTCTCCCCGGCCACTTCTTCCAGTTCTTCCGGAGAATCCCAAGGCGTCCCAGGCCAGCCGGGAGACATAGCCCCTCCAGCGTATCCTGGGTCTTCCCCGGGGCCTCCTCCCGTTTGGACGTGCCCGGAACACCTCACCAGGGAGGCGTCCAGGAGGCATCCTGATCAGATGCCCAAGCCACCTCATCTGACTCCTCTTGATGCGGAGGAGCAGCAGCTCTACTCTGAGCCCATCCCGGATGACTGAGCTTCTCACCCTATCTTTAAGGGAAAGCCCAGACACCCTGCGGAGGAAACTCATTTCAGCCGCTTGTATTCGCGATCTCGTTCTTTCGGTCACTACCCATAGCTCATGACCATAGGTGAGGGTAGGAGCGTAGATCGACTGGTAAATTGAGAGCTTTGCCTTACGGCTCAGCTCCTTTTTCACCACGACAGACCGATGCAGAGCCCGCATCACTGCGGATGCCGCACCGATCCGCCTGTCATCTCACGCTCCATTCTTCCCTCACTCGTGAACAAGACCCGAGATACTTGAACTCCTCCACTTGGGGCAGGATCTCTCCCCCAACCCTGAGAGGGCACTCCACCCTTTTCTGGCTGAGGACCATGCTCTCGGATTTGGAGGTGCTGATTCTCATCCCAGCCGCTTCACACTCAGCTGCGAACCGATCCAGAGAGAGCTGAAGATCACGGCCTGATGAAGCAAACAGGACAACATCATCTGCAAAAAGCAGTGACCCAATCCTGAGTCCACCAAACCGGACCCCTTCAACACCCTGGCTGCGCCTAGAAATTCTGTCCATAAAAGTTATGAACAGAATCGGTGACAAAGGGCAGCCCTGGCGGAGTCCAACTCTCACTGGAAACGGGCTCGACTTACTGCGGCAATGCGGACCAAGCTCTGACACCGGTTGTACAGAGACCGAACAGCTCTTATCAGGGGTCCGGTACCCCATACTCCCGAGCACCCCACAGGATTCCCGAGGGACACGGTCGAATGCCTTTTCCAAGTCCACAAAACACATGTAGACTGGTCGGGCAAACTCCCATGCACCCTCCAGGACTCTGCTAAGGGTGAAGAGCTGGTCCACTGTTCCTCCTGATTCCAAGGTTCGACTATCCGACGGACCCTCCTCTCCAGAACCCCCGAATAGACTTTTCCAGGGAGGCTGAGGAGTGTGATCCCTCTATAGTTGGAACACACCCTCCGGTCCCCCTTTTTAAAGAGGGGGACCACCACCCCGGTCTGCCAATCCAGAGGCACTGTCCCGATGTCCATGCGATGTTGCAGAGGCGTGTCAACCAAGACAGTCCTACAACATCCAGAGCCTTAAGGAACTCCGGCGTATCTCATCCACCCCGGGCCCTGCCACCAAGGAGTTTTTGACCACCTCGGTGACTTCAGTCCCAGAGATGGGAGAGCCCACCTCAGAGTCCCCAGGCTCTGCTTCCTCATTGGAAGGCATGTTAGTGGGATTGAGGAGGTCTTCGAAGTACTCCTCCCACCGACCCTAACGCCCAGTCGAGGTCAGCAGCACACCATCCCCACCATATACGGTGTTGACACTGCACTGCTTCCCCCTCCTGAGACGCCGGACGGTGGACCAGAATCTCCTCGAAGCCGTCCAAAGTCATTCTCCATGGCCTCTCCAAACTCCTCCCATGCCCGAGTTTTGCCTCAGCAACAACCGAAGCCGCGTTCGCTTGGCCTGCCGGTACCTATCAGCTGCCTCCAGAGACCCACAGGACAAAAAAGTCCTATAGGACTCCTTCTTCAGCTTGACGGCATCCCTCACGCGGTGTCCACCAACGGGTGCGGGATTCCCGCCACGACAGGCACCGACCACCTTGCGGCCACAGCTCCGGTCAGCCGCCTCAACAATAGAGGCACGGAACATGGCCCATTCGACTCAATGTCCCCACCTCCCTCGGGACGGGGTTGAAGTTCTGCCGGAGGTGGGAGTTGAAGCTACTTCTGACAGGGGACTCTGCCAGCCGTTCCCAGCAGACCCTCACAACACGTTTGGGCCTACCAGGTCTGACCGGCATCTTCCCCCACCATCGAAGCCAACTCACCACCAGGTGGTGATCAGTTGACAGCTCCGCCCCTCTCTTCACCCGAGTGTCCAAGACATATGGCCTCAAGTCCAACGACACAACAACAAAGTCGATCATCGACCTGAGGCCTAGGTGTCCTGGTGCCAAGTGCACATATGAACACCCTTATGCTTGAACATGGTGTTCGTTATGGACAATCCGTGACGAGCACAGAAGTCCAATAACAAAACACGCTCGGGTTCAGATCGGGGGGGCCATTCCTCCCAATCACGCCCTTCCAGGTCTCACTGTCATTGCCCACGTGAGCATTGAAGTCTCACAGCAAAACGAGGGAATCCTCTGGAGCACCCCCTCCAGAGACTCCAAAAAGGGTGGATACTCCAAACTGCTGTTCGGTGCATACGCACAAACAACAGTCAGGACCCTTCCCCCCCGGCGGAGGGAGGCCACCCTCTTGTCCACCGGGGTAAACCCCAATGCACAGGCTCGAGTGGGGGCAATAAGTATGCCCACACCTGCTCGGCGCCCTCACCGGGGCAACTCCAGAGTGGTAGAGAGTCCAGCCCCTCTCAAGGAGATTGGTTCCAGAGTCCAAGCTGTGCGTCGAGGTGAGTCCGACTATATCTAGCCGGAACCTCTCGACCTGCGCACTAGCTCAGGCTCCTTCCCCTTCAGAGAGGTGACATTCCACGTCCCAAGAGCCAGTTTCTGTAGCCGAGGATCAGACCGCCAAGGTCCCGCCTCGCCACCACCCAACTCACACTGCACCCAACCTCCTTGGCCCCTCCCATGGGTGGTGAGCCCATGGGGAGGAGGATCCACGTTACCTCTTCGGGCTGTGCCTGGCCGAGCCCCATGGGTGCAGGCCCGGCCACCAGGCGCCACCATCGAGCCCCACCTCCAGGCCTGGCTCCAGAGGGGGGCCCCGGTGACCCGCATCCGGGCAAGGGAAAACGTCGTCCAAGGTTTTTATTCTTCATCAGAGGTTTGTTGAACCGCTCTTTGTCTCATCCCTCACCTAGGACCAGTTTGCCTTGGGTGGCCCTACCAGGGGCATAAAGCCCCAGACAACATAGCTCCTAGGATCATTGGGACATGCAAACCCCTCCACCATGATAAGGTGACGGTTCAAGGAGGGGCACTGTATACTGGACAAATGATTTGTTGTGATGCTCCATCATGTTGCTTTTGGTGTAAATGAATGGTCGGCGTAGTTATTTGACCACTGACTGCATGCAGCTGTTTTTGTAGTAGAGGTGAAATAGTTTAAAAGTTTTTTAAAAATCCTTTTCTCCAAAATTTTCAGGGCAAAGCAGTTCAGTTGATGACAGGTATGTCATTGTTTGCTGTCGTATTAAACCAGACATTCCTAAAAGTATAATGCTGTTTTGTAGGGTACATTTTTAAATATTATTTGGTTCTGTTGATGCATTATGTGGGCGGCATTTCATAATCTATTTTAATAATAATTACCAATAGTATACTTTAGCATATTTTATTATTTTGGTTGAAGAAATCCTTTCTTAAAAGAAAAATTGAATTCTACAAAAGAAATGTGTAAACATATATATTGAAATTAGAATTGCTTTTTCCATCTTATGAAACATTTTTGGCAATTTTGTAATATTGAGATTTTCCATATATATATAATACATAATATATTTAATATGAGTGATGGATGAACCTGTATAACAGATGGTTAAGAAGGGAGGTGTGACATTCCTCTACCTAGCCAGGAGACATGGAGGGAAATTGGCATCCCAACAGCAATGGATAGGAATGCCTTAACCTTCTGGGAGGCCAGCATGGTGGATGGAGAACTGGGCTGGAGAAGCATCCTGACCGACATGGTTAGTACTCCATTTCCAGGTCGGGAGGCCAGAGATGTGGGACAGTGGGAGACTGCCTCCTATGTGCAGGTCGTCCCCCTATATGCTGAGTGGCAACCTCCTTGTATGGGAGCTGTGGACTCATAAGGTTGCCTTGTTGGGTTCCGTGGGAGATAAATATTGTGTTCTGAAGGCCTTCCACTTTATCTGGAAGTGCTTCCTGGAAACAATGACTTGGACACCAAAAGAACTCCTATGTTGCGTATGATCAGAGTCCAGAGCGAAGGAGAAGAACTACACACGTCAAAGGGGAGTGGAGGAGAAAGGAAAAGAATGCAAACCAAAACAAGGTCTTTCCCAAAATACATGTGAGCAGTACTGAAAAATGAATGGCAGGACAAGGAAAAAGAATATAAATGTAAGCCAGGGAAGTAACCCTGGCAAAAGCATGATAGATACAATCCTTGACTCTCTAATAATTTGAAAGATTATAGTCTACTATAGACTATGTCTCCTCTATAAACAAAATTATAAATTTTTCTTACATATCTGATTCATGTCAGACACCCAGTAACCTAAAAAGCATTTTACTAGCATTGCTGGGATTTTCCAGGTAGGAATTCTTACATTTAAAACAACAGAATCATAATATAAAGCACTGTATTTTCAGCATTAACAGCTGTGCTGCCAAATATTGTATACCCATTCATGGTCCAGACAGGTGAAACAGATGTTGGGGGATATATTTTTGACATTTCATACCCCTCTTTGAACTAGTATGTGGTTGGAAGTTTTCTTATTGCAGGATTTCTTATTTAGAGGTAGAGCAGAAGTGTTTGGGGTTGCGGCACGGTGGTGCAGTGGGTAGCGCTGCTGCTTCGTAGTTAGGAGACCTGGGTTCGTTTCCCGGGACCTCCCTGCGTGGAGTTTGCATGTTCTCCCCGTGTTTGCGTGGGTTTCCTCCCACAGTCCAAAGACATGCAGGTTAGGTGGATTGGCGATTCTAAATTGGCCCTAGTGTTTGTGTGTGTCCTGCGGTGGGTTGGCACCCTGCCCAGGATTGGATCGTGCCCTGTGTTGGCTGGGATTTGCTCCAGCAGACCCCCGTGACCCTGTAGTTAGGATTCAGCGGGTTGGAAAATGGATGGCTGGATGGATGTTTGGGGTTGAATCAAAAATAGCGGAATGATCTAAACAAATCAGACCTATTCAGCGTTCATTTTGTTCACTTTGTCTTTAAATGTTCCCTGTTTTGACATTGTGATCCTGTTCAAGTATTATTCCCACTAGCTGTAAATTAGCTCAAATATTTAGCAGATTAAACAGTGTGTAGTGTCAACATGAGCTGCTAGGATGAACATGTTGCAGGACATATGCAAAGATTCTAGGAAACACTGTAAAAATAGGCTCACATAAAATTTCTCACTTGGCTTCTATATGCAATGCAATGAATGCCCTTATCCTTTATAAGACATCAAATATTTGTGCCTATTGAGATGCAGGAAGGTGGTTGGTATGTCCTCTCATGTCAAAAGATTCTAGCATGAAAATAATGAATAGTTGACAGTCCAGCATTAAGTTTATGTTCTGATAATATTGATTCAAAATTCTGAGATGAAATTGAAATCAATTTATTGATTTTTTGCAGAGTCTCAAAGTCATAAATCCTGATATACTACATCATATGTACACAAACATCACTGATACATTAAATTGACCATGTTGGTAGATCATCTAATTGTTTTACACAAACTCCAAAAGGTAATGCTCTTTTCTTTGAAATTCCATGCACCAAGTGGTCAATGTGAATTTTGCTGAATCTGAAAAATGTTTACAGCTTTGAGGTCCTGATGTACCACAAACCATTTTTCACCACCAGGCTTAAGCAAGCAACACTCATTTGTACACAGGGATTAACTAGTAACGTGTGTTTTTTAAATAATTAACTCTTCTCTAATGCAAGAAAACCTTTTTAGTCAACATAAATAATCATTTATGAAATAAACATTTTATTTATTTTACCTCCTTTTTTATTTTGAACTATTATGGCCATTTATATTCCAACAAATCTATATTTATGGTAAGACATTTCAAACTACTCTGTTGCTTAATGTGCTTTTTGCCTGTAAGTTAGTAACCATACAGTATGCAGTGCATTCAGTTCATGCTTTCCTCTCTGTCATACAATGTTGACATATTGTTGAGACCCCTCTGTATTAATTTCTGGTGACAAGAATGATTGTCAGTTATAGTGGAAACCTGACTAAATACTTTTTAGCCAGGGGCTGCGTATTCCCATTTGAGAGTCATACAACATTAATGACAAGAGATGTAAAATGCTTTATAAATGACATTAAACATTACATAATATTATTAATGAGATCTGCTGTATTCATATATGAACATGGATATGTTTATAAAAATTTATCCAATTGCCAAAATACAAAATCTTTATATTATTTCATCAGCTCTGTTATTAGTTGTACAGTAAAATTAGTCAAGGATTTCACAAGAAGTGTCCTAAATATGAGTTTATGTGCTCTGTTATGAGCATTATACTGACATGCTGTGTGTGCCATATGATTTATAAGGTATTGATGATATGATAGCCATGTATTAGTTTTCAGTTGCTATCCTTTTTTTCTTTCTTTTCCCTTGAAGTGAGAGTTATTTATCTTAGACCTAAAACAGGTTTTGTAATGGATTTATTTTTGGTAAAGGTCTTCACTAATACAGTATTTAATGAACTATCCCTGAAATGTGTTGGTCTTAAAGTTACCATACCTATACAGCATGTGAGGACCAGGGCATGAACCCAAAATTAACCATATCCAATGTACTTGTTGTCCTTTGTTTGCTTGTGAACCTTTTTCAGCTTCCTGATTCCATTACAATTTCACTGGTCATTGGTCTTGACTCTGTAAGCATTCAAGGTTGAAATTCTATCCATGTTGTATAGGATAATTCTGCACAAGCATGTGGTTTTCTTAATTTCTCACATGATTTTCTTGTGACTTTTCAATATTGCTACTGAACCAGAAATATGGCCACACATCTGTTAATTCAACCAAAGAAGAATGTTGAAGTGTTCTGTGATTTTTGCATTCATAAGGTGATAAAGGAGCTGTAATTCACACTGGTTTATTTGCTCAATATAAAGACAATGCTTTACCTTGCCAGAGTGTGTCAGAGTGGATAGATTTGTTCAGACATTGATGAACAAGTCTGACAGATTCAGAATGCTTGGGATGCACATGTAACCCATCAGCCACTGATAACAAGCAAGAAGAAGTTACTGCCATTGTTCTCACTGACAGAAGAGTAATGATAGAGGGAATTCCATTACAACTAGGAGAAATTGTTGATTTGTAGGTAATGGCGATGATGGGTTGAAAGAAGTGGTGCACAGCTGGCTCCTCACTCAAAAATTTTTTAAGATTTTCAGAAGCTTGTAGAAAGATAGTATAATTGTACTGAGAAGCAGGGGGATTATTTTGAGAAATAATTAATCTGAAATGTTTTTGACATGATTCAGAATGCAGTGGTAAAGCTGCTGCCATGCAGTAAAGAGACTGGGGTTTATGTACTGGGTGTTCCTTGTATGACATCTGCATGTTCTACTACATGGGTTTCCTTTGAATGCTCCAATTTCCTGCCACAGTCCAAAAACATGCAAGTTAGGTGAATTGCCATTGTAAAATTGGTTTGTGTGTGAGTGTGTTTGACCTGAGATGGACTGTAGGTGCTGTTCTTGACTTATACCCAGTGATTGCTGGGATAGGCTTCAGTTGCATCCCGACTGAGTACGGCATAACATGTTAGGAAAATGGATGGATTGAAATTTTTGCCATTAAAAAATGTTGAAAAATATTCCAGCAAGTTTTTGAAGAACTTCTGTAACAAACAAATTTAGTAATTTTGCAACTATGTTCGCTATGATGAGGTACAAAACACATTCATTGACTGGTCCATACTGGCATATGCTAAAATAGTTAAAAAGTAACTTGTCTTACTTTAGAATAAAATTTAGTTTTTAGGAACATATGTGAGGTCCATATTAGTGTTTTATTAGTAGTATTTTAAAAATTATTTGTGTTTATCATTATGTTTGTGACATCATGGCATCTCAGTTTTATTTTCTAATATTTCTTATTTCCAGACAGTATATTGTTAATTATGACAACCATTAAAGTCATGTAATCATGTTATGCACTATATCATTTTATAGTCATTAATAACATTCTTAAAACTTTGGATCAAAGATTAAAATAAACAGTGATGAATATATTGGCTAAGGAAAGGTTAACAGACAGGTTTTAGGGATTTTAGCTTAGGTATTCTTTTTTAAATAAGGGTTGCATTAGATTTAGGCATGTGACTAAACAATTTGTTTAAAATGCTGACACTACTCTAAATGCAATATTTATATGTGTCCAGAACTCAGGTTACCTACTAGTTGTAGTCATCTTCAGTTATTTGCAATGGACAGATTATGAAGTGAAGTAAGTTTAGGGCATTTTTTTTCCCAAAGCACTTGTGACTGACTGGCAAAAAATGTGTTGTTATTCTATATAGCGTATACAAGCTAGTTGTCAATCAGAATTTTACCTGTCAATTATTGCTTCTGGAACAAAGAATAACAACTCCTTGTGAAATACCACATTCATGTTTCTGGTAACTCTTCCTATGAAGTCAGTAGATGGATTGGGTGAGCATAGTGGAGGGGTCATGAGGTCGCTGGAAAAGGGTGTGCGCCACTCCCAATATCTATGCAAAAGGACGAAGGTCCAGGTCTTTACAGTCCTGGTGCTTCCTGTCTTGCTATATGGTTGCGAGACATGGATACTATCCAGTGACCTGAGATGAAGAGTGGATTCCTTCAGTACTGTGTCTCTTTGGAGAATGCTTGGGTACCACAGGTTTAACTTTGTGTCAAATGAGTGATTGCTCATGGAGCCCCAAATGAGGCACATTATCAGCATTGTGAGGGAGCGTCAGTTACGGCACTACGGCCATGTGATGCGATTCCCCGATGGTGAACCGGCATGCCCGAGTGGCTGGACCAGGCCAAGGGGACGCCCACGTAACACCTGGCTGTGGCAGATAGAGGGTCATTTCCGTGTTCATGCCCCAGGGGTTGGCCACCAGGATCCCAAGCTGTTTCGTCATGTGACGGGTGTGGCAACGCACTGTACCAGTGCATGCTCCCCAACCTGACGTGATCTGACCTGAAATACCACCTATATATTCACAGCTTACAGTGTTGATTATCTTTATTAGAAGGTTTCAAATAGAACAACATGGGTAGCCATTAGAGCAAAAAGACTAGTTCAACATTTCTCCAGAAATGCAACTTGGAAAATAAATAAATCTCACTTCCTAAAAAGTTTAATTTTCATGTGTTAATGGTTCATCATTTCCTTAAATAAGATAGTAGACAGACAAAGTAGTATAACCATTGCATATTACAGTTACACTAGTGAAAAACAGGAACATGTTTGATTAGCAAACATGAGATTTGTTTTGAAGAAACTTTTACATTAACATATGTAGCAAATATCCTTGTATAAATTCTAAATAATAATAATTATCCTTGAATCATGTTACAAGTGCTAATACTATCAATATCTTGTTAACTATCTGTGCCTTTAAAAGGGTCCTTTTGCATCCATTACTGGGGTAACTGTACCTTTCAGTTCCACTACTGGACATCTGTCCATCGAAATGTGAACTGATCATAAAATGTCAGTAACTCACAAACTGCAATGTCAGATTAAAATTACTATATTATATCAGCACTTCATATTTACAAACATTTTAAGTCATTCCTTACATGGAGCAAGCAAAATTTTGATTGTGCATGTGCCATAGAAGCTCAAATATAAAATTAAGCCTATATTTACAATGGACTCTTTTTTATAGCAAATGGTAAACAGACAGCAGCCAAAACAGAAAGTTTTTGTTATTCTTCTAAACATCCTAAAACTTATTTAGCTTATGGGAACTAAAATGATCCAAAATCCAATTTCTTTTGAATTTAAAATTCCGTTGCTGTCCCTGGATGGAGCATGTCTTTAATTTCTTTTGTGGTACACTTTTTTCATCTCTAAGAGAGGTGTCATAGTCTAGAAATAAATGAAAAAAGCTGGATGAAGCTGCATGTGGTGTGCATTTTCATTAGTATTTGAGGGAAGGCTCGAAAACACAAGTGTCCAATTAATTCCTGCATCTGCTGCTTCTGGGCTGCAACAGCTGCTTGCCTTTCTGTCCATAGCCTCCGTCTGGCCCCTGTTGAGTCTGGATACTGCTCTCTTGTGCAGTGTCAGTCGAAAGCAGAAGAAAACCTTCATTTTCCAGCCTTGGCTTCAGAGGAGATACATGATAAATCTTCTCTGAGTATTGCTTTGGCTGTTGAACCTCATAAGCATATGAGATTACCTGGCGTGTGTCCACATAGGGAACTTGCTACATTGCCATTTCACAACTGTTGTAGCAGCTCTCCTGCTTACATCTCTTGGAGGAGTACTAGCACAAGCTTTTATTATAAATTGCTGCCTTTTATGAAGAATGAGACTTTGAGAATCCCTAATCAATTATGTGTAGCTCTTACATAAGATTAAAAAAGCATAACCAATAATAGTTACTCATTTTTAGTATAGATCTGTTGCAACTCATAGCTGCTGTAACACCACCAATTATGCTAATTATTGTGTTAAATATTTGGCTACAATTTATGAATTTAATATTTTGGTTTAGCAAATGAATGCTTAATTAGGTGGTATTTGCTGAATAATAGCTGAGTAAGTCAAATAAGGTCTTGTGGCTTTATTGGAGAATAGAGTGGCATAAAATAACATTCATCAGGGCTGTGGCGCAATATATACATAAACACAAGTCATGTGCAAGAAAGGTAAAGAACTATACTACCTGTAGACAAATAAAAATAGGTAAGAGAACAGATAGTAATAATTTAAAATATATACTGATAAATAAATAATAACTAATAATAAAACACAATAGGACTAACAAGTGTAACACATATACTACATATACATAAGCTACACGGAGCAGATCTGCTGGAACAGGGGCAACACAGAGTTCAGGTTCCATACATTCCTGGGATAGAAGCTGTTGCAGAGCTGGGCGGAACTGGTTTTGATGCTACAATGCCTTCTACCAGATGGAAGTGGGACTAAGGGACCGTGGGAGGGGTGTGAGCAGCTCTTCTCAATGCTATAGGCTTTGTGGATGTAACATTTTATAAGGGTGCATTATCCATTGTAGGATCTTACAGTTAGAGTCACTGCAGTTCCCAAACCAGACAGTTATGAAGCTGGTCAGAATGCTTTTGATTTAGCTCCTGTAGAATGTGGTGAGAATGAGAGGAGGAAGGATTGCCTTCTTCAACCTCTGAAACACTGGAGATGCTGCTGCACCTTCTTAGCCACGGAAGTGGTGTTAATTGATCAAGTAAGGTCAGTTGCCAGGTGCACATCAAGGAATTTGGTGCTCTTGACCAATTCCACCACAGAACCCATTGTTGTGCAGTGGTGTGTGGAAAGCACAGACCTTTCTGAAATCAACAATAATTTTTTCTTCTTGTCCACAGTAAGAGACTGATTGTTGCACTTGCACTAGTTTGCCAATTAATGTATCTCCATTCTATAAGTGGACTTATTCCTATTGCTGATTAGACCCACCATCCTGTGTCATCTGCAAACTCAATAATGGTATTAGAGCTGTACATAGCCGCACAATCATGAGTCATCGGAGTGAACAGAAGTGGACCGAGTACATAGCCCTGGCGGGCACCATTGCTAAGTATAATGGTACCCTTAGACGGTGCTCTGGTACAAACTGTCTGTGGTCTTTCTGCTTTGAATTCCAGGATCTACTTGCACATAGGGGACTGTTGTAACCTAGAAGGCCAACTTCTGAGCAATGATGGTGTCCTGCCCTCTGCCTCAAGCGCCTTGCCTGAGTTGACAGTCAGATAAACTCCCTTCCAATGACCACACAGACAAGAGTTTCCAGTTTGCTTTCTTTACTGAAGCCAGTTGGAATAGGGTAAAACTACAAATAAATCGTAAATACAAAATAGTAAGAAATTCTTGCATACAAACTCAAATAATAAACTTAATGACAGAATTACTTATTCCTTGCAAACATATAAAGAATAAATAAATAACATTCACTTGAATGACAACATTATCTGTGCACCCTGGCAAAGCTGCTAAAGTATAAAAAAGTACGCTCCCAAGTACTTCTACAATGCAGCGAACACTCGGATAACAGCGGCAAGTTGCTGGAACCTTTTAACCTTGAAATACCTCGTTAAATAACTTTAAATTACTCAACATTTTCACAAACATGTATCAATACAGAATTAAACATCTCTACATACCGACAATGCCTTCCGAAGCCAAACTGAATGCTCAAAGTAGGAAGTGAGACAAACATGTGCTCTCTATTTTGTCTTTACTCTCTGGGCACAGCTTTATGAGGTCATCGCGGTGAGACAGACTGCTTCTCAAGCAAAAGAATGCTGAATTCCACCACTAGATGGTGCAATCTTAAGTCTCTCTAACTTCAACCTTTAGCTAGAACAGCACACTCCCCGCCTGGTATGCCATAGTATACCACTATTCCGTTTCTTTCTCTTTTGTTGCCAAATCCTTTGAAGGAAGAAGCAAGATGACTTCACCAACAGGCCTGAGAAACATCCTGGCCCCACCTGACCTACCGACTCGAACTTGTACTTTGCGGACTCTCCCATCCTTGCTAGGGTACACTTCAGTTATAATTCCTAAAGGCCAGTCATTCCTCTTAGTTTGAGAGTCCTTCAAAAGGACCACACTTCCGAGCGCAAGATCTGGACGGTTAACTTGCCATTTCTTACGGAACTGAAGGGTGGATAAATACTGCTTGCGCCACCTATCCCAGAAGGTATTAGCAAGGCTCTGTACCCTACGCCATTGCTGCTTGTACAAGTCAGATTCTCCAAATTCCCCAACTGGAAGAGGAAAAGAACCCATTTTCTGAGTAAGGATCGTGGCAGGTGTGAGAATGAATGGATCCGAAGGATCAGCTGACACAGGCACCAGCGGTCTGTTGTTCACGATAACAGTGACCTCAGCGAGAAAGGTGGTAAGTACTTCATGTGTTAATTTGGAAGACCTCATTTGGTCAAACATTGAATCTAAAATCCTCCGTGTAATACCAATCATCCTCTCCCATACACCTCCCATATGAGACAAATGAGGAGTATTGAATGTCCAAGTGCAACCATGATTTGCAAGAAATTTCTGCACATCCATTCCATCAGAATTGGAGGGAATTCCTAGTTCCTTGCAGGCACCAATGAAGTTGGTTCCTCTGTCTGAACGAATGTGCTTCACTGGACCTCGAATCGCCAGAAACCTCCTCAAGGCATTAATGAAACTGGAAGAATCTAGGGATTCAATGACCTCGATATGAATGGCTCTGACACTTAGACAGGTGAAAAGAACAGCCCACCTTTTACTCTCAGCATGGCCGACTCTTGTTCCTCGTGTTGATATAGTCCAAGGCCCAAACACATCCAATCCGACATGTGTAAAGGGAGGCTCCATGCTGAGTCTACCCGGGGGAAGGTCTGCCATCTTCTGTACTTCAAAGGACCCTCTGAGCTTACGGCAGATAACACACTTAAAGATAAGGCTAGAAACACATCGCTTGACACCTATAATCCAGTAGCCACCTGACCGGATTGCTCCTTCTGTAAAGTGACGTCCTTGGTGTTGTGTCTGCTCATGGAAGTAACGCACTAATAGGGTTGCTACATGATGTTGTCCTGGCACAATAAGTGGTCTTTTTTCCTTAAGCTCTAGAGCTGCCTCTATGACCCGACCTCCAACTCTCAACAAGCCATTTTGGTCGATGAAGGGATCCAGAGTCCAAAGTGGACTTTTCTTTGAGAGCCTTCTATCCGATCTGAGACACTCAATCTCATCAGCGTAGGTTTCCTGTTGAACTGTATGAATAATGACTTCTGCACTTTGAGCTAGTATGTCCGGTGTTAGCAATGACTCACGATGATCCCATCTCCTATAGATCTCAGCAGGCTTATTTTGAGCTTGCTTAAAGTGACGCATAATTTAATTAGATTACCCATAGCTCTGGTTAGATAAATCCAGCTAGAAAAACGGTTGAAGCGTTGAGACCCCAAATATACAGATTCTACCGTGAGACATACTGTAACTAATGGCCTAACTTCAGAATCTTGAGCTGGATTGACAAGTTCAAATGACTCTTGCACAGGAGGCATAATTTCAGGTCGAGATAAGAATTCCGGTCCCGTAAACCAAATTGTATCCTTTAAACTGGCAGCAGATATAGGTCTTGTTGTAATGTCTGCAGGGTTATGTTCTGTGTGCACATAATGCCATTGATCGGGAAGTGAACTTCTTCGGATTCTTTGGACTCGATTATTCACGTAAACATAAAACCTCCGCTTTTCATTATGAATATATCCCAACACCACCTTGCTGTCAGTGTAGAAGGTAACTGCATCAAACTTAATATCTATTTCTGCTGTGATGGTTTCTGCCATTTGCACTGCCATAACCGCACAAAGCTCCAGTCGTGGTATAGTATGTTCAGGACGCGGGGCCAATTTTGCTTTGCCAGAGATGAATCCCACATGACAGTTCCCTTTGATGTCTGTGGCCTTCACATATGCGACTGCACCAACTACCCCTTCAGAAGCATCCGAGAAGACACAGAGCTCTACAAACTTTGCTTCAGACAGTGATACGGGTGAATATGGTCTTGGAATTTGAAGAGACTGCAATTCTTGTAGAGAATGTCTCCACGTCTCCCACAGCTCCTCTTTTTCAGGTGTCAAAGGTGCATCCCAATCAGATGACTCCTTAATAAATTCCCTTAGAAGAGCTTTGCCTTGGATTGTTACCGGAGCAACAAACCCAAGTGGATCATACAAACTATTTACAACAGAGAGAACTCCTCGTCGTGTGAACGGTTTTCTTTCTTTATGAACCTGAAAGATGAAGCAATCTGAATTCAAGTCCCAAAGTAGTCCAAGGCTACGTTGTATAGGTATGGTTCCTGTTGACAAATCTAAGTCTTTTAGGGTACTAGCATGGTCCTCAGGTGGAAAAGCTTCCATAACTTCTCTACTGTTAGACAACAACTTGTGAACCCTGAGATTAGAGCAGGCTAACATGTCCTGAGTTCGTTTAAGTAGGTCGATTGCTGCTGCTGCAGTAGGCAAGGACTTCAGTCCATCATCCATATAGAAATCCTGCTCTACAAACTTTCTGGCATCTTCACCAAACTCAAGTTGACCTTTCTGTGCTGCTCGTCGGAGGCAGTAAATAGCGACAGCTGGGGATGGGCTATTTCCAAATACATGCACTTTCATGCGAAAATCAAGTACATCATTCTTAGGATCATTATCTCTGAACCAAAGGAATCTCAAAAAATTATGATGCTCTGGGTGAACCATAAAGCAATGGAACAATTGCTGTATGTCTACAGTAAAGGCAATGAGATCCCTTCGAAACCGAAGAAGGACTCCAATAAGATGGTTGTTGAGATCTGGACCAGTCAGAAGGACCTGGTTTAATGATAGACCTTTGAATTGGGCACTTGAGTCAAAAACCACTCGGATCTGAGAAGGCTTCTTGGGATGGTAAACACCGAAACAAGGTAGGTACCAGCATTGCTCTCCAGGTTTTATCTGAGGGGCCACCTCTGCGTGATCATTTTGAAACATCTTCTCCATGAAGGCAACAAAATGAGTTTTCATTTCAGGACTCTTTCTAAAGGAGCATTGTAGTGACTTTAAATGGTGTACTGCCATAGACCTGTTATCAGGAAGACATGGCCGTGGAACCTTGAATGGCAATGGAGCTACCCAGCTATTTTCTTTGTTCTGAAAGACATTCTGATTCATAATCTTTAAAAACTGTGCATCTTCAATAGAATAAGCTACTTTGTCATCGTCCTTTGTTCTTTGGAATAAGTCTTGATCTAAAATCATCTGCACTTCAACAGCGGAGCAGGTTTTACGATGGAGGATGTGCAGTGGCAGCTTACAGTAAAACTACAAATAAATCGTAAATACAAAATAGTAAGAAATTCTTGCATACAAACTCAAATAATAAACTTAATGACAGAATTACTTATTCCTTGCAAACATATAAAGAATAAATTAATAACATTCACTTGAATGACAACATTATCTGTGCACCCTGGCAAAGCTGCTAAAGTATAAAAAAGTACGCTCCCAAGTACTTCTACAATGCAGCGAACACTCGGATAACAGCGGCAAGTTGCTGGAACCTTTTAACCTTGAAATACCTCGTTAAATAACTTTAAATTACTCAACATTTTCACAAACATGTATCAATACAGAATTAAACATCTCTACATACCGACAATGCCTTCCGAAGCCAAACTGAACGCTCAAAGTAGGAAGTGAGACAAACATGTGCTCTCTATTTTGTCTTTACTCTCTGGGCACAGCTTTATGAGATCATCGCGGTGAGACAGACTGCTTCTCAAGCAAAAGAATGCTGAATTCCACCACTAGATGGTGCAATCTTAAGTCTCTCTAACTTCAACCTTTAGCTAGAACAGCACAGATGGAGTTGAAACCTGAACTGAAGTCAATGAAAAGCATCCTATCATAAGTATCTTGTGTTTTGTCCGGAGTGCTGTTGTTGGATTTTTGACAAGTGCTGGTGCCTGTTTCATCTGGAGTTAATTTAACAATTTTAAAAATTAATTGTACTCTCCCTCAACATCATTTTGTTTTTTCTGGGGTGCCACCACTTTCTTATAATTTTTTTTTTATGTTGTTGCTACAGTAGGTAGGGTCAACCAGAAGTGCACAGTCAGTGATGTGCATTTCCTGGTTGTCCAAGGTTATGTAGGCCCCAAATGTTTCTTTTATGCTTTCTTTGTTGTTGTTGAGATGTTTGACCACAGATCATGTTCTGGCCCCTTACTTTAAAAATCACTGACATTTCTATAATTTCACCCAGTACATTATGTGCCCTAGTGGGAACCTAATGGTAGAACACTTCATTGTGCCAAGCTGAAGAACTTGCTAGTCTGAATTCGGGCTGTCCAACCCTGACACTATGGAACTGACATCAATTCTGATCAACAGGGTGAGAAACTGTCAATCAGTAATAACTTAAAGCATGTTAAAATAACCACAACTGTCTGGCTGAAAAAAACACAAAAGCTTGATTCTTAAAATACAGTACATTGTCTCAGACTGTTGGCTTGGATATCATCCACTATGAACCAGTATCAATTCACTGATCTTACTAGAAACTTTACTTTGCTGCATTCAACAGTGACACTGAGGTTATCTGTTCCCCAGACTAGCAATAACAGCTGTTTCACACCCAAAACAGCAACTGACCAGCAGTGAATGCTACAGGGAGAGGAAATTTTGAATGATCCTAGCAGTAGACCAACAAAGGACACGCTTAATGGATTGGCTACAACTTCCATAGAGCATGGACTGGCACAGAAAACTGAAATTGAAGATGTAATTAAAACATTTGTAGCTGTGAAGGTCAGTCATGTATACATCTTAAAGATATGCTTTGCAAATCTTGCTTTGCTCAAGCTGGCCACCATGTGTATTGTATATCCCAATTTAAGAGTACTGAAAGTGGAAGTGCTGTAGCTCTACAGCATTTACTCTGTGTCTATAGGCAGATACTGCATTACATCTGCTCTTTATCTGTAATTGATAGTTGTTTGTGATGTTGCAATTTCAAAGTGGGTGCCAAAACTGTGTTTTGTCTAAAGCAGCATAATGATATGTGCTAGCCCAGGCAGCAGTGCAACCTCTAAGCAGGCAATGAAGAACCGCAAATTGAACTCTGCCCATGTAAATATTATTTGTAAAAATAACAAGAAAAATAAATAAAAACAATTAAAATGGAGAGGAAAACACCCTGAAGCTGCTGTCAGCCCTAATACAGAAAGCCTGTCTGATGATGGCTCTTGCTTTGCAAAGAATGTTGCTAGGATAGAAATTGGCTTTCCTTTACTTTGTAATGGGCGATTCATGTTCAAATATTTTCTGGATGAGTTGACAGAGGTTTTAAAACATTGTAACTATAAACATTTTGTGGCATTGAATACTCTTTTGTTTCTAATTGGAATTTACAGACATCTTCTTTAAATATCAAAGTACCCTCCTAAATACTCCAGGAGTCTGTGTTTAAACTTTACCTTTCTAAATACTGCAGCAATCTGTTAAGCTAATACTTTCTAAACACTGCCACCTTCTCTAAATAGTGTAGCCTACTGCATATAAACTCAAACTACAGAGTAATCATTTCTAAATTGCACAGTATTTAAATAGAAACTCTGCACTGAACATCTATTTTTAAATTTGCATTCACCGTCTTCAAAATGCTGCCAGATTTTGAGGCAGTTAACTCCTTTCTGATTGTGAAACTTTGCTGCTAAATAAGGGGTATCTCTTTTTTGTAGTTCATAACTGCTGATATGAATTGCTGGATTTAGACTAATCTTGCTTAGCTTGTCATAATTAATAAAACACATTTATTCATTTTTTTAGAAAAAGTGAAGCTGACCTCCATCAAAAACAATAGCTATACAGTCATTATTTTTTCTCCTTTACAGCTTGTTTCATAGTGTGAGAAATAAGATTGCTTAGACTTAATCAATCACTTAGCATTTAAAATCTTTATTTAAAGCACTATATTCTTTAATTCTCAACACACTTTTCTTACTGAGAAATATGGCAAGTTGTATATTAAAGCACACCGATTTATTGTTTAACTGTTTGTTTCTTATTTTTAATAACAAAAAATATTTTACTTTTAATCTAGTTAATAAAGCTAGTTTTTGAACATTTCGAGTAAATTTGGAATTACAGTTTTTATTGTACTTATTTTTACAGACAAAATTACAACTGAGAAACCCCTTTTCAAAGTCATGTTAATACTATTTCCTCAAACTACTACCACTACTAGTTCTACAGAACTTAAAGAGTGCAAAACACAAGATTTTTGTGATGATCATTTTTTGGGGGGAAAACAAAACTTTGAGCAAAATGAAATTAGGTCATAAAGGGCATTTATCCCTTATACTTTAACTCTTCAAATTTTGACTCAATGCTGTGCTTTGCTTGTTTTACTTTATTCTGGTACCACATATTAGGTGCCCTAGTACAGATGGCACCTTAAGTTTTGCTGTAAAGCAGATGGCATTTAGGTGGTTTGTATAGGTTGTGAACAAACAGACTACGTTAAACGTACAGCAAAATCTAGCAAAGTATAAATACTCTGAGTGGTGCATTGAGAGGAACAATGTGAAAGCAGCTATGGTATTTGGAATAGTTTGGCCATTCCATGGATCATTACATTGTTACAGGCTAATTACAATCAGATGCCTTAAACTAATAAACAATATCCGGCTAATTTCAATGTATTTGATAAAGCTGCATCAGGGATGTGGATCTAAAAAAGAAAGGGAAACCACACTGGAACAAAAGCACTACTTTGATGCCGGTGCCGTCAGTTTGCAAAACCGAGCGGAGAACTTGCATACGACAAGGGTTTAGTTGGCATGAAAATGTACATGGCTTTACGCTAAGTTTAATTTTTATATATCACGATGTGAGCGTGGAAACAGGCATACACAACATTTTTGTGCGCATGCACTGTTTATACATGAGGCCTGTGGTCTGGTACCCAAAAGCAGGATTCACTCCACGTAGAAATACTCCCAAACTCAACAAGCAAGTTTTAGGATCAGCACAGGCCCAAAATGGGAAACAGGCTTTTCAAATTTAAATATACTTTTAAAAGTTCCAAAATTAACCTATAACAGAAAACATTTGGCTTGAAAAAGAAAAAAGGAACCCAAAAATATTTATAAAAAGAAGCACAAAAAAGAATGACAAGAATGAAGGCATCAAATACACAAAAAAGGGAAAGCTTAAAAGTCAATCCAAGGCAAACAAGTTCCAATAGAAAAAACAAAGGCAAAATCTGTAAAAACAAAGCAAAACATCAATCAAAGCAGAAAATCCACAAAGGTACTTGTAAGTCTCCAACATTCAATCCTGATCTGGCAAGCTTACCCCACTGCTTCATCTTAAATAGGCATAAAGCGCTCCTCCAGCTGTATACGAGGGGTGATCCAAAAGTTCCCGGAATGCATTTATTTAAAAGCATACACACCAAATAACAATTAATGGTGAACAGTTCCTTCAAAATAGTTACCCACTGAGTTGATACGCCAATCCCAGTGAGATTTCAACCTTTCGAAGCACCTCTGGAAGTAGTTTTTTGTCAGTGTGTTCAAGACGTCGGTTGTTACCGCTTGGATCTCCTCCACCATCTCAAATCTGCGTCCCTTGAGCCTCATCTTCATCTTAGGAAATTAAAAAACATCAGATGGCGCTAAATTAGGGGTGTACGGAGGGTGGGGAATGGCAGTAAACTTTGTAGAAGCCAAAAATTCACGCACAATCAAAGATGTGTGAGCTGGTGCATTGTCATAATGCAAAAGAAATGACTTGTCAGCCCACATCTGAGGACGTGTTTGGTGAATTCAATTTCCCAAACACCTTAGAACGTCCCTGTAGAATGCTCCATTCACCGTCTGTCCTTGTGGCACAAATTCCTTGTGGATGACACCCTTCACATCAAAGAAGCAAATGAGCATTGACTTGGTGTTGCTGTGAACTTGTCAAGCTTTTTTGGGTCTTTCAAATCACTTATTTTCAAGAACAACCCTTCACAGACACAACCGAAGTTTAATCGAGAACTGCGACTTGAAAAACAACTGCGCTGACGTTATAATACGTGATAACAGCTCTCAAGGACAACTTGAACTACTATGTAGCGGCGGTTGATATAACCAAACCCTTCTGGCTGTAGAATAAATGCATTCTGGGAACTTTAGATCGCATCTCATATTTTGGTGCCCCTGCCCCGAAACTCTATTTTAAGGGGACAGGGCACATAACTAATAATATAGTAAACGTAGTCAATAAAGTAATGTAACATATAAGATCTACCAAAACATAAAAATAACAGATAAACCAAGAATTTACTTCAGCCAGGTATACAACACTAGCTAAACCATGGCATATGGTTTTGGAAAGCTTTCAAAGACAACACTTCTCTTAAACATTATTCGTTCATACTATACTTCATCAGCTTTAAAAACCCTAATTGAAATTAAACAACGCACTACATCCAGATACACATCACTTACCATGTATAACAAAGCAACCAGCACAACATGACACTGGTAGGTCTCATTTTTACTTTCTGTAAGTTCATGCCAGACTACAACACTGTAGTAGAGACATTATATAAATTGCTCTGAACTTCAACTGGCATTAATTTCAAATAGGATTTACTGCTCAGACAGGACTCGTAGCCAAAAGCCCACAGCTCTGTGTAATCCAAATCTCTCTAGCTACATTTGCCAGAATATTTCTAGCAACAGGTTTTGAAGTTGTGACAGCACTGAATTCAGGTGAATATCAAGAACAGCTTTTGACTTACAGTGTTCTAATGTATAGAGAGAATTACATTCATTTGGCTGTGAAAAGTGGAGAATTTATATAGCACTCCTCATTCCTAAAACTTGGGACAGAACTCATATTTGCATAAATGTTCACTTAATCTTTTCCTTAACCTGTTTTCAGAGTTTGTTCTCCTTTTTACTGAAATCTGGTGACATGGACATAGTTTTCACTGCAATCCTAAATGTAATAAAATGGTCACAAATTGAACAGATGAATACATTTAAAAATATATATATAACAGTATTTTAGCTGCTTCAGTAACCACTAATTACTATTTGATTGTTTTGGAGCTGTTTTTATTTTTGCTTTGCATGCCTCCCTTGTCTGCTTTGCTTAGTAAAATATTTGAAGAATGCATTGATTATGTTTTTCCTTTTAAAAATAGGAAATTTTAGCAATCTTAATCGAAAGTGGGCCAAATGATGAGAAGGGAAGACAGAATGATTGAATTTTTATGACACATCTCTATTCTTGTTTACAGCTTGAGAGAAATGATAACTTTACGTTTGTTTCTGACAATCTCTTCATCCCATAGGGTCTAATTAAGTATTTTTTTCTTTAAAATGCAAGTGTTTTTAAAATGCCTCCTTCCTATTACTATTTGAAAGGTCCATTGTTAATCATATCACACATTTGCCAAATAGTGTTGGCTGTAAAATGCCTCAGGAGCTTCCTGTACTCTCCATAAGAAGGCACACTTTTTAAATAAGGTCCTAGGAGATGTGAAAAGGAACATTAACACTTAAAAAGATGATGCCAGGCATGTCTAGATTCCCTATGTTTATCTTTTCTTCATTTGTCCCTTTTAGTGTGGCTATGTGCATGATTTATAACTCAGTAACAGAGACAACATTTTATGCAGCATTTCTGATTAGACATTGATCAATTTTCACTTTAGTGGCAGCTGTAGCAGCACAAAAATTAAGGAAATGAGTAGAGTAAACATAAGCTGGCAGATGTGCCCTCATTAGAAGGTGCAAAGGATAGTGAGAACAAGGTTGTCGTGTCAGCTGAAACTGATAAAAGAGAACGCATAATTGTGCAATGTTAAGGTAAACGGTGCAAAGAGAAAGATTTTGTTTTTGGTTCAGCTAATGCTCTTCATACTTGAAGTCCAACACATCCTCAAATTAAGAATATAGAAAGCAGATGAAATGATTTTTTTAAAGATAGTATTTATTATTTCAGTATGTTTTGTTTAGATGGAGAATAAAGTTTCAAATACTAATACTATCAATCCCAAAAGAATTGAATTTAGTTTTTAATTTCAGCTTTGTGTTATTTTAGACAGTATGATAAACTCTTCCTGAAACAGAAGTGAATAGTGAAATGTTCATGTTCATGTTTTCATAAAAAATAGTTATAATAATTATGAAAGTGAAATGAGGAGCATAATAAGCTCCAAAGATAAAGCTTCTGGATATCCTGGCTTAGCATTGTGTTGAGGATAAGACCCCAACTACTTCTGACTCTGACAATTACAAGATGGGTTGATAATCGATTAAGGCATTAAGCTGTTTGCCTAAATCAGACATCATAATCTCTTTCCACTAATTAGTGGTGTTGTTTTAAAGTGAATCTGAAAATATGTGTCACAAAATTGTGTCCTTTATGTAATGAAGCATTTTCTTACAGTTTAGGATTTTGTTAAATAAAAATGTATTTTTATTTGAAGAAAACAACACTCCATACAACCATGTCAAATTTAACAAGCCATAATGTAAACCCCCACCTGGAACAAAGAGAGCAACGGCTACAACATGAGCAAATCTTTAAAAACAGCAAAGAAAGGAGAATGTCCTTATTCCAAGATTTTCCATATTTTAAAAAAGCTTTGAACTGGTCCCCTGAGTGAGAATTAGATTTTTTAACAGTATAGAACATCATTTACCCACTTACTTAAAAGAGGTGGGCTGGGATTCTTCCAGTTGAGCAAGATAAGTCTACATGTTAGTAGTGTAATATAAGCAATTACCATCAATCTACCGTATATCTTCTAGTAGTGGCCGGCTTCTTATTGACGCCCGTTTCCAATAAACACCGGTTTGAAGAGATGTCGCGACAAATAGATGCCGGTGTCTAATAGTAGCCGGTCTCCTTTAAGCGCCGGTCTGTAGTAAACGCCGATCTCCAATGACTCACCGCCTTTTTCGTATGCTAATCCTCTTTTCGTACCACCTGGGCTACCGCCCTCCTGCAGTGAATCATACGGTAAGTACCTTTTTGTGTCAAAAATGTTTTGTAGTCGGATGCTATCGAGGAAGCGAGAAAATCAAAAAGAAATTTCTTTGTGTACATTTTGCCCTTTCGTCTCCACATCAATCATAACCCCACAGGGAGGGCAGAGGTGGCGGGAAGAACATGAAAATGCCATCTTCGACACGTTAATCCTGATAAAATTGATTACTGCGTGACAACAAGCAATGGGAGTACCTGTATTGCCATCACAAGAAGAGGAAGATGAAGAAGAACTCGCAAATAACGAAGCAATCATTACCTATTCAGATGACAAGTAGATGGTAAGTACTGTACTTTATTGTATCTTATCCAGTCTCATGTCGTAATGTATACGTATATGCGTGAGTTTGGAGCTTATTGCATTTCCTTATGTTCCGCAGGGGACTTGTCAGACTGATGAGTGCTTTCGTGCGAAATTCAGACTGGTGAAGAAAGTTGACATCTACCGTACCTGTTTTTCATGCTTATGGTAGTACCGTACTGTATACTGCTTTAATAAGACCGTACTGCTGTACTGATAATTTCATTAAATCCTAAAATGTTCATCCGGTGTTGTTGCCTACATTTTGTGACCGTAAATACGGTACCATACCGTATTTTACTGCCAAATGAACCCCATTTACCCATCATCATTCTGTCTGCGAGGTGAATAATAGCCGGTCTCCAACAACCGCCGGTCTCTTTTAAACGCTGGGCCGTCCGAATAATTTTTTGAATAAACGCCGGGGCTACTATTGGAAGATATACGGTACCCTTCTCCACTTTAAACCCATCCAGAACTACACCAAATCCAGCTGTTAATGGGTTAGGATTGATTATAACACCAAAGGTCTCTGAAAGGCATTCAAAGATTTTTGTCCAGAATGATGTTAATTTGATGCATGTCCAAAACATGTTGCCCAGTGAAGCCAGTTTTGGAATTTTTAAATAAATCTTTCTTATTGTTTATTTATTTTAATATAATTGTGACATCACTGTGGCTCCATGGCTTGGTTGTTGTATCTTGCATTTATTGTCATTTTATATATTGTTTGGTGGACACCACTATGTTGTTTATAGCAGCAACTTCTTGCAAATTACATGGTCCCTGACAGTGTGTTTTACCATTCCTATTAAAGTTGGTAGCATGCAGCATCATATCTACTGAATTCATACAATCTCTTGAACGATTGATTGAGAACTGACTTGGCTAGAGTAAGGATTATTTAGTTATGGTAAGGATAGCTATTGCAACTTGTTTAACTTCAATTAATTTTTTTTTGCTGGCTCTTGTTTCGGCTTTGACCCCTTCTAGTTTTTGGATCATTCAATTTCTTCTCTCTTTGGCTTCCCATTTCCCAGTCCCTGACAGTTTTGTTCTTTGAGTACAGACCTATTCCTTCACCTTGGACCACAATGATGGGGAGCCAAATGCTGAACTATGTGCAGGTATTGTTGGATAGCTTAAAAGTTTGGTAACAAAACAGGTAGTACCAGAAAACAAAGAATCACCAAGAAGTAGTCTGTTGAAGACAAAAACCTGAAAACGTAAGAGGCAGAAACCATGCAAATTTTACTTTGATAATATTGTAACAACCTAAATGAAAACAGGCCATTCAACCCAACATAGCTTGCCAGTCCTATCCACAATTCTTTCAAAATAACAAGTCCCTAATTTCTTAATGTCTACCACACTACTTGACAATTTATTCCATGTGTCTGTGGTTCTCTTTGAGAAGAAAAACATCCTAATGTGTGTGTGAAATTTACCCTTAACAAATTTCCAACTGTGTCCTGTGTTCTTGCTAATTCATTTTAAAGTAACAGTCTCAGTCCATTCTACTAATTCCTTTCATAGTTTTAAACACTTCAATCATGTCTCCTCTTAATCTTGTCAGAGGGGGACTTTTTTGTACACTGGGTCCTTCCATTTCTCTCTCTTAGGAAAAGAAACATGTAAATATTACATTTAAAACCCAGCATATGAACAGGCAATAGGCACCCATTGTTTGGATTGAGTCGAGAAGTTAAAAGGCAAATTTCCTGGGTTATCCTGTTACTGATTATTGTGATGGCTGTCTACAGGATATCTGTATTTGCTGTCTTGCAAAAGAGTCACCACTTTGGAGTTTTGGCTGGTTGAGTATACAAACAATACAAAGTTGTAATAACAGACCTGGGGTCTCATGTATGACGCCGTGCGTAGAATTCGCACTATAACATGGCATAAGCACAAAAGCCGAAATGTGCTTACGCACAGAAAAATCCAGATGCAGGAATCTGTGCATACTCCAACTTCCACGTTCTTCCGCTACATAAATCCCGATCAGCGTGAAAATTAACGCTCGTGCACGCGCTTTATGTAACACCCCAACTCCTCCCAGAATTACGCCTCTTTGAATATGCAAATGAATATAAATCGCCCTTAAGCTCAGCCTTCTGTGAAAAGACAATGGGAAAAGCACAGGGGAAAATATAAGAATTTCAGCGAATACCAAGTGGAGGCAAAGGAAAAACATACTATTTGTTCAAATAAACCGTGGTATAATCAACAAAAGGAAGTTGATTGAGTGACATAGCGTGTTGGAGAAACTTGAAAGGTCACGTTCACAAAATCGCACAGTGCCGGAAATAAAAAAGAAGTCACATATCAAAGTCGCCGTGAAAAAGCGAGTTGTTGCCCACTGTCTGAGTGTCATATGAAAGCTTTTTAGGGTACAGAGAAAAAAAGGCACATAGTGGGGAAAAAGCACGAAATGTCAACTTCAATCTTGACATTTCCACTTTAATCACGTAGTTTATTTTGTCATTAAAGTAGAACATCATAAACTTCATCTTAAAATTGTTTAATTAACCAGTTTCTCAAATCACATCGTAATTAAAGTAGCAAGTTAAATGCTTTGTTTTGTATTTGATCTTCAATGCTCTATGTGTGTGAATCACTACTTGCTTCTTAAACCAGCTCTCTTCCTCCAACTGGACACAGAATCCATTACATTCGTGATTAACTAAAATACTGAGATGCATACGTGATATCATTTTTATGATGATAGGAGTTAAAGCACGTTATTAAACATGAGTTTCACGGCGCAGTGATTCTGTGTGACCTTCGATGAAATAATTTATTGCAGCAATACTCAGGGGCGGCTCTAGGCTTGTGGTGGCACTGGGCAGAGGAAGAATCGGTGGCTCCCTCGCCCGCCAATGTCAGTAAGGTAGCTTATGCACGGTGGATGGCCACGTCCGTTGCAGACACTGCATAGCCGCCTCGTGCTCATGACACAAGCATTTAACTTTTGCCGAAATTTGTCGCTGCTTTTAGCTGTGTTGTTATTTTCTCTTTCTGTTTTATATTCAATATATATTGGCGTAGCCGCCACTGCAGTCCTTGCTTTTCTTTCCCCAAATACCCAATCACCACACAATCAGCTCTTGTAATAGAAGTTAAGCCATCTGTAAGCTTAGAGTGCCGATCCTTTGTAGTACATTTTTAGTTATTCTATCCTTCACAACACTCCCAGTGAAGAATATAGATTATTTAAATGAAGTTAAAGTTTTATCTGTATATTATAAACATATTTTGTTGCATTTCACCTTAAAAATGATATCGTCATCATATGTAATTATGCGTCCGTACAGGAAAGGCTTTGAAACGTTTTGCCGTGGCTGAGGCAGCAAAGCTTGAAGCTGTATACCGATAATTCTCTTTCCGATCAGCTGCTGTTGTGATTCACACTCAGATACAGTGATATAAATATTCCGAGTGGTGCAGTGAGAGTAATATGGGAAAAGATGATCCGCTGTGGCAACTCCTAACGGGAGGAGCTGAAAGAAGAAGAAGAAGAAGGTTTAGTGAGAGTAACAACGCTAAAGCAGTTATGGTATTTGGAATACTATGGCTATTCCCTGGACCATTATATTGTTACAAGTTAATTACAATCAGATGCATTACACTAATAAACAATATGCGGTTAGTTTCAGTGTACTGTATTTATAAAGCCACGTCAGGAAAATAAGGTGTAACCACACATGAACAGTAGCACTGGTTTGGCGCTGGGTGCCGCCAGTCTGCAAAACCGAGTGGAGAACTTGCGTACGACAAGGTATGAGGTACCGTGGAAAAGTGCGTGGCTTTACGGCAAGTGTAGGTTTATACATCGCGATTTGAACGTGGTGTCACGCATGCGCGAGTAGGAGATCGCGGACGGATTTTAAAACACAACGAAGCATGTTCGCCGGCGGGGAATGGCGGGGTACTAACCTTGTTTCTTTGTTTTTCAGACCCAAAGACACTCCGCCATAAGACCTGCCCGCAGTACGTCTACTTCCGCCCTCCCTCCGCCATCTTTGATGACGTCATTGTCTCCCATCATCCATCACTTCTTCCCAGCATTCCCGCACTTCCGGCTCCTCCCATATAAAAATGGCCGCGACGCCTAAGATGGCGTCGCGCATGAATTGTTTATGTATGACCGACTGTTTAATTTTGAAAATTCTGGAGTGTCGACAATATAAGGGGCCGGAAAACCCCAAACCTTTTTGTTGTCTCCTATTGAATTTGTTACATTGGCGTAGCCGGCAGGATCGTTGTCCGAGAGAAATGTCGGAAGGACAAGACCTGAATGCTGTACTGCAGGGGATGAGCGCCCAACTCGCGGCACTGCAGCAAGCCCAGGCCGCGACCAACCGGGAGTTGGAATTAACAAGGGCCCAGCTGGCCGAAGCCCGGAGAGCGATAGCAGAACGTCCGCGCCACGCACCGCCACCCCTGGTACCTATGACGGAGTCCGATGATGTGGAGTCCTACCTAGGGATCTTTGAAAGGACGGCCACCCGGAACAAGTGGCAGCGGTCCGAGTGGGCGTCCATCTTGGCGCCTACCTGAAGGGTCCGCGCGCGCTTATTACGACCTCCCCGAGGAGGAGGCCGCCAAATACGACGTCCTTAAGAAGGAGATACTGGCCCGCTACGGCATAACACCGGGCCAGCAGGCGGCAGAATGGAGAACCTGGCAGTTTGACCCGGAGAAGCCGGCCCGAGCGCAGGCATTCGAGTTCTGGGGTAAGATCGGAGGTGGCTACGGCCAGAAGGCCCCCAAGCCAGAAAAGTGGTAGAACAAGTGGCCTGTGAAGGCCTGGTTAATGCCCTACCTAGTTCTCTCGCCCAGCAGGTCCGGTCACATCCTTATAAGGAAATGTCAGGTCTCTTGGAGGTACTGGAACGTCAACTGGCGGTCTACCGATCCGGGGATCGGAACGGCAAGCGCGTGGGAACCGACAGGGACGGGTGGCCCACCCCGAGCCCCCCTTCTGCGGAAGCGCCGCAGAAATTCAAAGAAAAGCCGGCCTCCCCGCGCTATTACAAGTGTGGAGAGACCGGTCATCTACTGCCAACCTGCCCCCTCAACACATCATCGGAGCCGATGGACTGCACCTGGGCTACTAAAGAGAGGTACTGTACTCCGTCTCACCCGCTGGCAAGTCCGAATACGGGAGTGGTGTTGTTAAATGGGCACTCGGTGCTGGCTTTGTTCGACTCCGGCAGTAACATTACCATTGTTACTCGCCGTTTTGTCTTACCGCGACAGTGGCTCACGAAACATTTACAAGTCACTTGTGTACACGGGGAGACCAGATCATATCGATCCGCCCAGTGTTACGTTACCTGGAAGGGGCAGGTGTCCAATTTGATGGTTGCGGTGTTGCCTGAACCCCCCTATCCGGTAATCTTGGGGCAAGACTGGTCTAAAATTAGCAGCGGTAGGATGAACACCGCTCCCAGAGCCTCCTTGGGTCTAGCCATGAGGGGACGAGGTACCCTTCCCGCGATCTCCACGCCATGCACAGGGGCAAGCCAAGATGGCGCAGGCGTGTCGGGAGTGGATTCCCGCGACATCCTCTGACCCGGAAGTATCCGCCGGGGAAGGGACAAGCCGGGGGACACTTCCGCCAGACCCGTCTCATGATCCGTTAAGCAACCTGGATCATCAATTTTGGTCTACGCCTGCGTCCTTTAAAAGAGAACAGTGGAATGATGATTCCCTGCGGTTTGCCCGGAATGCAGTTGTTCTTCCTGGTAGCACACATGCCGATGGTTCCATGCCACGCGAGCCCTTCTTTGTATTAGAAAATGATCTGTTGTATCGGGTGGCAACTCACGAGGGTGAGGTGCGGAAACTGTTGTTAGTGCCACGTACCTTCCGGCGGGAGGTGTGTGAACTAGCACACGCTCACCTCTTAGGCGCCCATCTTGGGGCCGAAAAAACATTAGAGAGAGTTAAACTCCGCTTTTATTGGCCTGGGATCAATGAGGAGGTCCGACGTTTCTGTCAGTCCTGTCCGGAATGTCAGATTCGCCAGATTCCGAGGAGGGACCGCGCTCCTCTCGTCCCTATTCCTTTAATAGACGTCCCGTTTGATAGAATAGGGGTGGATTTAGTGGGACCCCTGGAACCCTCAAACCGTGGCTATAAATATATATTAGTCATGGTTGATTATGCGACCCGATACCCAGAGGCGGGTCCCCTGCGCTCCGCTACTACAAAAAAATCGCACGGAATTGGTTAATTTATTTTCAAGAGTGGGTATTCCCAAAGAAGTCCTCACGGACCAGGGTACCCCATTCACTTCGGATACGTTCAAGGAAGTTGCCAGATTACTCAGGATAAAGCACCTGAAGACGTCTGTCTATCACCCCCAAACAGACGGGTTGGTTGAACGCTTTAACCAGACGCTCAAACAGATGCTCCGTAAGGTAGTCAGCGCCGATGGCAGGAATTGGGACCAGCTCCTACCGCTCGTCCTTTTTGCCTACAGGGAGGTACCCCAAGCGTCCACGGGTTTCTCCCCTTTTGAATTATTGTATGGCGACAGCCCCGGGACTTTGGATATTCTAAAGAGGGCTGGGAGGCCGAACCTCTGCCCTCCTCAAATGTGCTCGAGTATGTTGCGCAACTGCGTGACAAACTCGAAAAAATCAAACCAATCCTAAAAGACCACGTGACTCGTGCGCAGGCAGCTCAGGTCCGGTGTTACAACCGTAACTCGGTCCTCCGAGAGTTCCGTCCGGGGGATCGAGTGATGGTACTCGTTCCCACATCCCATTCTAAATTGTTAGCTCACTGGCAAGGCCCATACGAGGTTAAGGAGAGAAAAGGATTGGTCGACTATTTGGTTCTCCAACCTAATCGTCGACCGACCGAGAGGATCTACCATGTTAATTTATTAAAGCCTTGGAAAGACCGGGAAGAGTCTCCCAATGCTAGTAGGTCCCTCTCCTTATTCGCTGGCGGGAACGCCCTTAACCTCGGTAAAGAGCTTACCCCCTCACAACGGCAGGAGATTATTAAAACTGTCCACGCCATCCCTGAAGTGGTGAGCGAGACACCGGGCGAACCACACTGATTGCGCGCGACATAATCACGGAACCCGGGATGATCGTTCGGGAGAGGCCCTACCGACTCCCCGAGGCAAAACGCGCCGAAGTGGAATTGGAGGTGCAACGGATGTTGGATATGGACATAATCGAGGAAAGTAACAGCCCTTGGTCTAGTCCAATTGTCCTTGTTTCCAAGCCTGACGGCTCATGGAGGTTCTGTAATGACTTTAGACGTCTGAATCAGATCTCCAAATTCGATGCTTACCCGATGCCCCGCATTGATGACCTTCTGGAGCGGCTAGGTGCCGCCCGATACTTGACTACCCTTGACATGACAAAAGGGTATTGGCAGATTCCTTTAACGGCATCCGCGAAAGAAAAAACAGCCTTTAGCACCCCTAGCGGACATTGGCAGTACAAGGTCCTCCCATTTGGGCTGCACGGGCACGGCTACCTTTCAACGTCTGGTGGATAGAGTGTTGAAGCCCCACCAGTCCTATAGTGCCGCCTACCTCGATGACGTGGTCATCTATTCCGGCACCTGGGAGGAACATTTATTGCAGCTCTCAGCTGTCCTCGCGACCTTGGCTAAAGCCGGCCTCCGTATTAATCCTCGCAAATGTTTCTTTGGCTTACAGGAGGCCAAGTATTTAGGCTACCTAGTGGGACGAGGACAGGTGAGACCACAATGCTCCAAAGTTAAAGACATCCTGGAATGGCCCGTCCAGTACCAAGAAACAGGTGCAGGCTTTCTTGGGGCTGGCTGGGTATTACCGCCGTTCGTACCCGTTTCTCCGAAAGAGCAGCTAATTTAACAAAGAAAGGTGCTCCCCTCCACGTGGTATGGACCGATGTGGCAGAACATGCATTCAGTGACTTAAAGAAGGCCCTAACGTCGGCACCTGTGTTACGGACTCCGGATTTTGGAGCTCCTTTTATCCTCCAGACCGATGCTTCGGACACAGGCTTGGGTGCCGTGTTGAGCCAAAGTATCGATGGTGTTGAACACCCCGTAATGTATCTGAGCCGGAAACTGCTGGACCGGGAGACCCGGTATGCGGCGGTGGAGAGGGAAGCCCTGGCCATAAAGTGGGCTGTGACTTATCTCAGGTACTACCTGTTGGGTCGCGAGTTCACTCTGGTGACTGACCACGCCGCGTTGCAGTGGATGTCCTTACATAAAGAGTCGAACCAGCGGGTCACCAGGTGGTTTCTGGACTTGCAACCTTATAAGTTCACGGTCACTTATCGCCGTGGCGGCCTTCAGGCCAACGCCGATGCTCTCTCCCGTATCCACGACCTCTCGGTTCGGTCCGCCCGTCCTGACGGTTTCGGGCTGAGGGGGGGGTCTTGTCACGCATGCGCGAGTAGGAGATCGCGGACGGATCTTAAAACACAACGAAGGATGTTCGCCGGCGGGGAATGGCGGGGTACTAACCTTGTTTCTTTGTTTTTCAGACCCAAAGACACTCCGCCATAAGACCTGCCCGCAGTACGTCTACTTCCGCCCTCCCTCCGCCATCTTTGATGACGTCATTGTCTCCCATCATCCATCACTTCTTCCCAGCATTCCCGCACTTCCGGCTCCTCCCATATAAAATGGCCGTGGCGCCTAAGATGGCGTCGCGCATGAATTGTTTATGTATGACCGACTGTTTAATTTTGAAAATTCTGGAGTGTCGACAATATAAGGGGCCGGAAAACCCCCAACCTTTTTGTTGTCTCCTATTGAATTTGTTACAGTGGAAAAGTTCTTATGCAACATTTCTGTGCATATGCACCGTTTATACATGAGGCCCCTGCTCCTTCCTTGGAGGACGTTTGTATTTACCTGACTTGGAACTTAACATGTCTGAGAATATTGGTTTCTAATCAGCTGTGTACTCATTGATAGATGGTAATGATACATTTTGTTAAATTGTGTTTTCATTATTTGTTAAACCCAGGAAATTTAAATGTGCCATTGTTTAATCTGATTGTCCAGAACTGATAATGGCAGAAACTGAAGGAGATTTAAACTTCTGGGCAGTAGAAGGCAAAGAAAGGGACGGTCCCCTGTGAACGCTGCCAAGACACTCGGACAGAGCACAGGGGCTCGTAGGCAGACAAGGGTACCTGGCTGGCACGACGTGAGGCACAAGGACAGTAACACTTCAAGGGAGGAAGAGACAGCTCAACAAGGAGATGCC
This sequence comes from Polypterus senegalus, assembly GCF_016835505.1. Taxonomy (NCBI): domain Eukaryota; kingdom Metazoa; phylum Chordata; class Cladistia; order Polypteriformes; family Polypteridae; genus Polypterus; species Polypterus senegalus. The sequence continues at coordinate 218,428,555 of NC_053155.1, read as the reverse complement.
AGTTTTAGGTCCAGCGAGAGAGGGAAGCCGCATGAAAGGACCCATTCTAAATTGTTAGCTCACTGGCAAGGCCCATACGAGGTTAAGGAGAGAAAGGATTGGTCGACTATTTGGTTCTCCAACCCAATCGTCGACCAGACCGAGAGGATCTACCATGTTAATTTATTAAAGCCTTGGAAAGACCGGGAAGAGTCTCCCAATGCTAGTAGGTCCCTCTCCTTATTCGCTGGCGGAACGCCTTAACCTCGTAAAGAGCTTACCCCCTCACAACGGCAGGAGATTATTAAAACTGTCCACGCCATCCCTGAAGTGGTGAGCGAGACACCGGGCCGAACCACACTGATTGCGCACGACATAATCACGGAACCCGGGATGATCGTTCGGGAGAGGCCCTACCGACTCCCCGAGGCAAAACGCGCCGAAGTGGAATTGGAGGTGCAACGGATGTTGGATATGGACATAATCGAGGAAAGTAACAGCCCTTGGTCTAGTCCAATTGTCCTTGTTTCCAAGCCTGACGGCTCATGGAGGTTCTGTAATGACTTTAGACGTCTGAATCAGATCTCCAAATTCGATGCTTACCCGATGCCCCGCATTGATGACCTTCTGGAGCGGCTAGGTGCCGCCCGATACTTGACTACCCTTGACATGACAAAAGGGTATTGGCAGATTCCTTTAACGGCATCCGCGAAAGAAAAAACAGCCTTTAGCACCCCTAGCGGACATTGGCAGTACAAGGTCCTCCCATTTGGGCTGCACGGGGCACCGGCTACCTTTCAACGTCTGGTGGATAGAGTGTTGAAGCCCCACCAGTCCTATAGTGCCGCCTACCTCGATGACGTGGTCATCTATTCCGGCACCTGGGAGGAACATTTATTGCAGCTCTCAGCTGTCCTCGCGACCTTGGCTAAAGCCGGCCTCCGTATTAATCCTCGCAAATGTTTCTTTGGCTTACAGGAGGCCAAGTATTTAGGCTACCTAGTGGGACGAGGACAGGTGAGACCACAATGCTCCAAAGTTAAAGACATCCTGGAATGGCCCCGTCCGAGTACCAAGAAACAGGTGCAGGCTTTCTTGGGGCTGGCTGGGTATTACCGCCGGTTCGTACCCCGTTTCTCCGAAAGAGCAGCAAATTTAACAAAGAAAGGTGCTCCCTCCACGTGGTATGGACCGATATGGCAGAACATGCATTCAGTGACTTAAAGAAGGCCCTAACGTCGGCACCTGTGTTACGGACTCCGGATTTTGGAGCTCCTTTTATCCTCCAGACCGATGCTCGGACACAGGCTTGGGTGCCGTGTTGAGCCAAAGTATCGATGGTGTTGAACACCCGTAATGTATCTGAGCCGGAAACTGCTGGACCGGGAGACCGGTATGCGGCGGTGGAGAGGGAAGCCCTGGCCATAAAGTGGGCTGTGACTTATCTCAGGTACTACCTGTTGGGTCGCGAGTTCACTCTGGTGACTGACCACGCCGCGTTGCAGTGGATGTCCTTACATAAAGAGTCGAACCCGCGGGTCACCAGGTGGTTTCTGGACTTGCAACCTTATAAGTTCACGGTCACTTATCGCCATGGCGGCCTTCAGGCCAACGCCGATGCTCTCTCCCGTATCCACGACCTCTCGGTTCGGTCCGCCCGTCCTGACGGTTTCGGGCTGAGGGGGGGGTCTTGTCACGCATGCGCGAGTAGGAGATCGCGGACGGATCTTAAAACACAACGAAGGATGTTCGCCGGCGGGGAATGGCGGGGTACTAACCTTGTTTCTTTGTTTTTCAGACCCAAAGACACTCCGCCATAAGACCTGCCCGCAGTACGTCTACTTCCGCCCTCCCTCCGCCATCTTTGATGACGTCATTGTCTCCCATCATCCATCACTTCTTCCCAGCATTCCCGCACTTCCGGCTCCTCCCATATAAAAATGGCCGCGACGCCTAAGATGGCGTCGCGCATGAATTGTTTATGTATGACCGACTGTTTAATTTTGAAAATTCTGGAGTGTCGACAATATAAGGGGCCGGAAAACCCCCAACCTTTTTGTTGTCTCCTATTGAATTTGTTACAGTGGAAAAGTTCTTATGCAACATTTCTGTGCATATGCACCGTTTATACATGAGGCCCCTGCTCCTTCCTTGGAGGACGTTTGTATTTACCTGACTTGGAACTTAACATGTCTGAGAATATTGGTTTCTAATCAGCTGTGTACTCATTGATAGATGGTAATGATACATTTTGTTAAATTGTGTTTTCATTATTTGTTAAACCCAGGAAATTTAAATGTGCCATTGTTTAATCTGATTGTCCAGAACTGATAATGGCAGAAACTGAAGGAGATTTAAACTTCTGGGCAGTAGAAGGCAAAGAAAGGGACGGTCCCCTGTGAACGCTGCCAAGACACTCGGACAGAGCACAGGGGCTCGTAGGCAGACAAGGGTACCTGGCTGGCACGACGTGAGGCACAAGGACAGTAACACTTCAAGGGAGGAAGAGACAGCTCAACAAGGAGATGCCAGTTTTAGGTCCAGCGAGAGAGGGAAGCCGCATGAAAGGACCAAGCAAAGCTGGCAGACAAGAAATGAGGCGTGCCTAGATCACAGCAACACAAGGAGCCCAGAGTGGAAAAAAAAGGAACGATGAAGAGCAGGTGACAGGGATTCAACGATTTGACACAACTTCTGTTGGGAAACGAGTGTCCGGTGAACAGAGTGCATCCGTGGACAATTGAAAGATTAAGTGTTGGGGTAACACAGTGCGCAAACTGGATCTTGCACCACTAAAGGTTGTATCCTCCAATTGTTGTTTTTAACAGACTTTTAGAGTGTGGACTGTGTGCTTTCCTTTTGTTATGTTCGTTTATTTTTTTAATTTACTTTATTGATTTGTGCAATAGAAGTTACTGTTGCTTTTCCTGAAATTACTGTTGTGTCTTTCATTGTGTGTTTACTCACTGCCCAACTTAAAGAACCCTGTGTGCTATTTTCTGTAAATCTCAAGGGTTCCCAGTCTCTTAATAAAATTGGATGGCATAGTCGGATATATTAATGGTGTCTAAGTTAGATTTCCTGTGTGTGTGACCAGGACACCTGTCACAGTCTCCCTTTCCTTAAAATGAACAGGCTCAGCTCTTTTAATCTTTCCTCATAACCCCTGTAGCCCTGGAATCAGCCAAGTCACACTTCTCTGAATTAGCCTAGTTGCTGTTCATTAGAATATTAACAAGAACTTAAACCCAAGACTAAAAACACTCAAAAGGTAGAAACAAGATGCACAATTCAGTAACCAAGTCATAAAATACTGTCATCAGCTTGCTTAACCACAGAAGAAATCATGTGCCTACAAAATGAACAAACAGAAACATCCTTTCTGGGTAATGGTAAACTTTCCGTGCCGGTCAAGATTCCAGTTCATTTACCTGGGCATCTACAACACAAAGATGACATACAATTTCAAAGCCCAATTTAGAAAGTAAGCTTACATTATTTATGATCAATCACGAGATGATAAGTAATGCCTGACGTTGGTCGCATGAACACAGATGCTACTTTGTAATTATCATAAAAATAGATTGAAAGGCACCATAAACATCATAGACTTATATTCAAACAGTTATACCCACGTGATTGAACGTCTCAATGAAACATTAGAAGGTAGGTGGAGAAATAGATAAATAGATTATAGCATTGGATCAGTGTTGTGTATTTGTCTGTCTAAAATGCAGGATTAGAAAGAAATTTTAGCTAAAAGGTGTAAGGTGTAAGGCAGAATTTCAATAAATTCTAGGTTGCAATATCCTTATGTGCTTTGTAAAATTGATTTAATCAAGTCCCATTTAAACACATTAGACAGAATACTTTTTATATGCTACTGCACAATTATGTGCTGCTGTTTACATAAGCAGTAAATTTTCTAACAGCACAATGCTCAAGTATACAGTAGCAATCAACCAATCTATACATACAGTAAACATTTTGGTTTCTTGAGCAAGTTAATTATGTATCAGGATAGTAGGTGGCATACACTGTTAATGCCAACCTTAAACTGTACAGTTTCATGTAAGAATTATTTTCTATTTAATATGGTCCCAATGAGATAAGCGTAGATATGTTAAACCACCTACAGAATAATTACAACACAAATCAAATTGCTCATTTGCAGTGTGTATGGGATTGTCATGTGAAAGAAATAAGTTTTCAAGTCAAAGAGTTGAAAGAACATAATGTCAAAATACAAAATCTTTGTAATGGAATCAAAAAACAGCACTAGAACGGAAGATTTTACTTTTTTCACATATTCACAAACTTATTTAAGACAGATACAATTAATAAATTAAACAAAAAATGCTAAGATAAAAAAAGTAATGTTCTGTTTGTGAGCACTGGTCATTTCCTTCAAAATCTTAACAAGGTGTTGCTTTATTCAGAGGTTTATTATCAAATTCAATTCATCTCTCCATGCCTTCTTCTATTATAGGGTTAAAGGTTGCATGGCTTGATGCTGACAGCGTTGGGTTTAAAATGGGAACTATCTATGGATGGAAAGTCAGCCCTTTCTAGGGTGCACACATCTACCTTGACAAGAGCAACAAAGCATCTGTGCTCTGTGAAGCTTATTTAGTTTTTTTTTTAACATTGCAAACCTCTTGTTTAAAATGTTTACAAGTTTAGTTACCATAATTCATTAAAAAGCTGTATGAACCTAAGCTCACACGCTCTATGAACCTGAGTTTGAAATTACTGCACTGTCATTGTAAGTTTTATATATATTCTTTTCACTTAGATTTTCCCTACAGGTACTCCAGGTTTCTTTCATAATCCATAATCCAAAGACATACATTTTAAACTAAAATGTAACCTCTAAATTGGTTCATAATGAGTGACTGTAGCCTTGGTCCTGATAACAGAAAACAGCTCCAACTCACCACAGTCTTATAGAGAAATCAGAGGCTTGGTATTGATGGATGTATATATATATATATATATATACACTGTATAGTTACAGATATAGTAATAAGTAAGCAAAGTGGCAATAGCTTTTCTCTAATATGACAAAGGTCTAATTCTGGATCAGTGATTCAGAAATTTACATAAGTGAGACACACTTACTAATAATGTCTGCTGACATTTGCGGTTACACTATAATGGGATTAACTCGTCTTCCTGTGTGAAGTTGCACATTTTTGTATTCCACTCCAGGTGGTGATTTATAGTGTGGTTCCAGACCACAGCTTGCAGCTATTTTTCAGTGTATCTGCTTCATTTAAGATTGCACACTTGGACAAAAATCTTGTCCTTTATTTTTCCTTTTTCTAATGTTTTTTTTCTTACCCAGTGAATAACTACATCATTTCTCTTCATTTACATGCCAAAACACATTGTGTTGGCTAGGTGTTTCCGATTCTGTCTTAAAAAACAGGACTAAATTATGCAGTGTTGGAAACTGAATAAGACGCTACAAACCCTAGCAGAAGAAAATCTACTGCAAACAGGTTGTGAAAAATTTTATTGCTGCAATGTGCTTCAATAAACTGCATCTGAGAAGACAAATGACATAAAAAGGCCTGAAAGAAATTGCATAATTAATGGCAGTGCACAAGAAGATAAGTAATGGGACATAGCCACATTTTGTTACTGAGATGTAAGTGTACATGGACGAAAGTGTGACTGCACCCCATAATGTACTAGCACCCCATTAGGAATTTGCTCCTTACTTGTGAAACCCTCCTACTTTTTAATTGTTCCCCTTACTTTTGCTGCTTTGTTTGCTTTCTTTGTGTTGTAGCAGGGTGAAATGAGGGTGCAGGACAAATTTGGTTGCTTGGGGGTGCCAAATGGACAAAAAAAACCCTATTTAATTTGAACAAAAACAGAAAATAAATGGAAAATATACATTTAAATGATCCTCTTTCAATAAGATAATCCCCACGCTGGGAAGTCACAAAACCATTTCTGGCTTGGATCAGCACAGAACCTGGGTCAACACTGAAATGAGACGTCACAGTGAAATTCATACAGCTGTATGTTGGGTTCCTTTGAATTCCCAAATAGTTGCGTTGCTGTCATCGTTTTGTTTAGTCTTATACATACAATGTAGTCCCATACATTATAAATGATGTGATTAAAATAAAAGCTCATACATGCTTAATTCAATTAATTATCAAGAGAGGGCCAAAACCTAACATTAGCACATGGCATGTTGACTGAAAACAGTCCAGAGGCCTCATGTATAAAACAATACGATTTGAGCGTGAAAATATGCACAAACCATAAAAACAGGAAAATGACTACAGGAACATGTGTCGAACGCCACCCTGAAACATCCATATATGGAACATGCTAATCAACCTTGTACATATGCAATCACAATGCTGCAGAACTTAATTGGCTGGTAGAGCAGTCTCTCTCTTGATGCATCAAGACTCCACTACCTCCATTCAACATTATCAGGCCAAGAGCCTCAATTTAGAATGCAAGATCATATATTCTCTTTGCATTCTGTGAGTCAGAGAAAGGTGTAAGGCGCCAGCATCTGAGTGGGTAGCCACTATCACATGAATTGACATGATTGCTGTTTACAATGAATAGAAAAGCCTATATAAAAAAGTAAAACTGAGGATTCAGCCAGTTACCTTACCAACAAGCCATTCACCATGTACAGCCCAATCACATCTGTCAAACCTACTTTGCCTCAAAATAAATGACCCAGACCAGAGAGATACAACATTTTTCAGCCCCAACTTGGCATCATTGATTAGATGAACATTAATGGAATCTAGAGTAACTGTCCACAGTTAAAAAAGCAGCTTCACTTTCAGTAGAGACTGATTCCCTTATTGCAGTATAAGTGCAGTAAAGTGCTCCGATTATGTTAGGAGAACCGGATGCTGCTGCAAATTGAATTGTTATGTGGGCAAAAATGTATAATGTTTTATGTATGTGCATCCACACTATACAAATAAATAATGTAGTGCCTTGTAATGGCTTCTAACACAGCAAGCGCGATGGAGCTGAGATATTCCTGATGTGTTCTATTTCCCTGACAACTGACAACAGGTAGCTGGCAAAAAACAAACAAAAAAGTTCTTAAGTGCAAAAATGCAGCATTGGTCCTATTTAAAAGGGATCTAAAATATGTTCTATACCTCATATTCATCACTTTTGAGGTGTATTATGTTTGTCACAGCAATGCACATAATAGTAATGGCTTGGTGATATGCATGCAAGTCATCATTTAGCTGATTTTGTTGCATTTCATTACTTGATCAAAGGTGTTATCACTTCCCAGTTTCTCCAAAATGTTGCGTACGTATGGGTCAGAGATGCCATGTTTCTTCATCGTGTTTTCTTTTATAAATTCTGAAGTTTGCAAGGAAAGTTGTGTATACACATTTCAATCCTCTATTTGTGCATACACAAACTTTATAAATGAGGCATCCATCCTTTGCTAACTCATAAACACACCCATTCTTACACTAACAAAGGGTCACCATTCAAGCTTACAGGCATTTCTTGGAGAATGTAAAAGGAAAATTGGAGTATGTAAAACCCCCGCAGACATCTATGTTACAGTGTAATTCAATATTGTAGTTCTTCATACTATTCCAGTTATTCCAGCAATATACTGACAGTGATGTAACGTGCATATGAATAACATTCAGTAAGAAATTCATGTAGCACACAGTACAGTATATGCACATATGTACGGTATGTTCACTTTCAATGTATATTATGACATGACTACCTCATGTTGGTGGCCTAAGAGGCCTTTAAACACCTCAGCAAGAACAACAGATCTGCAATATATTTATTTAAAACAATGCTATTAGACTTTGAGAGATCCAAAGTGCAATTTTGGAGGATAATAACACTTTTGGGAACATCAGCTCTATTAGCCCCAGAACAATAGATAGAGCGTTGAATAGACATCAACCAACAATGAAGCAACTCTGCAAGGTACCATTTGAAAGGAACTGTGACAGAGTGAAGGAGCTGCAATACCATTATGTACAGGTAAAACATAACTATGGGATATATATGCATTTTATTTGCTATATTTAACTGTGATTTTATGGTTAAACTGACTTTTTCGATTGTTATTTATTCTAGATAACAATGCACCGGGAAGAAAGGGAAAATCCCATCCTAACTAACTTATAGATGCAATAATTTAATTTTCAGGCACAAGTTAAGAGATTTCGGTGAAAAAGTTGCATCTGAAAGTGGACTATGGTGTTATCCAATATCATATGCACTGTTTTGACAAATAACCCTGAAGCTATCACAATGATAACTGTGTTTCAAGAAATGAGCCTAAGCTACCGAGAAAAAAAAATTAAATGGTAAACGTCACTGCTAAATGGTAAACATTCAAGTTAAATGGATAAATATCACACTTAAATGCAAAATATGAAGATTTAATGCTAGATGTCTCTGCTAAATATCTAACTTAGATTTTAAATGTCTTTCTTAAACATTAAATGTCCAAAGTAAATAATAAATATCCAACTCAAATGCTAAATATCCAACTTAAATGGCAAAATTACTTTTTCCTGGAAATGTTTGTGTATAAATGACAAATATCTTTCTTTAAAGTTGAATGTGGCATCTAAAGATAGTGTTAGTTCTAATCTTCATACTTAAATCTGAAACTAAGAAGTAGTCTAAATAAGAAAGTTAAATGCAAATTTGATCTGTCATATTTACATAGAAAATGCTTAAACATTTAATGTTAAAATTTGAAACCAAGTGTTATTCATGCAAATTGGTTATGCCCATGCCCTTCAACATCTACATATCCACTTAGACAAAGCATGCCATAAAAATAAAGTATGCACAAATCTAAGCAAACTACACATCACTCCTAGATACCATGGTAGATCTGAGGAAATTAGAAGATTTCTGAACTAAGAACTAAAAGCCAAATTAAGAGCTTATTTGCAAGCTCAAGATAATACTGGACGACATCTATTTAAAAATCACACAATACTATTAACAGCATCACAGTGACTGGAGAGTTTTTCTTTTTTACTCAATCTCTCCCTCACCATCTTTTAGCATCTCTGCATTTATTTCAAACTAGCAAAATACCTGCGCTTCACAGGGGAGAAGTAGTGTGTTAAAGAAGTTATGAAAAAGAAAAGAGAACATTTTAAAAATAACGTAACATGATTGTCAATATACAGTAATTGTTTTGTGAGTGTTATGAGTGTTGCTGTCATCAAGGATTTGATTATCATTATTTCTTTCAATCAGGTTCGTATTTGTAGGATGTGTTGTGTTCAAGTTACATTCCGTGTTTGTCAATCGTTGTAAAGATAACAGGTTTCATTCATCGATTCGTTTCTTACTGCATCAATAAACAGCTCGTCTTCCTCTTTATCTGAGACATGACACACTGCATGCACAGGTTTTTTTTTACACTGTCTTCCTTTAGCGGAACATTGACATTTTTCACCGTGTGCTTTGTTTCCGCAGTAGCTGCACTTATGAATATGCTTGTATGTATCACCCACTTCATATTTTTTTGCTGCCTTCTCAATTGTGTAATTCGGTTTTTGTTCAGCACTCTTTGGAACTGTAGCTTTTTGTCTGTGCACTGCGTCATTTCACGTTAGCCGCTCGGTGTACATGCATCGAAGGTTCCCAGCTCTGCTGGTGCCATCTCGTGCGATGTCCACAGCTGTATTTAATGTCAGCTAAGACCCGGCACTTAAAAGTTTCTCTCACAGTTTCGCTGAGTTTGTGCCAAACACCACCCTGACCATCTCATCTTCCTCTACATACAGTAAGCACAGTCCTTCACCCGTGAATATTTAGCGGCAGTGTTTCTATTGGATTGCCGCTGACGGACGGCCTTATATGGGCAGGCACTAAATTACGTGGGATTCCACCGTGTGCTTTATTTCCGCAGTAGCTGCACTTATGAATATGTTTGTATGTATCACACGCTTCATATTTTTTTGCTGCCTTCTCAATTGTGTAATTCAGTTTTTGTTCAGCACTCTTCGGAACTGTTACTTTTTGTCTGTGCACTGCGTCAGTTCATGTGAGCTGCTCGGTGTACATGCATCGAAGGTTCCCAGCTGTGCTGGTGCCATCTCATGCAATGTCCACAGCTGTATTTAATGTTAGCTAAGACCCGGCACTTAAAAGTATCTCAGTTTCGCTGAGTTTGTGCCAAACACTACCCTGACCATCTCATCTTCCTCTGCATAAGCACAGTCCTTCACCCGTGAATATTTAGCGGCAGTGTTTCTATTGGATTGCTGCTGACGGACAGCCTTATATAGGTAGGCACTAAATTACGTGGGAGGCGTAACTCCGCCTCCCACGGCATTGAGCAGAAGTCTATTATAGTATATGGATGAAAAAATAGGTTCCAGTTATGACCATTACGCGTAGAATTTCGAAATGAAAGGGAAGCCGCCTACCAAATTTCGTGAAGATGGTACCATAAATAAGAAAGTTCAAAATGGCGGACGTTGTCGACCGTTATCGACCATTATAACCGTTACGTGTAGAATTTCGAAATGAAACCTGCTTAACTTTTGTAAGTAAGCTATAAGGAATGAGCCTGACAAATTTCAGCCTTCTACTTACACGGGAAGTTGGAGAATTAGTAATGAGTGAGTCAGTGAGTGAGTGAGTGAGTGAGTGAGTCAGTGAGGGCTTTGCCTTTTATTAGTATAGATCAGCTTCCCATTTGGATTTCAGTTGACAGTTTGCACATTCAAACCTTGCAGAACTTATTACTCGAGCACTGTATATATTTCACATATTAAGCCTCACTTTAAAATACAGGTAGTCCCCAGGTTATGAACATCCGACCTACGACTTACGAACTGGGGCCGCAGCCTGGCTGCCCCGTTCATTTTCAGTGAGTGGCTGGTAATGCTGCAAGTGGTGGCTGGATGGAGGCTGAAGGGGGGCGATTTCGCTGTTCGCTCAGTATAGCGTCCCCCGTGAGGCTCCCGGCAGCAAGCAGTTTCACTGCCTGCCCACCACATATGGCTGCTCCATTCGTTCTCGGTGGGTGGCTGGTAATGCTGCAAGCGGTGACCCGGTTGTGGCTGAACGGAGGCCATTGAGGGTGAATGGGGCGGCACGGGGTAGCATTGTAGTCTGCATCAGATGGCTGCCTATTGAATGGGGGCGATTCACTACACACCTTTGGCCGCAGCGTGTTTGTTCTCGGTAGATGGACGCTGCAGGCAGAATACTGTAGTGGAGGTGACTGTGAGGTGGGCTGGTGATGAACCGCCCATCAATGCCCCCATTCATTCTCAATAGCAAGCCTGCTTGTACTTTTACGCATACAGCAGGAAGTTGTCTCTTGTCAGTATATCAGACGTGTTGACAACTGGTGCCTTCCTGCTGTCATAGCTGTACAGTGTTGTGCAGAAGAGCTCATCTTAATCTTTTGTCTTCACCCTTCAACAATGTCTCTGAAACACAAATCCTGATGCAAGTGCTGGTGATACAGTAAAGAAGAGAAAAACCATCACCATTGAAAATAAAGTAGAAATAATAAAAAGGTCAGAGAGAGGTGAAACTCCACCATTCATTGGCAGTGCACTTGGTTACAGTCGGTCAACAATGGCATTTATTAAATTTATGTACCTGTTCCGACTTACAAATACAAATTACATACAAATTCAACTTAAGTACAAACCTACAGTTCCTATCTTGTATGTAACCCGGGGACTGCCTGTATATCTTGTTAGAAGATCCCCATGCAAAGCTGTACTATCAAGTCATTGAACAAGGGGTCATGGTGGAGTAATACTGTGGTCACAAGCTCCATGAAAGACAATAAATCTGAGCTGTCAGATTTCAGAATTGACCAGCTTAGAAATACAAGTCAAACAATACAGACCAAACAAAACTGCCTGGATTGTTCAGGTTGTGGTGTAACACTGACCTTTCACTTTAGTCAATTGTTAATAATAAAACATATAACCTGATCAGCCTGAGATGACATTTCTTCATCGAAGTTCCTTTGGAGCAAAGTGATACACGTTTAATATGTTTATCATGCTCTTTATCTCCAGATAACATGCTGTTTATTTTAATTGCTTTTTTTGCAGATCAAGTAACAAATTAACAGTGACCTTGCATTTCCCCTAAAAGTCCAACCGGAAAGTGGGAAAGTGAAACATAATAGCTCGAAGCTCTAAGGGCATGTAAATGCAGCACAGAGAAGCTATGTGTGCATGGGCTGATACCCCACTTACTTTTACCATATGTGCCAGTTTAGTCAATGCCACATCATGGTGATTGTAACAAAACAATGTTGTTACCATTAGCAATACAACTGAATTATTTTCATATTTGCAGGTTAGCCAAATGAGTTTAAGGAAGGCAGATTTATGACTGATCCAGAATGCAGGTCCATTTTAAACCTAACACACTCATAACTGCAGAAATATAGAGGGAAAATATTGTTTTTTTCTGCCTAGTATAAATAGGGTATCCTCATGTTGAGGGATGAAACCCAGACAAATAAAGAATAAAGCCAAATTTCTAATGCTGAAGAAGGAATTTTATTCCTGGCTTTGAACCTAGAACTTAAAAGCTATAAACAGTATTGAAGCAAGAATAATCCCTCAAAATGATTCCCATAAAATGGAAATGAATGGACAAGCAGTTATCAAAATCACCTAAAGAAACTGAATGCCAAAGAATCTTCACTTTCTTCATAAGACAGGCTTTGGAATGAGCATAAAGTATCATAAGATAAAATGAACAAAAACCTCATGGCAAATGAAAATAACAGTACAACCACTTTATTCAAACTCTATTGAAACTTTCCTATCCTCTGATACAAGTGCTGTCTAGGTATGTTGGTGGCTCTGAGTCATCAATTACTGTACATCCAGCCCCCCATTCTACCTCCTTAACTTAAGAAACTTAAATTAAAATAACAATTTGATTATTGTTTAAAATGGAATATGTTGAATAAAACAACATTATGAGAGAATTACCAGGAAAAATAATAATTTGATGCCTTTCATCTTTTATGAATTATCTAAACTCTCTGGGCTTCTGTTCAAGGATTTACACGTTTAACACTCCACACACTCAGATATTATAGCATGGAATATTCTAAAAAGTCAAAATTAATTATCACCTTTAATTATCACTTGTAATTATCAACCACTACAAGCTTTATTATAAAACTCTAATTGTCTGCCTCTTCTACTGGATGTTATCTTTACAGCAGGCAGCATAACTGCAAAAAGTGTAAATGTCAAGGTAAAATATTCTTGTCATGATTTCTCTTGATTTTATTTCATTATTGTAGTACATTTTAAAAATATATTTAGTTCCTCATGATTTAGAAGGAAAATGTGTCTTCATTCCTTATTAGATAGATGTGAATGTTCTGTTTCACATTATACTTTTAAATTTAAGCAAAGTATAGCTATTCAAAATAAATTTCAAAAGCATGTTGTGTATATAACACAAACTCACAAAACTAAAACCAGACAAGGGAAAAGTATCAAAAAGTTTAAAAGTTTCAAAAATGGTATTTACAGGTTGAATTGTTTTATTACACATTGAAAAAATATCAAAACAATCAAAAGAAAGACAGGCCTACTCATTTAATGCAGTTTATTTTTGCTTCCATTATAATTGGCAATCTAAGCTGTTCAGTACAGAATCTAACTGTTGTAATTAAGTCATTTTCAACTACTAGCTTAGTAACATAATAACTAGCAGTATTGTAGTTTATTCCATAAGCATCCGTGTTTATTAATAAAACTGCACATGCATTAATTAAAACAAGAAACTTGTTGAAAAAATGTTTTTTAAACATTTAAAATAACACCACATGTATAAATATGTAAAGTAAAAGTAAAAATGGTTCTCATTGGAATTTATCATGCTTGTTCATATGGAAAATGATAACATTAAATGAATATATGCAGCAATTTTCAGAACTGTAGTGACTTTTGAAAGATGCTGTGGAGGCTTTAGGTTATCATCCAGTAACCATCATATATCTCAGAAATTCAACTATAAATTCCAAGCAGTTTATTTTCTTTTTTTTAGACCCCCATGCACATCTACAAAGGAGGATCCAAATGAACAACATCATATTTTACTTCTCTTTATATGTCAGGGTTTGACAACTAACTTCATATATTTATCTTTTTCTTTCTTTTTAATGTTATTGCTTTAAAGTCATTCTAGTATATGTTCAAACCAAAGTGTGTTTGTGTATTAATTTACTTACTTATCTACTTCTTTATGTATTAATTTATTTAAAGAGCATCTGTAAAAAGCCAAATTTCAAATTAGGGACTAATAAAGTTCTATTTATCTACTTATTTGAAAGGTAAAAAGCTAAAAAAACAAACTCAAATAATTCAAAATTTATTAATCCCAGACTTACTTAATCCTAGAATTACTTAAAGATGGAAATGTATAAAACGTGAAATTAAATAAAATTTAATAAAGAAAGTCTCAATTTCAGACAGGTTCTTTTCAGAAAATGAATCATTCTGCATTATTTAAGACAAATACTCAGTGTAAGAAATATACACCAAGCTTCTTGATTTCCAGAATACAAATTTACCACTTCCCAAACTGCTCAAATCTTCCCCAAATTGTGAACTCCGTAGCTTGCTTTCTGTTCATGTAAAACTTGTAAATAAGCCTTCAATTGTCATTATATATTGTTGACAATGAGTCACTTTCTAGCTTTAGATTTTCTTTAGTATCAGCGTATGTGGTTAATTTATTCAATTAAGTAAAATTAGCAATATTTAATAATCCTCTAAAAAAATGACCCAATGATTGTTGTCCACTGCACAATGAACTTAATAGGCTTACTGTAGGGAATGTAATTAAGTCGCATCAGCATTCAAAAGCTTAAACAGACAACATTCTGCCTTTAAAGAAGAGCCCCTTTTTTTACTTTTTTTACTTACCTGAAGAGGCCACTTGTTTTGCAAACAACTTTTCCACCAGCAGAAATTAATCCCTGGCTTATTTGAGTGGGCTAGTGAAAAACATGTGTCTTGGTTATCTTCACAGTAACAGTGCCATCACTTTCCATTAAATCTGTTATGAGATATGTCATGAATAAACTATGGTTAATATTTTGTTTACTTCAGTGCTTTAAAAAAATTGTAAGAAGTTCATCCGTGAATTAAAATAGTTTTTTGTTTTCATACTTGTGACAATTATTAAGGATAGCCTTGGCAAAAAAAGTGATGATGTTATATACCAACTTGCTGTGCTACTGTATATGTGATAAAATAGTGTCCAACAAAGACTAACCTGTTGAAGCTGTCTTCTTTTTCTCTTCTAAGAGATTAAGTTGAGTAAATTAGAGTGATAATTTATCACAATTATTGTAAGATACAGTATAACCGTCTTTTTTTATAATCAGTATCCTTGAGGCAGCTGTGTACTGTATAATGTACCAGAAGGAACATAACAGACAGTTCTCCCCAGTTTCAAACTAAAGAAAATATGAAGTGTAATTCAAAATATATAATGAGTGGTAATATTTTCATATACGGAAACATTAGAATGCGCTAAAACTTTAACTCTTTCAGGGTGGATGTTGACTTTTGTCAAAAGGAGGGGTTGACGGGGGTAATCAACTGTAAACCGTGGCAAAACCCACCATGTTTTAGTTGGACTCTCATTGCTAGAAGGAATGTTAGATACATTGGTTTGACTGAGATTCCCTGCGCTCATGCAAGTAGAAAGGAATAAGCAATGGCAAAAATGGCATCGGCATCTGGCGAGAGAGCAAAGCGAATGTGTAACGCAAAATATTCAGTGGATCATGTTTTGCATATTATCATTGAATCAGACTCTGACTTATCAGAATCTGATTTTGATACAAGTCATTGAAAATGATGTGAGGTACCAGCATCATTCCTGGCGACCAAAGCATGCACCAACAGGAGTTTTATGTTGATTTCTGTGTGAAACCATTGCTTTGTGTGCTTTTCAGAAAACTTTTTTTTGGAAAAAAATATTCAGCCCTCAATTAGTTAAAAGTAGTTGTGGTTTAAGGTATGTTATCCCAAAAAAAAGAAGAAGAAAAAAACTTTTGTAATTGTGTTAAATTCAAGATCAACACTAGAGATTTTTCTTTTACGCCAGAATGTCAAAGGTATCAGTCTTGAGTCTTCAAATATCCAGTTTTTATGAGATCTAGCAAAAGTGCTGCTCAGGGGATCCTTAATCAAGTACTATTAATCAACAGAGTGCACACCTGAAAACCCCAGTGACATTCTGATAAACCAGTAGGTTTTAAAGGCTGCCTGTCTTTAAAAAAGGTTGAAGAATGAGGTCCTGGTGTTTTTTCCTGTGAGACTCTTCGGACTCTGTGGAAATGTATGAAGCTAAATCATACAGTTATCCCCTATTCAAGGTTAAATGATACACTGAAGGTTTTCAAAGATGCAATCCTTTCACCCAATCTTTTCATTGGATAAGCTGACCCCATTTTTAACACATTGACAGGGCCAAGTACTACCTATGGTAACTGACAAGAACTCCAGAGAGACAGTGAATAAAGATAACATTCAATACATTGGCTGCCTAGAAATGGATAGAAGAAAAGCCTCCAGAGGGAAAGAGATATGTACAAATATTGCATTAGAATGAATTAAAATGAAAGTAAACACTATTATGGATCAGTTAAAGTAACATTTGTGCATGTGTGCTAAAATGAGATAAATGTTAAAATCAGGAAATACGACCTATATCATTTGAAAATGAATGAATAGAGGTAGTTATGTGACATCTGGGAAGGGCAAGATGAAAAATAAAAGCAAGAATGATAGCAAGAATTAAATTATTGTATAATTACTCTGACACACATTTTTGCTTTAATATGAAATTGCATGGGTTGAATAATGTATTTTTATGGTTTGAATTGTCTGGATTTTTAAGTATGTTAATGAAACTTTTTCTTTACATAGTCCCAGAAGTGTTTAATATCCATTAAATGGTTGTTGTAGTAAATTACTTTACAGAAACCTTATGCTACTGTATTTCAGATTACCTGACTGATCCTTATATTATCTTGGTTAAATGTCAAGATGTACAAAATTATTTTTGCTGTTGAGCAACTTAATCAAAACAACTCTCACATCTCAATGGCGCAATTCATTTTCTGAACTTGTCTTGGGGCAATACATACACACACAAACATTTTTAGTACTTTCACATTTCCCAGCACCCTTAAAAGGTTTTGTATTTTGTGAAAGTTATTTCTTCACAAACATGCTATATATTCATTAGAACTTGAAATTGTGTTCTAAAGTGTAGTGTTCTGTCTGTCCTTGCAGAGAGACAGCCCCAGAATTTTCAGAAGCTGCTTCTTACACTGGAAGTTTAAAGGCTGCATTCTCCCAATGGTTCCTTAGGGTGGAGTTGAGAGGTAAGTTATAATAAAGATTCAACTGTTTTTGGGATAAATGTGGCAAGGGTCTGAAAAGTGGTGTGAGTTAGAGAAGCAAGTGGTACTTTAGTATATGCAGCAATGTATCTGAATGTAGGCAAGTGGGTGATTCAACTCACTTGTTTGTTAAGATAAAGTCCTAGATTATTTGATATTGTTTAATACTGTTATGTTTGATCATCCTCCGCTGAGTTTAATTGTTCAAATATTTTTTATCCATAAATGTTTGGATGGCACACTAAGGTGCACTTTCCATTCATATACTGTTAGTTACAGGAAGGGTAGAGAATGAGATAGATGAGCTTTGAGGAGACAAGCTTTTTCTGTGGTACAACTGCTTTGTTTGTATTCACTTTGTCATTTGAATTCCTATTGTTATGCCACTGTTTTTTTAAGCCACCTATTTTGTTAAGGAAAAGATTATCACACATATATGGTATATAATAATAATAATAATAATAATAATAATAATAATAATAATAATAATACATTTTATTTATGTAGCATATAAATAATACATTTATGTATAAAGAGAGACAGAGTGCAGAACTTCAACATAGCAAATACAGCTTACATGCATTGAACTGGTGGTTGACCATAAGAAATAAAAAAAAGGAAAAGTGCCAAATGGTACAGAGTGATGTGATTTTCACTCACAGTGGCAAGAGGGGCTCTCTGTTGCACATGGGCAACAGAAAGAGCAAAAGGTGTATCAGCTTTGCCTCATTCCCAGTGAGACAAGAAGAGCACAATGTAGTCTCACTCATGCTGTTGTCGAACCTGTGTGCCTTCTATACTTCGGCCTTTTTTCACTTTTCTGTACAAGGTGAGGAAGAACAAGATGTAGTCCTCTCTTGTTCTCAACAGGCTCACATCATATGGCTTGTATTAGTCCTCTGTGTTACCATGAGTATCTTCACAAGTGTTGATGCCATCTGGCTAAGTTGCATACTAGAGAATCAATGCTTTGTTCTAACACAGGATTTACTAAACTGAAACAAGGTATGCAGTATCTGCTTGTAACTCAAAGCAAGTGTTCTAAGTCTACTGAAAATAGAAATACTGTAAATAGGTGCATGGAATTTAGGGGTATTTATGGACATTAACAAAGTATATAAATACCGTACATACAGCAACTATAACTATATGTTTACAGCTATTTTAATATGCTGTTTTTAACATGATTCATTCATTAATTATTTCACCTTAACTTTATTATACTCTGTCTGTCTATACGAATAATACACTTACTTATATCTAGTTATAATCAAAAAAGTATAATGAATATATCACAGATTTCTTTACTAGCTAATTCATTCATTTTTAAAGATATAGACAATATCAACTCACCTTGCCACAATATCACTGAAAAAGAGATAGGGAAAAATGTGCTCATTCCAGAAAGCATCAGGTGTGAGACAGAAACAATTCCTAGACAGGGCATCAGCTCATCGCAAGGTGAATACAAGCACATACATACATTAACATCATTTTAGCGTCACCAAATCACAAAACCTTCATGTCTTTGGAAGGAAACCAGAGTACACGGTGGAAACCCACCAGGGAAACATGAAAACTCCAGGCAGGGAACACCTGGGACGTGACTCCCTACAAGGTAACAGTGCTACCGCTCTGCCACCATGCTGCCCCCACATGTGTAATTATTAACAGTATTCATTATTTAAGTGAAGTTAATGACTTATGTGTAAAATGTAATATACATACTTTAATGCATTTCATCATGAAAGTGATAGCAAGTATAAATCTAAGGATTCTAAATGTGCAGAGAGCTGGAATATCATAAATTTAATGTATTCTGTGTGGCGATTGCTGCTTGCCACTTCTGTCAGTTCAAGAGGAATTTCCAGAATCGCATGAAGCGATAAACAACTGGGTCGGTTTTAAGATGACGTTTATGACATTCTGCTTTAATGACAAAAAAAAAACTATGAGATTAAAGTGGACATTTTGAGATTAAAGCCAAAATTTCCACTTTAATCGCAAAATAGACCTTTTCACTGTGTCCTTAATGTACGCTGGCGTACAATCTGATGCTGTTGTGAAGGTGCAACAAAATTAAAAAAAAGACAGCACAGAAGATTTGATGTGAGACTTTTAAAATGTATTGTGTGATTACGTTGACAAATATGCTATGCTTGAACAGAGAAGCACCACAATTGCATGTGTATGTCGGCATTTTGCTTCACCACATCAAATCATTCATCAAAAATCAAAGCACACATATCGATCCTACTTTCTGTCTCATGTACTGTAGATAGTAAACAGAGACTTTGACGTCACGTTCAGACTTGCTCAAACTGCACCCCCAACTTTTTGCTAGTACTGCAAATCACGCACAGAATTTCTGAGGACATGCTCAGAAGACGCTTCAAATGAACGCTGGGAATGCGTGGCAGCTATGATGTGTGCACATACACATTCTGAGCATGAAGTATAAGTCCAGGTGATCTGCACTGCCTACCTTGTCATTGTAAAGACTGGCTCTCCTGTTCCGCCCCCTCTACAGCCTATAGTGTAGCCAGAGTGGCCTGGGGAACATCTGCAGGTGGATACTTGTAGAAAATTCCAAGGAGTTCCACACCAGTTATTGTTATTGTGTAACATTACCCACCGTACTTTTAGGCATCCTAACAAGATTATTTATGTTCCCCTTCTCCGACTCCCAGAAACACACTGCTACTGCACTTAGTCTTTTTCTTGATTTGCTTCTAGTGCACAGCTGTAGGCCAAACTGCAACAGCGCTAAATCAAAAAGTTATTCTTGTTACTGTAAATATGTACTAAAACCAGACCAGCACAGGATCACCTAGAGCTGAGAGCACACTGCAAATGACCCAATTATATTTAAAAAGACAGTAAATAAATATTCTTAAACATAACTAAAATAAAAATATATTAGATACAACTACTAATTAATAACTGGACAGAATAATGTTAACTATAACTATTGTAAAATGTGAAAAGTACTGAATATGAACGAAAACGACAAAGAAAAGAACTATAAACATAATCTAGGGAAGGAACCCTGGCTAAAATATAGCAAATAAGATAAAGGGTTCCCTGTACATCCTTACTTGTAGAGTATAAAATTAGAACCTTTCCTAATTTATTTTATAATTCACTAAGGCAAGACAACCATGGAAAGCACGCCGGAAGGGGCGTGGATTCACTAAGCCACCGACAAGTGAGACACCTATGGCGCACACAGGAAGGAGCCACGCCCACCAACTCCAAGACCATTGGATACGACGACAACTCGCAGGGCCACGCCCACCAACTCGGACGCGACGACACAGAAAAAATGCCATCATTTATGTTCATCTGTCGTAGAGGCCACATGCAGTGCAGGTCAGGTTAATGTGATGTACCTCCGAGCTACGTTGACTGTTCATAGAGGCATGTTTCTCGCGGAGGTGAATCGCCATATGCAGTGTGTGAAACGGTTTGCGAGGGGTATCCCATGGGATCCTTAAAACAATCCTTTAAAACTGAGGTTAAAGCTCAATGAAGGAATCAGTCTTTAAAAACCAATAAGCCTGTGCCTCTATTTCATTACCGTCTCACCTGCTTCACCAATGCAGGCCCTGCAACAGTCGAGACGCTCTGTCAGCAGCTGACCTTCTCTGTGCCTGACCGGTTCACACAGAGGCAGCGCAAGAGAAAGCTGCGCCAGAGACAGACAGAGGCACACACACAGGCAGCTGGTGGGCGGCTCTCCGTGAGTTTCTCTTGCGAGCGGACACATGACCAGGCGGTGTGTATGCTTCGAGAACGAGGCTGGACACGGTTTGCGACCGGGCACATGAGCAGGCAGTGTGTATGCTTCGAGTGCAAGGGTGGACGCGACAGGACCATCTAGGAAAAATCATGTCGCGGACCATCTAGGAAAAATCATGTCGCAGATGTGATTCGCTGTATGCAGTGTGTAAAACAGTTTGTTTGTCACAGATGTAAATCGCTGTATGCGGCGTGTAGAACAGTTTGCGAGGGGTGTCCCTGTGTCTTTCCAGAAGTGTTTAACCATCAGTAAATAATTATGCAGCGTTTGTTATGCCGCGGGTTCACTATTGTGTTGTATTTTGCTCTCTCCAGAGTTCCATCTTTTCATTCACTTACTGTTGTATTCTCACACTAACCTGTTTTAGACAACCGTGTCTTTCCAGAAATGTTTACCATTCAATAAATAATTATGCATGAGATTGAGCGTGTGTCTAGGCGTCGGTAAGCCGTTGAACCCCATTCGGGCTGCAAACCGTGAAATTTCCACTAAGTGCGACTCATACGCTCCCACTGTTTTCATCCCTACCCTTTGTATACACCCCCTTCCCACGCGTTGACTGTTAATAGAGGCATGTTTCTCACGGAGGTGAATCGCCATATGCAGCGTGTAAAACTGTTTGCGAGGGGTATCCCATGGGATCATTAAAACATTCCTTTACAACTGAGGTTAAAACGCAATGAAGTGAGCAGTCTTTAAAAAATGAGTTTTTGGTTACGACGCACGACCGCGTGCAGCATAGCAAAGTGTTGTACACGCTACATACAGCAATTCGCATCTGCGACAAACATGCGTCTTCTTAGATGCTCCTGCACTTTGTACACACCCCCCTCCCACCTCGCTACGCCGCACGGACGATTGTGTGTTTGTTCGTTCCGTGCATTGTTACAATGTTGCTTTTCTTGCTGATTTATTACATTACCGATTTTGCAAATGCTAAATTTTCTCCCTGTGCTTAAAAATTATTAAAAAACCGGCCTGATTATGCGGCGTATGGTACGCTGCGGGTTGGCTAGTTTATTTTATTTTCTCTAGAACTTTGCAAAGCCAAGCATTTTAACAAGAACAGCCAAATGCTTATATACGCGTAAATCTAATATACAGTAACATTAGCTTACTAGGAATGGTTCTTAGAAAACATATAGCCAGATACACATGAACACTGTGTATTTATGAGTTTTATATTAAAATCTGTCAGTGCAGCCAGAAGCATCGATACTACAGATCTCCAAGGTGAGTTTTAGCCATCAGTCCAATAATATGACAAAGAGGCATGAAGAGTGAAAACAATTTTAAAGCAAAAGCAAAGAGGCAATTTATTGGACCAGGAAAAGTCTGCTAATGATATTCATCAGTATTAGATCTATATCACATACAGTCAATTAAGTGAAGAAAATTAAATCCATTGTTTATACAGGAATTCCTGTACATTTCTACAAACAGTATTTAGTACTATATAATGGAAATGTCTAGTTACTTGAAACATTTTCAAAAAATAATGATATTAACAAGCATAATTAGATTTTTAGTATAATTGTCAGTGTGTAAACCCTTGTTTTATATTCAAAGTTAATCTGATCTGGAGTATTAATAGTTGATGAAGGATAATAGGTTTGCAGTATAAAAATAAAAATAAATTGAAATAAATATTTAATGTGTAATATAGTAGAATGTGCATTTACATTGTGTATGCATCAATCAGGATTTGTCAAATTCATTATTAATTTATTTATAAAGAAAATCACACTCTCTTAATGATGCATTAATAATTCACAATTGCATCAATCTTTTGCTACTTTTAGGAACAATTGAAGTTTTATTGATAATAATTTTTAAATTAGGAGGAAATGTTTCAATTTTATATTTCACTATGACAATAACATGCCTCATTGAGTTCACGATTCTTAGATTTAGAGTATTGACTAAATTGATATGAAGAATTAGAGCATGTGTTCATGAACTTTTCATTGTATCTGGAGTACCATTAAATGGACACTTAATTAATGGTGAACTTGAATTTATTTTCATAAAGATCAATATAAGACTGCAGGAGATGAATCTCAATTAGTTCATTCATCCAAATCTTTGCAATCGATCCATAATAAATGCTGTGTGACGTGAAAAGGTTATAAGAGGCTTATAAGGATTCATTTGGAATATTACACTCCTTTTTAAAAAACATTTGAGTAAAAAAATAGATAAGATAATAAAAGAAAATTAAATACCCGTGGTTCTTTGTTAGGTGCATTTACTTATTTCTGACAAACTGCAAAAATACAAAATGATCCTTGTAATTTGTCCTTGTAAAAAGAAATATATACTTCCTAAATATCTACTGTCAAAACAGAGTAGATGCTACTTAAGATGTTTTGCATAGCTTACCCATGATTTTAGCACAGAGAAAATATTCATTTTTGATATATAATGTAGATACATTTGTTTTATCAAAGCATAATTAATTGAAGTGCATGCTTAATTAAAATGAATTACATGGCAGTTATCCTAAACCAACATATTAAAAAATAAACATTCATGAAATGTTCTGTACTTAAATAGTAGATTTTTCTAACAGTCCTATATGGCAAGAACTGTTTATTTCAAAATTAGGTAAAACATTAAAATTGTAAAACACATAGTAAGTAATTAATATTGCCAATATATGTTAAGTTTGTGGATTATACTGTAGTTGTATCAGGAGCACATATAAACTCTGCACCAAAACAATAAAATTGACTACTATAAACATTGTATCTCACAAGATTCAAATTCCAGCTGGTGTGCTTTCTCTGGGGATTTCGCATTTTCTCTTCTTGTTTATAGATTTCCTTCCAAAGTCCAAAAGCATAATGTTAGCCTCATTGACAGATTTGAACTGGTGTTGTATGGGCTGCTGTTTCATTCAGTGTTTGCTTCTGCTTAGTTCTCTGTTCCATTAGATTTTAACTTTTCACATACTTATAAATCAAGGTTGGTAAAATGGTTGATAATTGTTTCCCATTGCTGTTGGACCATTATTAAGACCAGAGTCTATAGGCTGCTCTCTGGATTCCAGCAACCTTTCCAGGTACCAGTTTTTCAAATCTTGAGCTCATCAAGACATATTTGGGGTCATCCATGGCACATGAACATATAAGAATCTTAGTTGTCAACTGTATGAACTCGGACCTCGCACAGAAGCTATCGTGTTACGACCTAATAGACGACTACCTCCAGAAAATGCAGAAGCGTGCTGTTCTGATATGCAACAAAGTGACTGAATAAACACCCAAATATTCCTTTTCTAACTCAGATTATTTAAAAAAAAAGTATTCTTACCTGATGATAAAAGTTCTAGTTAAGTTTATGATGTGTACTTTTTGTTTATTATTTATTAATGTATTTATTGTTCACATTAAAGTTATAAGAAATACTAATGCAGTGGATTCAGGGAGGGGTGAGGTGGAGGCGTTTAATAAAAAAAATCTACAAATCAAAACTAAGCAAATATTTTATAAATTAATTTTACTGTAGGTAATAATGATACATACACATAAAAAGTTATCATTTTTTCGCTCTGAAAAAAATTACTGATGGTAACCAGTGGACAGCATTGACTAAGTATTGAAATCTCTCTGTTACAGAATATTGAATAAGTTTGATATAGAAAATGTTATCTGTTAAGATTGGTATATCTTTAGTAGATGTATTGTATTATACACAGATAAACAATCTATAAACAAAATTTAAGCTAGCATCATGCAGAAAATCAATTTTTTATTACACATATGCACTTAAATGCTCTCTGTCAAAAACTGCTGTAGCTCTGCTCCAACAATTTCCACCTGAACGTCAACTTCCTTTGAACTGTGTATCTATCTCTTGTCAGTCCCGGCACACTCCTGCTGAAAGCTGGGAATTGAGGGTCTCTCTCACATAGTTCACACTAACACAAATACATTTGAAAACACTTTTATCTTAGTTCATTCTGGCCTTTTGTTCACACTGAAATGACATTACCAACCCCAGAAAATGCTGTCCAAAGAGTATACATTTGAAAATGCTGTGTCTCAGGTTGCAGTGTAGATAGGGAAAATGGAGCTTTTTAGAAACACTGATAGATAACTTTTATGTAGTCAGACACTGACTTCAGTTTTGTCCCATGATCTCTTCTTTAATTTGGAGATAGTCCTTTTCCGATCCTGGTGTATTTATTCTGGCAGGAGTCAACTTATATATTTTTCAAAGGCTTTGGCAATATTGTGCTGATTTGTAACCTGTAAAAGAAGTCCTCATAAAGAAGTTCTTGGCTGAGAAAGCATATATAGATGATAAAAACAATATGACATGTTTTTGGCATTTCAGTGTAAATGATAAACCTTTTGAAAACAACCAGGAAAAGTTAGAGTGGATGGTAAACTTCTAAAACAAAAATGGCACTTTGGATGTATCCATGTTAGTGCAAAGTGTTAGTAGCACTGCCACAGGCTCGTCCCAATAATGTGTTTGTTTATTAGACATCTAAATGTGACACTGCAATTTAAGAGCCTAACAAGATCAATGATTTCACTTCCTCATCTTGAAGGTCACGGCAAACTTCTTCAACACTGACTTAGGAACGAGCTAAACACGATGGGCATCACAGTATCGTCAATCTCCGTTACATTATTCCTCATCACTGAGATAACATATACAAATAATGTACCTCAAAGTTCTTTACAAGATGTCAGTGGGAAAATTACAAGTAAAGAAAAAACAAAGAATATTAGGTAAAAATAATAAAGCATCCTTATATACAATACTGAATTGTAAGTCTCTAAACATGAATCCGATAATAAGATCAAATGGCGGGGAAGACAGAAAAACAAAACCAAAAAAAAGAATATGATAAATCTACGCCTATATAGTATATTAAGAGTACAAATAAAATGTAGCTGTGAAAAATCCAAATTAAAAAGCAGGTTTTTAGCAGTTTTTAAAATGTTCCACAATATTAGCCTAGCATATCTCTGTTGGTGAAGTATTCCAGCTTTTTTGTGCATAACAGCAAAAGACTGCCTCACCACTTCTTTTAATTCTTGGAATTATAAGCAGACCACCTTTAAAAGAAATAAGGTTTCAAAAAATATAGGAAGGGGCAAGATTATTTAAGGCAATATACACCATTGGTAGTATTTCAAGGTCAATAACTCGGGTAACCAATGTAATGACACTAATACTGTTGAGATGTGTTCAGATTTTCTTTTTTTATTTAAGATTCTTGCTGCTATATTCCCTTATTGCAAGCAAGTTCTAGTGCCTGCTTGGCGTTTCTACATAATCACCCTCAAAGAAAATCGCTGCCCTCTTCCTCAGACCTTCCTAATTTAAAGGATGCTCTCTCCTCCCTTGCCAGTGGACTGCTGCCACTCAGAAATCTAGTCCCACCCAACCTGCTGCCACACACATTTATCTTGCCCCATCCAGCATATGAAGCACTTACAAACAGCTGACTTCCCACTTAAAGGACTTTCTGCACTCTACTACAGTATTTTCTTGCAAACAAGCAGGGAGTTCTTGAAAGAGACCCACTCATATAATGTCATTTCACCCAATGCTCCAAAATCTAATGAAAGCAATGACAGTTTGCTGTTTTTGCATTCACTCTCTGAGGTGCAAATACACTGCAAGCACCCAATTTACAGTTGTCGTGGCGAAAAATTCATCATCAGAAGGCTTTTTACCTAAAAATAAAGGCTATTAGGACTCGAGATAGACAGACAGAGTTTTAAGGCTTTATTGCAATAAATCAACCACACGGACTCAACCCATTTCGGCCGAATGAGATTGAGCCCCGATCATTACACCCATTGAAGTTTTTATAACAATTTCTTATCATTTTGGCTCATTCCATTAGCTCATTCTGTACCTGGTTTTACTGTCCATTATTCCTCTTGGTGTCTGTTTGGCTTATTTTGATTGGTCTAAGACTGGGTGGATGGTGTTCTCCCAATCTCTTCTCTGACTCCCTTCTACTCCTGTCCGCCGTACCTTGAGTTTCTGTGGGAACCCTTATCATCTTCTTACTATTCCTATTACTGGCCCCCTTATGGAATGTGTTATCTTTCTATTCCGTTCCTATTTTCTCTAACTGGCCAAGGCTTCAATTCCATATACGGGTTTTCCTCTCATTGTTTCATCTCTTAAGCCTTCCAAACTTTTTACAATAGTGACCTGAAGCTTAAGCTTTAATTAAAAAGAAGTATAGTATGTGCTTTCATTTGATCATTGCTTGGCATGCTTGATTTGTCTTAATTTCTACACTAAAGTTAATTGCTAATATATTCTTATAATATGTTTGCTAATGCCTGCATTTACTAAGATTTTCTCTTCATGCATTAGGGCAGCGTGACCCTGCTTATAGCAAAAGCCTTTCTGCTGATTCAGCAACCCAGCTGGTTTCAGAGGCCTCTTCTCTATGTTATCGTTTCCTAGCCTTGAATCACAGGTGTTCTCAAACTCTTATCCTGTCCAAAATTGGTCTCGGTGTATCAATTAGCTGTTCTTTTTTTTACTTTGGAAATTTTAATGTAAGCCTATAAAATAATGCAATATAACTGATTTTTAGTTACATATTTGCTATACCTATCATATTTGCTTTAATATTCTAATTTATGCTTAATCTAATGTTTTAGAAGCTTTTAATTACTTTTTATGGCTCTATATGTTAATTTGCTATTCTCTTATGCTAATAAAAAATTTTCCTCTACACAGTGCATTCGGAAAGTATTCACAGCGCATCAGTTTTTCCACATTTTGTTACAGCCTTATTCCAAATTGGATTAAATTCATTTTTTCCCTCAGAATTCTACACACAACACCCCATAATGACAACGTGAAAAAAGTTTACTTGAGGTTTTTGCAAATTTATTAAAAATAAAAAAAACTGAGAAAGCACATTTACATAAGTATTCGCAGCCTTTGCCATGAAGCTCAAAATTGAACTCAGGTGCATCCCGTTTCCCCTGATCATCCATGAGATGTTTTTGCAGCTTAATTGGAGTCCACCTGTGGTAAATTCAGTTGATTGGACATAATTTGGAAAGGCACACACCTGTCTATATAAGGTCCCACAGTTGACAGTTCATGTCAGAGCACAAACCAAGCATGAAGTCAAAGGAATTGTCTGTAGACCTCCAAGACAGGATTGCCTTGAGGCATAAATCTGGGGAAGGTTATAGAAAAATTTTGGCTGCTTTGAAGGTCCCAATGAGCACAGTGGTCTCCATCATCTGTAAGTGGAAGAAGTTCGAAACCACCAGGACTCTTCCTAGAGCTGGCTGGCCATCTAAACTGAGAGATCGGGGGAGAAGGGCATTAGTCAGGGAGGTGACCAAGAACCCGATGGTCACTCTGTCAGAGCTCCAGAGGTCCTCTGTGGAGAGAGGAGAACCTTCTAGAAGGACAACCATCTCTGCAGCAATCCACCAATCAGGCCCGTATGGTTGAGTGGCCAGACGGAAGCCACTCCTTAGTAAAAGGCACATGGCAGCCCACCTAGAGTTTGCCAAAAGGCACCTGAAGGACTCTCAGACCATGAGAAACAAAATTCTTTGGTCTGATGAGACAAAGATTGAACTCTTTGGTGTGAATGCCAGGCATCACGTTTGGAGGAAACCAAGCACCGGTCATCACCAGGCCAATACCATCCCTACAGTGAAGCATGATGGTGGCAGCATCATGCCGTGGGGATGTTTTTCAGTGGCAGGAACTAGGAGACTAGTCAGGATAAAGGGAAAGATGACTGCAGCAATGTACAGAGACATCCTGGATGAAAACCAGCTCCAGAGCGCTCTTGACCTCAGACTGGGGCGACGGTTCATCTTTCAGCAGGACAACGACCCTAAGCATACAGCCAAGATATCAAAGGAGTGGCTTCAGGACAACTCTGTGAATGTCCTTGAGTGGCCCAGCCAGAGCCCAGACTTGAATCCGATTGAACATCTCTGAAGAGATCTTAAAATGGCTGTGCACCGGCACTTCCCATCCAACCTGATGGAGCTTGAGAGGTGCTGCAAAGAGGAATGGGCAAAACTAGCCAAGGTGTGCCAAGCTTGTGGAATCATATTCAAAAAGACTTGAGGCTGTAATTGCTGCTAAAGGTGCATCGACAAAGTATTGAGCAAAGGCTGTGAATACTTATGTACATGTGATTTGTCAGTTTTTTTATTTTTAATAAATTTGCAAAAACCTCAAGTAAACTTTTTTCACGTTGTCATTGTGGGGTGTTATGTGTAGAATTCTGAGGAAAAAAATTAATTTAATCCATTTTGGAATAAGGCTGTAACATAACAAAATGTGGAAAAAGTGATGCGCTATGAATACTTTCCGGATGCACTGTAAGTAGAATTTCAAATCTTCTGTTCAAGATGTCCATTAGACTGTCCAAGTAAAGATCCATGATTATTTACAATTAAAAAAATGATTAGAAGGTGTTTTTGGTTAGAAAGCATAAATTGCCTCTTTTCTGAATTGTATAATGAGCTCCTCTGTTGAAGTCACTATCTAGAGCTCTTTCCTTCTCATCCATGATGTTAATGGATTGTTATAATTAGGTAAAATGTTAACTTTAATGAGGGAACTGAGAACACAAAAAAAATAATTGTGTCTCCTAGCAAGGTAACTAATCAGAACTATTTATCCACCTTAATAAAAGGATAAGTTTATGTGTGTCTGCATATTTGTGTATCTGTCCGAATGCTATGTCTCATGCATTTTATTACTAAAAATTTTGGGATGCACTATTTTTTGGAGTGGTAAATTCAATGTATTTAATTACTACATGAATTACAAAATTCCAATAGAAAGTGCACTGTGAACGTTAAGGCTGAGGTTTACGTTGAATACTTAGATTTCAACACATCTCAAACGGGTAGCACAGGAAGTATAAATATAAAATGAAAAAAAAGTCTTCACCTTATGCAAGCATAGATTAAGACTTGGCACTGTCCAAGTTGTGTTTAATTGTCATTTGCTTGTCAACACATCCTAGTCCATTCAACTGACAGGATTGTTCAATAAAGGGATGCTTTGACATCCCCATCTTAGAAGATGATATTTGCTCGCAGCACAAGCGATAGAACATACCTATGAACACTAGAATCCCTGAAGCCTACAAAAAAACTTGTAATCCAAGGGCACCTTAAATTCCGTTGCACCTCTTCATTGGCATCTTTTGTTTTGCAAATGTGTTGATCAGCACAAGCTGCAAGCAGCCTGCTATTCCATCCCCTTATGCCACTCCTCACCACCGTAGCTCAACTTGTGCCAAAAGTTGTTTATCTGGGTGTGAGGTGCCTGGAGTTGTATAGGGTAAATAATATATTGTTATTTTGAAAACATGCATTTCATGTGTGTTCTGTGTCTACAATGATCTGGGTAAAAGTAGGATGACAGGAAATGTTGAACACAAAGCTAAAACAGATACTTTTTTCATGTTATAGTACTAATGACAAAATTTAGACATGAAGTGTATAATGTGTGAAGGCTGAAGTCCAAATATCAAATAAATACTTTCACAAAAGCTACATGTATAACAAAACAAGTGTGGCTTTTATCCAAGACTATAACTGAAGAAAAAGAAATCAAGTTATGGTACAATGCTGACACTACCACTTGGGTGGTGCAGCGGTAAGAACTGCTGACTCATAATCAAGAGGTCGCCGGTTTGATTCCGAGCGTGACTGTTTTGAATAGTGAGCTGCTCTTATTGTTACTATTATAGAATAAAAACATACATTTGATTTGAGTCCTTAACAGCTGGAGTAAATTTATGGTACTTGTAAAGGTTATCATTTTTTTTTATTCATTTTTTTCTCTCAGTCACATTCTCCTGTTCTGAAACTGTTAGTTTGTAAATAAAGATGTGCTATAACAGAGGTGAACTCAGATGAGGATGAGGATTCTACATTGGAGAAAGAGAACAGAAACTCTACCTTCAAGAAACGTCCAGTCACACATAAGAACAATGCAGCTGCACTAGGCATAAAGGCGAAAGATGGAACTGTTTGGATGCAGAAACAGGTTGGGCATCATAATGCCAGTCAACCTGCCACACACATGTCCTTCAACGAAAAAGCAGGGCTTACAGAGCTCGCCAAAGTATCATGCAAAGTTCAATTTACGATTATGTTTTGTGATGGTCACTATATGAAAAACATTTATATGTTACTTTTTTAAAAGCCACATGGGATGGGTTAGCAGGCTGCTTGCTGCTTATGCTGATCGATATATTTGCAAAACAAAAGACGCTAATGGAGAGGTGTGAAGGAATGTTTGGTGGCTCGGTATTATGAGTTTTTTCGTAGGCTTCAGGGATTCTAGTGTTACATGAGGTTACAGTGGAATAAATGAGGGCACAGAGTCTTCTATTAGGCTGTATTCCAAAAATACAGTAGGTGACAAATGTCTGTGTCTTACCATGTAGAGTATGGTGCAACAGTGGTTTAAATCATGGAATCACCCATCTTATTTACCCGTGCTTTCCTTCCTTTGTTCTTTCCACACTTCCTTGCATCTCATACTCTGCTGGACTCTGAATTTATCACTTGGTTCCTTCTCCACTGTGCTTTTCTTCCACTTGCTGAACCCTTGTTTGCTCCTACAGATTTTTCCTAAACAAAAGTATTGAAAGGATCTGCTAAAAGTAGCACCATGATGAGTTTTTTCTTTTCATTTAGTGACCACTGTTAGTGCAAGTGATAATATATATTACCTGCAATCATTTCTACTCTAAAGTGCAATAACAGCCATTCAATCACATATTATATCACACTGAAACATTTTTCTGTTTCACTGGAAATGGTAACTTGCAACTTGAAATCATCACATACAAAAAGTATTTTGTTGCTTATGTTTACCCAGCTTAGAAACCAAGTCTGAAATTGCTAGGACATATTGCATGACTACTAATTTTATTTGACATGAAGCACTTTAAAAGTGTAACTATGATGACACACAAAAACTGAGTAACAGAGCTAAAAGCAGCTGTGTATTCAAAAGACCTTCATTCTTTGCAAAGTAAGCAGCTTTGCAAACCTATTTTACTTTTTCAAAATGTTGATTTAATGAAACCAATACTTTGTGCATGTCTGCTAACAGTTCTTCACGTTGAAAAACTAAAGTGAAATAGTCTATGTTGTCAGTTTAATAAAGTGCTGTAGTGATATGTCATAGTGTCTTTGCATTCTTGTAATACCTTTAAATTGCAACTGACCAATATTAGAAAGAAAGTGTTTTTGTGAGAGAACACGAGTATTTCCTATTTTTGTTCCTATGTCACTTTTTTATCCAATCCTATTTTTTTCTCCCATAAGGGTTAAAGGGTTTTGTAAAAATCAGCCATACATTGACAATTTAGTTTTGGTATATAGGGGGCTTTGTCCCCGGATCGCTTTGCTCGCCATCTCCCGTGCGGACACTATGCGCTATCCACTTTGTGGCTCTGCCACTCGCGTATGGGGAAGCGGATGTACAGGTTAAACAGATTGTTATTTTCATGGGAATTGCTACATATGCATAATAGACCTAAATATTTTACATTAAAGCAAGTAATTAACCATAGTAAAAAATAGTAAAACTTAATAAATTGAAAGAAAATGATGTTTCATGTTGCATTAGAGGTATTTGTTTCCGTTATACATTTTCCTTCTGTTTGGCTTTGAAATTAACACACAAGTACTTTTTAAACTTATACTATTACTGTAAAACTCCAGTAAAAACAATATTTGGAACAAATTTTTCGTCAATATTATTCTGAATTTTAATTCTGTGTTTGGAATTACATCGTGACAATGCAACATACAGTATAACTGCCTGTGAGAGAATATCGTTTCTTTCTCTCTAATAAATAAACTGACTTTTTTGAATGTTTGTCCCTGTGATTTGTTAATTGTCATAGCAAAAGCTATTCTAACGGGAAACTGTAAACGTTTTCATATGAATGGTATATCAAGATCTCCTTTGGTGTCTAATGTTTTCTGCGGAAGATGTACTATATTACATTTCTTGTCGCCTGAAACTATTACATGTCAGAATTGTTCGACCAGTTTTGAATACAACTAATATTGTCCTATTGCATAGCCCATCACTCATACATAAATTATGCAATAACATTACATCCTTCTTTCAACAGTAATTCAGCCGGTAGAAGACTGGACCTAGTTAACGGTTGTGGATATCCTACAGGATCATGTTCCGCACAATCACCACCGTTTCAGCATAGTCTATTGATACGCATTTAACCAATTTGCCGTATAACCGATTGACAATTTTTCCGTAAATTTGTTTGACTTCATCGTTTCTCAGTGCTAGGATTGCCCGTGTACTAATTTCTTCTGTGAAATATTGATGAAATTCTTCATTACGATTTGAACATAATTAGTCCTTTTTTATTGGGAACTTAAAGTGAGGAAAACATAAAAATTTATAAGAGCTGAGAGCGCAGGAACTGTGCTTGACAAAAGTATTCACACGAATGAGAGGTGAGAGGACCATGGGCGTGGGCTGTTAACCATAAATGGTTGATAGGAGGGTGGGACTTGATAAAATCTCTTGGCAATAGTCTCGCATCGCGGGACTTGAAAAAATTTCTTGGAAATAGTCTTGTCTCGTCTCAAGATTTGTTTTTATAATAGAGAGATGTATGTTTAAGTTGGAAGAGCTGCTACTCGTTCATGACAATACTGGCCTTAGTTCTTTGAAGTCTGAAAAACTTTTCCCGTTCAACAGAAATATGAACATAAGAGCTTAACAATTTTGGTTAGAACATTCCATTTGGTTTAACATAGCTTGCTTGTGCCTATAATGCTTCTGTAGATCCACAGAGGATTCTATCAACTTGATCCTTCATACAGTATTGGCCCACTCAGTTCATCTCAATTGCCATTCTAACAGACCTTCAGAAGTGGAAATGGGAGAAACTGTTGAAATAATAACCATCTCAGCAGTACTCCATCAGTCAGTTGTTTATGGAAAACTGGCCAATTCCCACTTGCAGTTTACCAAATGGCATTTAAAGGACTATTGAGTATATGAGGACTGGTGTAACAAGACAAACTTTTAATTTTTTTTGCAGAATTTCAATCACTGCTCAATACCTTTCTAATACCATCCCTATGATGAAGTATGGCGGTGCTTCTAAGTGGCAGGAACAGGGAGACTGGACAGAATGGAAGGAAGTATGAATGCAGCCAAATACAGAGAGGTTCTTGAAGAGAATCTGCTTCAAAGTGCATGCAATCTCAGACTAGGGTGATGGTTCACCTTTCAGCATAACAGTGATCTGAAGCCTACAGCCAAGACAATGCTGGGGTGGCTTCAGGACAAGTCTCTGTCAATACTTAAATGGTCCATCCAAAACCTAGGCTTAAACCCCATAAGGTCTGAATACATTCTGAATCAACTGATTATGTGTGTGCTACACACTGTTTGAAACTTGTGTATGACTGATGTCGGCTATTATGAATTAATGGAAAGTGAGAAATTTATTTCACATTGGTTAGTACATTCAGTGACATTACCCTAACTACACTGTTACAAATAGAAGACACAGAAACAATATATAGTGAAATTAAAATGTAGCAGTGTAGTTATTGTTTGTTTGGCTTCTGTGTTTTGTCTTAGTAGATTATTATATTGCTTTACTTTCCCCTTTTGTATTATTATATGTAGCCTTTGTCAGAATGCCTCAAATCTCACAGACTTTCCACGGTTTATAAGGTATTATAGTATATAACTTTTCCCCACCTTCCCTTCTACATCTATAACCTCAGGCAATTAGGTGTAGTAAAAAAACAAGCAGGAGTTAAGTTACACTTTAAATAATGTATTATTGATTATATTCATAAAAAATAACAATATGCAAAGTACATTTAAATATTAGCAACCATACAACCTGATAAATGGTGACGTGTAGTTTCAGGCAGCACACAGACTTGTTAGTTACTTAAAATGTCTCTAGTTAAGTCCTCATTTTTGGTCAGTTTTCTTCAGAAAAGGACGCATACCTGTCTCAATATGGCTGCTGTGCTGTGCTCTTCATTGTGTTATCCTTTTCAGTTCATGGTGTGAGATGGTCTTTCATCAGTTTGGTAAGAGACAGAGAGTGAGATAAAGTAATTAAATATATAATTTTTTTGTCCAACCCCTACAGCTAATAGGGCGTCACAGTACTTAAAAGCTTTTGATGCAAGCCAATTTCAAACAGCCATACTTCAGACCAATGGGGCAGAGAACATCTTCACACCTGCCACCCCCCAAAACCATTTGTTGAGCTAAAGTTTGCCAGCTAGGCAGTCTGGCTTTCCTGTGGGGGTTGACTGAGAAACAGCAGAGAAACATTTACCAAACTTGTTTTAGGCACTTCCCCCAACCTTGTCATAAAATTACAAAGAGACTCATTCCTAAAAGGGGGGAAGGGGTTCTTAAACCATTGCTGTTATTATCAGTAATGTAACACTAATATTACATTGCTTTGTCTAAGTTACAAATAATAATATACAAAATATTTATCAACTTGTATGCAAAATTTCACATCACAGCACTGTCATCTCAAAGGATGGAGGCAATGCTTTGTCACGATTCCTCCAGGATCTGCAAAGATTTTCCTCTAGCACACATAACAAGATGCTAAGTGTACTTTGCCTTTCTTTGTACAAATGATCTTCAGTCTTGTGGGTTCTGGTTGTACTGCAGTTATAGTCTTTGAGATTTTATAAGCAGTGGTCCCTTTTTTGCAATCATAAAAATGCATCTGCTGGTTGGTGAGGATTTGTTTTCTTCAGCACGATAAATCTGTGGCTTTTACATAGGTGTCTTGCTACTGCAGCTCACTGTCTTTTATCTAGGACTAGCAGAATACCCGCGCTTCGCAGCGGAGAAGTAGTGCGTTAAAGAAGTTATGAAAAAGAAAAGGAAAAATTTTAAAAATAATGTAACATGATTGTTAATGTAATTGTTTTGTCATAGATATATATATTGTAAGCTGGAGGGGTGATATTAAATCATTAACGATTATGTCCAGACGATTGGAGGGTTCACAGTCCGCTTGGACAAAGAGCGGTGGATTTCGTGCTGCTTCGCAACCTGTGAACGAACGTCCAGGACATTCTCGTCGATTCGATCGACAAGCTCCAGGACCTGAAAATCGAATGGGGTCAGGTAGGACCCCGGGAAATCCAGTCGTAGATGAGACACCTGTTTCTGGGGAGACAGCGGCAACAGCAGGCAGAGGAAACCGTGGACATTACAGAGGACGTCGACGTGGACGTCGCAGAAGATATTTCGGAAGCGGAGCCGACCGTAGATGTTTTTCGGTGTGATCAACTTGGCCATTTGCCAAGAGAATGTCGCTTGTCTCCAGCTCATTCAATGGAGATTGGACTGGCCGAGGTTTGTTGCTCAAATGTTACATATTCTTCGGATGGAAAAGATGGCTTGTTGATCCCGGTGAAGTTGGGGGGTAGAGAAATCTCAGCATTGTTAGACTCAGGAAGTGACCTTTGTATTGTGAGACGAGACTGTCTTAATGAACAATGCCTTAGAGACTGTGAGATTGTAAAAATACGCTGTGTACATGGTGATGTTAAAGATTATCAGACTTTACTTCTTCCTTTAACTTATAGGGGTCGCCACTTTAAGGTTTGGTCTGCCATTTCAGACTCGTGCCCTTGGCCATTACTCATAGGACGGAGAAATGCCCTTTTTCCAAAACTGATTAATAAATGTAAGGGACCAGTAGTCCAGTCCACTAATGAACTTAGTAGGGGGGGAAAAGAAGAAGAAAACCAATATGAAGAACTGGTAGCGGCTGGGGAAAATTTACAGCCCAACTTATATATTGAACCCGATCTCTCCAGCGAGATGGCGGAGGTCACCCCCGACAATCTTCCAGAATGGGCTGGTCCTTCTACATCTTCCCAGATTGCAAACGCCTCCGAACACAAACTGAGCGTTAACGAACAATCATCGTTCGTTTGCAGCATACCGATAGCTCATTAGAATATGCATTTAAACAGGCTCGCTCTGCTAATCACTCTTATTACCAAGAGTGTGATTCCGTGGGCGTGAAAACCCCGCACTTTATAGAAAAGGACGGTTGCCTTTTCAGAGTGATCTCAAAACATTTAAAGGGGGAATTTATTGAACAACTGGTGGTACCTGAAGCACATAGGGAAACTGTTTTGCATCTGGCACATTCACACATCTTGGGGGGGCACCTTGGTGCCGACAAAACTAGAGACCGGTTATCAAAACGATTTTATTGGCTTAATATGGGAAAAGATGTTGAACGGTTTTGCACTTCATGTCCAGACTGCCAGATCGTCTCTGCTTATAAGCCTCCTTGGGCTCCCCTTTGTCCTATGCCCATATTGGAAGTTCCCTTTCAGCGTGTGGGATTAGATATTATGGGACCTTTAACTAAGACTAAGGATGGGTACCAATATTTGCTGGTGTTGGTTGATTATGCGACACGATATCCAGAAATGATTGTGCTGAAAAAGGCCAACTCTTCGACTGTAGCCAAAGCACTATGTGATACTTTTACTCGTATTGGTATCCCTAGAGAAATCTTAACTGATCAAGGCACACCTTTTACTTCTCGCGTGATGAAACAATTGTGTGACAGCTTTGCTATTAAGAAACTGAGTACCTCCTCAAACGAATGGTTTACCACCCTCAAACGAATGGTTTAACCGAGCGATTTAACAAAACATTGAATTAGATGATCAGGCTCATAATGATCCCACAACCTGGAACACTGTCCTACCTTTTGTTTTGTACGTGGTGCAAGAATAACAACAGGCATGGCTTGAGTCCCTTCGAGTTGTTATTCGGGTCTCTAAATTCGATGCTTATCCGATGCCCCGTGTCGATGAACTGTTGGAAAAACTGGGTCAGGCGAGCTACATCTCCACACTAGATCTCACGAAAGGCTATTGGCAGGTGCCTTTAGAGGCTAGCAGTTGTGAGAAAACGGCATTTGCGACTCCTAACGGACTCTATGAATTTACAAGACTCCCGTTTGGTCTACACGGAGCACCTCTAACTTTTCAGCGTATGATGGATCAGATTCTGCGTCCTCATTCTGAATATTCCGGGGCATACCTTGATGATGTCGTGATTTTCAGCAATGATTGGCAAACACACTTAGAGCGGCTTCAGGCTGTTCTTGAAAGCTTGAGACAGGCTGGCCTTACTGCTAACCCTAAGAAATGTAAACTGGGCATGTCTGAGACTCATTACTTAGGCTATTATATGGGCAAGGGTTTACTTAGGCCACAGTTAAGGAAAATAGAAGAAATGCTTGCTTACCCGAGACCAAAAACACAGAAACAGGTACGCACTTTTCTGGGGCTTGCTGGTTACTACAGAAGAAGGTTCATTCCAAATTTTGCACATAGAGCTGCCCCCCTTACAGAACTTACTAGAGGCAGGAAAAACCGACCTATCTTGTGGACAGAAAACTGCGAACGCTCTTTCAGCGATTTAAAAAAAGCATTGTCTTCTTATCCGGTTCTAAGGAACCCGGATTTCACAAAGGATTTTGTTTTGCAAACAGACGCAAGTGCATTTGGTATAGACGCAGTCCTGTCACAGATTTTTGATGGAGAAGAACATCCAATCACATATTTGAGTAGGAAATTACTTCCTAGGGAGCGTAATTATTCTACAATTGAGAAAGAATGCTTGGCAATTAGGTGGGCTGTAGAAGTGCTTCGCTATTACTTGTGGGGGCGAAACTTCACTTTGGTAACTGATCATGCTCCACTTCAATGGTTGTACAGACAGAAAGACACAAACTCTCGCCTCATGAGATGATTTCTGGGCTTACAACCTTACAGCTTCACAGTGAAACATTGACCAGGCTCTGAACACGTCAACGCAGATGTATTATCACGACTACATGAACCTGAACCTGGTACAGAGAGTTGCTTGATTCATGAGAATGTGAATAAAGCTGAGGGGGAGGGTGTTAGCTGGAGGGGTGATCGCACCCCAAGAGGACAAAGACGCCCCTGGGAATACCCCTGAAACACAGACTACCCTCACATTGCTCCTTACCTTCTCACTTGCGCTATAACGTGTAATACAAGCCTCACGCGATACTCCGCTAACTTAAAAGCCTTGCGCAGCGCCTGACGGTTTTGGAATTGATTGTTTGCTTTTATCTCTCTCTCTCTCTGCTCCTAGCGGAACTGTCATCTCTGACTTGTCATGGAGCACGTTTAAGCTCATGTGTTTGCAGTGTTTGAATAAAAATCCTTCTTGTTTCTACGACCTCCTCTGTGCAAATCTGTGACCCAAGCGTGACAATATATATATATATATATACAGTATATATATTTATATATATATATATATATACTGTATATATAGTAAAATACCCTTGCTTGGCAGCGGAGAAGTAAAAAGAAAAGTAAACATTTTAACATGATTGACACTGTAATTGTTTGTCATTGTCATGAGTGTTGCTGGCGTCAG
The DNA here is from genome assembly GCF_016835505.1 of Polypterus senegalus. Classification (NCBI taxonomy): domain Eukaryota; kingdom Metazoa; phylum Chordata; class Cladistia; order Polypteriformes; family Polypteridae; genus Polypterus; species Polypterus senegalus. Next base: position 218,388,830 of record NC_053155.1, on the reverse strand, counting down.
CGTCGGTATATATAAAGTCAAAACTTGAATATATGAAGTCAGCATCGTAATTTATAAAGTAATTCCTGATTATATAAAGTCAACATCGGAGTATATAAACTCATTCCTGAATATATAAAGTCAAAGTCAAAATATATTGATTGAAACGACTCTGAACTGAACTAAGTTAACAAAAATGTATTCAGAAAAATAAATTAAAAAAACACTGTTCGGTTAATGTTTTGAAAATGATGCATGTGCCCTGCCCAGGATTGGTTCCTGCCTTGCACCCAGTGTTGGCTGGGATTGGCTCCAGCAGACCCCGTGACCCTGTAGTCGGATTCAATGGGTTGGGAAATGGATGGATATTCCAGCGCTGACTTTGTATATTCCGACGCTGACTTTATATATTGAAGTTTTGACTTTATATATTCCGACGCTGACTTTATATATTCAAGTTTTGACTTTATATATTCCAGCGCTGACTTTATATATTCCGACGCTGACTTTATATATTCAAGTTTTGACTTTATATATTCAGGAATGACTTTATATATTCAAGTTTTGACTTTATATATACAAGTTTTGACTTTATATAGTTAAATTTAGTCATCATTGCATAACTTTTTCTTTACCATAAAAATTTAAAGACTATATTCAACTTCCATTCCTACCAAAGATATTTCTGGCGACTAAATAGAACCTACTTATATCCAAATTCGAGCTATTGAGCTGTCGCCTGCCTGCCTGAATAAGTCACCCTGGCTTCGCTCTTACTTTTGTACCGTTCATTTAATCATGGCTAGTTGCGGAAAAATTATAAAATGGAAGGAGGATTACACTAAGTATGGCTTTACCAAAACAATTATTGATGGCAAATCGATTATTCATAAAGCTTCTATTGGTAATCTGTTTTTTTTGTGTTAACCTCATATTTTTTCATACTTCTTCTCAAACCAAGGGGGTGCGAGGGTAAAATGAATCGGGAAGCGCTGATCAATGTAATCAGTGTACCAGGAAATCATGCATTGACAGAAGTTCCCCTTTGTTTGTAATGCAAAGTGTGATTAAATGCGTGATTTTTTAACATGTTATGGAGCACATGCATCGAAGCTTCTCAGCTGTGCTTGTGCTAAGAAAAGGAAACATTTTAAAAATAACGTAACACAATTGTCAATGTAACCTTTTGTAAGTAGTGCCTGGAGGATTCAGTGTGGAGAAACTCTAGAGACAGCGTGTGCATTAACTTGTGGATTTTTCTGTGAGTATTTGGTGGCAGCGTCACAAAGTTGGTTCCTCTAGACGGTGTTAGCTGCAGAGCTCAGCTCAGAGCAAAATGAGGTGAATGGGAGGGGAGATGATGATGTGACTCCCCCACCCGCCTTAACTGTCATTCCCCCACAAACACAGTCTCTCGGAATTTGCATAAGCACAGCCCTTCACCTACAATTTTAACTTAGTTACAAAGTGATCAAAACTCTCGTTTATATCCTCTCATTAAACTTGTATCCCGCATTACCCGTGGGCATGACAAACGCCAGCGGCAGCCTGTCTATGAGCTTAATTTAAACTTTAGGTTCACACCGTGCTTTGTTTCCGAAGTAGCAGCACTCATGAATATGGTTGTATATGTCACTCACTCGCTTCTTATTGTTTCGCTGCCTTCTCAATTATATAATGCATGTTTTCTTCAGCGCTTTTTGGAGCTCTTCCTGGTTTTCTACGTACTGCGTTCACGTGATTACGTGGGAGGTGTGATGATGTCACACAAAACTCCGCCCCCCACGGCTTTCGAGCTCAACTCCATTGCAGTATATGGAGAAAAATAGCTTCCAGTTATGACCATTACACGTAGAATTTCAAAATGAAACCTGCCCAACTTTTGTAAGGAAGCTGTAAGTAATGAGCAAGCCTTCTACCTAAACGGGAAGTTGGAGAATTAGTGATGAGTCAGTGAGTGAGTGAGTCAGTCAGTCAGTGAGTGAGTGAGTGAGTCAGTGAGGGCTTTGCCTTTTATTAGTATAGATGAATTTAGTGCTGCACCTACATCCAACTCCATAATGAATGTCCTTTAAAGTCTTGAAGGTTATTTGTGCGAAAGGTTGTCCATCAAGGGAACCAGTGTTTGAATTATGATCTTTTTGCTATCTGACTATGGCTGTAACTGGTAGAACACTGAGAAATCTATTTCAAGGTATCAGTGTCATTCAACTGTGATTGGTAGAGTCTGTAAAATTTTCTGTAAAATTTGCACTGACCCTTCAGCTTATGCTCCACCTCCTAAAATTATGCAGATTATGTTGGGCGCAGATGTGTGAATAAATATGCCCTATGGTAGACAACTGCCAGTTTGGATACAGTAAACTGAAAAACAAGTGAAATACTACTTGGATTATATGGTTTGAAAGGTCTACCCAAAATATTTTACTGTATCTTGTCCTGGTACTTAATTGTTTTGTCATATATGTTTTTGTGCTTTTAATGGTAATTGTGTTTAGTTTGTAAAGCCTATTTTAATTCTAACTAGGTATCTGTCAACAGTTTAAAATTTTATTTAAATTTGCAGTGTTTATTTTATCAGTTTGTTTGCTTGTTACAGCATTGCATTGATGTTTGAAGGTTGTTAAGTGGTCCTTGATAGTGCCTGTTGTAACTGAAAAAATATAAAACAATGTTGATAAATTAATAAGTGATAGAAACCTAGTGCTCATTTGTTTACAGATTCTTGCCATATATACAGTGGGATGCAAAAGTTTGGGCAACCTTGTTAATAGTCATTATTTTCCTGTATAAATCGTTAGTTGTTACGATAAAAAACAAATGTTATCAGTTAAATATATCATATAGGAGGCACACACAGTGATATTTGAGAAGTGAAATGAAGTTTATTGGATTTACAGAAAGTGTGCAATAATTGTGCAAACAAAATCAGGCAGGTGCATAAATTTGGGCACCGTTGTCATTTTATTGATTCCAAAACTTTTAGAACTAATTATTGGAACTCAAATTGGCTTGGTAAGCTCAGTGACCCCTGACCTACATACACAGGTGAATCCTATAATGAGAAAGAGTATTTAAGGAGGTCAATTGTAAGTTTCCCTCCTTCTTTAATTTTCTCTGAAGAGTAGCAACATGGGGGTCACATAACAACTCTCAAATGACCTGAAGACAAAGATTGTTCACCATCATGGTTTAGGGGAAGGATACAGAAAGCTGCCCCAGAGATGTAAGCTGTCTGTTTCCACAGTTAGGAACAAATTGAGGAAATGGAAGACCACAGGCTCAGTTTAAGTTAAGGCTCGAAGTGGCAGACCAAGAAAGATTTTGGATAGACAGAAGCGACGAATGGTGAGAACAGTCAGAGTCAACCCACAGACCAGCACCAAAGACCTACAACATCATCTTGCAGCAGATGGAGTCACTGTGAATCGTTCAACCATTCTGCGTACTTTACAGAAGGAGATGCTGTATGCGAGAGTGATGCAGAGGAAGCCTTTTCTCTGCCCACAGCACAAACAGAGCCGCTTGAGGTATGCTCAAGCACATTTGGACAAGCCAGCTTCATTTTGGAATAAGGTGCTGTGGACTGATGAAACAAAAATTGAGTTATTTGGGCATAACAAGGGGCGTTATGAATGGAGGAAAAAGAACACAGCATTCCAAGAAAAACACCTGCTACCTACAGTAAAATATGGTGGTGGTTCCATCATGCTGTGGGCTGTGTGGCCAGTGCAGGGACTGGGAATCTTGTCAAAGTTGAGGGATGCATGGATTCCACTCAGTATCAGCAGATTCTGGAGACCAATGTCCAGGAATCAGTGACAAAGCTGAAGTTGCGCCGGGGCTGGATCTTTCAACAAGACAACAACCCGCAACACTGCTCAAAATCCACTAAGGCATTCATGCAGAAGAACAAGTACAATGTTCTGGAATGGCCATCTCAGTCCCCAGACCTGAATATAATTGAAAATCTGTGGTGTGAGTTAAAGAGAGCTGTCCATGCCGTCAAACCTGAATGAACTAGAGATGTTTTGTAAAGAGGAATGGTCCAAAATACCTTCAACCACAATCCAGACTCTCATTGGAACCTACAGGAAGCGTTTAGAGGCTGTAATTTCTGCAAAAGGCGGATCTACTAAATATTGATTTCATTTCTTTTTTGTAGTGCCCAAATTTATGCACCTGCCTGATTTTGTTTGAACAATTATTTCACACTTTCTGTAAATCCAATAAACTTCATTTCACTTCTCAAATATCACTGTGTGGATCTCCTATATGATATACTTAACTGACATTTTTTATCGTAACAACCAACGATTTACACAGGAAAATAATGACTATTAACAAGGTTGCCCAAACTTTTGCATCCCACTGTATCTTTATTTATGCACCAGCATCTTTTCCAATTTCTACCCAGAGTACCGGCACCATTTCTTACCATATGTTTGTGGTGCTTGAAGCTTGGTGGGGCCCTTGCCCTTTACTATTTGATTGAATGTTAATGTATTATAGTGCTCAAAGTTACACGAGAGGCTTAAGCAGAGTACTGGCACACCAGTGTAAGTTTCCCGGGCCTCTCAGCTCTTCACCATAAATAGCATACCACCAATAATGTTACATCCATCTTCTTTACCTACTTATCCAGGACAGAGTCGCGTGGCAGCTGGGGCCTATCCCAGCAATCATCATGTGCAAAGCAGGAACAACACATGGAAAGAGCACCAGTCCATCACAGAGCACTTGTATTGACAATAATTTAATTTATTATTTGGCATATACTTTATTTTAAGCATACATACCCTTGCTTACTGTGGTTCAAGTTTTTAATCCCGCAGTGCATGCTATCTTGACATGTTTAAAGGAAGCAAGAAAATTAATTATTTAACTGTGCTTTAGATAAACATATTTGACAGATTTCATTTTTATTTCTAGAAACCAGGAAACAATTTAAAACATTTCTGTTTAATCATACAGATATTTTCATATTGCCATATAATTAAATTTAGGCTTATTTTTCAGAATTTCTCCAATTAAACTGTCAAAAATACCAATTACAGTACCAACGAATAATTATGTATTTTGGAAATTACACTACATATTCCTTACTTGTATAGTTTACAAAGTAATCTTTTTTAGGAACAGAAGTTCATTAGTATTAAAAAAAAATAGGAGATTAACAGTCACCTCTGTTGCTATATCTACTTGTTTCTCCTTTTTATAGTGGATGAGTGGAATACTTGAATCTTTATGTATTTGTACTTTAATGGAAAAATGAACATGCAATAAAGGGTCAAGTTATAGGTTATAATATAATATAATGGGTTAAATAATGGAAGAGGGATTGGCTGAAAACAACTGCTTGGTATTTTCAGATAGATAACTGCTATATAATGAGATAATTTATTTTTTCATTAATTTTCTGTACCCACTTTGTCAAAGGTGGGGTTGCTAGAAACTGGAAACTATCAGCCTGAAAACTGTTGTGGATGGATATCAGTGTAACTCAAGGTACATGCACATACTCCCATACTGCATACAGTCAAACATGAATATGATAAAACAATCCAGAATAGATTTCAGAGACATTGAAATCTGGTGTCAATGTTCATCAGAAAAAAAGGCAGATGAACATTTCTACTCCAAATGGCCAATCAGCTCAAACCTAGACAATCCATTACAAAATAGTAAGAGCTGGAGTTGAATTGTCTTACAGTATAACAAATTAGTTTCACAATGCATCTCTGATGCTGTATATCTGTGACCACTGTTTTAGCTAACTTCATTGGTTCCCCTGCATCCTTTCTTTCTGCTAAATCCATTCAGAAAATACCTTTTCCTGTTTTTGTTCCAACCTTATGTCACCAATGTTTAAAGCGGTGATGGCAAACCTTTTGGGCTTGGGGAGTCAAAAATTCTGAAAATGCCTAAGTTGACTATGCTGGCGTCCCGACCCGGCTAAACAAAAGAGAAACAATTCTTTACATATTCATTTATTTTAAATAAAACAACCTAATCATGTGTGGTGTAATGTATTATAATAGTAAAATAAAAATCAGTGACTTAACAATGGAGAATGTTATATGTGCACTGATAATTGGGCTTAAAATTATAAATTCACTTGGGACAGACTGTCAAACCAAAAAATTTAACTGGGCCAAAATTTTTTAGTATTCGGTAAGCAGCAGACAGTAACACATTTTAAACCAACACAAATGAATGTACTGAAAAAAATTAATGTTTATTAATTGCTTCCCTTTTAAATTTGGTCACATCTGACACAGGTACAGCAAAAAGTGCATAAACACAATAAAAAGCTATAACTGAACAGAATCTGAGGTAGCAGCAATACTTTTTTTTCAGTCAATGTGCATAAAAACAAAATAGTGCACAGTATTATTAGCAATAGCATTTGTTTCCCTATTGAAATAAACATTTTGCTCACATCTGACCCAGGCACGTCTAAGAGTACATAAAATAAAATTTAAAAAAACCCACAATATTAGCAATAACATTTGTTTACCTTTTGAAATAAAATAAATATTTTGGTCTGATATGACCCAGGCACATCACAAAGTGTTTTTAGCAGAATAAAAAAGAAATTATCAATGCTATCAAAGCTATCAGTGCACAAACCCATAACAAGTGATAACAAAAGCTAACACACATGAATACAATGTCTACTGAACAGTGAGGGAACACACGGTAGGTTCATTTTAAATCACCAAATGTGTGACTAGCAGTACCTTTTTTGTAAAGAAAAAGGTGGCGGTACAAATACTTGCCGTTTGGATCAAGTTTGAGGTACTGTGAAGATATATAGCAGCTGAGAGCCTTAGCACTATGTTTTGTTGATTTGGTGAAAAAACATAACATTTAAAATTTAATGAGAACTCATCAAGTATATAACACTTTAATCATAATTCTTTGCAAACTCCCATTGGGAGGACCTGGAACGTGAACACCCAACATCTCCCAATTGCATGGCAACAGCGCTATCATTGTGCTACCAGCATACATAGATTTTGCTGAATAATATTGTGCTTGATAGTTGAAAATTACAAACATAGAATTTCCGAAATCGAAGAATATTAGCTGCAGAATAATAACAAGCTCTACATTCTACAAAAAAGTTATGTAGTCCCGCAAAAAGCAATGAGTGCTTAATTTGATTGAGTTTTAAAGAAAATTCCAAACTTTATGCATGTCTTCATCAAATGCAGTCTTTCTAATTTGTTCTTTGCTTTGAGTGTCAATGGCTGATCATCGTTCTTGTAACAGCCATGAATCCACAGGAACAAACCACGTGAGTGATGGGCCAAACAGTCGTATGCAGAGAGGTGCGGAGACAGTGCTTGTCAGTAACGTTGCTCTATATGGAGTGTGGCAGGCAGCTGGGTCCCTACTCATGTTCCAGGGGAGCAATCATGGACTGCTCAATACCTCCCCCGGGATGCTTGGTGGCAGCCTCCCTGGCTGAGGATGGTGCCTCAGTTTCCCGCAGGGCTCCATGGGAGATGGAGTTCTCCTCAGCCTTGTTGGGATCTGGGGTGGCCACCAGGGTGTTCTGCATGGATCCCTGAGCTGGCCTGGACAACTCTACAGCCTTTCCCAGAGATGCAATCAGAAGCAGGTGATCAAGCACCTGGAGCACTTCCGGGTGGGCTATAAAAAGGGCCGGCAACCACCACTCAGGGCCAGAATCGGGAGGAAGAGGACGAGGTTGCCTGGGAGGAGTGGTGGTGTCAGAGGAAGAGTGTTATGTTTGTGTTACTGTGCTTGGGACTGTATTGTGGCTGGAGGGTTCACGGGGAAGATGTGCCCTCCAGCTGAAGAAAGAAATAAAAGTCTTTTGTTGAGTTTTACACGTGCCTCATTGTCAAGTCAGGTGTCAGGCCGGATGCTATATAGCGTCCATTTCACAGGAGTAACAATTAATCTGTGAAAACCCATGTTCACACTCACTTGATGAAACAGGAATATAAGTAAGACTAAGCACACAATTAATTATAGAATCATTTAGTATGCCATTTAGTGAATGCCACGACTAGCTGTCACATCCATGGTACTGTCCACCACTTCCAGACATTGCATTGTGGGTTGAATGTTGCTAGGCTACATGTAGTGTTACATTCATAGCTATACATCTGCTGTACAGACATCATCAGTCTGACTCAATAGTCATTCACAGTTTAGAGAAATTAGTTTCAGAAAGTATTCTTTAGTAAGCAGTTGTGGATGAATGGACAAGGTGTTGGCCTCAACATCCAATGGAATAAAATGCCATTGTAGGTTTGATTCCAACTCCTGATAAGTGAGTTACCTTTTTCAGTACCCTACACAATTCCCTCATGTAAACACATCCACCTTCGGGCTACATTGGCCTGCTCTTGTGAAAAGAATGGAGATAAACAACATCAACTCTGAGAGGGAGAGGCAAGTTCGTTTTACAATGTGAACGTCACTGAAAGAGTAAAACTGAATAATAAAAAATAAGCACTAGCTTTTACAGGAAGCCAAAATTTACACCAGGTGTTACAGACTCAAATCAAATGTGTTTTTATTATATTATAGTAATAACAATAGCAGCTCACTACTCAAAAAGAGGAACATTCAGACTCAAACCCATATCCTTTTGATTACAAGACAGCAGTTCTTACCTCTGCACCATCCAAGAAGACATATCAACTTTCTGTCAATTGACATTTGAGCATGAGTTTTTAACACATTGACAGCAACGTGTAAAATGAAATATTTTTTTTTGTTTGGTTATATTCTTGAATAAAAGCACACATGTTTGTTTGATATTTGGACTAACGTCTTCACACATTATACATTTCATGTCATTATTACTATAACATGGAAAAAGTTTCTGTTTTAGGTAGGTGTTCAGCATTTCTTGCCTCACATTTCCTGTCATCCTACATTTACCCAGATCGCAACACACATGAAATGCATGTATTCCAAATAACGATATATTATTTACACTATACAACTCCAGGTACCTCGCATCCAGATAAAGACTTGAACTGGGATGGGATAGCAGGCTGCTTGCTGCTTGTGCTGATTGACATATTTGCAAAACAAAAGATGCTGATGAGGAGAGGTGTGAAGGAATTTAAATTGGCCCAGCATTACGACTTTTTTCATAGGCTTCAAAAATTGTAGTTGTAAGGTGTAGAATTTAGGACTTGTAATCAGGTTTCATTTAGTTAACCATCTCATGTCTGTGATGTTTGTTATTAACAGCTAGAGGCGTGGTGCGGAAGTTATTTAATCTCATATTATCTATTAAATGCTGATATGGACATTCTGGTTTCAATGGTGCAAGAACTGCTCTACACCTATAGTTTTACATGTAATTTGGATGACACAAAACAACAATTCATCTCATATATTCCTGACGGTTAAAGAAATCCTAATGAATGTTTTGTATATATGTTACAGTAGGTGGACTTGGTTGTTTCAACTATGTTTTTGATGCTCCAGGAATTAAAAATAACTGTTATATTTTATCATGTTCAACAAAACCCTGTACTGCCATCATCATACATCTATTTGAGTAAATTTAGGCTTCTTTGCAGTTTAAGAATTATTTACTTTTGAAAAATTAATCATTTGAACATTTTTTGAATAAAGTAATTGGTATATATTAAACAATATCACCAATGTACAGTAATAAAAGTAGGCCTTTGTTGGTTAGGGAGTTTTTTTCCCCATATGATTCAATTTCTATCCTTTTTGGGAGTATTATAAATTGATTTTGAGGGATATTTCTAAAATGAAAATTAAAAAAAAAAGAGAGACAGGATCCCAAGGTGGGATTTGAACCTATGGAGATGAAAGACATCTATTGGACAAAAGGCTGATGTTTTAAGCCACTCAGCCACTCTGGAGTGTTTGATTTAACCCTAACACCTTTAATTGTATTTTTACAGGACTGTCTTATGTGCAAGTAAAATTAAAAATAAACTGCTGATAATGAGATTTGAGTTCGCAAGGGTGCTATTCACCCATTTCATCTAAAGTCCATCATTTTGACCTCTTAGCCATTGTGTCTAGGACAGTAGGCTAGCCTGAAGATGAGTTTACACATGGTAATTGTAAAGGATACTGAAAATGGAACTCACTTGTCAGGAGTAGGAATTGAATCCCCAGCAGAGTTTTATCCAATTTGATTTTGAGTCCTACACCTCGTCCACACAGCCACCTTGTAATGAACGTATTAAGGCATACTTTCTGAGAGTCATTTCTCTAAACCATATGTTTTTGTTTTTAATTTGAGCATATAATTGGCACATTCCAACAAGAATGAAAAACTAAGGAGTCAGACAGATAATGGCTATACTGCAGATACTGTATATATAGCTAAATCCATACAAACAGGGAGATACCTGACAGGAAGATGGAAAGAAAAACAAGTGGATGTTGAAACAGGCAAGTTTTTTAAAAGTACTGGTGTGCTCTCTTTTTGGTGAGAATTAATATATGGTACCACTGTCTGCTATTTAGAGTTTCCCTGAGAATGTACCTATGTTTGGCAGATGCATGTTTTATTTTGGAAGTAGAAAAAACTATAGAGCTCTGGCAGCTGTACTGAACATTACAGCTCACTTATGGATGGAAGGAAGACATTGCTCCTGCCAATACCTAGTAAATATGTCTTTCGGACTCTCTCTTTCAAAGCAGGCCAGGGACAACTGCAGGAACCCCTGACTTTATCATGTTTCTGCATTGTATTATTGTAAGTGTTCCTTTTATATTAATAAGAAGCTAAGTATATTTTATCTACAGTATAGTGCTATTTTTTCTTTCTACATCTGAGAATCAATGCTGTGCCACTAAGAAAGATATAATATACATAAAATATTCCCAGGGAGCATGTGCCCCTTGATGGATACAGGAAATAATCTCTACTAATAAAAGGCAAAGCCCTCACTCACTCACTCACTCACTCATCACTAATTCTCCATCTTCCCGTGTAGGTAGAAGGCTGAAATCTGGCAGGCTCATTCCTTACAGCTTACTTACAAAAATTGTGCAGGTTTCATTTTGAAATTCTACGCGTAATGGTCATAACTGGAACCTGTTTTTTCGTCCATATAATATAATAGACGTCTGCTCGATGGCCGTGGGAGGCGGAGTTACTGCCGTGAACTGACGCAGTGCACAGACAAAAAGCAACAGTTCCAAAGAGTGCTGAACAAAAACCGAATTACACAACTTCGGAAACAAGCACGGTGTGAACCATAAGTTTAAATTAAGTTTATAGACACACTCCCACCGCCGTTTGTCATGCCTACGACGAATATGGTATTCGCGAGATACAAGTTTAATGAGAAGACACAAGGTATAAACAAGACTTTGGATCACTTTGTTGTGGAGTTAAAATTGCTGTAGCAAGAAACTTTGAAGTGACGGGTCTTAGCTAACATTAAATAAAGTTGTGGACATCGCGAGATCGCACGAGCACAGCTGAGAAGCTTCGATGCAGGTACTCCAAGTGGCTCGCATCAACTGACTTTGCAGGACTGGAAAAGATTAAATTAAGTTCATACACACGCTACCGCTAAATACTGTATTCACAGGCAATTTCCACAACTTACTACCGGGAATGCCTGTTGAATATCTTACATTCACGAGTTCCGATTTCGGTGGTGAACACTTCGATGAATGAAACCGGTTATCTTTACAACGGTTGACAAACACGGAATAAACTTGAACACAACACGTCCTCCAAATACGAACCTGATTGAAAGAAATAATGCTAATCAAATCCTTGATGACAGCAACACTCATAACGCCACAAGACTATTACACTGACAATCATGTTACATTATTTTTAAAATGTTTCCTTTTCTTAGCACAAGCACAGCTGAGAAGCTTCGATGCATGTACTCCATAACGCGTTAAAAAAAATAACGCATTTAATCACACTTTGCATTCCAAGCAAAGGGTAACTTTTGTCAATGCATAATTTCCTGGTACATCAATTACTTTGATGCACACATCAGAGCTACAAAAATGTAAGAGTCGGAAGAAAACGCGTTGCTACCACAGGCAAATTTCATTTTAAAAGACTACCCGACGAAAGCCTTGATAAAAGCGTGGTTTGGTGCAAACTGTGCAAAAATGAATTTGCATACCGCCGAGGCACTTCAACCTTATGGTTCCATCAAAATGCAAAACATGTTACAGCAGGCACAGAAGCTGTGTATGCTGTTAGCACTAACAGTATAGGTTCGAGTACCAACAAAAGGTATCAGCAGCCCAAACCTCATGAAATGACTGGCTTCAGGACCAAAATTAGTAACTTAACATAGGTCAAACTTACAAATTCTCTGGCAAAATACATTGCTTTGGACTGTAGACCACTAACAATGGTGGAAGATAGGGGGTTAGAAAATGTGCTACAGTTAGTGTAATTACAAAATGTTCAATAATCACACTGTTTTAGCCCAATGTACAAAATAATTTTGGCTAAGGTTACTCACAGTTTAAAGGTGAGGCTGGTCAAATTACCTTTTATGTTTCTGCCTTATTTTTTTAAGAAGAACTGCACTTTAATGTTGAAATTTTTGTTATTATTATTTAAAGACAATACCATTCTGAAAATGTACTTAAAGTACTTAAAATACCACTTTTTTTTTAAGTCTGCCCAATTTTAGCCAGGGATCATATTTTTGTTTCTGTTTTGAAATGAAATGCAGTTTAAATGAATTTTTTTTTCAGAAATTAAAACAGCTTGAGTTTACAATATTCCTGTCCATGTCTATTATTTGATTCTGTCGCCCAAGTTACGTTAAAACCAAGCACACCATTGTTTTTCTTGTGAAATTCCCAATAAGTTTCCTAAGCTTCCTATTGAAAAAACAAAAGTTGGATCCAAAATGGCCGACTTCAAAATGGTCACCATGGTCACCACCCATCTTGAAAAGTTTCCCCCCTCACATATACTAATGTGCCACAAACAGGAAGTTAATATCACCAACCATTCCCATTTTATTAAGGTGTATCCATATAAATGGCCCACCCTGTATATCTATATATATATATATATATATATATATATATATATATATATATATATATTGTAACAACCCGCAGCAAGCGCTGGCGGTGACTCTCATGGGTAATTTATGTAAATAGTTTGCGGGAAATTATGGGTAATTTATAAAAAGCTTATTGTATGTCGGAATTTACGTATTGTCATTTGTGTTGTAAATAATGGTGTGTTTGTATTTAATTGGTTGGGTGGGTTTGGGTTATCGCCGTCCGGGGTTATTTATTTTGTAAAAGTACCAATTTATTGAAATGTGTCTTCGTGCTTGACCTTGGCAATGGCAGCGCAATAATGTTGAGCTTTTGTTTCTGACTATCTTCTGTAATAAAAGATACAACAGGACAGAGCTGTTTATTTGCTAAGATGTTATCTAAGCAAACTACCGAGACACTCGAGTCGTGCGGTGTATGGGGCACGAGGGTTCTCTTTCTTAAAGAGCTGGGTGCAGTTGCGGGCATGACGCTGGCAAGCCGCTAGCCGACAGCTTCGAGAGGGTGCGGCAGAGTTCGCTCGAAATCTTAAAAGACTCCTCCACGGGTCGCTACATTGGTGTCAGAAGTGGGAGACCAGGCTGTTAAGAAGACGCCGTCATGGAACAGAGTCTTGAAGAAATAGAGCGTGCCATCTCGGAAAATAGCGTTATGTTGGAGCGCCTGATCAGCAGAACTGCACGGAGAAAAGGACAAACTGGCCTGAGGGTGCCAGTATTCCCCGGACAGTGTTGCGATCTTCTAGGCACGGCGGAAATGAACCTGTACCTGCCGCAACGACACCCCAAATCACCAGTCGACCGGTCCTCCCCACACGGTCACCCGCTAAGCTGCCACGATACAGCGGGTTGGCGCCCTGAGCCATACCTTGCACAAGTGGATCTGGCTGCTCTTCACAATGGTTGGAGCTGCGAGGAAGCTGCAACACACTTGGCCCTTGCCTTGGAGGGTCCCGCACTTCAGGTACTCATCGACCTGCCGCCTGAGGAGTGTCGTGATCTTCAGGCCCTCACCGATGCTCTCACCCGTCGTTTTGGACAGAGAACCTCAGCGGAACACAACAGGGAGGAGCTGACAAACCGACATCGGCGTGAAGGTGAGAGTGTGGGAGCATTTGCAGCTGACATCAGGGTCTATGTACGGAAAGGTTACCCTACTTTCTCGACAGCAGCAAGGGAAGAACTCAGTGTTCATGCTTTCCTGCGGGCCGTACACCAGAGCGTCTCCGTCAGCATGTCTGTCTGCTGTCGCCCAGACATTTGAGTGAGGCACTACGGGAGGCTGAACGGGCTGAAGAGGTACTACAGCTTGGGTCTCCGGCACGTCAATCATCACGCCCAAGCCGGCTAACGAGAGCAGTTGGCGAGTGGTAGAAAGGGACCAACCTGAGGGTGTGGAGGTCAGCGCCCAGCCATCATCATCCCTCCGCAATGACTGCCCTAAAGTGGGGCTGTGGGTTTTCAGGTGGACTGTACCTAGACTGCATTATAGACGGACGGCCATGCAGTGCCTTAGTGGACACGGGTCCACTATTTGTCTATTACAGAGAGGAGTGTTGCCCGAAACAGCTGGTCCTCTTCCAAAAGACTGGACTCCTTCTAACATCGAACTGCGCGTTACGGGTGAGCGGACAAAAATGCCGGAAAGAAACTATTGACTGTAGTAGTAGGGACGAGCCAGACCAGCCACGAATTCTGGCTCATGGACATTAAAGACAAATGCATAATTGGGTTAGACTTGCTGGCCCACTGGGGAGCATGTGTTGATGTGTCCAGGGCCATCCTCGCGTAGGTAATGAGACTGTGTCGCTCCAATCGGGCTGGAATCATCCTGGAAGGGCTGTTAGCTTGGATTTGCCTGGACACCACGGCTCACCGGCTCCCGACCGTTGTTCGGAAGATGCAGGGACTGAAGAGGACCCCCAGGAGAGTATTGCAGCTCAGACCAGTGCTCCCCAACGGTTTTCCTCACACGACCACCCATCCACTGAGACGGTTGCTGCTGTGGAGGAATTGGGCCATCGAAGTGGTGAACAGCTGAGCACGCCACAGCAGGAGCAACTCCAGAAAGTATTGAACGACTTTGTGGACATTTTGCGGCTCGAGAAGAGGACTGCACCAGAACCTCGTTAGTCAAACACCACATTGACACTGGCCACGCCGCCCCCATTCGGTTGCGCCCCCACAGATTGCCTCTTGCAAAACGCCAAGCTGCCGAAGAATTGATTCGCGAGATGGTAACCAACGACATCATTGAGCCTTCTGACAGTCCTGGGCGCACCCATGGTCATGGTGCGGAAGAAAACGGGGTTGGCGCCTTGTGTGGACTTTCGTAAATTAAATGCAGTCACTCGAAAAGACTCTTACCCATTGCCTCGCATCGATGATGCATTGGACTATGTGGCTGGATCCCGTTGGTTCAGCACTTTGGACTTGCGCAGTGGATATTGGCAGGTAGAACTGGCAGCAGAGGACCGACCCAAAACTGCATTCACCATCGGACAAGGGCTGTGGCAGTTTAAGGTAATGCCGTTTGGACTTTGTAATGCGCCGGCCACGTTTGAAAGACTAATGGAGCGGGTCCTAAAAGACATTCCCCGAACCCGTTGTGTGGTCTATTTAGATGACCTGCTGATTCATGCCAGAGACTTTGACCAGGCGGTGCACAATTTAAGGGAGGTCCTGACCGCCATTCGTAGCGCCGGGTTGCGGTTAAACCCTGAGAAATGCAATCTTCGCCCGACAGACTCAGTTTCTAGGGCACGTAATCAGCGAGTGGGGTGGCTACAGACCCGCGAAGGTGACTGCCGTGAGCAACTGGCCCCACCAGCCAATATCACTGAACTGCGGAGCTTTTGGGTTTAGCCTCCTACTACGAAGATTAGTAAAAACTTTGCGACCATTGCCAGCCCTTTGCACCGACTAACGAGTAAGGGCCAACAGTTTGGGTGGACGGAGGATTGCACAGCCGCCTTCCAACAGTTAAAGGCTGCCCTCGTCAGCGCCGGTCCTGGCGTACCCTGACCCCAACCAACCTTTTGTGGTGGACACTGGCGCTAGCAATGTGGGGATTGGGGCCGTGCTCTCACAGAAGGGGAGGCTGGAGAAAGAGTGATAGCTTATTACAGCTGCAGCCTCAGTCGACGGAGAGGAATTACTGTGTCACTCGGCGGGAACTGTTGGCAGTGATCCTAGCGATGCGGCACTTTCGGCCCTACCTATTGGGCACTAGGTTCACACTGCGGACTGACCATGCTAGCCTCACCTGGATGTTGAATTTCAGGCAACCAGAGGGCCAGGTGGCAAGGTGGATGGAGATTCTACAAGAATATGACTTTGAGATACAGCACCGACCGGGGCGGCAGCATGCCAACGCTGATGCCCTCTCCAGGCGTCCATGCCTCAGCAATGAATGTCGATATTGCCGCCGACAGGAAGAAAGGGGGCTGGGGCCATCGTCCGCATCCGCAAGGATAGATGACACTGTTGGAGTAGGGGAGCCGTACACTATTGACCAATTGAGGCAGTTACAGGCGAACGATCAAGCACTAGAAAAGGTAAAGGGCTGGTTGGAGACACAAGAACGTCCCGACTGGCAAACCGTGTCGTCACAGGGGCCTGAACTCAAAATACTCCACTCTCAGTTGGGCAACTTGGAGTTGCACGATGGCGTAATCTACAGGCGGTGGCACGCACCGGGAGGAATTGACCGGCTACAACTACTGGTTCCCCAGGCTTTGCGCGCCGAGGTCCTCCGATGGGTCCACAGAGCGGCTGGATCCGGACATTACGGGCGCTAAGACAGTGCGTCGACTACGGCAGCGGTTTTATTGGCCCGGGTGTCGGCAAGACGCAGAGCTACACGTCCACTGCTGTGACGTCTGCACTGCACAAAAGGACCTGGTCAAGCGTTCTCACGCGCCATTGCAGCGATACCTGGTCGGGCACCCATGGAGAGAATTGGCGTGGACATACTGGGTCCTTTTCCTGTAACGGAAGCGGAAATCGCTACGTTTTGGTAGCAATGGACTACTTTACCAAATGGCCAGAGGCGTATGCAGTTCGGATCAGAGTGCCCCACAGCTGCCCAAAACTCGTGGATGAAATGTTCACTCGATTTGGAGTTCGGACGAGCTCCACAGCGATCAGGGCGGAACTTTGAGAGCCGTTTGTTCAGGAGGTGTGTCAGCGACTGGGGTGAAAAGACCGGACCACCCCTTCACCCACAAAGTGATGGATTGGTCGGCGATTTAATCGCACCCTGGCCACTCAACTGGCAATTCTGACCAGTCAACACCAGCGGGACTGGGACCAACATTTGCCTTTGGTCCTATGGGCATATCGGACAGCAGTGCAGGAGTCGAGCCAATGCACGCCAGCGGGCTGATGTTTGGAAGGGAACCGCGACGCCGGTGGATTTAGTGTTTGGCTCACCCCCTGAGCCTGAGATTATTGGTGGGCCCGAAATGGATTATTTTAGACGGCTAAAAGAGCGGCTGGGCACCGTTCATCGAATGGCCAGGGAGGCCCTGGAGGGAGCTGGAGCACGCCAAAACGGGCTTATGACTCGCGGGCTCATGGCCCGGCGCTGAAGCCAGGGGACAAAGTGTGGGTATTTTGCCCGCAGCGGAAGCGGGATTGTCCCCAAAACTAGCCCACCATTGGCAAGGACCGGGAGAAATATTGGACAAAATATCGGAGGTAGTTTTCCGAGTCGAATGCCTGGGCGAGGCAGACGGGTGGTGCTGCACAAGGACCGTTTAGCACCATACCACCCACTGGCCCCAGAGCAACAACAACTCGAAAATATAAGCGGTTCTCCAACCTCCACCCCCGGCACCGAGTCAGACAGTGACAGGACTGAGCCCGACACCAGTGATGGCACCTCCGGCAGGACAAAGCGTGTCCGTCGGCGGCCAGGACATTTACGTGATTTTATCTGTGATGAGTAGGGTTGTGGGGACACTAACCCTCTTAGGAGGGGCTGTGTAACAACCCGGCAGCAAGCTGGCGGAGTGGCGCCTCATGGGTAATTTATGTAAATAGTTTGCGGGAAATTATGGGTAATTTATAAAAAGCTTATTGTATGTCGGAATTTACGTATTGTCATTTGTGTTGTAAATAATGGTGTGTTTGTATTTAATTGGTTGGGTGGGTTTGGGTTATCGCCGTCCGGGGTTATTTATTTTGTAAAAGTACCAATTTATTGAAATGTGTCTTCGTGCTTGACCTTGGCAATGGCGCAATAATGTTGAGCTTTTGTTTCTGACTATCTTCTGTAATAAAAGATACAACAGGACAGAGCTGTTTTATTGCTAAGATGTTATCTAAGCAAACTACCGAGACACTCGGAGTCGTGCGGTGTATGGGGCACGAGTGTTCTCTTTCTTAAAGAGCTGGGTGCAGTTGCGTGCATGGCGCTGGCAAGCCGCTAGCCGACAGCCGGAGAGGTGCACGGCAGAGTTCGCTCGAAATCTTAAAAGACTCCTCCACGGGTCGCTACAATATATATATATATGCCAGCAACACTCATGACAATGACAACACAATTACATTGTCAATCATGTTACGTTACTATTAAAATGTTTCCTTTTCTTTTTCATTACTTCTTTAACACAATACTTCTCCGCTGCGAAGCGCGGGTATTTTGCTAGTTATATATAAGTCCTCTTTTGACCATAAGAAGAAACAAAGTTATATCAGTAGTATGATATAATGAGTCCATATATTTATTTAGCAGTTTGATACTATAATTTATAATTTAATTTCTAGTGTATGATGTGATCAGTTTTCAGTTATACATTGGAATAAAAATGAATAAATGTTGTGTGATCTTTTTATTAGATTTGTACATAAACAGAAGGGAAATGCTTGTAAGATTTGTGATGTATTATAGGTGGTATTCCTCCTATTAATAAACAATGAAGAAAACACTGTAAGGTCAGTCTACATGTCTTTCTGTGATGGAATAAGCAAAATCAGAAAATGGTGTGGCTGTGTTCAGCAATGAGAGGCTTGGCTCTAGCTGTGGGTGAAGGTCAGTTTGCTTAGGAGCTCCATCCAGTGGCTTGCGCTTGCCAAAATGATGACTCCTTCAATTGAAATAGGCACATTACAATACAAATATGGGTTGGATTCTACTACGTCACATATCTAGTGTCCTGGTTTTAAAATACATGCCTGGTTGTAGTCTGTGTGGTGTTTGTTCTCCATGTCTGCATATATTTTCCCTTCACATCCCCAAATGTGTACTGTTAGGTGAATTAGTGATTCCAAATTAAAGTCAAGTAAGTATGTGGGAGGCCTGTGATGGACTGGGTGATGTCCTATGTTGTGCCCGGTGCTGCTGTGATTGTGTGTCTGGCCACCACCAGACCTTTAATTTGTTTGTGTGTTTGAGAATGTTACATTGTTCACTCTTCTCATACTGTCTTAAATAAAATAACTGACAACCAAGGTTGTGAAGTGAAGAGAAATTAAAGCTTCAGAGTGTAAATGTGAAGCAGTTTGGGGAGTAATGTGGAATTTTTAGTTAAGTGGTTCATAAATATGAATGCAATTGCATTACAAGAAATGTAAACATTTTAAAATATATATTTTATTTACATAATTGAACAATCTGAGGATCTGTCCTGCAAAAAGGGGTAATTATTCTGTATGTATGTTTATAATGAATGAACTTATTTTATTTGCACCTTTAATTCCCTACTTTATCTAAAAGGAATCCCCCATTTAAAGTAAATTAAATTTTTTGCTTATTTATTTTTTTACTGTTCACAATATATAGAATTGAGCTATGTCAGATGTATTGTGGGCCATATGCTGAAATGTATATTCAACTGAATGTAGGGCAAAGAATGAGTTTTTAAGTCAACTCTTAAAAATACACAAATGTGTACACTAGTAATGTAACTCTGTAACTGCTGATAAAAGTGGATGGCATGAATATGCAAAATCAAAAGAGTTGGATTGTTTGTAGGTTTATGTGTATGAAATGGCAGTGTTTTCTTCTTAAGCTTTACCTTGAGGGGAGCTGTCACAGATTGTGTTCAGGCCAGCATACAGAGGAAACAGCTGCTTTTTTCAGATAAGAGACTGCACAATTCTTTGTGCTATTTAAAATATAATAAAACTTCATCTATTTTATCATTAGTAAACCTTTAGTGGGAACTGCTAGAGGGGAAAAGGAATACATTAATAGTGAAAACACTAACTCTTCACCTTTGATAACAAATAAAATCAGATGATAATTTAAAAATGTACAGGATAGTAAGACAAATTATTGAATCACCACGTGTACTTTTTCTAGGTTAAAACTATTTTTTTGTCTATTATAGGTTGTTTTTGCAAACATTGTGTATAATTAATTCTTTGTTGAAGAAACGTTTGTGAGATGCCATTATCACTAAACTCTATATAATGAATGAACTTATTTTATTTGTACCTTTAATTCTCTACTTTATCTACTAAATGGTAAGCTTTATAATGTGAGCTTAACATTCTGGATGTGTCACTTCACTGCCCTCAACTTGGTTTACATGTTTTGGAGTTTTTACAGTAAAGTAAAATGAAGGCAAAGACATTCTCAGAAATATCTGATGGTCAAAAGTAGACCGATTTGTTTGAACAACAAAGACCTGCTGTAACACTAGATATGGAGATGCCAGACACCTGAATAAACTGATCAGACATGCCTTGCATTTGCCTTTTTTGGCCTTTGTCTGTGCTGTGTTGCATGTAGAAGTCTTCCAGTCATTTTTGGCTATGTTCAAAATAATTTTTTTTGCCTTCTAAAATAAAAGGTTGGATAACACATGTGTGATGAACTGAAAAATTTAGAGCCTTTAGCCTTTTTCTAATTTTGTAGCTGCACAGGAGCAACATCAAACTTGTGAAGACGTGTAAAAGTAGTTGGATGGATAATATTATCTGTGCAGTGGCACAGGCAGAGGAATTCACTGTATAATTTATAAGATAAGTTAAAAACCTATGGATGAGTAGACAGAACAAAATACGGTAGGAAAGAAACACTACATAAATCAGATAGACTGTGCTCAACAAACGAAGGGTAAAGCACACATTCAAACAGGAAAGAATAAGTATTAAAATGCAGTGTAGGTGGTGGCATTTGTAGAAGCAAGTAAAAAAGACAGCTGAGTATTATAGGAAGCAAAGTAGCAGCCCAATGTTATGAGACACCTTGTATAGGAAAGCAAGCAAAAATAAAAGAATTTGTGTAAACTCTGAGTGATAAATGTTTTTTCAGATGACCTTTGGAAGTCGGAGTGCAGTTGCAGCAATTGTTTGAAGCAATCTTTAAGTTAAAGGTCTTGCTCAAATGCCCTAAAGAGTAGGATCTCTTCTGGCAGAAGCAGGATTTGAACCGGCAACCTTCTAGAAGTACAGATGCTTACCTTTTGAGCCAGCAAAGCAAATTTTCTTAGATTCAGAAAACCCAGGGTCATCAATTCTACCGCAAGAGGTGTATATTTTTTCAGGTCCTTGTATAGTTGAAAGGCATAGAAATGGTAAACCACAGAAGCAATCTTAACTGGTTTATAATAGAGTATATGAAAGAAAGAGCAAAAGAAAAATCAGCTGATAACATGTATTGGACAAATAACATCAGCACGAAACAGAGGTGTCATATGAATAGCTGCACTTGATGCATGGCTCTTTGGGCTGCTCATTGAAAACAACATTAGTATGGCCAAAATTGTGGAATTCCTAAACCTGTCTTGAGTGTCTGCGTTTGTAGAATTGATTGAGCCTTGACTGGTTAAAAGCACCTTCTTCCCGTGCAAGCTATGCAGCTAATTGTGCATCAGTGAAAACACTGCAAGGAATGGTATAGAGCAAAGAACAAATATTGCAGGTTTTTATGTTTATTGATTTTTTTGAAAAAACTAAAGAATAAATTGAAGATGATGTTTGGGAATTCAACTCAGATTAGCTGGATGATACACTAGTGTTCTATGCACTACACAAGGCCTATTCAAATGGCGGCCCATGGGCCACATATGGCCCAGGAGCAACCTCTGACTGGCCCAGCCCGTGGTCCCGCCAGGGTTCCAGACTTCAACTAAAATTATCACAAATGCGACCAAAAATAGGTATGGCTAATATCATTTCTACTTAGTTTGCCAGTGGTGAATTGTCATTGAAACTTTAAAGTAGTATATTGTAACAGATGCAAAAGGCTTTTATATATTATATATATATATATATATATATATATTGTTGAGCATATGTGTTATTAACATATGTGTCGGTACGGGCTCCCCTAGCATATCCCTGAGCTGCATGAAGGTTGTTTTATATCCCGCGCTGGGTGTGAGGGAGTCGCGGTGAAAATGACATCAGAGTTGAAGATGCGTACGGGAAAATATTTCTAAGTACACGGCGCAGCTGAGGGGACGGCTGAATTTCAACGACAGGCTGGATATGATGCAACCGGTCATCAAAACAAAAGGTAAGCATGTAAAACACTTGAAATTCCTCTGCTCATCATATAGGTCCTCTAATATGAAGATATCTTTGCCCCATGGAATTCAGTTGTCCCTTCTGACTTTGTGCAGGTACACTAAGGTGTGATTGTCACCAATCTCCTTGTGTTTGTGCATCTTTGCATGCTGTTTGTCTTTTGATTTAACGCATACTCCATGCAAAATACCGGCCTGTCCATCAGTAAACATGTGCGAGCAGTCGCCTGCCCACTGTTTCCATCATACACAGCGATGTGATGAAGTCAGCATTTTAAGGTTGAAAGTGTATTATTGTCATTTTACCAGGGTGCTCAGTGATCGACAGCAGACAGTAAACATTGTTAAAATGGTATCGAAAAATTGCACTTCGTTAGTTATTACTTCAGTCATTTTGGAGTGCGCACAATATGTTCTGTTACTAATAAATTCTTCAACGGGAACTCAACAAAGATACCTGGAAAATGATTTAGTAAAAATAATAGTAATAATTGTAATTAATGATTAATTACTTGACATCCAACAACTCTGTACAAAGACATTTTAAAATAAATGTACTAATCCACTTTCACTCCATACGTGCAGCCTCTGGGGAAAAAAAAAATTCAACAGGAAAGGCGTTGTGGAACTCAAATTTAACCTCTGTCATATCAGTGATTAGAAACGTGAATAAAATAGTTAAGTTCCATGAAAAAAAAAAAATCCCTTGCCTGTCATGACCACCCCTTTAAATTGTGGGAGGGTCTCATATTTCAAAAGGGAAACAAATGTAATTGCTAATACTGTGCATTTTTTTATTTTTATTTTATGCACTTTGAGATGTGAGCAAAATGTTTTTTTATTTCAAAAGTGGGGAAAAAAGTATTGCTACTACTTCAGATTCTGTTCATTTATAGCTTTTTGTTGTTTTTAAAAAGGGAAGCAATTAATAAACATTACTTGTTTTTAAATACATTCATTTCTGTTAAAATTTAAAATTTGTCATTACCTGCTGGCTTACCGCCTGCTGATAATGTCTGGCCCAGCTAAATTTCTTGGTGTGAAAATCTGGCACAATTGAAATTGTAATTGAATAGCCCTGCACTATACTACAGTATAATGGTTGTTTATCGTTTTTATTTTTTTTCTTGATAGTTGATAGAGTACATCATACTTTAGTACTTGGAAAAAAGAGGAAGAGACTGAGGAGGTGTCTGATGATGATGATACAATTGATATTTGAAGTGGTCATGAACATACAGTAATGCAACTTGGTAAACTAGATTAGACCAGAATGTGAATGGCAAGAATTAGAAAGGAGTATTACATTCCATGAAAAATAGATCAAGAAGTAATGCTTGTGTATGGTGTAGTGGTTAGAATACCTGCCCTTCATTGGAAGGTTATGGATTCAAATCCCAGGCATGAGGTTTTAACACTTTTGTTTGTAAATTGAATGCCATTGTTTATATTTTCTCTGGTTCAGAAAATTTGTTTTCAGGATTTTTTTTTTTTTTTTGCTGTTTAAGGAGAAGAATAGGAGTGTAAGAAAATGCATCTGTTTATATGGGAATAGTTGAGTAAAGGTTAACCTGTTGTTACATCAATTGTGAAAAGATATTTCTGTGATCCTAACCTATTATCACATTAAACATAGATAGGAGAAGTGTATAATGTGCCTGGGTGTGCCTCCATTTAATGGACAACAAACTACTGTATAATGAAAAGGGAAAGGGACAAAATACATGTGAGCTTTTCACACCATGACAAATGGTGTAGAGGTAAGTGCAGTGGTGTCTCATGTGATCTCATTCCACAGGTTCAAATCTTGAGGAAGGTAAGTAAAGGTCTATGTTGGGTTGGGTGGCTTGCATGCCCATAGAGCTGTCACAAGAGGTCTATGTTAGGTTGGGTGGCTGGCATGCCTGGAGAGCTGTCACAAGAGGTAAGTAGAGGTGTGTGTTGGGTTGGGGGGCATGCCCAGAGCACTGTCACAAGAAGCATGTAGAGGTAAATATTATATAACATTATTTTCACAACATATATATAATATAAAATATTAAGTGTGGTTTCAGTAGTCTCCATTTCAAACTGTACAGTTAACTTTTCTAAAGACTGCACAACTTTGGATACATTTGACATTTTCCTCTCATTGTTGCCATAATTAACTAGCTGTTCTCCTCTGACAGGTTAACAATCAAAGTGGTCATGCAGGATTCTTCTGAGGGATTGAAAAAAGTCAAGGCCTTTGTATCATAAAACATAATTTAATATACTCATAAAAGTAACCAAGACAAAATAATTGATATTATAGGCTTATAAATTTATGTTACCACTGATCATTTTAAGTGTTTTCATGGGCAATTAAAAAGTGATATAAAAAATAATTAAAGTGATTACAAATGACAAAAATAAATCTTTTTTATAGTTTATGGTACATTAAAAAAAAATTTCTTCAATGAATCAGCAAGTCTTTCAATTAGATTCATTATAGATGGGTTTTAGGTTGCCATTAATTATTACCTTCAAGCTTTAGATTTATTTATAAAATCAACAAACAATGCATCCAGTACTTAGATAATATTATATTGATATTATAACATAAAATGAGTCCATCTCTAACACAGGAAAACAACTGGAAACTTGTGCAGGGTAAATTTCTCACAAACCTTAGGAAGTTTATCTTTACACAAAGAACCATAGACATATGGAATAAGCCAACAAGTAGTGTGGTAAACAGTAGGACTTTAGGGACTTTAAAAACTTGACTTAATATTTATTTTAGAAGATTTTTATTTCAGAAGGAGCAATTTAAAATGATGAATGCAGCCGTTTAACACTAAAATAAGCAATTAAGGATGGGTAATGTTATCATGCAGTACAACTAAAATGAAGCATTAAAATGTTGCTTTAAAACTAAGTGCTTCATTAGCAATAATTTACTTATGTTTAAGAAATTATGTTGGAAGAAAAACCTGCAGCCACCATGACCCTCCAAGACCAACATTGCTCACCCCCCGTCTAAGCTATTGAATTTCTGTAGTCAATATAATAAATTAAATAAATCACAAAATATATGTAAGCAGGGGATCATCTTTACTCTTGGGGGTACTTAGGAGGGAACCTAATTGGACCATTGTTCAAATACCCTCTAGCTGTACTGAGTGAACTGCAAAATAACTACTGTAGTATGTAATGTCATCAGTGCACAACACAAAAACAGCAAGCAGTTCCTCAGCAGAGACAGTATACATTGTCTAATGTTAAAAGTAAAGATAGTATCCTTTAATTATCCCTTTTGAGAAAGAAAGAAAGGGAAAATATTTAAAACCTATCATGATGTCACAAACACTTGATGTGAGTTAACAGCATTGCATAAACAACTACAACTAAAACAGAAGTGAAATTAGCTTTTTCTAAACTGCTCAAATTGAAAGTTTGCAATCAAAAATGGAACAGATATGCCAAAAAACTGTAAGGTAAATAAAATTACATTTATCAGCCTAGAATCTGGTTTCAGTGTGCGTTGCTGGTTCAGTTGCTGCACATATCTGCTGGGCTCTGTCACAATTACATCTACCATGTCATCACTTATGAACAAACTGATACATCCTCCTTTGAGATCCATTCAATGGCATCTTTGAAAACTGCCCAAGGACACAAATTCAGAAGTGACATCTTTACCGTTGGAACAAAATCATCACCTTTGTATGCTCCTCTATCAGGCTGATACAGTAGAGCACTTTAAAACACTGCTGAAAACACATTACTTTAACATGGCCTTTTTATAACTTCATTTTAATCATAATTTAACTTAATCCTGATACTCTGTATGTTCAATTCATCAAAACAACTATTCATGGTGGCTCTAAAATCGGTACTGACCCCTACTCTCTTTTCTGTTTCTTTTTCCGGTTTCTTTGTGGTGGTGGCCTGCGCCACCTCCACCTACTCAAAGCTTCATGATGCTCCAACAATGATGGACGGATTAAAAGGAAGAAGTCTACGTGACCATCATCATCATCAAGCCCTTCCGTGAGAATCCTAAATCCAAAGAGGACTGTTTCATTTATGTTAGGTAGAATGCCCAGAGGGGACTGGGCGGTATCATGGTCTGGAATCCCTACAGATTTTATTTTTCTCCAGCCGTCTGGAGTTTTTTTGTTTTTCTGTCCCCCCTGGCCATTGAACCTTACTCTTATTCGATGTTAATGTTGATTTATTTTGTTTTATAATTATGTCTTTCATTTTTCTATTCTTTAATATGTAAAGCACTTTGAGCTACTGTTTGTATTAAAATGTGCTATATAAATAAATGTTGTTGTTGTTGTTGTTATCACTAGAACTACTGTAGAATCTTTCACACAGGTCATATTTATATCATATAAATTATATTTATTTGTTCTTTGCACACTTTTTGCTCCAACAGCCTGTATTCTGTTTGCCCTGCTGTGGCAAATGCTGGTTCAACAAATGCCCACTGTCACTAGCTGCTGTTCACAGAAGATGAGTATACTTGGGGATGACAGAATGTGTACAGCTAGCGGTGGATAATTAATGGTAAAAGGGTTAAAGAGGACTTGATCGGCAATTCTAGCAGCAGGAATATTTCTTTGAATAACAAAGAACTTAATGCTTAATCATACGTTTTGATTTTGGAACACCTGTAGTCCACAGATCCTGGGCTACTGCCCATGTTAGAATGTGTTAAGTTGAGCCATGCCTGCTATAGAAATTTGTTAGTTTGTCATCTGAAAATTAGCCATCAATAAAATTTTTACAGTACTTTTGTATGATTGTATGCTGCAAATTCAAACAATATACATTTACAGTTGACTGAAAAAGAACAAGCATGCATGGGAACAATGAATATGAAAAGCCCTTTATTTAAGTTCAGTGCAAACAGACACTCAAACTTGGTGGGTTATGGCACATTCATCCATCCATTCATCCATCCTCTTCCGCTTATCCGAGGTCGGGTCGCGGGGTAAGCAGCTTGAGCAGAGAGGCCCAGACTTCCCTCTCCTCGGCCACTTCTTCCAGCTTTTCCGGGAGAATCCCAAGGCGTTCCCAGGCCAGCCGGGAGACATAGTCCCTCCAGTGTGTCCTGGGTCTTCCCCGGGGCCTCCTCCCGGTTGGATGTGCCCGAAACTCCTCACCAGGGAGGTGTTCAGGAAGCATCCTGATCAGATGCCCAAGCCACCTCATCTGACTGCTCACAATGCAGAGGAGCAGCGGCTTTACTCTGAGCCCCTCCTGGATGACTGAGCTTCTCACCCTATCTTTAAGGGAACATTCAGCAAATAAAAAGCTAACATTACTATATTTCTGAATTACAGTATTTTGCCTCCACAATGTACTGTCCATATTTCTATCAATTACTCACTAAAAAGCAAGTACTTTCATATGCTTTTATGCTTTATTGTCTTCTGGTGACAGTTGTATATTAATACAGTAACACTGACATAGGCAGTATTGTCCACTACACTTTCCATGCACAGGTAAAAAGTATGCATTAATAAAACCCCTCCAAAAAATTTGAAGCTTTTGAACTGTACTTTTTACATTTCTTGAGGCCTACCAAATAAACTGGAAATTTCTATACATGTCTGAAAATCATGCTTAATTAAAATTAGCACAAAAAACATGATTTCTTCAAATAATAACTAAGAAACCAATTCATATACTGCAAGTTATTAAAGACTTTTTACAGTACTAAACTGAGCTATAGATGTTGTGTTTATATATTTATTTATTTATTATTCAAACATTCTGCAATACATCACTGTTGACTTCAGGGATTTTATTTTTCTTGTTAAAAGATTAATGATCTTATACCCTTGTTAATTATAAAATTTCTACAATTATAACTATAATAAGAATGAAATCAGAAAGAAATAAAATGGGCTCAGATTTTCCAGGCAGTGTCTTCACATCTTTTTTTTTTTTTTTACAATTTAAAAGTATTTGCATTGTGTGTTCAGTAATATAATGTGAAATGTATGGACCAGTTGTTTGTGGTAATTAAACATTCGTACTATGATTACAAATTTGTTGTCCTTGCTTCTGAATAATATTGTTAGTTGCTCTAATTTATATTGCAGTGCTCTGATTAGATCATACTCAATTTGGAAGAAATGGCAGGCATTGTGGCAAAGTGGTGAAGATGTTGGATTTTTTAATCCTAAAATTGTGGGTTTAAATTCTAGTATTGACAAAATAGCAAGTCACTTTATTTGCCTACACTCCAATTGGAAAAAAAAAAAACAAAAGAAATGTAACCAAATAAGTCACCTTAAATAAATTCATCAGCCCAATAATGAGTGAAAAACATTAAGTCTTGAATGAGATTAAAACAAGACTGGAAAGAAATCTCCCAAAATATAGCATGCTTTTTAAAGCCAGTTTTTAATTTTGAGCCACTTTGTCTCCTTTTTGTCTACAGCTATTTCTCCTAACGAATTTTAGGATAAACCTCCGTTACAAAGTTGGTTCTTAAACTAAGAATATATGAGAGTCTCTTTGAGCAATCTCATGAGCAATCTAAGATAAACCATCGAGCAGTAAATTTTTCTGATGGGTTTGGTTGAGCTGTGGCATTCTTATTCTTCAAAGAAATTTGTCAATACAATTTAATGCACACACACGCATGCAAACAGCTCACACTGCAGCACCCTTCTCTCGCTACTTTAGGTAAGTTAATCATTAGAATACAAAAAAATCACTTGTCTGGAAAAAAGAGGGGAAAGCAATTATGTAAACATATATAACATTGAATTGATTGAACGTCATTATCATTGTTAAGAGCTGATGTTATTAGCCTGTAGCTAAATGGTGTTTAAACTAATTAATACCACGGGAAAGGTGCAACTGCCCTAACTGCTACAAACATTGAGCCACTTTTGAAAAAGGATTGCAGAGTTGGAGGGTTTCAGTGGCTTAAGCCTCTGATCTGTGGTGCCCATCCCCTGATCTTTTAGTCCCAGATGCAGACAAACAGCCATGGTAAGCTCCTGTTCTTCTTGCCCATTGTGCACCATTCTTATTTCAGTTATACAAAAAAATCAGTTTGTTTTGAAGTTCTTATTTATTTATATATGAATCACTGAGTTTTAACTAATATTATCAGCTATATGGGGAACTTGTTTCAGTTCCTTTTACTCCTTTCATAGGGTAATAGTGATACTGATTTTATGCTAATATCAGTTCAGTTGCTAATTGTTGTGTACTACTCTATTGGGTATACTTTTCAAAATGTTATGTTTATGAAAATTGAACAATTAGTCACAGACCCTGCACCAATCTGCTGTGTATGAAAGATATTGAGTCACTACAAACCTATTTGTCCTCTATTTTTAACTCCATTGTAAAGTGCTGTTAAATAACATATATAATGTAGTCTGCTAATACATAGAACAGCATTCTATTATTGCTATAACTTTTCAATAGCACTCATTGTTACAAAATTAATAAAATGTAATAACTGTCTCTTGGGTGAAATAAATAAAAATGTGAAATGCTACAATTTTCATATCAGTTAACTTAGTCATCAAACGCACCTGACTGTTATGCCATACGCACATTGACTCACTTGTTTTTTTCTTTGTTCTTGATGCATTTGAAACAGTTGTTCTGATCACTTTATAGTACTTTACACTTGTTAGTGAATAAATCATACAAAGAAGTGTTCAAATTTCTGTAAATGACAACGGGGTTGGAACTTTCCTGATATATATGAAGGCAAATAATAGTACACTCACACAAGAAGAGAGACAAAGGCAGACTTAATGGAAAACTTGTCAAATACTTTTTACTAAGGTCATCCACAGGTACTAAATTTTACTCATCATTATATATCACAGTATTATTTTAATTTTAGTCACACAACATTAGTTATTAGATAACCTAAGGTACTAATATAACCTCTGTGATAGCACTGGTCTACAAAAAAATATTTTTTGTTTGCTACTTGAAACTTTAGAGCAGCTCTTTATTAAGTTTGTTAATGAAATCGGAATTAAGCTAGCACATCAGGTTTTTGAAATACACATCATTGACATTTTGACACTTTTGAATAACAATATAATATATCAACATGATATCTGGAGTTTGGACTATGCCCTACCAAAATTGTTTTGATGTGTTTATTCTGAAAACAAACCAGAAGACAATACCAGAGACACGTTAAAGTATATTTATGTCAATTTACCTCAATATAAAAGTGAGGTCAGCATGCACAAAAATGTTGGAGGCACTCACTTTTGTGCTTGTACTGTACATCCGTCTCTCTTTGCAAGAACCAACAGTAGTCACCCATCATGCTCGGAGTGAATTTTCCCCAATATCAGTTTTCCATCACCTTTATATCTTGATGAAATCTTTCCTTATACTCATCACTGACATCGTCCAGATTTGGTGGAAAAAAGTTGAGATGAGAACGTAAAAAATGCATCTTGGGTGACATTCTGGCTCACATAAGCTGATACGCTTTCAGCAAGTTTTCCACAAGCTCAGCATTATTCTCTGATCTGTGACTGATAAGAATAATTTGGACAACCTGCACGAATCCTTCCCATGCTGCTAATTCAGTGGGCTTCAGTTTCCTTTTGAACTCATCGTCAAGCATCAGTTCACAGATTTCAGGAACAACAAAAACACCTTCCTTAATTTTGGCTTCACTTTTCTCGAGACCAAACTTATTTCTTAAATGCTGAAAAGCATTGCCGTTTCTGTCCATCGCCTTGACAACATTTTCAAAGTAATGGTGAATCTAATGAACAAAATGTCCTGAAATGCAGTGTTATGTTTAACAATAAAACCTCTACCTACTGCACCGTCATGTCTCAGTTGTGTCATTATGTTTTACAGTCATATAAGACCTGGTAACAAATATTTTTTCTGATAATTAAAAATGAATAATTTTTAAATAAAATTAATAATGACAAGGTAAACAACTCACTCATAAAACTCATAAAATTCTTTTATCTCAATGGCATCCCTAGTGGAATTACCGGTATTTATCAAAATGGTTATCCGCCTTTACTGTCCAGTCACCCTAGTTGTCCAAGACCTGGAACATCATAACTAAAAAAACGGGACGTGCTGGACAAAAACGGTTTTCAAATTTGGAGTCAACAAGTTAAATCTGTTAAAGTAAAGGCTAAAAGACTCCAAGCAGGAAAATGTTTGTTGACCAGTGTAGATGGCAGGCCACTCAACCCAGCCGGGACACCCTGAGGATGGAAGGATGGGGGGAGGCAACTATTTTTGGACACAGCCTCCCCCAAAATTCTAGATAGCCGCTTCCCTTGAGTGAAACGATTCCCACAGTGCATCCTGGGAGTTGGAGTTCAGTTTCTCAGCCCTGTTGGGTATTGTGGGTGTTGCCAGGAGGAGCTGTGAGAGGACCGGAGGAGCCATGCCTCATGCAAAGCCCGGAATTACTCCCAAATCACAAGGACGGAAGCCCCGAAGTACTTCCGGGCTAAAGAAAAAAGCCAGTTCTTCATTAGACCCAGAAGTGCTAGCAAGTCACATGGTCGGAAGAACAGAAGAACATCCGGGTCAAGGACTATATAAAGGACTGCTG
The DNA here is from genome assembly GCF_016835505.1 of Polypterus senegalus. Classification (NCBI taxonomy): domain Eukaryota; kingdom Metazoa; phylum Chordata; class Cladistia; order Polypteriformes; family Polypteridae; genus Polypterus; species Polypterus senegalus. The sequence continues at coordinate 218,356,752 of NC_053155.1, read as the reverse complement.
GAGACCCAGCAAACGAGTCTGGAGTTGGGAGAAGTAGGACAGAGCTTGCTGGGAGGTGTGGAAGAGAGAATAGTGTTTATAATTGTGATTAATACAGTTGCATTTCCTGTTTATTATGGTGAGGTGCTCCTGGGCACTATAACAGTAAGAAAAATATTAAAATATTTTCTTTGTGCTTTAACCTGTGTCCAGTGTATTCGGGTTTGGGTTAAAGGGGTGACAGTGACCCCTAGTGTCTTACACCTCCTACGTTCTTGTCTTAATGAGGGAAAACAAAAAATGTCAAAAACAGCTATGTGCCTGTTATCTGCAGCCTCCTACATGCCTTAGCAGGAGTTTGCTATAAAATTATTATTTCCAGGCCTTTATTGTTGTCACAAGCATGCACTGGAAATGTAGAAGGCATGTTTTCTGATATCAAAACTTTTGCTGCTTAATCTGTAAAATTTTAGACTTTTATTTTCCAATGGTGCCCCATGCCCTAATTTGTAGTGGTGACTTAGAAAATTTTTAATCTATTTTTCATGGAGAAACGACATCTTAGAACAGGACTCTTTATAGGCCAAAACTGGACAAGATCAAATGATGCAAGAAAACATCAATGGAAAACAAAAAAAAAAAAATCTCATGATACTCATGTCGCATAATCCACATATCCATTATCCAGTTGTTATGGTGAAAATGTCCAAAAGGCATCTACTGACTGAGACTTGGATCTGTACAGGAAATACATACAATACCCACAGTACTTTCCTCCAGATTTAACTTCTCTCATACCTGTTGTTTCTAAAACAAGGTTGAAAGGACAGGTATACTAGCCTCCAAAAAAGATTCACACCCTTGTAATACTACCAATACTACTTAGAATCTCTGCATATCTTATTAATATTGCAAAGTGGATGAAGGAGCTCCATCCCCAGCTCAATATGGCAAACACAGATAATTGCAGATAATTCATGTATTTTACATCCCTTCTCTTTTCAGCTTGGTTCAATATCACTAACACCCATTAAGTCAGTGGGCAACTTTGAGGTGGTGATCAACGACTAGCTATTTTTTACTTACCACATTGTCACTGTCTTTTGATCATGCAGATTAACTCTATACTATTTCTGCCAATCAGTATCTAATGATATATGCAGCATATCACCTGGCCTATGCTTTGGTTTTGCAGCTCTCTGTTGGCAGGAGTACCGATATGTGTTACTAAGCCTCTTCAATTGATTCAAAATGCAGCATCCCATCTGGTGCTCAACCAGCTGTGACGGGCACATTCATCTTTTAAAATCACTACATTGGCTATCTGTAGCATCACACATTACATATACATTCTTGATCCTTGCCTATATAAAAGTCAATGGGTCAATACCTATATATATGGAGACACTTATGAAGTCCTATAGGACCTCCTCCTTTTCCCCACATAGGTCTCTTGATAACCAGCATCTGGTGATGCCAACTCTGTGTGGCATCAAATCTCAATCCAGACTGTTTTTCCATGTATAGCTCTTTGCTGGTGAAATAAACTGTCCACCTCCACTCAAACTGTGTTTAAGAAGTATTTGATAGCTCTTCTATTCTGTGACGTTCTGTCTAATTCATAATAGCTTTGAACGGTTCTTATAACTAAGGAAATGCAACAAGCAGGCATTGTGGTGATCAATTATCTAACCTTGTCCTGTTAGAATTATTCCAAACAGTCCCTCAGGCTGCTCTTTACTTGATAATGTTGATCTGCTTTGTAAGTTGCTGTCGATGAAAGCATTTACTTAGCAAATAAATGTAAAAGTAAATATGATTACTTTTTATAAATACATTATTTTCTCTTATTTTATTTTTTGTTACAATTCAGGAAAATGTACAATTTTCTTATTTTACTTTAGGGTGGCATGTGACACTGCCATTGAAAATATACAATATTTCACTTTGTATTGCTTTTTTAATTCCATTATTTCCCTCTTTTTTGTTTACAATAAAGAACAAAGTGCTATTCTTTTACTTTAGCACAACATTTGATTTCCATTGCAGTTCCAGACCTGAACTGCATTTTTGACTGAAAGCTAACATCAACCACTCCACTTCAGTGAAGCTGTAGTGCTTCAGTAAGCTAAGAGATGCATTACTCTGTTGAACTGACTTGACCTGTTTCTGGTATGCAGCTTCTGCACCTCTCCATCTCATAAAGCAGTAGTAATTACAATCAAATGATACTCTTGCAAACACACTAGAGACTCTCAGATGTTTGGGTTAGAAAAGAGAGTGATCATAATTGCGTACAGTTTATCAGCCAAAAGTTGGGTTTAGGTTTAAACAAGAAGTCAATGATGAAAGTTCCACTTGCTCCTTTATAACCAGTGTCAGCAGTAGCTCTCTCTGCACAACTAAGCCATGGTTCAGCTTCTGTTCTCATTTGAGTATAGTCCAAAACAAAAGGTGGAGTTACTTTGGTCAAAGGGGAAATCCTAGTCTTGGGCCTCAGAAGCAGAGTACAGTCAACCAAAGGACAGTGTGCTACACAAGCTCAGGAGACAATGCTTAAAGCAATAATCCACTTAATTTTTAATCTCATGAAAAAAGCACAGGACCAAGATGTCATACTTTCTTCACGATGAGGTTAAAAATTTTCTTGGCCAACACCAAGGTTATTATAGTTAACAAAAACTAAAATCAAAGCTGAAACTATTAATAAAAAAAAACATTTTCGTAAGCTGAAATAAAATAATTAACAAAACAAAAATGAAAAACTAAAACTATACGAAACTATTAAAGCAGCTGAAAAGATTAACTGAAATAAAATAATAATTAACTAAAAATATTTTTAGTTTTGGTTTTTGAATAAGTATTCTTGCAGTTAATCTTTAACCCTTGTAACTTTTAATTCTAAAACAGAAAGTCATCCCTCACGAGCCGCCTGCATATATTTGTCTAGTGATTGCCATTTGCGGTGACAGAGCAAACAGAATATGGGTACGTAAAGCATGTAAAATAGGAAGTGATTTACTGTGCGACAAAAATGACAGTTCTTTAGTAGCTGCATGTGACAGCATGATAGGTTTTGGTTCAAGTGTTAGTGAAGCACACCAAGGTAATAATTTTGTTTTTTAATGTGCTCAGTATTGTCACAAACTCGACTCAGAGTCATAGAAAGGTTTGGGGCAGCCACCCGTATAATTGATTTCCTGGCTGCAAAGCCGTTTAAATAAATACAGCACTGATGTGTACAAAACCGAGTCCAAAACAGAACTGAGGGAATAGGGAAAAGGTGGAGGCTTTTAAAGGGGAAGACAGGAAGTGAGATCAAAGGGGTCGGGCTCATGAGGGTCTTCAACCATAGGTTCAAGCCCGGGCGTGCCATCACAGGGGCCGGAGCCAGCAAGGTCTCCTTCCATAGGCTCGGCCTCGGAAGTGACGTCAAGAGGGCCAGGTGGGATCTCCCGTGAATGGTCTACAGGAAAGGGAGAAAAAGAGCCAATGCACTCTGCCACATCCTGGTATGACTCAGAATTGCCCTTACTCAAGCCTTTTAGCTGCCTCCCATGAGCACGTGTGTGACAGCAGCTTTCACTGGACTTCCGGAGCTCAAGAGAGAAGCATCAGATACAGAGAATCTCTTACATAATTTCAGTCTGTTCATTAATGACAGCATGCTAGCTGTAGTTCTGAGCGCAAGATATGGTATGTACACAACAATTATTAAACAGCAGCACACAATAAGCCAAATTCCAAACGTCATGAGTCTGACGTCCATTATGATGAGTGAACGCATTTCTTTGTGCTTCTTGTATATCAAGATGTAATTCAGTCGCCTGAAATCAGAATGTGCTGGTCAATAAAATCTTTACTGTATGGGCAGAAAATTCCCGAGTGAGTAACGTTTCAGTTTAGGTGTCTCAGGTGTCAGCATTTTTTTGACAACAATTTACCTGCCACTTCGCATAGGAAAAATCCTTTTGCAAAATAAAGTGGCACAGATCAACAGACTGACAAGGTCAGCATACAAGATCAGCATATTGTTGCCGACCAATCACTTTTGCTTTAAAAAGGTTGTTTAAACATAAGGAGATATAAACCTTGTAAAATTCGTCACTTGGCAACATCTCTATTGAACTACACGTAGTTAGGTGAAGAGAGTCTGCAAAGTGCTGAAAAACTAAACGTACTAATGTGTTTTTGAATTCATCCTATTTTTATTAATTTATCTTTTTTATTTTACATTCACAGCTCAAAATACTTGATGTTGTGAAACTAATCCAGTGGCAGAATTATGTTTTAAAATATTTGACCACCTTTCTTCAATTTTTCACTCTCTCTCAAAATAGACAGTTATTCTTTTTGTTCTTAACATCAGCCATGTCATACATATTGCATATCAGGGATTTTTCTTGGCTTTCATCCAAAGCTGCTGGGGTAGGCTCCAGGCTTCCTGCAATTCCTGCTCTTTAAGGGTTTACTGTTCTTATGCATGGGCTATGTATCATGTCTCACAGCCCCTAATCCTGACACTGTCTTTCTTTGTTTCCCTCAGTACAGCTAGGTGGGGTCTGCACACTGATTCAAGCCTAAGAGCCATGTTCTAATGCCCTGATTTTCATGATCACACCTGTCAGAACACAATAGAATCTATTTATGAGTTTTTGATATCTTTTCAGACTTGCAGGTGGCAAACTCCTGTCTATAAATTTAAGTGCCTGAGATGGAGTCAGATATCCATATGGCTGATAGAAAATAATAAAGCCTAGTACTGGAGATTTATGAATGCAATATTGAAGGCATTCATTATTAGCACATTGTATTGGATCAGGAAGTGTTGCGTGATGTAGACATTTAGAATAAAAAACCCCTCAAACCTTGAATTTCATTACAAATTAGCCCAATCTGGGCATTTGCTCAGCACAAATGACGTTCCACTATTCTGCGCAATGTCACTTTTTTTCCCTTCAATGTGTGAATGCAGCATATTGGCAATAAAGACTCTGACTGCAATCTCAATCTATGTGCAGTTCCTTTCCATTTGCAATGTTAGTGCAACACGGAAATGAAACTCATTTACTCCACTTGCATAACTGCTTTGATCTTATGTATTCTCATGTTATTCTCTGCAATTTGAAGAGCTAGTGAATATACTGTATGAAGCAATCTGTACAAGAATATGGGTCAAATTGTGCCCCTTACTGATTCAATATGATATGCTGTATTTTATGTTCCAATACAGGGTGATCCCGCTTTACAAGGGACATGTGGCAAATCTGCTGGTGTGTGTGGATGAAAGCCATTATCAAGAAACAACACAGGAAACAATGAAACGCTATTAATAGATTTGGATTCTTTTGGCTCAGTTTCATTAAGTGTGAAGCATGGTCAATTTCACTGGAATAATTTAACGGATTTAGGTGTTGTATTAAAAAAATTAATTATAGAAACGTTTAAGGTGTTATTTGCATAAGTTAATTAATTAACAAGCAATTAATCAGTAATAGAGACGAGCAAAAATTGTCAAACTGCGTTACAGTCAATGGGGAAGGACTAGATGAACTAGATTAGGATTATAATGGTGGAAAGATTATTGTGGCCAAAAAGGGTTACCCGAGCTGTGTGGCAGCAGTGCCAACCACTGCAGCACTGTGCCTCCTTGGTATCAAAGTATGCAACAGATACACTCAATCATAGATTTTGTCAAAACAAAGTGGAAATGCTGAAGTTGTAGTCAAAAGTCAGAAAAATATGTAGATCTTTTAAAGGCAGAAAATTGAAAGTGGTGTGTCATGATTGAAGCCACTGGCTCATTCTATTTTTTGAAGTCACGCTGAAGCATCTACAAACTGTCTATCCTGACACTTTGCACTTTTTCTTCTATCAAAAAGGTCTTGTAAATAGCAATACATATTTTGCTATTATTATTTCATAGAGTCTCCTCTTTTAGGGTGGGTGGGGGTCAGGCTCCTTAAAAGTCTGTTTTTTATCTGCAATTGGTTAATTACTACGCATGCATAGGGCATGCACCTTCTTGTCTTATGTTGACGTGGAACTTGAAGATCAACTTGCACATTTGGCTACAAGCACAGATAACTCGTCCCACAGAGTCTGTAATGCAAATAATTAGCATTATATACCCGTGGGGACGGTCCCCTTAATATTGGCTTTTACAGCTCCAGAGAATGTTGCACTGGCCTCGCAAATCTTTACAGGCTTCTGGTATTAAAAAAAAAAAAGAAAAAAAAATCCTCAACCAGAGGAACTATCAGTAAATACTTTGATGAAGAAGGATGAACGGGAACACAGCAACTTCGCTGTGAATAACGCTTTGGTGAAATTCGCCGATCACCACTAATCAGTAGCTCTAAAAAATATTCTTATGGAGGATTCCTTTAAAGCAACACATTTATCTCAGTAACGAAAAAAGTGCTCACAAATTCTCAGTGAGCAGAAGTATTTTCTGCTAGCAACTAAAGGATCACTGTCTGAAACCTCAAGTCTACAACATGTACAACATGCGTCAAAACTGGGAAAGAACTATATCAACAAAAAAGAGTAAACAAGCACACATTTCCTTTATGGATGCTCCAAAACTGAAATTGTTCTCTATTCTTCTCCCAATTCACTGGTTGCAAGTTTACTATTTAATTACTTTAAAAGCATGCCTATTTATCACTAAAATACAGGATAAAAAAAATCATAGCATGTTAGAACATGGAAGGGTAATGAAAAATCTGAAACACAGAGTTTGCCTTATATAATACAGTGTCATGCCCCAGCAGCCCCTCAGCCTTGGGCTCATTCCTTTCCCTGGGACATTAATATTCATGATCCAACTAGGTAAACAATAAGGACACAGACAAATAGGTATTATATAAAAAGTGCTTTTATTTTAACAATCTAAACAGTGTCCATATGAAAAGTGAAATCAAAATGACTGTCAATATATATTTTGTATAAACAGTACTTGTGGAAAAGTTAAAATAAATAAATAAATGGCCAATAAATAAATCCTAATCTTAAACCAGGAAAAAAACAGAGTCAGACTCGTCCATTTTTTCTTGCATATTGTACTTCTAATTGTCACTGTATTGCCCCACACTGCTCACCACTCAGGCATGCTTAGCATGACTGAAACACCAGCAAATGCAGTCCTTAATTGACTCCCATCACAGCCACCTTCTTCAGTACCTACTGAGATGCTCAGAGCCTTACTCCTTCATCCTGTCAATGACTCTCAATGTCCAGAGGACAACACTTGGAGCAGTCTGGCTACTTAATGTTCCTATGACTACCCATACTCCCAATGTCTGAGCTGCACCATACAGTATATCTAAAAGTACAGTGCTCCAGTCTGCCATGGATCCTGGACACACTTCACCATATGCACACCACTAATTAATAACACTATATTAGTGATTTTATATACTTTATCAAGGTTAAGTGTCATATTATTTTTGTAAAATTCCAGTTTCTTATATTGATTTTTCTCTTTTGTAGATCTTGGGTATCACCATTCTGTTTCTTCAGTTTTTAGGCCAATCTTGAGTGGCTTTTGAAATTGTGCAACTTCATCACAGTGGCCTGAAATGTAATAAGGCAAAATGTACATTTAATTGAGCCCTGTATGAAACCATTAGTCTGAAGGTGTGATGTTTAATGGAAAGATGTTTAAATGTTACTTTTGTTGATCATCTAAGAGCACTGCAGAAATTTCGTTTGTTTTTCGAAAAAGGCAGTAATAGCCTTACAATTTTTATTCATCATCTGAATTTTGAGCTCTGCTTCACCTTGCAGAAAAGTACACATTCTATTAAACTCTTAATATTTTACTCAGTAAGTGGGAACAAACTGTTATGCATGACTGAAACAATTAAATTTCACCTCATATTAGGTTAATTAAGTCTGGCATGTTTATTTTAGGCTTTGTCTGAAAATAAGTCTTTACTCAAACATGTGCCCACAGTGGAAAATATTTTTAATATCCACATTAAATGGATTTCTTAGCAAATGCTAAACCTTTATTATTACCATTTTTTAAAGGACAGGAACATTAATAACAAAACACTCCAGCAGCTCAGTCTAATTACAGTTTTATCTAATCCCCAGTTTCCTTAGTAATCCCAAATAATCTTTTTAGTAAAGCAGACATTAATGGGTTTAGAGTGTGGAAGTACAGTGCTAAGTTCATTATCTGGATGTTATCAATACATCTCTAAGATATAGATGTATGTTTTAATCTTAACAGACTACTTTTAAAACTCACAAGCTGCAAAAATATATTTGTTAAACTGACATTTGTTTTATTTTAAAAAGGTGCAGATATTGACAACATCAATATTAGAAAAAAATGTTTATAATCTTAAGAATAAGGAAGAAAAAACAAAACAGACACATATTTGAAAATATTAAATGTTACTTAAATGTTAATATTTTCTCTTTTAGCACTTCAAACATTTCGATTTCTATCCTACATCTGCTGTATTTCAAATGCTGCCTCAAGGCTCATAATAAAACACAGGAAGCAGAACCTTAATACCTTGGCTTTTAAATTTATATAGTATAATGGCAACTAAATTTCCAGATAGAGTATAAAAACAAAAATGTTCCCATTTATTCTATATGTGGTTTAATACTTTTACAATGTATTGTACTTTGAGAATGCAAAGCGCAGACTTTCTTTAGGATGTTCAACCTTGGCATACACAGCATTCACACATCAGAATGTTCTACTAAGTATGAAGGGTGCTCCATTGTTAACATTTAACTCTAAAACAATATCTGCATTTAGCAGCTGCATACCCTTGCTATGAATTGACATGTACGTGATATTAACATGGGCTAGTGAATTATCAAAGAAAATTTACAAAATGAGCTCTTGAAGTTGCGTAGTGTAATAAAAAGGTAGCAAATATAATGGGAATTATCACTAAGCTTTTTTCACCATTTTATTTATATGTATGGTATTCTTCTGTGGTTCTTGACACAAAAGCTTATTTTTTTTTTTACATTTAAAAACAAAACCTGGAACTCTACCCCCACCCAGGGAGGAGAGATATGCAATTAGAAGCTCTGTCTAAAATGGTTCATTACATAGGGTAAAATAATAACTAAAATAAAAAGATTCAGCACAGGCCTGGCATGTTTACTTTAGAATTACAGAACTTTAAGAAGTTATTTATACGTTCTGAAAAATATCTGAACAAATCCTAATATCAAGAATTTGATATTTTTCAATGTAAGAAAATCTATAATCTACCTAATAGGACATCAATTTGGATACTTCCAGTTACACCAAATAAGTGTGTGCAAGAACTGTGCTATAGGAAATTACAACCAACTAGCCAACCCGTGGCGTAGCATATGCCGCATAATTATTTATTGATGTATGAACACTTCCTGAAAGATACAGTTGTCCAAATGGGGAGGGTTTGAGGATAAAACTATCAGTGAATGAAAAGATGGAACTCTGGAGAGAGCAATATACAATTGTCTGTGACTAAAAACAGGTTTTGGCAGATAAAAGCATATCTTTTTGAAAGTTTGGCCCTGTGCCTTATTACTTGTCATTGCAAACGCCAATCTAACAGGAAATTGTCTGCGTGTAAAAGTAAAAGGTAAATTTGAATCTGATGGGGTCATAGAAATCCAGGGAATAAGGACAGTTTGTGAGGTAGCAGCTGTGATAGTCTTACACTCCAGTACATTGCGGTGAATGTTGGTAACAGAAAGTGACTTTTTGCTAGCATGAGGTTTCTGAGAAGCATGATGACTGAACCAATTTTAATTCTGAGTTTATGCAGAAGCATGCCAGTGGGAGTAAGACTATTAAGAAATTCTTCGGGGAATGAAAGTTGATCTGCAGGATCAATGGAGTCAACGCTGGTCAGTAGGGATAAGTTTCAGCACTTATTCATTAAGGTGTAGCGAGTCTTCGTTGGTGACGCTAAATATAGCTTGTGTACAGGCCCGTCGCGACAAGGCAGGCAAACCAAGCAATTGCTTGGGGCCCCGAGCTGGCCTGGGGCCCCAAGACAACGACTGGTTAAGAATAAAATGCAGCGACAAACTGTGTGAGCACCCCATTGATAGTGAATGCAGTAAAGTGCAATGACACGGTTATTGGGATCCCCCTCAAGGGGGCCCCCCTCGCTGACAGCAGCCAGCCAACCACGCAATCTCTGCTGCCGGCAAAATACAAAACTTCCTCGGCAGTCATGAAGCGGAATTATGCTCCAGGAAGCCAAAAAAGAAAGAAGAGAAAGGAAGAGGAGGATAAGAAAAAACAAGACAGTGGTAAGTGATAAATTACACACATAAAATAGCTCTACTTGTCTTGTACAAATGGTGCAATTTTGCAGCAGGTAGGCTAGCAGAAATATGTTTATGTATCATACATAAATGACATGACATTGCTATAGCTTTGTAATAGGTTTTGATGAAAGTGGCATAGCATGCTATACTAACTATTCCACTGTGATAATCTATTTAGGAAAACCACACAATAAATTCTGTGCATCAAACATTAGCTTGGGATGTTTTTAAGCATTGGTAGTCGACTCACAGCACTACTAATAATTAGTAAACATTTAATTATAATTTCATTGTTTGTTAACAGTAAAAAGTTTATTTATATAGCACATTTCATACACAATGGCAATTCAAAGTGCTTTACATAGAACAAATTAAAATAATAAAAAGAAATAAGAATAATTAAAACAGTTTAGAAAAATAAAATACAGTACAGTCGGACGAACAGCTGCATATTTTTGTGTACTTTTTTAATGTATACAGTAATCCCTCGCTATATCGCGCTTCGACTTTCGCGGTTTCACTCTATCGCAGATTTTAAATGTAAGCACATCTAAATATATATCACAGATTTTTCGCTGGTTCGCGGATTTCTGCAGACAGTGGGTCTTTTAATGTATGCTACACGCTTTCTCAGTTTGTTTGCCCTGTTGATTTCATACAAGGGACGCTATTGGCGGATGGATTAGAAGCTACTCAATCAGAGCATGTATTACATATTAACTAAAACTCCTCAATGCTATAAGATATGCATCCCGCGTGGAGCTTGATTGTTTGCTTGTCTCTGCCTCTCTCTCACCCTCTCTGACATTCTCTGCGCCTGACGGAGGGGCTGTTTGCACAGAGTCTGTTTGCTTAAAAGATACTGACGCTCCTCTAAAAAAATGCTGCTTTATTGCGGTGCTTGGCATATTTCAAAGCACAAAAGCACACGTATTGATTTTTTGATTGTTGCTTTAATCTTGCTCTCTCTCTCTGACGTTCTCTGCACCTGACGGAGGAGATGTGAGCAGAGGGGCAGTTTGCACAGAGGCTGTTTGCTTAGAAAATACTGACGCTCCTCTAAAAAATGCCGGCAAACTTAAAAGCACACGTATTGATTTTTTGATTGTTTGCTTTTCTTTGAGAGCTCTCTCTCTCTCCCTCTGAAATTCTCTGCTCCTGAAGAGAAGAAGATCTATTTGCATTCTTTTAATTGTGAGAAAGAACTGTCATCTCTGTCTTGTCATGGAGGACAGTTTAAACTTTTGACTAAAGGGTGTTATTTCATGTCTAGAGGGCTCTAATAATGTTAACAGTGTGGGAGAGTTTATAAGGGCTTAAAATATATAAAAATAACTACACAAACATATGGTTTCTACTTCGCGGATTTTCGTCTATCGCGGGGGGTTCTGGAATGCAACCCCCGCGATCGAGGAGGGATTACTGTATTTGATTTTATGGTACAGTGGTGTTTTTTGCAAATGTTCAATTGTTGAAAATGTTCAAATTTTATGCACTTTATATGCAACAGCAGTATTTGCACTGTAAACCTTTTTTATTTATATAAAGTGTGAGTGAATTTAAACTGTATGGCTATGCTGTGGTTCCTTTGCGTGCGTGCGTGCGGGGGGCCTCCATGTCCATTTTGCTTGGGGCCCCCAAATTCCTTCAAAGGGCCCTGCTTGTGTACTGAGTTGTTCCAGAATGACAGTTGAGAAGTTGATGTCGTTATATAGTTGTTAAACAGGATCAGAAATAATGGACTGTAGCACAGACCAAAGTGAGTGAGGATGTGTTTGGTGATGTGTTGGGGGCGGGTACATGAGCAAGCAGTGCGCATGCCTTGAGTGCGAGGGTGGACACAGGAGGAGGGTGAGAGTTGGCAGGCGGGGATCTGTCGTGCGTTCCCCATGACGCGGGAGGAGGGTTAGAGTGGGCGGTCAAGGCTCTGTCATGAATACTCCATGGTCAGGCGACTTGGTCAATTATATATATAGAAAAGCAGCTGGAAGCGAAAAGAACAATGAAAAGTCAACGTGGCTCAGAGGTGCATGTGGACTGTAGCACAGACGAAAGCGACTAAGGCTGTGTTTGGTGAGTTGTTGCGTGCGGGCACATGAGCAGGCAGTGCACATGCCTCGAGAGCGATGGTGGACGCAGGAGGAGGGTTACAGTTGGTGGGCAGGGCCCTGTCGTGCGTAACCCATGATACAGGAGGAGGGTTAGAGTTGGTGGGTGGGGCTCTGTGAGTTGGAGGGCCTTGCCCTGTCGTGCGTATCCCATGGTCTTACAGTTGGCGGACGGGCTCTGTGAGTTGGCAGGCGTGGCTCTCTGTCTTGCATGCGTCTTGCGTGCCCTTAGTGAATTATATATATATAGATTTTTACATAGCATATTATTACACATACTTTTTCTATATTAATTTAAAATCCAAAGACCTTGTAACAATCATTTAATACATTTATTTAGATCATTAATGATTTGGGTCATCTGCGTAGAGATATACTGTATTGTTTGTACTATTCCTACCCTTATAATTCCCTTAAGTTCTAAGTTTTGCTGAAAACAAATTGCTAGTGGTTTAATAGCAGTTGCAAATGGCATTAGGCACAGTGAACACCCTTGTCAGACTGCACGTTCTAAGGTGAAATAATTTGAGCTTATATTATTTAAATTATTTACCCACAGGGAGGCTTCTGCATTCGGTAATCTATTCCAGGTAGCAGTATCTGAATTAAAACCCAAAAATATGCAAAACAAGAAAGATAAATCCTCATTCTACTCTATCGAAAACTGTTTCTGTGTCTAGAGACAGTAACTCTACTGGAAGCTTGGTTGCTTAGGGATTATATAGTACTAGTAAACCCGTGGCGTACCATACACCACATAATCAGGCCGGTTTTTTAATGATTTTTAAGCACAAGGAGAAAATTAACATTTGAAAAATCGGTAATGTAATAAATCAGCAAGAAAAGCAACATTGTAACAATGCACGGAACGAACCAACACACAATCGTCCGTGACTGAAAACTGGCGGATCGCCATTGTGCCTTCTCCTTCCAGACGGAGGGATGGGGTGCATGGCGCTCAGTCGCGGAGTGTGGAACGGGAGGAGAGGAGAAAGACATCCATTCAGCTCCCTCCGTCATGCTAGTCTGCTGATTTCTCGTTCAGAATACACTGCCCGCTCATGTGCCCACCTCCAACTCGTCACTTGAGTCGTTGTCGTCTTAACACATTCCTTTTGCACCTGTGACTCACGTAGACGTTTCATTGCTCTGTGCGGTTTTGGCTGCTTTTCTATATATAATCCACCAAGACACCCAACCATGGTAGTAGCGAGGTGGGAGGGGGGTGTGTACAAAGGGTAAGGACGTAACCAGTGGGAGCGTATGAGTCGCACTTAGTGGGAATTCCACGGTTTGCAGCCCGAATGGGGTTCAACGGCTTACCCACGCCTCACTGCGCCGGGTAGACACGCTCAATGGAAAGACACGGTTGTCTAAAGTGGGTTGATGTGAGAATACAACAGTAAGTGAATGAAAAGATGGAACTCTGGAGAGAGAAACAAATTACAACACAATAGTGAACCCGCAGCATAACAAATGCTACATAATTATTTATTGATGGTTGAACACTTCTGGAAAGACACAGTTTTCTAAAAAGGGAGGTTTTGAGGATACAACAGAAAGTGAATGAAAAGACTGAACTCTGGAGAGAGCAACATAGAATTGTCCGTGAGTGAAGAAGACACATGTTTGTTATGGATGCGAATTGCTGTATGTAGCGTGTAAAACAGTTTGCTATGGTGCATGAGGTCGTGCGTCGTAACCAAAAACTCGATTTTTAAAGACTGCTTACTTCATTGTGTTTTAACCTCAGTTGTAAAGGATTGTTTTAAGGATCCCATGGGATACCCCTCGCAAACCGTTTTACACGCTGCATATGGCGACTTACCTCCGCGAGAAACATGTCTCTATGAACAGTCAAGGTGACTCGGAGGTACATGAGGCCTCTACGACAGACGAATGTAAATGACACCGTTCTTTCTGTGTCATCGCGTCCGAATTGGTGGGCGTGGCTCTGCGAGTTGTCATCGTATCCAATGGTCTTGGAGCTGGTGGGCGTGGCTCCTCGGCTTAGTGAATCCACGCCCCTTCCGGCGTGTTTTCCATGGGTGTCTTGCCTTAGTGAACTATATATATAGATATTAAACAACTGGTGAGTATCTGATGATGTTTGTATGTTACTTTTAATTACCCCAGTTTAATCTTGAGATATTTGATTTTGATTTGAATTTCCCAAGGGGAAATTGTCTTTTTGCAGAGCTCAGAGTGAGCCATTGTACAGCGCCCAGGTGCAATTTTCAGGTTAAGGGTCTCGCTAAAGGACCCAATGGAGTAAGATCTAGTCTGGCAGCAACAGGATTTGAACAGGCAACCTTGCAAATACCAGCATAAAGCAACAACTCTACCCTATAATTATTATTATACTGTATATCACATTATTTAATTTTATTTATTTATACATACAGTGGAACCTTGAGATAAGAACAGCTCTGTATACGAGAAATTCAAGATACGAGGAAAGTATGAGCGAAAAATTCGGATCTAAATACGAGCATTGGCTCGCATAACGAGCCATGAGCCAGGCTGTGGGTATGCGTGACGCGTTTCCCGATCAGCCTCGACTCGGGAATTCACCCAAGCTGACGCTGCCAGCACGTCAGCTCACTCAGTGTTCCTTGTTCTCCCGTAGCGTGAGGATCTACGCATTTGTGCGCTTGTGATTTCATTGTTTTGCTGTAGCAGTTCGCCATATAAGCGTACCCAAAAATATCGCGGACATGCAGACGGAGAATAGGAGATGATTGCCCTCAAGAGGAGAGAGAGAGAGGCGCGCGCACGAGCGAGCGAAAAAGATAAGGACAGAGAGAGAGAGAGAGGCGCGCGTGCAAGCGAGCGAGAAAGATAAGGACAGAGAGAGAGGCGCGCGCGCGTGAGCAAAAGAGATAGAGATAGAGAGAGAGAGACTTTAATCACGTAGTTTATATTGTCATTAAAGTGGAATGTCATAAACTTCATCTTAAAATCATTTAATTTAATAGTTTCTCAAATCCCATTGTAACTAAAGTGCACGTTAAATGTTTCGTATTCTATGTCCTCTTACGTGTGTGAATCAGTACTTCACTTTAACTTAATCCTGATACTCTGTATGTTCAATTCATTATAATAACTATTCATGGTGGCTCTAAAATCAGTATTGACCCCTACTCTCTCTTCTGTTTCTTTTTCCGGTTTCTTTGTGGTTGCGGCCTGTGCCACCACCACCTACTCAAAGCATCATGATGCTCCAACATTGATGGACTAAAAGCCAGAAGTCTACGTGACCATCATCATCAGGTCCTTCTGTGAGAACCCTAAATACAAAGAGGACTGTTTCATTTATGTTAGGTAGAATGCCCAGAGGGGACTGGGCGGTCTCAGGGTCTGGAATCCCTACAGATTTTATTTTTTTCTCCAGCCGTCTGGAGTTTTTTCTGTCCAACCTGGCCATCGGACCTTACTCTTATTCTATGGTAAATAATGTTGACTTATTTTATTTTCTTACTGTGTCTTTTATTCTTCTATTCTTTATTATGTAAAGCACTTTGAGCTACATTTTTTTGTATTAAAATGTGCTATATAAATAAATGTTATTGTTGTTTGTTGTTGATTCTTCAAAATGTTTAAGGAACATTGAAATATCTCCATACTATATGTTTAATTATTCCAGCCATCGATCCATCCAGGGTGGCGCCAGCCCCAGCAAGCATACAGTGTGAAGCAGGAACAATCCCTGAACTAGATTATTTAAATGAAGTTTAAAATGTATCTGCATAATTTAATATATGTACTTTAATGTATATCATCTTTAAAATATCAAGAACTCCATAATGATAGCACCTGGAAATCTAAATTGACTTAGAAGCCAGTCGTCATCATCTTTAAATACGCGCTCTCAATTAAATTGAATTTGTTTATTGTTATTGTATGCTACAACGAGATTCAATATCCAAATCCTCCATAAACTTATTTTCCTATAAAATGGCAAAATAACAATAATAATAATAATAATAGGATAAACACAGTGAAAAATATACAATATGAAATCATATGTATCTCAGGTTGTGCAATATTCCAGATGTAATGCAAGTTTACAGTGAGGCAATTGTCCTTATAAGTACAAACAGTTTTGCCAGAAGCACTTGATGGAGTGATTAAGAGCAAGTATAGCTCTTGGGATGAAATTGTTTCTGAACCACGAGGTCGGCACAGGAAAGGCTCTGAAGCGTTTAGCAAATAGGAGAAGTTCTGTGCACATGGCTGAGGCAGTGTGTGCTAGAAGCTCTATCCTGATATTTCTCCCTGCTCTTGACACAATCTGCAGTAGTGATTTCCAATCAGCTGCTGTAGAGCTGTGATTCCACACTCATACAGTGGGTTAAATACTCTGAGTGGTGCACTGACAGTGACAACACTAAACCAGCTATAATATTTGGAATAGTTTGGCCATTCTGTGCAACCTGTATATGGTTATGGGTTGATTACAATCAGATGCCTTAAACTAATAAACGATATGCGTTTAATTTCAGTGTATTTGATAGAGCCGCGTCAGAGATGTGAATGTGAAAAAATAAAGGGAAACCACAAAGGAACAGTAGCACTGCTTTGGCGCTGGGTGCCACCAGTTTGCAAAACCGAGTGGAGAATTTGTGTACACAAGGGATTGACCTGGCATGAAAATTTGCGTGGCTTTATGCCTAGTTTTTAAACATCATGATGTGAGCTACATTTTCGTGCTTATGCTCCATTTATACATGAGGCCTCTGGTGTTGCATTAGGACATCACATTTAATTCTTACATAGTAGTGTACTGTATGAAAGGATCTATTGTCTAACCAATATAGAAACACACCACAGTCAAAGCCACTAGTCAATGCAGCATTACTTACTTTGGCAAAATTGGGACATGCAGTTGGTTTAGATCAGTCTTTTAGTCTTCATGCTTCTTGATTCTTTTTAATTCTGGTTATATCTCAACTTGGACACCTGTTTTATCTATGCTTTCCTTTACTTGTTAAGAAAATTATAAATTATTAATGCTATTTTTAACCTTTGTATGGTTTTGATTTACCGTACTTTACTGCTACTTACATGTTATCTGTATATTGCATGCATGTTCCGAGTCCTAATATCACCCAATGTTTCTTTAATACTGTGCCTTTCAAAGAGAACATCACAAAGTGCTCTAAAAAGAAAACAGAACAAATGCAACAAGGTGCATTGCATGGTCACTAAACACATGATGAATTACAAGAAAATAACCTTAAAAGAGTTTCCATAAATTCATATATATGAAAAAGCATAATATAAAAAATAAAATGAATAACTAAAAATTAGTGGGCGGCATGGTGGCACAGTGGTAGCATTACTGCCTTGCAGTTAGGAGACCCGGGTTTGCTTCCCAGGTCCTCCCTGTGTGGAGTTTGCATGTTCTCCCTGTGTCTGTGTGGGTTTCCTCCGGGTGCTCCGGTTTCCTCCCACAGTCCAAAGACATGCAGGTTAGGTGGATTGGTGATTCTAAATTAGCCCTACTGTGTGCTTGGTGTGTGGGTGTGTTTGTGTGTGTCCTGCGGTGGGTTGGCACCCTGCCTGGGATTGGTTCCTGCCTTGTGCCCTGTGTTGGCTGGGATTGGCTCCAGCAGACCCCCGTGACACTGTGTTCGGATTCAGTGGGTTGGAAAATGGATGGATGGATATTTGAAATGGAAGGACCATTAAGTGCATTTACATAAAATTCAAGGCAAGCAAACTCTTTCCACAAGTTACTTGCTAAGCCTCCTTTCATAATTCTCAAAAGAAAAATGTTAAATGAATAAAAAAAAAAACATTTTTGTACAATGAAATAAAACCAGAAAAATGTGCCTTTTGAGGTCTGACTGGCTAAAAATGTGAAGGATTAAGTAGCCTTATTGGAAGCACTAAAGATATAACATTTTAAGTCAGAAGTTAATTAATCAAATCCAGTTAAATTTAAGTGCTTGGAGATTCAATAAATAATCCTTACAAACATAACTTAAGCAATGAATGCAAGTCAAACTCCATTAGAAAGAACTCCATTTTAATCTTTGTAAGAAGTTTTTATTTTTTGGTCCTGGACAATTTTTTAAAACCTCGATTCTGCACAGTCAGTTTTATCTGCAAAATTCATTACAACAAAGTAATTTTTCATAAAAAGCAGCAAAAACTTACATTTCTTCTGACCTTGGCCTGAAAATTGTGATTCAGGCTCAACTGAACAGTCAGATGAATATGTCATTTGGTGTACTCGACAGGTATCATACTCACGTAATGGAACAAATATCAAGAAGGGTATTACTTAAGACTGGAGAAATTATGGGCTGATCCAGAGGTGAGACAACTGTCAATCAAAGTTGACTTCTGCTGTACTTGGAGAGCTCTGGAGGATCACTGCACCCACATTTTGCCTCTTATTTCTGGGTTTCTTGAGGTGTGGTTTGACTTCGCGAAGAACATTGACCTGATTGAGGATTAATTTTTTAATCAACCATCAGCTATACTTCTGGCTTATGAGTGTCATTAGTGTTTATGCTACTTGACCAGTATTTCAGCATGCTTAATAAATCTGCCTAAATTTTCCCCTGTGAATACCTGCACACCATCATCTTTTTTTAAAAAAAAAAATTCTGTTGCCTTTGTATGTATCTTTGAATTTTCTGCTCACAAATTTATGAAACCAACTATCCTATTTTTGAATATGACCATCAATGACCATCAATATTGGTGTTCCTCACTTTCTCATGGGTGGGGGGTGTAGAAGAGAAAATGTTTATATTAGCATAATTAGTTTATTAACATAAAGAGCCATAAAAAGTAATTAAAAGCTTCTAAAACATTAGATTAAGCATAAATTAGAATGTTAAGCAAATAAGATAGGTCAAGCAAATAGTTAACTAAAAATCAGTCATATTGCATTATTTTTTAAGCTTAAAGCAGAATTGCTAGTGTGGGAAAAGGAACAGAACAAGAACAAGAAATGACATGCAGAAACCAGCTTAGGATAGGAAAAAGAGAAGGATAACACCTGTGTTCAAGGCTGAGAAGCTAAGGAATGATACCACAGAAAGAAAATGGCCCTGGTAGCCACGTAAGAAACCAGCTGGATTGGTGAATCAGCAGAAAGGTAACAAAAGGCTTTTGCTGAAAGCAAGGTCACAATGATGTAATGCATGAAAGAAACATTATTAAATTCAGGCATTAGCAATAAATATAGAAGAATATATCAGAAATTAACTTTAGTGTAGAAATTAAGGCAAATCAAGCATGCCAAGCAAATGATTAAATAAAAGCACATACCATATTTCTTCTTAATTAAAGCTTAGCTTTGGGCATTAGACAACCCGGCTCAAGTCCGAGAAAGAGGAAATGATGAGAGGAAAGCCCATATAAGGAAGATGAATGTCTGTACTAGCCTTGGCCAGTGAAAGTAGAAGGGAGTCAGAGGAAAACAGCAAATGAGCTAACTGAACAAGGTTGGAATGATAAGAAATTGTTATATAAACTTTGAGTTTTGAACGGTACGGGGCTCAGCTCAATTTGGCCGTATTGAGTTTAGTCTGTGTTATTATTTGTGTTGTTTTATTGCAATAAAGCTTTAAAACTCTGTCTGTCTATCTCGAGCACTAATAATCTTCATTTTTAGCTAAAAAGCCTTCTGTTGATGAATTTTTCGCCACAACATATTGGTGACCCCAAGTTGTGCTAGAATAACTGGTCAACTGCACGAATTCAGTGGCAAGGACGAGGCTCTGCGTAACGAACACAGATGGTGGCCACCTAAAAGGTAAGCGATATTTTCGCTAAACTAATTTGTGCAAAGTTTCAGAGAGCATCCGCCCCTCCAACGGAGACAAGCAGTATTTGGCCTTTCTAAAACAAACAGGTAGGAATAAGGGATGGGCAGACAGACTTAAATGGAATGTGTGAAGACTGTACAGCTAATATGAATGTGCTTGTATGAATGAGAGTACAGTAAATAATGGAAATTTGAGTTTTTGGGTTGTTAATGGAAAACGCTCCGATCCGGGGGACGGAGGCTGCACGATGCAGAAAATAAGACGCTCCAATCCTGGGAACGGAGGACTGCATTGTAACGGGTAGAGTTGGAAATCCTGTCAAATACTAAGGTTGCTGTGACGATGGTAAATTGTGTATAGATAGGTGTGAAATTCCTGAACTAGCACCCCTTGCAGTGACAAGCGAGATGTCATAAAATTCCTGCTTGTCTCGAGAGGTAGCCAATCTTTGGGAAAAGCTAACGGCAGTTCCTTCTGGTTGTGCCTCAGTAAAAAAAATAATTCAGGTGCGATTGGAGACCTAAAGTTCCCAGCGTTCATTTCACGCGTCCTCTGAGCAGGTCCTCAGAAATTAACACGACGCGTGCGCGAGTTGCAGTACCAGCAAAAAGTCAGGGCGAGTGTGCTAAAAGTCGGAACGTGACGTCAGAGTCTCTGTTTACTATCTACATGTGACAGCAAGCCTCTATGGAGATCCTTCGGGAATCGATTTGCGCACTTTGCTGTTTGATGAATGGCTCAAATACAGCGCTATACATTATGTTGCCGATGTGAAGTTGCAAAAAAAAAAAAAAAAAGATGGTATGTGAGACTTTTAAAATGTATCGTGTCATTTATATATGTCTTTTTTATTTTTTAATTTTTGCAACTTAACAATAGCAACATAATGTATAGCGTTATATTTGAGACACTAAGAAAAAAATAAAGGACACGGTGAAAACGTGTATTTTGTGATTAAAGTGGAAATTTCGGCTTTAATCTCAAAATGTCCACTTTAACCTCGTAGTTTACTTTATCATTAAAGCAGACGGTCGTAAAAGTCATCCCAGTTTTTAATGCTACGTGCTTCTTGGACCTGACAGCAGGTAAAGTAAAACAATAAAAAATAGATGGCACAAAAGATGGTATGTGAGACTTTTAAAATGTATCGTGTCATTACAATCGGGAATATGCGACGCTTGAATATAAAAGCACCACGAATGCATCTGTATGTCAGCATTTTGCTTCAGCAGCGGAAAGCAGCAATAGATCGCCAAACAGAACAAATTAAATATATGATATTCCAACTCTCTGCACATTTAGAATCTTTAGATTTATACTTGATATCACTTTCATGATGAAATGCATTAAAATGTGTATGTTACATTTTACATATAATTTCGTTTAAATAATGAATACTGTTCATAAATACACACATGGGGGAATAATTACACACATGGGGGTGTCACGGTGGCGGAGCGATAGCACTGCTGTCTCGCAGGGAGTTATGTTGCTGGTATTTCCTGCTTGTATTCCACACTGTGCTCCGGTTTCCTTCCAAAGATATGCAGATTTGGGGATTCGGTGCTGCTAAAATGATGCTAGTGTATGTGTGTGCTTGTATTCACCTTGCGATGAGCTGAGGCCTCGTCAAGGGACTGTTTCTCACTCGTGCCCAATGCTTCCTGGAATGGGCACATACATCCCTGGATTTATGGATTTAATCAATAAACATCCTTTTCAGAGATATTGCGGTAAGGTGTTATCGGAATTTAATAGGTGTTTTAGGCAATTCACAACACAGAGAAGCCGAACATGTTCTCACCACGATAATATCTTGCACTGCCACCTGGTGGATTCCTCCAGATTTACGTAAAGTACGCACGCAAGTATAAACACTACAACGCTTGCGTAGCAGGAGCGTCCGCTACAGCATGCGTCGCATCGCGTGAAGTATAACTCCGGCCTAAGAAAGCGAACCATGGAGACCTCTGGGTAATGTAATTCAATTATGATTTGCTGAAACTGCCTTGTGCATCTACATTTCCAGCGCTCTGAGTAAATATGGGTTAAAATGAATTTGAGTATGTGTAACATTTGATAAAATTAAAAAGTATTCACTTTTAATTATACAAATGTTTATAAAATAGGCATCTTTCCTTCGGACCCTGATCAAGTCTTAAGGAAAAATGTTCTGTTAATAACTATAACATACAAGGGAAACAATGTCTTTCAATTTCCTTCTGTCCTTTTCTTTTTCTTATGATGTTTACATGTGAAATTGTGTATTATGAGGGTTATTACAATGGAGTGCGTGGTGGCACAGTGGTTAGCACTTATGCTACGATTCAAGCTTATATGTGATTTGTATTGAAGCTTACATGTTATTTGTTTTGAGTTAATATTCTCAGTGACAGTTTAGCCTTTTTGCTGGGAGAGCCGTTTTGCTGTGGTATTGAACCGCGTAATTTCTCGATAGTTGGATTTGCCCTTATTGCCGCAGGAATGGATTGCCACGGAAGCAATTCCTTGTTGTTGCTGAGTCATTTCGCCAATGGAGTCTACTTGATCTAGAAACCAACACCGTTTAGAGCTGAGCAGGATTGTGTTATGTTTCCTAGGGTTAACCCCAGCTAATGTCATGAGATGCTGTTTTATGTTTGTTTGTCCTGAATGGTAATGTTAAGTGAGAATGGAACTTCCTCTTCTTCAGAGTTCATTTTTCTTTCTGATTCCTTTGCTGCATTGTTTCCAAATATAGTGTGTACAAATAAATAATAAGTAATAAATACTGGGGTAAGGCTGAGTGTGTTACAGTGGTTCAAGTGATTTTATGTATGTATTAAAGGGATCCCTGTGAGTGCATGATAGACAAGTTCAAGTGTGTTTGAGAGTGGTTGTGTGAAACATGTGGTGTTGTTTGAAAGAATGAAATGATTGATATTAATGTGTATGAGCAAGTAAATGTTTGTTGAAATTAAAAGAGCTTTTAATTCAAATTAAAAAGATATGAACAGGTGGTGTAAAAAAGTCTCCAGATTAGGCATGCTATTGTACGAGCACCCCTTTCACTTGAGTTCTGGCCAGACTCTGATGCAAGGAGGATTTTAAGTAAAAAGAGTAAATTTCAATTGAAGGAGACATTCTTTAAAATAGTAGTGAAGCTGAAGAAAAACAATGGCTCCCGGTCCAGGTAGTGCTGCATACTAAGATATGCTATAAAAAAAAAAAAAGAGGAAATAAAGGGGGGTTAACTAAGGGAAAACAGACTGTGCTCTTTAGAGTCAACATTCTGAAAAACATGTAATGAACATCTGAAAGATAACAATAACAGAATATGCAAGATCAACTGGCTTTGGTGGAAGGTTATGGGGAAAAGAAATCTGTGTATGTAACTGTAAAAGATTTAGAGAATTTTCTTAGTTTACAATTTTGGGAAAATTAACTAACAAAGAAGTGGATTCTTCATTCTAAATATGGGTGGGAATGTGTTAATTTCCTAGAGGGCATCTTAATAAATAAATAAAGGCACATTTTGCATTATAGGGCATTTTGATATATTGATTTCTTTCCTCAACCCCTTTTTGGGTAATAAGAAACTGGCATATTTTAAATGTAAAATAGAATGAAGTACTGGTACAAAGCTGCTGAAAAGGTTCACTTTTATATTTTGATGCTTTACTGAAACATTGAATGAGACATATCATTAAGATTCTAAAACCTAAGATCCAAATGTATGTGGTACTTTAATTAATAAAAATAATTAGTAATGACAGAAAGAAATAAATAATAATTGGGATACATGTAAAGAAACTTTAAGCTTTTAGATAACAAGTTATAAGGGGTTACAGATGGAGTCCAAGATCATTTTGCTGCTAAATAACCTTTAAAATAATTTAAGAGATGTCGAGTGGGAAGGGATAAAATATTTAACTTCACTGACCTTGCTAATCTTAGATATAGTCCAAATATACTCAAATATGAACATCTTGTGTAAAAATGTTCTGAGGACTTTGCACATTTGAACAATGCTTTATAATTAGATACATGGGAGAGGAAATGTGGAGCCTAATTTTTTTTGTTATATTTAATGTCAAAAAGGAAAAATAATTAAAAATTTACCTGTCCAGATTGTGGATTTCTTTCTTGACTCTGCTTGCTGTGCTAATTATGAGATGTTCTCTGGAGGTTGCTGATATACATTGACATTGATTTAAGGGAAGGGTACAGTAAAACACTGAGACAAATTTATAATAATTGGCTGAAGTCTTCTTGCATTTTTACACGAACCTTCACGAAGCATGGCTCTTTAACTAATAAATACTTTACCTTCTCTTTGCTTTTGTTTGTTTTCCATCCCTCGACGTATTTGTGTTCCCCGTGAGAGAGCAATAAAATTTGGCTGTTATTAAATTATTATATTAATGGGAATAGTTTCAGATACCCTCGTGCTCCACATCTCCTCTAATTGTAATATAATAACAACAATATTGACACAAGTGTCAATAAGGGGGGGGAGAGTTGGTATTGGTATAAGTATTGGTATAAGTAAATGTTTAATTTTGTTTAATTTTGTAAACCATTTTTAAATTTTTGAAGCTATTTTTCAATTGTTATGGAACAAGTGCAGATGATTTGAATAGATAGATAGATAGATACTTTATTAATCCCAAGGGGAAATTCACATAGAATATTATGCTAATATTATTATGAGACCAATTATTTGCAATGATTTATTATTGAGTACATTTTCCTTGATATATACTGTATATTAAGATTGACTTTACTTGTATAATGACTTGGGACATGTTTTCAATTGAGTAGAAATTGTAACCGCAGCCAAACTGGAAACAGCTATAATGGAAGGCTTGAACTTTCTGCTTATCAATTTTAAATTTTACTTTGACTGTTTAAAGGCAAATTAATTTAGACAAGCACAGACTGGATTGAAATGAACATTTGTTTTGCTAGCAATATTTCTAAAACGGGTACCCCCAACAAAACAGATCTGACATCTTATGACATATTATTTTTTGGATCCATAAGTAGCTACCAATGAAGAATTAACATGCTGACTATTTAAATGAGCGTTTTTTAAGTCTTTACATCTGCAGGTGAAAGCTGTTTTTTCTAGTAAATCGTAGATGACAGCATTTGAAGCTGAACCAGAGATTGGGCTGTGATAAAGAGCTCCATTCAATTTATTTATTGAGCCAAATAAAACAATTACCCTTCAGTATGTGTAAAGCGTTTTATCTTGTTTTCTTTTTTCACTAAGCATCAAAGTTATAGGAAAAAAGAAATTTCATGGTACTGACATTCTGCAAGAAAAGAATTTCTAAAATATTTCAACATGAAATATTTGAAATGGAAGGACCCTTGAGTGCATTTACATATAATTCAAGGCAAGCAAACTCTTTCCACAAGTTACTTGCTAAGCCTCCTTTCATAATTCTCAAAAGAAAAATGTTAAATGCATAAAAAAAACCCATTTTGTATAGTGAAATAAAACCAGAAAAATGTGCCTTTAGATGTCTGACTGGCTAAAAATGTGAAGGATTAAGTAGCCTTATTGGAAGCACTAAAGATATAACTTTTTTAAGTCAGAATTTAATTAATCAAATCCAGTTAAATTCAAGTGCTTGGAGATTCAATAAATAATCCTTATAAACATAACTTAAGCAATGAATGCAAGGCAAACTCCATTAGAATGAACTCCATGTTAATCTTTGTGAGAAGTTTTTATTTTTTGGTCCTGGACAATTTTTTAAAACCTCGATTCTGCACAGTCATTTTTATCTGCAAAATTCATTACAACAAAGTAATTTTTCTTAAAAAGTAGCAAAAACTTACATTTCTTCTGACCTTGGCCTGAAAATTGTGATTCAGGCTCAGCTGAACAGCCAGATGGATATGTCACTTGGTGTACTCGACAGGTATCATACTCACGTAATGGAGCAAAAATCAAGAAGGGTATTACTTAAGACTGGAGAAATTATGGGCTGATATAGAGGTGAGACAACTGTCAATCAAAGTTGACTTCTGCTGTACTTGGGGAACTCTGAATGATCACTGCACCCACATTTTGCCTCTTATTTCTGGGTTTCTTGAGGTGTGGTTTGACTTCGCGAAGCACATTGACCTGATTGAGGATTAATTTTTTAATCAACCATCAGCTATAGTTCTGGCTTATGAGTGTCATTAGTGTTTATGCTACTTGACCAGTATTTCAACATGCTTAATAAATCTGCCTAAATTTTCCCCTGTGAACACCTGCACACCATCATCTTTTTTTAAAAAAAAAAATTCTGTTGCCTTTGAATGTATCTTTCAATTTTCTGCTCACAAATTTATGAAACCAACTATTCCTATTTTTAAATATGACCACCGATGACCATCAATATTGGCTTTCCTCACTTTCTCATGGGTGGGGGTTGATTTGAATTTGGTTTTGTTAAGTTTGACTTGATTGAATGGAATGTTGTATGCTCAGAAAAGAACAAAAGCCAGCAATTTACATAACAGAAAAGGTTGGAACTTCTTACTGCCATTGATGCTGGCAAGAAAAAACAAGATATTGCCATTGAGCTCA
Source organism: Polypterus senegalus (assembly GCF_016835505.1). NCBI lineage: Eukaryota > Metazoa > Chordata > Cladistia > Polypteriformes > Polypteridae > Polypterus > Polypterus senegalus. Next base: position 218,329,996 of record NC_053155.1, on the reverse strand, counting down.
GTATTCCATAGTTAGCTTTGTGAACTGTGTTGGAATATCTGCACTAATCTGTACTAATTCCATTATAATGAAATCCATGTTATAATGAATTATTTTTCAGTCTGGACCACTTAGTTCTAACAGAATTTGACCTCTGCTTGGTATATGAAAATCATGCAGAATTTGTCTCAGATACATGGGGAATATCCTTGGTCAAACAATGTGAAAATCCTTCATTGAAAGCAATGATTGACACTGGAGATGGTTAAGATGGTCACATTGTTAAAACTGATTTTCCAAATAAGTTGAAAGTTAAGTAGTTGGTGATTGCATTTAAAGTGAAAAAATATTTTATTGGTGTTTTTATTAATATTTATAATAATGTCTTTGTCTCCTGAAAATATATTTGGGTTAATTTTTGTAATCATTAGAGTCACTTTTCAGTTTGTGTGTTATTTTTAACGATTCTCTTACAAAGCAATTTTGATTTCTGCTCTGGTGAAACCGTCACCATTTTGTGTCACCCCTTCTTGGTTGTGGCCATATTTTTTATTATGTCTGTGTCTGTTGCCATTCATGTGATGTGTTATGACCACATATCTCACCTATGTAAAATGGCTGCACACTGCGGATGGCATCCAAGCTTTCAGTTCTACTGTATTACAAACCATCATGATTAGCGTAGTTATGGGCAATTAAAATAACCACAGTGTAGGACATTTTGCAGTGTTACTTTGATGACGATTTGATTTGATTTTGCATTTTTGATTTTAATTATTTGGTTCTGTGTGTCTCCTTTGGCATCATGACCCTTACCTGCTTTAAGACTATGTTTTGCCTATTTGTTTTTCCACCTCCTGAATTTTTCTCTTACATCTTTTTGTCCCCTCCTGCACTGCCTCAAAAACAGCTGTTACTCTAGTAATCAATTTACATCTTTCACAAAATGTTTTATCTGGACCACAATTTTGTTATCTTACAGTAAATTGCAGGAGCAGGCTGTATAAAAAAATGAATCAAATTATTTTGTAAACCTGTCCTACACCATATCAGTGTTCACTTGTAACAGGAGCTTTAGCCTGTGGCATCTGGTGCAATGCAGCACCCAGTCCTGCATGGAGTGACTGTCCATCATAATGCACAAACACTTTCAATCATACCAGCCAAATTTGATATTTCCAAATCATTTTACGCAAGTCTTTAGAATGTGAAATATAAGTCTAAACACCTGGAGAAAATACATAATGGACATTGGAAAAAAAGTACAGTTTAGTAGGGCTATGAAACAGCATGACCAATCACTGCACCATTGTTCTGCCAGCTGCACACAGTTGCATAGATAAATTTTAAGAAGCTGGTGCTCAAAATTCCTGTTAAGAGACTTCTGACAAATGTGTTTGTATAACTTATTCAAAAAATGTTAAAACAATAATCAATTTTCAAAAACCATAAAAATCACATTTTAAAAGATTTTCTACCAGAGGTGGCTCAGTGGTAGCACTGCTGCCTTGTAGTAAGGAGACCAGGGTTCATGACCCGGGTCCCCCCTGCATAGAGTTTGCATGTTCTTCCCATGTCTGTGTGGGTGTCCTCCAGTTTCTCTGGTTTCCTCCCACAGTCCAAAATCATGCAGGTGAGGTGAATTTGCAATACTAAACTGGTCTTAATGTGTGGCTGGAGTAGGTGTGTGCGTGTGTCTCTTGGCACTGTGATAGACTGGCGCCATGTCCAGGGTTTCTTTCTACCTTGCACCTTATACAGTGTGACAGATTGCCAGGGTCATTACCTGGCCGGGATGCCTGGAGGGACCGGAAAGGGACATATATAGCTTCTGGGTCACGACGGGGCAACTGCCCTGGACAAGGAGAGGACCACGGGAAAGGGACAAAGAGGTTCTGGCCTGTTGGGAACCGTGGCCACCGCCAGGGGGTGCCTTAAGCCTCGTTGGACCCCGGGAACTGTCACTTCCACCACACCAGGCAAGATGGTGGATGAACCTGCCAGGGATGCCCGGAGTGCTTCCGGTGCAAAGGGCAGCACTTTTGCCACACCAGGAAGTGCTGCCGGAAGATCGTCACCAGCCACCTGGAGCACATACGGGCGGGAATAAGAGGCACTCTTACACTCGAGGAGCTTGGGTCGGGAGTAGAAGCAGGACAAAGCTCCCAGGAGGAGAATAGAGGAAGCTAAGGACTGAAAGAAAGAGGAGCTCATTTTTGGAGATTATTGCTGTGTGCTTTGTGTGGAGTTGGGGACTGAAACCTGTGTTTATTAGTGCTTAATAAATGTGTGCTTTTGATAAAGATGTGGTTTCCGACAACTGATAAGTTGTGTCCGGGTGAGTCTCACAACAGGCAGTCCCCGGGTCACGTACGAGATAGGGACTGTAGGTTTACAAATAAGTTGAATTTGTATGTAAGTCGGAACAGGTACATTATTTTAATAAATGCTATTGTTGACCGACTGTAACCAAGTGCTCTGCCAATGAATGATGGAGTTTCACTTCTCGCTGACCTTTTTATTATTTCTACTTTACTTTCAATGGTGATGGTTTTTCTCTTTTTTACTATATCACCAGAACTTGCATCAGATTTGTGTTTCAGAGACATTCTTGAAGAGTGAAGACAAAAGGTTAAGATGAGCTCTTTTGCACACCACTGTCCACGCTATCACAGCAGGAAGGCACCCATCAACACGTCTGGTGTACTGACAAGAGACAACTTCCTACTATGTGCGTAACAGTACAAGCAGGCTTGCTACTGAGAATGACTTGGGGCAGCGAGGGGGGCTTCATCACTCACCCACCACACAGTCACCTCCACTACAGTATGCTGCCTGCAGCGTCCGCCCACCGAGAACGAACACAGTACGGCCAAAGGTGGGTAGTGAATCACCCAACCCCAATTCAACAGGCCGCCACCTGAGGTACACTACAATGCTACCCCCACATCCCCGTTCACCCTCAATGGCCTCTGTTCAGCCACAACTGGGTCAGCGCTTGCAGCATTACCAGCTGTGTGTGCTGGGCGGGCAGTGAAATGCCCCCTTCCGCTCCATGCAGTCTGCGTCAAGTCAGACACAGTAGCTGCGGCAGCATAGTGTACGAGCAGCGAAACATCGTCCTGCACACGAGCAATGTTGTGGCCCAGGTGACTATGGACCACGGAGAACCGCTTGCCCCAGGAAGCTGCCCGAGGGACACTACACTGCGCAAGCAGCGAAATCGCCCCCCTTCAGCCACTGCTTGCAGCATCCCCAGGCCAAAGATGACAGAGTGGCAGTTACTGAGGTGCATGCGTCACAGCTGTGGCCTCGTTCGTAAGTCGTAGGTCAGATGTCCGTAACCTGGGGACTACCTGAACTAGCTAAGATAGACTCCAGCACCCTAAACAACCTCATTGACCCTGTTCAGGAGTAAATGGGTTAGAAAATGAATGATTTAAGACTTTGCACCAGAGCTTCATTAAAAATATCTTGCACATTAAATTAACGTTCAAGGACAGATTTTTTTTTTTATTTATTCACTTTGCTAAATATTTTTTCAGTTACATATAAAAACCTGCATTATAGCATATGTACTAATTATGAACTAAAATATTTTTGGTTAATGTCACAATAAACATAAAGCTTTGATCTGTCTAATTAGTCAAGTACACACCTAAAAGATTATATTCTTCCTAAAGCAGCATTTGAGAAGGTGGATTTAGAATGATTTTTAATGCACTGCAAAGGTGTAAAGTAACTGTCAGGAAAGTTCTTGGGAAAATTATTTGTCAGTTGCTTTTATTTGAATTTGTTGTTACTTTTTTTTCATTTTTATTGCTCTTTCATGAAATTACTCAATCTATTTTTATATGGTGTTCTGATTTTGTCTGGTAACATTTACTCGTTATTTAATTTCTGGAAACGTATGCATTTGTAAATTATACCTGATGTTTTTGTTGCATTAATTTCAGTGTGGTTTATGGACTTTCTATAGTGCAGTGAATCCTGTTTCTCATATTTTGTATTGTTGTGACATAAGAAAATGGCTATACTGGCACTTCTGTTTAGTCTGTTTGAGACAATCTGAGTGAAAAAAAAACATTATTTTATATATGAATTTTTTCTCAGTTTACATTTTAAAATTTTAAATGAAGCGAACCAAGAGAACCAAACATCTTCAGGGTTGAATAATAAAGGGTGTGGGTGATTTAATGAGGTCTTATCCTTGTCACTGCTAATGGCTCACTTGATCATTTGTAGGTAGACTTCAGGATCCAAATTCAAAGATTAGAACACAAGGAACACAAACACTGCTGTACTGAAACAAATAACTTACAAAAATGTGAACAAGCAATGGATTTCACCACAAAGCAAAATTGGGAGTTAATAATGAATCTTTCTTTTTAACCTTCAGCTGTTTTTTCAGGCCATGGCTGTTGAGGTTGTGTTTTTACTTCTTAATCTTTCTTGTAAATTACCCCCACTCCTTTGTACTGTACCTGTATTTCCTTTGTCTACGTCTTTTATGCAGTTTGTGATTTTACCCTAGTACCTTTCCTCAGAATTTCTTGTTTGGTGCTTTCAGGGGTTACTTTAAGAGTCTTGTTTAAGATAGCTAATCTCCTTAGTTGTAATGTCAGTCGATAAATCCAAAGATGATCTGCTGGCCACAGTGTGGACAACACCCACCTGCTTTTTTAATTCCAACAAACCCTCCTGAAATTCCTGCTGAGAAAAGGGAATATCACTCACTGCTAAGATGGAGTTAAGCAGCCCAGAGGATGCACATATGTTTTGGAAACTACAGAGAAGATTAAATATTATAAATCAAAGAAGCTGTTGCCAAAACTGAAGCACTAAACCATGAATCATGTCAAAAGAAGAGGAGCTAGAAGATGATTGCCAAAAGATGTACTATTACTAAAATCTAGAAGTGGGAAGGAGAATTGCAGGGTGTTGTGAGATACAGAGAGTATCTTTGGATTATTGTGAGTAACCAAGAAGACCTGATATAGGGTCTGATTAAAACTTCCAATATTTATGTTGTATTTTGGACTGTTTGTCAAGTTTTTGCTTGTCTAAACAGAAATATCTTCTTTTTGGATTTGCAGCATGTGTTGCGTGTGCTGAACAAGTGAGCAGCTAACTTTGCAGCTTTTGTAATCTTTAGTAAAGTTTTTCTTTTTAAATAGGGAAAGTTCACATTCAAATAGCAATAGGAAGTACAGAAAGGTACTGGCAGCACAATCATTTTTTATACAAGAGACGTGAGATAAATGTTTTACCAACAGGGAGATGTTACATTCACCACATCTGGTTAAGTTCGCTACATCCTGTTCTCCAGTAAGGATTTCTGAACTCTGTTAATACTGGGCTTGCATGTGGTTGGCTAGTGCCCGAATGGATGTTATGTGGTCCATAGCTGCATATTAAACCTTTTTAAGAACATGAATATAAACATGGAATACACAACATTAACACCTATTTAGCCTTATCCATTTACTGGTCATTAATTACCTCTAACATTTCATGTTGGATCTGTATGGTGCTTCCATTTGCAGTATGTACAGTGTGACAGATAGGGGGCGCTGTCGTCCCATTGAACCCTCAGATCAGATGCCAGACACCAAGTAAAAGTCCAAATATTAATTTTATTTGAACAATAATGTGCACAAAGCACCCTCCAATCCACTATACTCATAAATCAATACAATTCACAATCAATAATCAAATCCTCCTCTCCCAGACGCGTTGTTCCCTTCCTCCCAACTCAGCTCGCCCGTCTGGGATCTCCCACAGTCTTTTATAGTCCAGGACCAGTCAGGTGAAAACTCCTTTTCTTCGTAAGCCCGGAAGCACTTTATTTCTTCCGTCCTCGTGACATGGAAGTACTTACGGGCTATAAGGAAAATAGACATCTCTGAGCCTCCCTGCAGCGTCCGCTGGCGGACCCGACGTTATTCAGCAGGGCTGTGTACTAAAACTACATAGTCCATTCCATCTACTATGTCTGACTATTTTGGTTTAACACTGGAATCCCTGAGGCCTACAAAAAAACTTGCAATCCTGGCCCACCTTAAATTCCTTCACACCCCTAAATCAGCCTCTTTTGTTTTGCAAATGTGTCAATTAGCACAAGCAGCAAGCAGCCTGCTATCCCATCCCCCACTGACAGAGCTCAACTTGGGCAAAAAGTTCTCCCAGCTCAAGTGTGTTTATCTGTGTATGAGGTGCCTGGAGTTGTATAGGGTATACAATATATCGTTAGTTGGACTGTCATGTGTGTTCAGTTTCTACAACGATCTGTGTAAGTGTAGGATGAAAGGAAATGCGAGGCAAGAAATACTGAATACATACCTAAAGCAGGAAATGTGAGGTAAGAAATGCTGAACACGTACCTAAAGCAGACAGTGTATGCACCCAAAAAGAAGAGACCTGTAACAGCTGGTATGAAGTTTTGCTACCTGTAAAAGTTATTGCTGAAGGGATATAAGCAGACACACAAATGCTGGTGAATCATTTCTGTGTGGGGCTGGAGAAGGGGCACTCTTTAGAACAATGCAGAGGAATAGGAGCAGCCCTATTGTACAGTGACAGACTGGCTGAGGGAGACGTGTGTAGGTTTTAATGGGGACTCTTACAGATGCCGATGGTCTGGCAGTAGAAACCCCGAACCCAGGATTTACTGGATGACTGCACATGTCGTTGGGTATTTCCTCATGTTACAAGGTCCAGATGGGATAAGCTGAGGACAGGGCACATTTTAGGAAGCGGCCCTAGAGCTTGTGTCTTTAGAAGAAGAACCTGGCTGGGATTTTAAAATCATTTTTATGGAATATATTTAAAGAATATTTTAACCTCCAATCAACACATTTGGGTTTTATGGATTATTTATTTATGCACTAGTTTTGATGCACTGCACTTTTGATTGATTTTAATTAAAGCACTTGGTACTTCTGCAACAACCCCTTGCTGACTGTGAGTATCCTAATTTGCCTGGCTCATCTTGGTTTACAACTATTAATGGTTCCAGGTTTGAGGCTACCTGAAGCAACCAGAGAGCATGGAGCCAACTTGGACAATCACAGGTGTTTGAAAGGACTACTAGTCATGATCATTGCCATACTAACTGATGTACCTAAGATATTTTTCTCCTTAAATGTATCATGAATGTTTTCCAAAAAAACTACAGAGAGTAATACGGTGATTGTTAGGACTAAGCCATTATCCAATAAGGGCAATCAGGAAGAAGACAGAAAGTCAAACCTAAGTTTAATGACCCATTATTTTGATGAAGACAGTGACTTCTTCTTAAAATGCTATATTGCTTTAGTTGCTCTAAGACAACAAAAAGGGAGGAATTGTAACAGAAATAGTTCCTGCCCTGGCTGGGGTTGAAATCTTTGTTTTATATCTTTATTCATTTTTGATTATTTTGTTTGTATTAGTTTTATTTCTATTTATTTGCATTATTCTTGGATGCATTACTTGTGTTTTGTCATCTGCCCATCACCACAATAGACAGCTGACAGCCCTATAAAGGCAGGGTAAATGCACAGTCCCTTGCACTTCATTTGAATGTGCCTGGAAGGTGGTGAGCATTATTGTGCTTTATGATTAATTTGGATATTTTGACCATTTTTCTAAGCTTTTAACTGCACCTTATATTTTGTATTGGGGCTTGGTTTACTTTAATGCCTTTATTATGTCAGGCAACACCTTTTCCCTTTTTGTATTCTATCTTTTTTTTAAAGCTCATTAAAATATTGCATATGCAGATAATATAAATGAGCACACTGTAAAATAAAATAAATAACATAATAAACTTTACCCATTATTTATTGTTAGATAGCCAGAGATTTAAAAATAACATTATTGAGTGATGCTTTGATTCTTTCCTTTTTGTTATAATGTATACATTCCAAATAACAACTTCCTTTGGGTTATAAAATTAAAAAACGAAAAACACATATTTCACCTGAAGTTATTATGGTAGCATAGTGGTTACAGCTTACAGCTCTGAGTTCTGAGATCAAATACTAGCAAGAGCACTCACTCCCTCTGGGTTAAAAAGTACAGGTTATTTAAAACTTAAACCCTGTATTACCCTGTATTTTAATTTTTTTCCAGCTTCTCTGGCTTTCTTATATATGCAAATGATATGCAGGTTAGGTTTACTTATAACTTTACAGTAGTCCTGTATGAGTGAATATGGGAATGTGCATTAATATGCCCTGTGAGGGACTCACACCTTATTCAGGTTTTATTCCTATTCCTCCAAAGCCACCATGACTGAACATTTTACCAAGAAATAACACTTTCTTCCTAATTAGGATCACATTGGACCTGTGCAGCTTGTTACAACATACACACTTTTGCATGCCTGTGGGAGCCTGTTTCATTTAAAGTCCTGGAGAGTCAGAAGCAGCTTTGACTGCAAGCTGAGATTGCAAGGGATGAATGTGATACAAATGTTTTACAGGGCATACACAGGCATTCTGCATCAATGTATCCCTTGCCAATCAGTTTGACATCCTAAATTGTAAGCAGAAAACAGGAGTCTACAGAGGAAAATTAAGTGAGTGCATGTACAAAATACAAACTGCATTTCAGGTTAAATCTGACCTATGAATCATACAGCTGCAAGTATATCTATTAAGATATTGACAGCTTTGGTATCTGTGTTAGCCAAAATGTCTTTTGAGATACAGTATGTGGACTGAGGTTTAAGAGTGACTTGAGGAGTAATTCTTATAATAATTTGCTTTGCTTGGAAAATGAAAACAGTGCATTTAAATTCTATTAATGTATTTTCTTTTTATCTAGCATAAAATAAAAATAAATAAAATATTGTGAATCCTGGCTGCAGCTGCATATTAAACAGCAAAAAGACACCTTTTTCAAAAAGACTCTCTGTTCCTTGCAGCTGCTTCTTTCTGATGACAGGGTGGATGGATCATGTCAGAAAAGGAAGGAGATATGGGGGGAATGGCGATTTTGGGAAGAGTTTTCAATAAAGTGGTGAGAAATTTGGCATGCGCAGGATTATTAAATTGATATACACTGTAGCATCTTATTACATTCCCTAATTGTAAAGTAGTTTATTTATTTTTTGATGTATTGTTTCAGATATTAGGGGTTGTTCCTTTTGCAATATAGCATTAGCAAATGATAGTAAGACTGGGCTGCAGAATTTGAAAAACTGAAAGTGCCAAGAGGCATCTGAAACTTACTAGTAGTCCTTGTGTTGTCTCCCTTGTCTGTTGCATAATGCGATAACATTTGGCTAAGAAGACATTATAATATTTAGTTGAAACATAGTACAGAGTATGATACATAAATGAACAGGATACTTATATATTATAAAAACATGAAATAGGTTAAAACATATAGCTCATGGATATCCAGTCAGAGCAGGAATACGTTCTGCTGTGAGTAAACAATAATAATAATAATTTTCTTGAATGTCTTTGAAAAAGAAAAGCAAATATGTATCTCCACATTTATTTTTATAATTCAAGTCATACACAATTCTGGGAATAATTTATGAGTAATAACTACATTTTATGTCGCACAAAGCATCTGTTATTTATTAAGCAACAGCTGTTACATTTCCCTTTACAGGATGACCAAAAAATGAGAAAAATAACAATTTATAGCAAACTTCCTTAAAAGACAGTGGTACTATTCCGTAAAAGATAGTGGTACTTTTAATTATTCAGGTTCAAGGGGTAGAATATGTAAATGTTATAAGCATGGTCAATTTCCTCTAAATTTCAAATGGTGTCTTTTGGTATGGCCTTTTGGTTTTTGCTTCAAAATTAAATACAACTCTTAAATAGGTGAAATTCAAATGTGTTGTCTTTGCTTGATTAGATTATTTTGAAACCAGGCATATAATAAAACAATGAAGCTGGTAAAATCAGCACACAAATATTATTCTGGAAAACATTCATCCACATATCTTTTCCGACCACTTTTCCAAATGGGAATTTCAGAACATTTGTTAAGTTACGCCTATAACATTTAATATTTCTACACTAGTGTGAACACTTACAAAATTAAGTTCAGCTCATTGTAGGGTATATTGAGTCCTAACTTATTTATTATGTTCTTTGTAAACATTTTTAATGTTTCACTGCTGTTTACTTTAGTTGTAAAATCTTAGTCAATACATTAAGGTACAGTATGTTTTACATGCTGAAAATATACTCAGCTAAGCATCCATAGGAAAAGACTCTTAATATTACACTTGCTTCAAACAAGTTTGTTCCAACTGGATGGCACTTGGAAAAATTAGCCCACAAATCATGGATGACATGGTGATGTGACCTTCATAACACACCTATCTGTTATGATAATCAACTTGTTAACTTACTACATGAGGACTTCTTTCTATACAGTCCGCCATTTTTGCAGTAACCTTAGGTGTTTGAAATGAAAGGTTTGTTTCTAAGCATTGCTCATAGAAGTCGCAGTAGACTACTTTTTAACCAACTGCCGAATTTGTGCAAAGTATTTGCAATTTGAAATGTTTCCACAAATCTCTCACATGTTACCTTGAAGGAGTCTACACAAATATACAGCTCTACAGTTGTAATTTCCTGTTCCAGTGAACATTGACTGTCTTCTTTCCAGAAAACACACAGATAGCAAAACTAAGAAAATGAAAACAAAAAATAGTGAATAGGGACATCCCATTAGCTTTACCTGCCAATGAGTGTTGCTAAGAGCAGAGGAGGACTCCTTATTGTGCACAAGGATACTTTTTTGTGTACCAGCCTGTAGTAAGGCTAACATTTTCAATATGGAAATGTCTCCTGTACCAATAAAATAGGAGTAAAAATAACAATTGCTGCTTATATTGGATGAATTAAGGTTTCTGTTTAGTTGACACTTTCCTATCAATCGGGCATAGTTATTTTTGATTATGTCTTCAAGGTTCATTATATCTGTGAGCATCATGAATACCAAAGTTCTTAATCCTCTCATCTGGATTTAGAGATCTCGATATACATTATTTTTTTATCTTTTGTCTGGTTCTGTTTCCTTTTACACTGTAAACAAACTTACCTAGACTCTAATTTAAATTCAGTTTATTTGGCATTTTATTTTCTGTTTCTTGTTAGTCCTGACTCTGCAAACATCTAAAATGTTTTAGTCACATTACAGTACAAAGACACATCACAAATTTTAAAATTATATAATCAATGTTACTTAACGTTTTGTATATTTTTAAGGCACAATTTCTATATGTTTGTTCTTATTTTTCAAGCCACAGACTTGAAATTGGACAGGCAGTTACTTTGGAGACACATGTCTCACTGTTGGAATAGAGGCAAGAAATTATTCATGTGATCTGTCAAATGATAAACAGTACCATGCAAGTGATAGTAGTGTAGTATTTAGCACGCTTGGCTTCAAATTGGGGAACTAAAAGAAATTCAACTTTGATTCCTGTCTATTACAATAAAAAGCTTTTTTTTTCAAGTATTCTCTCACTAAAGTAAAGCTATATTATCTCTGTTGAAAATGGAGAGATTTAACTTGGTTAATTACTTAACCATTTTGCCCTCTGCAATGCCGAAAATTAATGAAATAATTCAGTAAAGCTCTTATTTTATTCTCCTTACCATTCTCTGCTTCTTAAATGAGTGTGCGTCACTTACCTTAGCATAAGACTAATACAATTTAATGGCAGAAACAATGATTACTGAAATTTGATAACTTCTATTGAAATATACGAGAGAAGGCAAAACAGGTAAGACAGATGGACATATAACATAGAAAATGCTGTCTGCTTACTTGCCATTTAGAGTTCTAATATATCTTGGCACAGATAAGTAGTTTTATGATATCCAGTCATTAAGGATGATGTCTAATGTTGTGTGGAGTTATTTACATTTGTTGCTGCTTGGGTTCAACTGGAGAATTCTTCTTGCATTGGATACACTCTTTCTTTTTGTGACACAGTTTTCTGTCTGTGATGTTCAGAGCTTTCCTCAGTTAGGCCCTTTTTTGTGTCATCTGCAACTTCATAGAGAAAATAATTAGCTTATATGCCTAAATTCCCTTCTTGAAGTAATGGCTGCTTCTCAGTTTTCTCAGTCTGGGCTAAGTTACTGTACCAGCTTGTTTTGGGACAAAGGATCTCAGCTTTCAGTTCCACAAAGAGAAGAGGTAGTCAGCTGTCAGCTACCCAAAGAAAGAGAGCAGCTCATCAGCTTTCAGGTTTCAGAGACAGGTTGTTTCAGAGTATGCAAAAGGTCATTTTGGAGAGTGAGAGCAGATTTCTTCCGAGAGAGTGCACCTATTTTTGGAATGGATGTGCAATCTCTCATGAGAAATTCTGTGCCTTCTCATGAGCATGATATTTTTCTCCATCCCCTGTTGTCATTCATTTAATTATAGCTCTTTGTTTGGACTCAATTGTCAACTCAAAAATGTCAGTTCAACTCTGATTGACACCTTTGTTTTTAGAAGAACTATAGACTGAGAGTGGTACAAATTGTAGTTCAGACACTTTAATTTAGAAACACAAATAGTCATTAGGCATTGTACTATCAGCATCCACAAGGCAGAGTTCAACATACAATCTGTGGTTTCTAAGCAGAACAAGTCACTGCAATTATTAATGCAATATGATAAAGGAGAATCCATATATTTGGCATGGCTACCTCTCTTCCATTCAAATTGCCCATTCCATTCAAAATCGCTACAGTTCCCTGTGAGTCTATGTCTTGCAGCAGTATATATATATGTTTATTAAGATGAGTGCAAAGCAAATTCATCAGCAGTTTAAAACAATACCCAGGCAACAATTGGAAACACAGCTCCAGTATATGTATACTACCCATAACAGAATATCCCGTTGTCCATAGAAAGAAAGTTGTAATATTAGATGACTGCGGTGGGTTGGCACCCTGCCCAGGATTGGTTCCTGCCTTGTGCCCTGTGTTGGCTGGGATTGGCTCCAGCAGACCCCCGTGACCCTGTATTCGGATTCAGCGGGTTAGAAAATGGATGGATGGATATTAGATGAGTGCACAACACTTACATCTGTAAAAGCAAAGGAAGGATAACAAAATGTATAAATAACCTCTCATCTGTTCAAATTACCCCTTTCATTCCATGCGGTTGCAGTTCCCTGTGAGTTCTATGACTTGCAATCAGATATCTCTAATCAAACTACATCTCTGACTTTCAATCAGATGAATGTATGTTTCAAATTAAAGCAACCTTTTGAGATAATGTAGAAACAAAGCTAGCACCAAGAATTATTTAAGATCGAGTATCAGAAGAACACACAAATAATGAACATAAAACATGTATCAGACAAAACAATTAACAACCACCCTATACAAGTACTTGGACTACAAAATGGTGAGTTACAGTGTATCAGCAGCACCCACTGTTTTTGCAGAAATTTACATGTTGGAGTTTTGTTCCAGAAAATCAATAAATAGAAGTTAATGGTATAATGATTTGAGGGTAAAAACTGTTAGATTTATGGTGCTGCTCTGAATACTACTGTATAATATTACTTTCTGTATGGTGTGTGTGGCAGGGGTGGGGGCTATTTGTCTGGGTGAAGGATACTTTTCTTTGGCATCTCTTGCATTAAATCTCTATTTTGGGACCTTGACTTAAGTAGTGAACTGGGATATTTTGACTATCTGCTGCTGGCCCTTAAAGCTTCAGACAATGTGGTTGCTAGACAGCACTGTGAGATAGTTAATGAGTATGTTCACCACTATATATCTCTCCCTCATGGTGAGATATGAATGTCTTTAATATGCCATTTCTTTTCTCATCATCTGAGTATTTTTATTCTTTGTTAACCTAAACTGATATTTGTTTTAATCATAATCTAGTCTTTTCCTTTCTTTCATCTTTTCACATTAATGTTGCCATCATAACGTATTAAAGAATACGTTTAATACTTTCTGAGTGAAAGTTGTTTCTTCGCAAGCATGGTATATATTAATGTTCCACATGCAATTGCATTTCAAAGCAAATAATGTTTTTTTCTTTAATTTAAACAAATACCTGGCCTTCACTTCTATATATAATAAGGGTTAAGGTTACAGGGATTTCCAGCGTCAAAGTAAAAGGAATTACCAAATATCTCCACCTTGAAATATCAAGTTTTCAATTTAAGAAAACAAGCTTTCCACATTTCTGAGGCTTACTTGTGACAACAAAAGTAAACTGGAAGTAAGATATTTTATCATAGATTCTCTGTACTATTTTCTTTATGTAAGTATACTTTTTATGTTTGCAGTGGGTGTCATGGATGAAGTTTTGACACAGCTACTGATACCAATCAATCCATAAATAACTAGGGAAAAATGTGCAAACTCCATGCAGACACTGTGAGGCAGGAGTGATTACTATGCACTACCACTCTGCCTAAGTGAAAATATATGTACTAAATTTTGAACCTGATAAAACTTCAACCTGATTCAAAGTAAATATATGCTTATAACATCTCTTACGTTCTTGTCATTTGATTGTACAGTACACTACACACGTGATCAGCCTTTTTTTCTTGTGAAACCCTCTCACAAAAATCTTCCTTCCTAAACCAACATGGGTGCACAGTTTTGCAATATGAATACTGTAATAAAATAAATTCACACAGAAAACTGCAAAAAGAGTTGGGGAATTGCCCCGTATAATATCTGTTGGAAAATTGAAACAACGGTCAATATTTGATAAAAAAAAAATTTGACAGAATATAGAGGTGAAATGATCATTTATATACAAAATGGTTGCAGGAAATGAGTTGTGAGGAAATGACGATGAAATCGGAAGGGTTTGTTGACTGCCTCCTAAGCGCACGTGTGTGACAATGCAATCTCAAATAAATAAATACTTGATAAATTCCTTGGCTTGAAAACTTGACTTATTCAGTAATTTTTTAATGTTTTTTTTAATCTTGGGACATTTAATTGTATTCAGGCTTTTATTCATAAAGGTTTCCTGAAAAAGTCAGTTTCCCCTGTTTTTGATGAACAGTAAAATTAAAGCTTC
Source organism: Polypterus senegalus (assembly GCF_016835505.1). NCBI lineage: Eukaryota > Metazoa > Chordata > Cladistia > Polypteriformes > Polypteridae > Polypterus > Polypterus senegalus. Next base: position 218,314,996 of record NC_053155.1, on the reverse strand, counting down.
TGTTTCATTTGAGATTGAAGATCTGTATGCTAATACATGTACTGCCATTACATATTCAGGATTTAGCTTGCAGTGATTTATTATAAAGATGTATTCAGGAATATAGTTTCTTTATGAAATTTACTACTAAACACTTTTAAACTACATCTCCTAAAAAATGTATTTGTATATCTGGCCATTCATATTTGTGGATTCAATCCAATGTGGATGGAAAAAAAAAAGAAATTCAGAAAGTTTCAAAAAGCAAAACTTGTGTTTTCTGTGTGCCAAGCACTACAATCAATTCATATGAATGGCATGATATGTAGGCATAGATATGTAGTTATACTGTGCTTTAGACTCTGAACATTTCCAAGATCGTCAGTCTCTCTACGGCACTCATTGTTTGAATATTGTTTGCCTTGTTCATTTGCTACTTGGTTTGTGTGTATGGCTGTTTAATTTAGAACCCAATCTTCCAATCCCTAAACATTACATGTGTTCTATTATGAAGCCTAGAACTTATTTTCTTTCTCATGATGGAATTAGCAACGCAGTAGATGCAAAACAATTTGTGACACGTTTCTGATTCTCCCTGTTTCTGTTTGCTTTTTAGGTGAGCTAAACTCTTTCATAAATGTTGTTATCTTGACCCAATTTTCTAAAAGTGTTTGTTGTTGCTTTATATTTGTGCTTTAAAGAGTAGCACAGTTTAATGTTTTAAACTAGAGCACTATAGATGGAGAGGAAATGTAAAATGATTTGTGACTCACTGCTGAGTCTGACTTTTCAGTTTGCTTTTTAGCCTTTTGAGTTTAGTTGGATCTTGAAATAGGCAATAAATTTAAAGGGGGATTTAAGCAGTGATATGTTGTTGATTTTATTTTTCCAGATAAGATATAGTTATACATCGCAGAGCACATCACCTGGAGTTTACACAAACACACATGTAAAGGGATTACATGTACAACCTTTGTTTCTGCTAACAAATGGCTTCCAAAGAACAATTAAGTGGTCAAAGCAATCCATTAAAGCAGTGGGGATCAATATCGATCCAGGATGCCTCTAGCGATTGCAGGTTTTTATTCCAAACCAGTTGCTTAATTAGAACCCAATCCTTGTCAACTCAGGTGGAGTGGTGACTCTGAAGCTAGGGATCTGCGCAAGCAATTGGATGGTTGCCAGTTTGAATCCCGTAAATGCCAGAAGTGACTCTACTCCATTGGGCCTTTGAGCAATGCCCTTAACCTGCAATTGCTTTGTACTGGGTATAACCTTAATCCGTGTCCAGCCCTGCAAGTAGGTCCTCCAACTTGCAGGGAAAACCTGGGTGTTGGTGGGTAGGATTGATACTCCAGCCACCTTAAAAAACCTCACACTGCTCCAGGGTGGGCTGAGGTGTCACCTGTTGCACAGCTGCTCTCAGGTGCCAATCTGGGTGGTTCGTCGTGTGGTGGGTGTGGTGACATGCTGTATCAGCGTGTGCTCCCAACCTTGTCAATTATAAATCTTATTTAATTTTATGGATTCTTACTGTTTTCATTCTTCAGGGTCAGGTCATTCTTGTAACATTTCCAACAATATACAGTGATCCCTCGCTATATCGTGCTTCGACTTTCGCGGCTTCACTCCATCACGGATTTTAAATGTAAGCATATCTAAATATATATCACGGATTTTTCGCTGGTTCGCAGATTTCTGCGGACAATGGATCTTTTCATTTATGGTACATGCTTCCTCAGTTTGTTTGCCCAGTTGATTTCATACAAGAGACGCTATTGGCAGATGGCTGAGAAGCTACCCAATCAGAGCACGTATTACGTATTGAATAAAAGTCCTCAATGATATATGATATGCTTCCTGCGTGGTGCTTCGCACACTTCAAAGCTCTAACAGCCCGTATTGATTTTTGATTGTTTGCTTTTCTCTGTCTCTCTCACTCTCTCTGACATTCTCTGCTCCTGACGGAGGGGGTGTGAGCAGAGGGGCTGTTTGCACAGAGGCTGTTTGCCTACAGGATATGGGCGCTCCTCTAAAAAATGCTGAAAGACTACCTTCATATTGCTCCATTCCTTGCGGCCTTTTTATCGTGGTGCTTTGCATACTTAAAAGCCCAACAGAACATATTGATTTTTGATTGTTTGCTTCTCTGTTTGTTTCTCTGACATTCTCTGTTCCTGACGCACACTCTTTTGAAGAGGAAGATATGTTTGCATTCTTTTAATTGTGAGAAAGAACTGTCATCTCTGTCTTGTCATGGAGCACAGTTTAAACTTTTGACTAAAGGGTGTTATTTCATGTTTAGAGGGCTCTAATAATGTTAAAAAACGTATTTAGAAGGTCGTAAACAGCTTTTCTATGCTCTAAATGCGAAAATGTTAGATTTATAAATAAATAAAGAATCCTACTTCGTGGAAATTAATTTATCACGGTAGAGTCTGGAACAGATTAACCGAGATAAACGAGGGTTTACTGTATAACTGTGTGGAGAATATTTATAAACAGTGTGGGAGAGTTTATAAGGGCTTAAAATATATAAAAATAACCATACAAACATAACGGTTTCTACTCCGCGGATTTTCACCTATTGCGGGGGGTTCTGGAACGCATCCCCCGCGATCGATGATGGATTACTGTAATCCAAATGATTTGAAGTCAAGAACAGAGGAGTTTTTCTCTTCAGTTTTCCTCTAAAACTTTATATTAAACCAGATACTTCATGATAAATACACAGAGGTTTAGATGGAAACAAGCGAGAAGGAGAACTGATGACTCTCTTGTCATTTGCATCTTATTGCTAGTTAGGATCTATACAAAACAGTAAATTCAGCAGTTTAAGACTAAAATACAAAGTTAAGGATGGGAAACCTTAACAAATGCGACAAATACAGTATAATGAAGCAGAAAAATGTTGCTTAAGCACTAAAAGCTTCAGTAAAAAAGACACACGGATGAAATCAAAACCTGTAACCACTGGTGCCCGACTCACCCCTACCTTAAAGGATAAGAGGAAGTGCAAATTGCTATCTAAGAAATGTAAAATCTTAGATCTTTTGAAAAGTGGCATGTCGCTTGATTTGATTTAAAGTATGCATAAGTATGTGCATTATTTAGTTGATTGGTTGGTTAAACGCAAGTATGCCATGTGAAAAACGCATAATCTGACTTTGTGTTTTATAATGATAATTATGTTTGTTAAGTTTGTTGAACAATTTAAGAATGTGAAATGGCCAAAACACACACTCTGAGCTACAGCCTTTATTTTTCTTTTCCAAAATGTTCAACATTTGTTCATAAAAGTTTCCTGAATGAGTCGGGTTCCCTTGTTTTTGATGAACAGTAAACACAAAGCTTCTGTTTCATCTGAAACTGAAGTGCATTTTCAGATCATAAATTAATTTAAATATGTTTAATTTTTTTTTACCATTTTCATGAACATATTTTTATGAAAACCATAACATTGTGTGATCATTTTTGCTTTCAACCTTGTAAATCCAATGTCTAATGGTCTGTTTTTCCCACTTTGTGCTGATTCACTTTTAAAATCAAATCAAGCTCAGCAGGCTTTTGTTGGTTTATTTAACTTACTTTTGGATTGGCAGTCCTTCATACCTGGCCATATTTGTACTTTATGCAATGTAATGTGCCTTTCTTTTTGGCTGCTACTTTGCTTTTCCCTAGTCTTCACTTTACTGACTCACATCAATTGTTGTCATTCATTTTTTATTGGTTCTGTTTATCTTTGTATTCTGAATTTTGACATCTTTTATCTTCTGTCTGATTCTTTTGGTTCAGCTTCCTGTCATTCTCTTTTGCATTTCCTCCAGTTCTTAATGTCAGACTGGCCTGACACTAAAGTGCACTTTCTTTTTTCTTATCATTTCCATGTCAGTGTTCCATGTTGTGTGACCTGCCACTCTTTTTTTTTATCATTTTCATATGTATTTTATTACTTTATGTTTTGAGTCATCCTTCCTCTGCATTTGCTATTACTTCCAAAGGAAACTGTCATTTAAAACTTCTTTCTGCATTGTAGTTTGGATCCTTCTTTTAACCTTGATATACAGTACTTAACATATACTTGCATATATTTAAACAATACAGATTGTTGCAGTACATTATTAATAACTAATTACACTCTCAATTTCTCTGTAATTGGTCTAGAATTTGCAACAGGCAAACAAACTAATTTTTACTGCTTATATTGCTTTTGTGGGCAATACAGTGCTGTAATCTCTTATCTTTTTGTTTCTTTGTTATCTGCTGCTTCACTTATGATGAGATAATTGTGGCTTCTAATTAGTTTGTCTTCAGCCACTTCCGTCCTTGCCTGCATTGACAACCCATCCCAGTCTATGGCTGTCACATGCAAGTGGGTGCCTGAGAATTTTTAATATGCCCCATGGTTTTGTTATTTTTATTTTATTTCCAAAAAATGTTTCTCGAAGGCCACTGTTGGATTGAATTATTAGAGACAAAACAATGATATCTGTGCACTTCTTATATATAAACATCTACGTGTGGAAGTGTGTGTGTCTCTTCATCCTGGAAGTGAGAGGTTGAGTCAGAGTAAGGGCTCCACCTCCGAGGATACACAAGTGAGGCAATCACTTCAGCAAAATGAAACCTCCCAGGAGAGAGATGCCCAGAGTAGTTCCTTTCATTTAACTGACATCTCTACATTTCAGTTTTTTTCTGATGATTCCAATAGTTTCTAGGACCCCGTGCTTTTTACAGCACAGGCTTACGGAGGTAGTTTTATTATATTGATGTAGACATCCTAGCTCCCACTTCAGCTTTTCTATTTTACACATTATTGATAAAATTAATCTGACCTTCAGAACTGCAGTATTCTTTACTGCCACATTTGAATCTAGAGCTGACTGCCTTATGTTGACTTCCTGTTGGGTTTATGCATTTATACTTCAATATACAAGCCTCTATATCTTCACTGTTGTAGTACAGACAATACAACCTCATTTGTGTAGCCTTATTGCAGTAGAACTCAGTCTTGCCTTTTCAACTTCCTGCAGCATCATGTGTGCTGCCATTGTTGTGCAACCTGGTGCTGCTTGTGTCTTATTTAGCAACGCCACTCTGCATGTGCTACTGCACTTCACACAACTTTACATCTTTGTGCTTTTCACCTCATTCTGCCCCAGACTACATCCCACTGTAGGCCCAATTGCTGTTCCATGCTTCTGACCGCACATTGCAGTATTTGTAATCAATTTCCCTTCCTACCACATCCTCATTCTATTCCATATGTTTTTTTTTTTGTTCCTAATCCTATAGGTTTACATGCCTAATACATACCATGCTTCTGTTTTTATTGGAGTCATTTTCTACCTAAAAGGCATTTTAAACTTGCCTGGATTAATCTCTTGGTTCCTTTGCACTTCTTATGCCTGATCTGAGTTTTTTTTCTGGTTTTATCAGTTTTTCTATAGCATGCACTTTCTTTCCAAATCACTTGTCAGTTTGGAAGGCTCACTTTTAGTGGTCACTGCTGCTGCAAAACATCTTTAGTTACTTGTCCAGTGAGTATTTAGATTTTCCTTCTGCTCCTTAATTTTGATTTGGTTGACAACATGTTATCTTCAGCTTTGTCTCACTTTTGTAGAATTGCCAGTTAATATAAATATGTGATGAGCTGCTTGGAGACCCCAGAAAAAACCCACATGAAGGTGGAGATATACAGTAAACCACTAAATCATCATGTCCAATTCAAAAGGTACTTTAGTAGGCACAAGATAAATAGTAATTTAAAATTTACTATGTAATTAATATATATGTCAGCTTCTGCTTTGTAATATACACTGAACACACTTTTTTAATACAGTGTGATGGGCAGCCATGGCCATTACCTGGCCTGAACACCAATGGAATAGGGCCAGGGAGAGAGGATCACTGAGGCAATACCTCTCCTGGGACTCTAGAGGGCAGCCCAACTGGGCACACTGGGAGATGGAACTCCCCTGTTGAGTTCTGTGAGGGCCACCAGGGGAGCTGCAGAGCCCTATCATGGACCTCCACCACACCTGGGTGTGATTCCAGGCAATCCTGATGAACCATCTGGAGCACTCTAAGGTGCTGAATAATAGGAGCTGCCTCACTCCATGCTGGGAGCCAGAGTCAGAAGGTGGAGGACAAAACTTGCTAGCAGAACAGTGGAGGTGGCATAGAAAGAGAAAAGAAAAAGAAAGAAAAAGGGACCGAGCATTACTGCTGGTACTTTTGTACTGTGCTCTGTAATGAGGAGCAGGGAAAAGCACTGCCCCATGAGAAATAAACATGTGTTGCCTTGGACTTGTGTCTCTGTGCCTGTCTGTGTCCGGGTTTCGGGAGCTGTATGCCCTAAGTATTCCACAACAGACACACCATGCCGCGGTTTTGGCAGATGTCTTTGATGTGTTATCTGGGAAAGAATGAGTTGACAGAGTTTTTTTAATCTTTTCGTTTTCTTGCATCCTTAACCAAAGAAATATGGCCTAAAACATATAAAACCAGTAAAAATTGAAAACTTCTTCAGGTTTTCCAGGAGCTTAGTGAATGAGCATTTTTTCTAACTTACTTTTAAATGAGAAATGATGATGTTTAAAGACATGACATGTCTCTACACATACTACACATTCCATAAAATGAATGTCAATTTGAAGGTGCAACAGCCTTGGTAATTGAAATTTGGTTTTGAGATATAATGTCACTCTCAATGACCTCAGATATGTGAAAAAATAGATGGATATAGCCGGATGGTAAGGATTTTTTTTTTATTTCTTGTTGTTGGGCTCCAGTCACTAGGAGCATGCATACTAAGAATGGTGGCTTAGGACATATCAATGACAACATATTGCCAGTGACAAATTTTGCCACCATCATAGAAGGATTAAATAAGTATTGGGGTGCCCTGGAGGACTACACATAGAGATACAGTTATGTTACATTCAGAACTGACACATGCATTGTTTATCCAGGACAATAATGGACAGGTAGGCCGGTGTTTGCCTAAACCTATGAGGACAAGTTAGAAATCAAGGGGGGCACCAGAGTTACAACTCCAGGCCACTGAACTACACATGATACCACAAGGAGCACAGAGTTGTTCTTCAGACAATATGGGCATTCACAGTGCTACCTTGAACACTTGTCCTTTTAAGGTCTTTTTTTTTTTGGGGCCCCTGAGTGAAGATGTGGCCTGGTATGCAAGGAGCAAAAAAATGCCACACCTGAAGTGCATGACAGGAAGTGATCTCTTCTAAATCCACAAGCCAACCTGAAGAAATTAGAATGTAGGTAGTGAGATAAGTTTATGGCGTGTATTTGACAGGTGTTTTGATTTGATATGCTTTGCTAATCCTCAAGGAGAAATGGTCTTTTCTCATGATTGAAAAAAAGAGACAGAGGAGAGATGCAGAAGGTAAAAAAGAGTCACAAGGATACATTGTGTAAGTAGGCAATTGAATAAGACAACCAACATGACAATTTGGTGATAAAAGTCTTGTGATGGACAGACAGCGTTTCAGTCAGGCCGGGTTGTCCCTCAAATGGAAGAAAGAGTCTTTTTAGGGCATTACATCCCCTGGGACACTAGATGGCAGCTCCCCTGGACGGAAATGGTTACCCGGATTCCCGCAGGGCAGCATGGGACATGGAATCCGGTTCTTCTGCCCTGTTGGGTGCCATGGGGGCCGCCAGGGGGAGCTCACCAAGAACCAGGGGGACAGTATTACAACATTAAACCGGAAGTATGTAGGAGTCATGAGGACGGAAACCCACAGTACTTCCGGGGCACCTGAAGAAGATGTTTGACCTGGAGGTGGAATACTTTAAAAGGACTTTGGGAAACCCCAGCAGGCGGAGCCGGAGTTTGGTGGTAGAGAACGGAGCTGCTGGGAGTGGATTGTGGATTGTTGTTATTATTATTGTTAATTAATTATTGGAAGAATTGTGGAGTGTGCGGTGCTTGGTGCACTGTATTTGAAGAATATTATTATTAAAATCTTCTTGGTGTTTTACAAGTGTGTCTTGGACATCTGTCTGGTGGTTTCAACGGGCAACAGCGACCCCTAGCATCCACAGTCTGCCTCAGTTGGCCCAAGTGGAAGAAGATTTATTCTGTTTCATATATCATTTCAACTATGTTTTGCATCCTGTGTTTATTTCTCCTACGCTGGTTCCCCTGTGTTATTCTGAGTTTAGAAACAGCTCAAGAGTGCGGCCTATCAAGCACAATATGTCTGTGATTTCATTTAGTATTTTTCTCTGATGGTTCAACAGAACAATGCATAGTGCCTACTGAAGATTTTTTCACTTTAGCTTATACTGAAACATTAAAATATTACCAGAGCAGTAGGTGGTTTTAATTTATAATCTTGCTTCTCTGATGTAGTAAAATAATTCAAGCACACCTTTTATTAAATGCAGAGCAAGTTTATATTAGAGATGCCACTTTTATTGCTTAAATAATGTGATGAAAAGATAACTAATTAATACCTGTTTAACATGGATCAGTCACGTCTACTGCTCACTCCCCTCTCATCTGTTCATTGACTCAGTCCAGGTCGTTTTCTTTGTGATTCTATTTTCTGGTTAATTAGAATTGACTTTCTCTGATGGTTTTTGGAAGTTGGTCTGTTCTGAATTAGAAAAATACCTCTATGACACCAACCACTTAAATACTTAAGGTGTATGAAGTGATAAGAAGCAGACAAAGAAGTGAAAGTTTCCAGTGGAGATTTCACCTTCTTGGAAAATAACAGCTGCGTTTTTAAAGCTTGTTTTCTTAAAGAAGAAAAAAAAAACATTCACTTGAGGCAGCCTTAATAAGATGGTGAAGAGTAGGATGCGTGTCTTAACATGTTTTATTTAGCAGCTATTTCATGCAGTACAGATCCACTTAAAAAAGACTGGTTTTGTTCTTTTTTGCCTGTCCCATGATTGTGTTTAAATTGAAATGCCAAGGGACCAATATATCTATATTAGAGAATATTGGATTGGTTCAAAGAAAATATGATTTATGTTTTAAACACTTTGTTCTCAATTTAAATTAAATATATTTTAATATATAGCAGTGTTTCACGTGGAACACAGAGAATGGGAAATTCATAGTAGTAAATGTCATATTTAATTCAAAACAATTCTTTCTGTATTTAATGCAGCTCCCAGATATGTGAATGTCTAATAGCATTAAATGGAGAAAATGTGTTTGCTTAAGACAGTGTTTTGTCGTGCTAAGGGTCCTAGGATCACACTATTCTCCCTGTTATACTCTTTGCTATGTTGACCTTATTAGAATGCCCCAGATCTCCAGATATTACCAAGATTGACTGCTATTGTAGCTCAGTACTTCCGTTTCTTTTACATGCGTAATCCCAAGCAACTAGATAGAGTACCAGAACAGGCAGGAGAAAAAAGTTACTCATTTATTTGGTCATTATTTATTTATTGATAAAGTACTTTAAAAAGAACAGCAGGGCTGACCAAAGTGCTGTACAATAAAACTCAACATATAGGACACACAATAACCAAAAGGGTAAAAGAAACAGAAACACATAAGAGCTGTAGAAACTCATAATAAAAATGTGCACAGATAGTCAACGAAGGTCCCAGTCAACATCTCACAATGGGTCAAAGGCCAGGGAGTAAAAGTATGTTTTTAAATGAAATTTAAAGACAGCAAGTGAAGGAGCCTGTCTAACATGCAATGACAAATCGTTCCAGAGTTTTGGAGCAGCAACTGAAAAAGCCCTATGACCTCTAAATTTGCATCGTGTCTTATGGACAAGTAAAAGTATCTGGTCTGCTGACCTGAGAGAGCGAGACAGTATACAGTATATGGGTGCAGCAGTTCTCACAGATAAAATGAGGCACAACCATTAAAGGATTTACAGTATATATTCACGTTTAAGATCTCCTGTGGATAAGTCGGGGCTTGATTTTAACATATAATTTTCAGTATTTTATAATGTCGGTCGTATAAGTCGTGCTATTGGTCCAAGAGATTACGATATGCTAACACCCACCTGAGAGAGTAACAACGGAGCACGCTGCCTTTTTTTTTCTATGTATTGTGCCTACGTGACCACACAGTAATATACAAACTATTCTAAAGTGATGTTTGCACTGTTTTGTGTTTTCTGTATCTCACACCCTCATACACCTTTACCGTAAGAGCCTCCCTTATCTACAATGGAGAGTTCAATCAGAAGAAAATATGAAGCTGGTTTTAAATTAAAAGTCGTTAGAGTTGTGAAAGAACTTGGTAACTGTGCTGCTGCAACAAAATTCAATGCATCTGAGAAATTGGTGCAAGATTGGAAGAAGCAAGAAGATATAAAAAAAAAAATCTGTCATATTATTGAACGGGCGCATAAGTTGGGGTATGATTTTATGATCGATTTTTCAGGTTTCAAGACCCGACTTATACGCGAGTATATACTGTCAAAACAAATATAAGAATCTTAAAATAGATTTGAAAATGAACTGGAAGCCAGTAAAGGGAAGCAAAAATTGGGGGTAATGTGCTCTTGCTTGCTTGCACCAGTAAAAATTGAGCAGCGGCATTTTGCACCAGATGTAGTCAAGCAATGGAGGCCTGGTTAATTCCAAAAATTATTACCAAAAAATTCTGTTTCCAGTTCAGTTGTGGCCTGTTCATTTCCTGTCACTTATTTTATCCATTTTCAAAGGATAATAAAATTCCTGCACAACTGCCCCCACTTCAGATAAATGCTCCCCCTTCCTGTCACAGACAACCCACGCACCGAACTAAAGGCTTTATCAGATCTACTAAGTCATAAATGAATAGAGCAACAACTGGCTAATCCAGCTTCCTTGTATTTTAAAATTAAACAGACATTAACTTCCCTATTTAAACATTTATACTGTTAGACATTAATAATAAAAAATATTATCAACCTACATGCTAGATATTACTGTCCATTACAGGGATCCAAAGTGTTTTTATAAAGTAAACTACAAAAAAAAATCTGCTTTTAATTTCTCAGCATTACTACTCAAAGTGTTAATACTTAAAACTAGTTTTATGTTTCACAGCAAGTGAAAACCTGACAATTTGGGCAATGGCATGTGTGATGACAGTTAAATAATCATGCAAGTTTGGAAACTGCACAGTATTTTTAGGTTACCTGATAAACAGATTGGTGTCTAGTCTGTAAAAAAATGTGTAATTTTTTCACGTTTTCTTGATTTCCTTTTCTAAAGAATTCACCAGGAGAAGCTTGGAAAAGTTGCTTGGGATAGGAAAGCCTGGTCAGTCTAGCTCTTTATGTCACCACATCAGGAAAAGCTATGTAAAAATAAATAAATAAATAAAATATTTACTAATAATGATAATCGTCTTGTGATGCTGAAGTAGTGATAATTCATTTGCTTTCATACCAAACTTTTTTCTGCTTGAGTGTACTTGCTGAAAATCAGTTATCGTTAGAAAAACATTTTGTTATGAGCCTTATTATCTATTATTCGAAGCTACAGCCAATTGTAAATTATATAAGTGGCTAACTAATATCATACACTAAAGAATAAAGTGGTTTTATGTAAAGAATGAATGAATATTCAGTGAACAGTTTGAATTTACATGCAGTGAAGGGTAGATGCAGACAAAGCAAATATAAATGAAAATATATGGTTTATATCAGTCTATGGATGAGTGAATTGATAACATTGAAGTCCTTGATAGCGAGCAAGGACAGAGGAAAGACTATTATCAGCCTTGCTATTTTGTTTTATGAGAGGGAAATGAAATGACAGAAAGTTAATAGACAGAATTTCTTCTCATTAACCCAAACAACAAGACCCCTACAAAGTGATATGTGTGAGCAGGGGCATAATCCAAATAAATTGTTCACTTAAATCTTAGGGTAAAAAATTCAAATAAATGAGAAATAGCAATGCTAGATGTATATGTAAATAAATGTACTACCCTGTATGAAAATATTTTTGAGCAGAAGTATTTGGATATAAACCACATGTTTTAACATCCATTTTACATTTGAGCAGCAGTGCAGGGAGATGACAATGTTACAGTCACTCCTGGGAAATCATCAACAGCTGGATAGTACATGTGTAGGGTAGTCAACCAGATTAGTCATGACAACATCTCTGATGCGTGGCATCAGTAAACCTTTTTGAAGACACTTATGCTGCCATGGTAGGGATTTGACATTAATTATTTTGACAATGACCTATCTTAAGAGTATAAATGAATGTCCCTGTTTTTAAACTTTGAAACAAAAACAAAAAACTGGAGTTTTATGTATTATAGCATAATTAAAGCTGTCCCATATTATTCATAAACAATCTCCACTCTGTGGAGGACTCAGCAGCTCAGTAATGTAGTGTGTCTTTGCAGATTCCCCCCATTCAGACACATTCTGTTCATGTATTTGTTGAATTTTCTACCATCACTGGCCCCAGTACAAAGGCCACGAGTGTTGACGAGAAAATGTGTAAACTGCAGGCAGGAAACTCCTTGGCAATGCAAAAAATCTAAGGTGCCACTCATTCCGGACAGGAACTGTTTTGAACAGTGGGACTTGAAAATAATTTTCAGAGTTTCTTATCTAAGAAAGAAATGTACATAATTCATTGAGTTTTCAGCTAAAAATCTTGACTGATATTGGAAAAACTGTTGGATCTGTCAATGTTTTGTAGTTTTTTCATTGGAAAAGTATGTGACCAAGTTTTGGCCATTTATACCAAAATTCTAGCTAAACTATAATGGGTCTGCTACTTATTTGTGAAAAGTACAACTACTACTGGAAAAAATGATATATAACCGTTGGAGTAAAATTCCAAGTTTATGCAATAAGCAGGCATATTCAAAAACACTGAAAACCACTAAAATGGCTTAGACCTAATCAACAGCTCTCCATTTTTCCTTTCTATCTGAATGCTTTATAGTTTGCACCACAAGATACACACTAGCTTTTCACTGAATAAACCACATAACATCATTATAAAATATGAAGGATTACATCCTGAAGGTTTATTTGTTGTTGCTGAGCTCTTTAACAAGGCAGATGTACAGTAAGGCATATGTATCTTTAAATCATCAGAGTATCAAATGCCCTCACCAGGCTTGTTAACACAAGGGTAGACAATGTCGGTCCTGGAGAGCCGCTATGGCTGCAGGTTTTTATTCTAACCTAGTTTTTTAATGAGAAGTCAATTATTGCTGACAAAGCACTTATTGCTTAAATGACTTTTTGATACTTCATTTTAGTGGTCTCACTTGCTAAGGTGCCCTACACTTAATTGCTTATTTCAATCTTATACAGCTGCATTCAGAGTTTTTAATGACTCCTTATTTAGTAATAAGATGTAAATGACAAAGCAGCCAGCAGTTCTCCATCTAGCTTGTTTCCATTTACATCTGTGTGTGTTCATCATGCACTGTTTGATTTAATAAAAGACTTAATAGAAAAATGTGACTGACTGAAAATAATACATTTTAGGCTTCAACTCATTTGGATGACATCCATGGAAAGGAAAAAATCTACGCTATAAGAACCTTACATTTCAGACTAACAAGTCATGACATTAAATAAGGTCTGAGACTGGCAAGGATTGGTTTCTCATTAAGCAGATGGGTTGGAATGAAAACATGTAGCCACTGCGGCTCTCTAGGACCGACATTGCCCACCTCTGCTCAAGATCATTCATTAATGCAGTTTGATTAAAGATGCTTGCCATGACTCCCCTGCCTTGATTTTGGGCAGTCAGATCACCTCTTAGTTTTTTGGTTGCCTGCTTACAAACAGAGACTGAAGTGTGAGGCTTCTGTAATAAAAGTAGTACAATGCTGGACAATGTTGACAAGCTAAGGAAAAAATATAGGTCTGTTTTCAATCTGTAGACTGTAAATATTTATATTCAGCAACCTTCTTGGTGCTGAACTGATCTATTCTTACTGGCAGCATGCCATCCTTTTTTTCACCTGCTCATCCAAACCCACAAAATACCCCATAAGCTGGTGGTTGGTTCAGAATATTACTGGCACACTAATCCCACCAGTTCAGGACTTTTATAACACACACAGCTTTACTAATAGCACTCATACCACTTGGTTCAGGGATGGTTTTTCTCTTAATGTCATAACACACCTGATGTATATTTATTTAGAAATATTGTGTTGTATTTAATATATGATGTCATAGTAATAGTCTCTTGTCTGTATTATAATAGTTTCATTAGTCGGTTGAAGACATGAAACTTAAAAATCTCATTGTACTGTGTACGCAATGCAGTTATACTGAACTTGTACTTTACTTGAACTTCTAACACAATTCAATAATATTAACATATTACAGTTATTTTAAAAAACACATGTAAACCATATCCTGAATAGCTAGTTGGGCAAAGGGTTGTGAAATCAAAATCCAAATGATCTAAATAACATAATATCAATGCGACATGAACCCTTAAGTCCCAAGATTACTTAGGATATGTCCATTTACATGGAATGACCTGCCTACTAATATAAGTGATACTCCTACAGTCTCATCTTTTTAATCCTGGAGGTAGACTCACTGCTTTAGTCTAGCATACCATGACTACAGCTGCTGATTAGCTGTGCATTTCTGTTTGTTAGCATTTTGTACAGAAATAGAAGTATTACAATATTTTCAAACTGTTACTGACCCTCCTCTGTTCTGTTTCTCTTCTCAGAATCTGGATGTTGTACTTGGTGTCACTGCTCTCCTGCCTATGGAAAACATCACCCCAGATAAAGAAGCAATAGTATCATCAGACGGAAGACTTTTCTCATCCAATTAAACCTCCCAGCAGAGACTTCACTATAGAATGCACAGGAGAGGAGGTAGGTGGCAAGTTGGCTGAGGTCTGCAAGAGTGTGTCTGACTTTCTCTTTTACAATTTTAACCTCCTTCGTTGTCAATTGGCCATAGTTCATCAATTAATTAATGGATAGATATTGGTTTCCATTTATTTAAATTTAATCAGTTTCTGCTTTGTTATCCATGTGTTTTAACAAACCTGTTTCTATATGTGTACCAGTTCTGTATTTTGTAATTAGTATAATCTATACTTGTATTTTAACTGAGAAATTGTCACTGTGCTCTGCGTCTGCACTCAGTGAAGAGTGCTATACAAGAAATAAGTTGTAATTGTATTTAATTGCAATTTATGTCTCATTACCAACAACACTTTAGACCTGCATTTGTAATAAGACTTTTCAAATTAAGTCAACAACAACGCATTTGTGTCTCTGAATTACTTGTAGAACATGTCTGCATTTCTGTATTCAAGAAACATAAGGTGAATAATAATATTTAAACAAAAGTAATATTTAAGAAAAATTGTCTCTAGCTTTTCGTCCATTGTTTCATAATACATGTGAAAACATTTTTGAGACATTGTTGAAAAGTATCTTACAGAAATGACCAGACATCTGCTATTGTTTTGTCTGATGAACTCATCAAGAATTTGCAATGTAACAAAAGTGACTTTGACTACATGAATTATGTCATCCATCAATTTTGATTAAATTGCATTCTGCCTCTCAGTCATCCCAAATTGTATTATATTCCCTCATTTCATAACACTTTATTTCTTGTACTGATGGACACTCCATTGTCCTTAGCCAACCACAATTTACAACAGATTTGATGTTTTTCAATTAATTTCTAGCCATAAAGTAGGCTGCTTTTCAGCTGCCACATTAACTGTGCATCCCAATAAAGATAAGCTATTGCTAGAACATTAAATAACATGAGATTATGTTGTCTTGTACTTCCATAAGTTCTATATATGAGTAGTGGTAGGTAGTTTTGAAACATTGATCTGAAATTTTATCCTGGAATGCATATGTCATATAGGGCAGCTAATTCTTGAATATTTATGTGTTTGATTGTTGTTTTTGTTAATAATGAAGGTTTATTTATCTTATATGTATATTTTTTCATTTATTTGGTTGAATGTACACTGTGTTTTTAATTGTCAGTATATTCAATGTGTTTTGTGGGGAAGGGGCTACCTGCCAATCATCTACAGGAACTGCCCTCTGTCCTAAACATCTGTACTTTGCAGTTGCAGTTGCAGTTTGCAGTTGTGAACTCTTGTGCTTGTTTTGATATTCATGTGATTTCCTAGATTTTCGAACCTGTGTTCTGTTTCCGAAAATGGCTTGGATTCTGTTTTGGGACTTTGTTTGCCTGGGATTGCCTTATTGCTTTAGGCAATTCATTTATGTGTTTGCTCTTAATGGAGCTTCATGTTATGTCTGAGTATTTTCTTTACAAACAAACCTTTTTATTTTTCTGTAAGGCCCTATTTGTAATTAGCTTGGGTGTGATGGTTAGTCCTCAAACCTGGACATAATTGGAAGTACTTTAAAGCTCTTTGGTGCTTGGGACTCCATGACAGAGAAACCAATTGCTTTGAAAAGCCCAATTTTCTGATTGCGTTTTTAGTGCAATATGCTTTACTGTTTTGTTTTTTTTTTCTAATTAAGCAACAATACATCTTTCTATCATTTTTAAACATTCATCTGAGTGATTGATTGTGTCATTTTACTCCCAAAGCATTTACAGAACATGTACTTTTATTTTTAAACTTGAACTATAATTAGCTAAAATTGGCAGTAACAGCAGGATTCTATATCAGTTTTTGTGTTTAAAGAGCAAAGTAAAAGTGAGTGGGATTTTTAAATAAAATGGGCAATGCTTGCACTTCCATCCATCCATCCATCCATTTTCTAACCCGCTGAATCCAAATACAGGGTCACGGGGGTCTTCTGGAGCCAATCCCAGCCAACACAGGACACAAGGCAGGAACAAATCCCGGGCAGGGCATCATTCTAAACATATAGTATCTAGACAAATGTGCAAAGATACTGATGTATGTATCCAATCATCTGTTTTCTGAGTTTTAACATGTTTTCTTTGCAAAGTGTCTTTTAATAAATGAGAAAAAGGCAACCCATGTAACCATGTTGGGGTTACATGAGCATATTGTTAGGGCATCTCCTGTATCATTTATGATTTGCCAAACAACAAGCGGGAGATGGATCTCAAATATTATGCTTGTATTAGTAAAAATTATTACTAATCACGCCAATCATTTTCATTTAAATTAAATGTAGTTTTTCTTTTAAGTGAATCAATGCTCTAAATATTTGTCTTGTAAAGCTTAGAATTGTATGTAGGAGATCAAACATCTATGTGATGATTTAATAGAATTAGAGTATGTGCTTGCGTAATCCAAATCACACCCCCCATACTAAGAATTTACTTATTCTACTTTAAACATGAAGTAAATTTGCAGCTCTCCTGATTACACCTCTCAATCCCAAATCAGATAGGGCATCTGGAATAAGTGAAAGTTAAATAGAAAGATTTGTATCTCACCTTCAATTGAATTTGTAATAATCAAGGCGTAAGAAAATTATAACTATATTCTAAATTGTATTAGGCATGTAACAGCCCCATTGGCAAGAAACCTCAATCTCCAAAATAAATCCACATTGTTTAAGTTCCAGGATGTTGTGTTTCTTCTTTAGTCGTTTGATAACTAGAACTAAAGTATGATATGCTGCAGTATGCATTTTGTTGTTTTGTGTTTTTATTTGACATTTCTTCTTACCCAAATTATCTTGCAGAATCATCTAGTGGAGACTTAGTTCTATCAATTCTCCTTAACCACATACCTCAACAGCCAAAACACATCTGAACTCATTTTTATTCAATTCATAAAGTGAGTAAAGTAAAAGCTTTTTATTAATGCCATAAGGGAGGATTGTAGTGCAACAGCATGATCATAATAAAAACATAAATTACACACAATACATAGCATATAAAACATACCACACAGTATACAGTACATATGTTTATTGTACAGCATACATGCTTATTGCACAACATAGATACTGTATGCTGTATAACACATAATTGTGCTTACAAATTTACCCAATTCACTTTCATAATATTTTATCATGTTATTAGATTACCTGTGATGTGTACCTGACATGAAATGTACCACTATAACCTTTTAGATTCTTTTCTTAATGGGGGATAGTAAGAAATAATAAAATCAGCTATGTAACTGTTATCTGTATCCTCTTACCTGTCTCACCGTCCATACTGTACTCCACAAATTCAAACCTATATCAGCTGGCTGCTCACTGACTAATACTATATGTGTATCATTATTTATTTTTGGTTTTGTCCATGCATTTAAGCTGACTTTATTATGCTTCATTTCTTTTGTGGGTGGTCCCCCTAGAGGAGGAGCCACTGCCAATTAGCCCCAGGAACTGTCTTCCACTCTAGAAATCCAGAGGGTCTTTCACGGTTCCTGGTAGTTCATTGTGAATTCACCCTGGAATCGATGCGTTATCTATGTTTTGCTGTGTGTATATTTAGGAATCTTGACCTTCTTACTATTTTTTCAACATTCTATTTAGATTCTGTTTTGGGACTTTGATTGACTTGGATTGCCTTTGTTACAGGCTATTGTGTTTTTGCTTTGTGCTCCACAGAGATTCATTGTGATTGGAGTCATTTTTGTGAAGAATAAATCTTTTATTTTATAAAGAGTTGGTGCTTGCCCTTATTACAAGCCTGGGTTTGATGGTGCTATCCCCTTCTAGTCTAGTATTGGAAGTGTTTGGGACTACATGCTTTAGAACTCTATAGTGCTTGCACAAAGAATTATACAACCTGATTATATATATATATATATATATATATATATATATATATATATATATATATATATATATATATATATATATATATATATATATATATATTTAACTGAAAGGTGAAAAGAAAAATATTTTGCCAGAAATAAAGTTCTAAGAAAAGTGTACTACAGGTAAGCAAAGCACAATCTATGTTTACATGTCTGTGTTTTTTCTCAAAGTGTCAGAGAAACAACCAACTGAATGAAAACTGAACTGAGACTCTTCTTTAAATACAAGTTCTAATAAAAGGCATCCACTGTCTCATTCCTTTTTCACCCAAATTAAGCACTGGGCTTACTGACTGTTAGCAAAGTGGCTAACATTTTTACAGTTTCTCAAAACATAATAAAATTGTCGCACAATCTCAAGATCAGCTGCTGCATCAAATGCTGCATTAAGCTGCAAACAGACTGGTTATATAAAACATTTATACATTTCACTCTAATCCTGCTTGACAAATCTTTCAGACCCGAACCTATCAGTTTAAAAGGTTAAAGCATACCCCATGCACATACTGTATAATACACACCAGCTGTATGCAGAACACTAATTGAGAACAAAGGAATCAGGTTCATATCATAATACACAGATACAAAATGGAAGAATTATAAAGTCTTACATCAGTAAGCAATTATGACCTTCTGTAGTGCACATATCAGCCAAAACCTCCAAAAAGTCCAGACCAGACCCAGCAAAACAGAAGGAGGTTTTGAATAAGCTTGTTCTGTCCATATGCATTAAAATATACTTAATGTATATTTCAAAAATTCTCTCTGTTTATTTGTGTGCAACACAGGGCATATTTTATATTAGTTTGCAGTTTCACTTGCTGTTTACTTAAGAGAATTTGTCAATTTATAGACCAATGTATTTCATAATGGTTCTTAGAACTCTATGCAAAATACTGTTTAGTTGCACAGCTTGTCTTTTCCAACTTTAGTTTTCTTTTCCCAACATTCTGACCACTTTATCTATGTTTTTATATATTATCTACATTGTTCTTCACCTTGTTTATTAGAAAAACATAAGTTAAATTGTACTTTTTAATTTTTTAAATACAAATAAGTTTCTTAAAGTACCCAAATGGCAATTGAGCTAAGAAAAGCATTGGTCTCCAAATATAATTAATAAAATTGACACTGATACAGTGAGCTAATGTGTGAAGTCTGAAGATGACCAGACTGTGGAGAGATGGTAAAAACAGAAGAGGGAGAAAACTAAAACAAAAAGAACTGGGAAATCTTAATAAAATGGACAGACTTTAGAAGTCTACATTTTAATGTTGAGAAGCATGAAGTTCAGGTGAAGGACCATTAAGGATAAAGAATGTACTCTACTGTATAGAAAGCAAACTGAAAAAAATGGAGATAAGTGTTGAAATTCTCATCCTTCATGTAGTGTGCAGAAACAACTAAAATCCATTGAACATGAATCAAGGAAAGCGTATGTGACAGAATCTGGATTAAAAGCTTTAGACACAATGTGAGAATCTATTCCAAGTTTTCAACTTTCTCAAAAAATCAATTAAACAAATTAAGCAGAATTATTTCAGTTAAACAGTGATTCATTTACTTATGAACACCAACAGGAATTAAGAAGTGCTCATTTGTGATTCCTCTTTTGATGTAGTTAAAAAACATTGGCCTCATAGTAATTTTCCCTCACATTTAAGTGAACCTACATTAAACCACTTATTGTTTAAGTTAATAAGTCATTAGTCATTCATTTATTAAATGTGTGTGAATCCTATTTGGTACTGAAATATTTACCTTTTGTAAATAAAAAAGATTATATGGTTCAAAAGAAATATAGGTCTCAAATGCTTATAACGAAAAAGCAGTAGAATTATTTATGAAATGACGATAATGGTATACAAGAAGATGTCTTAATGGAAAAGTTTTATTCTTACTGTCTAGATTATATTATGTGATCCTGGATCCAAACACTGAATGATTATCTTAGGCAATTTAATTTGATTAATACATTATTAAGGCTATTGATTGACATAAAATTAAAAGAAAAATATAATTTAGATTCTTTTCTTAAATGAAAGTGTGCATTTTGTTACCACATTTTAATGTAAAAATGTGTACATCATTGGAAGGCTGGTAAAACATAGCAACCCAATATAGAATCTAAGGCAGGGGTCCTCAATCACGGTCCTGGAGGGCCGCAGTGGCTACAGGTTTTCATTCCTGTCACTGTCCTAATTAGAACTCAGTCTTTGCTGATAATGAAAGTTGGTGTTTATCTCTATGCCTTGTTAGTGCTTTTATTCATCAAAGAGAAATTTTAGTTACTTTGTAGATCAGAGGCCCTAAATTACATTCCTGGAGGTCAGCTATGGCTGCAGGTTTTCACTTTAACCAATTTCTTAATTAGAACCCTTTTATTTACTACTAAAGCAATATGTTTTTTGGGCTTAATTTTAGTTTTCATGCCTGTTACCATTCAGAACCCTTAATTGCCTATTTTAGATTTTAGCAACTGCATTTAAGTTTTAATTGTTGCCTGGTTTCTTAATCAGACATTAGTCAATAATGAGTTGCAGATAACCAATAAACCAGCAGCACTCCAGCTAACGTGCTTACCATGAAGTATCTGTGATAACAAAATGTTTAGAAATGAATGAGAGGGTAATTGGAAGGACCATTTAGTTTAACTCTATTCTGGTCCACAAAACACATGAATAATGTTCTCAAAGAAGGAAACTCTACAGTGCAATTAAAATTGCTCTTGGATGAATGCAAGCATTAATAAGTCACACAGTTCAATACCATGTTTCATTTTCAGCATGGACTGCTTTCTAATTAGGAAACTAGTTGGAATAAAAACCTGCAGCCACAGCGGCCCTCCAGGACTGTGATTGAGGACTGCTGATCTAAGGTGTATGAATGTAAGACATTACCCTTTCATTTTTCATCTCACTCTTCTGTTACAGGGTGATTAGGTACAGGAGCTTTGAAAGATACAAATTTATAATTTGGTAAACACAGGGAAGGCCTTTCTTCTTGACTATTATATAGTAAACTCTTAATGCTATTTGACATCCCAGCACATAATAAGACATGTGCTGCTTATTCAGCTCCACTTCCTACTGAGTGTTTATGGGGAGGCCTACAGAGTTTAAATCTGACCAGAAGCCACAGTAGAATCAGAAGGGTCTGAACTAAGAAAACATTACATTACATTTCAGACAAGTTACTTAAAAACTGAACTTTTAAATCTTTAATTAGTCCTCTATAAATAAGTGCTTGACATAATGAGGTTCTTGGCCAACAGCAGGTGCTACAAAACATTTCTTAGCCGCCTATTTGTTTAACATTTTAGATGACAAGAGGAAGAAAAATTGCAGTTATTAAAAGAGAAGGGGTTGCCACTTGCTATGTACTATCAATACAGAATTGAATGAGAATATTTTTGAAACCATCATTCTCATTTTCTTAATGAATGTTACTAATTGACTCATGCTACATGTGGCAAACCTATAATTGCACAGCAGTAAGAATCGATAAGGGAGTGCTAGGTGCTGGTAATAGCTTTACTGTTACTTAGATATAATCAATATTTGTAAGCTCTGTTGAAAATAAAAAATAATAAAGAAAACTATTCTTTCACTTGATGTTCCTTCTATAAATTATTTCTTAACTACACTTAAAGGGCTCTTCTAAGAAATACTATTCCATTTTTGCCATTGGTCATTATAATTAGTTCAGATATTTTAAATAATTTTCAGGCTATTTTAGTTCTGAAACATATAACATAAACAGCATTTTTACACCATGACAGCAGAAGTTTTCAAGAAAATTGGGTTTGTATCTAAAAGTAAAGCTGACTGGGTTAACCTTGAAGCAAAACCAAAAAAAATGTTATTGCCAAAATTTGCTCTCATTTCAAAGGCTTGGCAAATATCACAGTTACTTTTATTGCAGTTTTCTGCAATATCATTATTTACACTCCCTAAATAATCTTTTCATTTACATACAGACATGATTTCTTCACTTACATCCAGGCCAACATAATCTGCACTTTTCCATGCTTCCACCCACTTCTTCCAGTACAAGTGTAACAGTGTAACTTATCCTGGTAGTCATTATTACGTCAAAGGTCAAGTTACCTTATTTAATCATGTACAGTAATTTTACATCATTTAAAAGACTATTACCAACTGTTAAGATTTACTAAC
Organism: Polypterus senegalus; assembly: GCF_016835505.1. Taxonomy (NCBI): domain Eukaryota; kingdom Metazoa; phylum Chordata; class Cladistia; order Polypteriformes; family Polypteridae; genus Polypterus; species Polypterus senegalus. The sequence continues at coordinate 218,292,104 of NC_053155.1, read as the reverse complement.
AAATAGCTCATAATTTCCATATTAAACAAAGCCCCATTTTCTGTACCCAGGTCCTCAGTCTTTGTACTACATTTGAAAACTTGTTACATTTAAATATTTAGTTGAAATTAAGCCAGCACTGCTTAATATAGACAGAAAAATAAAATGAATGATCAGGGGCATGGTGGCCTTAAACATAAACAAACAGTGGCAATAGCCTCAAGTTTCACCCTCTAGCATCAGCAGAATGCAAAGCTGGTCAAATATTAGAGGAGCCACAGTCTCTGGGGTGCTCAGGTTAAAAATGCGACACCACCTTCCAGGGACGTCTGCTCTTAAAGTATCTGGACTGGAAGAGGTAGGGTTTCTCTGGCTCATTTGCCCTCATTGGGCACCTTTTTGGTACTGTGAGGGGAAAAAGGAGACAAGACCATTGATGACCCTCTTGTCATGGGGTTGGTACTGCACGCCTTAGTTGAGCCTAGAAGACGATCCTCTGGTGCACATTCATGACCTTAAATATGTTAATCCCATTTTGTTGGATACATTATGCTCCTTGTTCAGATTTGGCCATTGATGGTGATTTATAGGCATGGCTTATACAGTATAGCATTCTGCCTTGACAGAAGAGTAGTACTATAGGTACTGGCACAGGCACAACAAAGCTGACAAAACCTCAAATGGATCTGGATCTTGATCCTTCACTGTCCTCTTGCAATCTATGATCCTCATATTGCTCCTCTTAACTGCTGTGAGAAGCTTCTTTGTATGTGTAGACCTGATAAAAATTGGAAAGATGAACCCATTATTTCACTCGTTGAGGCCTCCAGCTGCCTTCCATTAGAACATAAGAACGTTCACAAATTGACAAATAAGAGGTGACCATTCAGTTCATCAGGCTTGTTTGTTTAACTAATAGCTAAGCTTCCTTGCAATAAGGAGACTGTGGAAGATTGTGGGTTCATTTCCCGGTTCCTCCCAGTGTGGGTAGCGCTTTGAGTACTGAGAAAAGCGCTATAAATGTAATTTAGTATTAATATTATTATTGTGTACAGCGTGCGGTCATCCAGGCAAGAGCGCACCTTCGTGCAGAAGTACGCTAGCTGCTGAGAAAGCACGCTCTGCCTCCACTGAAGTAAGCGGCACAATCATCAGATACTGATACACTTGTTCTAAACAAGGCCCGTGCTTGCCGTTGCTTTGAAACACCGTCATTTCAGCTTTTACTGATGCATCCAGTTTCTTGTCATCATTCTGTGATGGCAAGTTTCTTGGCACAGATGATGCAGATGCAACAGACTGACGCATTGCAATTTCAAGTTGCTGTTCAAAGCTGTTGTCTGATGAAGTGCAAGCTGCAGCAATGGCGCCACATTAATTATTTTCAGCTATAACTCTGTTATTTCTTTATTGATTTTTACACTTTTACATGCTATATATGCGAGCTTGGCTGGTCCCGTTTTCCCGGGAATTACAGCAGTTTCATTCCCGGGAATCCCGGGCTCCCGAATGGATTCCCTAGTGCCGCCCTACTTCAGATGTGGTCTCACTAATTCGTTATATAGTCTATGCATAATGACCATTGATTTATATTTAATTGCTTCTGAACATTGCTTAAATGATGAAAACATTGTGCCAAATTGCCCTCAGAGTCCATTGAATAGATTAATTATCTAGCACTTAACTATTTTTGGAAACACTATGTCAATTGGAGTTATATATATGGTTGAATTATTTATTCTTGTCAAACTTTTCTATGCCGTAATCTTTATATGTACGTGGCAGAGTAGTAATTTAGACTCATTGCTCCAGAACCTTAATTTAGTTTCAGACCCTTGCATTGTTTCTTGAAATAAATTTAAAAAAGGTTATTTAAATTTGCCATGCATGAATGATTGTGCCATGCATTCTGTCAGGCTTAGTTCCTGTTTTATGCTTAATGCTGCTGGGTTAGATTAGGTTTAGAAAATATCATAACACAGAAAAAAACAAATTATTCTGAAGGTGAAGTGGACAGTACTGGGGTTATTTTGGATGTACAGTAGGAAATTAGGGCAGGGCATTTATAAGCACAAAGGAGGATAATGTATAGTTCATCCATTTGTTTTGCATTTGTGCTTTTTTCAAGTATTGGTAGAAAATCAGAAGTAAAACATCATAGCAAGTATACAATACACAAGAATCAAATGCAAACTGACAGTGCGTGGTGTGAGAATCCCTAACATATCACTTGAGCTGTGAAGCTGTACTGCTCATCCCTGTACAAGAATCCTATCAATAACAGTGACTTGATTTAATTTTATATTTCCAGTAGGCACAAACAAATCCATAATCTTTAATTTTCGCTGTAACCTATCAAATTATTCTTAAATATTTAACTACTCAAAGAGCACAGTTTTTGAGTAAACTGATAAAACTAGCAATGAAACCCTTAATGACAGAGGTGGTGGCAGGCACAGAAAAGAGCTACACTAGAGGAAAGGTTAATTAAGTCATTATTATGTATTAAATGTTTTGAAGTATGATACTATCTGCTGTTAAAAAGTTTGAGACATTATTTTAGCTAAATTTAATTGGAAATTATTCTGAACCGACACTGTATTTCTTTTCAATCACAGTCAAATCTGTAAGTAGCCGAAGAATGTATTGTTTTCTTCAAATGGAAATGCAAGTTTTTGTCTATATCAATATACTGTACAATATAATTTATATAAGGTTCTCTCATAATGTAATAAAATAACAAACATTATATTAGACTTGTTTCATTGACAGAAGTTTGCATTGTAACTTTTTAAAGAATTACATTGAATTGACTCACACATATAAATTACATCTCATTCTGATTATGCTTCCTGTTTTTCTACAGAGGAAACAGTACAGATATTTCACGGTGATATTGCATTCTTTACACAGTATAAAAGCAAGGAAACTAAGAGTGAAAAATGTAGTAACTAGTCTTCATTTTTAAATTTGCCTTAGTGAGCTGGGTTGTCCTGCACCTGCAATAAAGAAATGTTCTCTTTTTATGAATAAATTATGTCACACTGTGTAGCCCTCAGTATGTGAATATTTCAAACTCTAATCCATTACAAGTTTGAAGACTCTTTTCAGTTTATCTAAGTTTTGAACTGTAGATGAAAATTAACACTAGGACCTTCTGTAAATAGCACTTTACAGTCAGAAAATCAGCCTCTGGTCTTCAGAATCTGTCATGACCTCATTATGTCAGCCTCAAGTTGGGAAACAGTGAATTGTCCGCAAATGTGTGGATCCCAAAAGAATGAGGAAAGATGTAATTGGAGGTGTCTGAAATCCCAAAAGAGCTTAACAGAGTCAATCTACAGCAACATTTTATATTTAGTAAAACACTAGTGTCAAAGTTCATGACAATAAACATAGAGCACCTATTAACAATGGAGCTGAGAGATTCATTTTATCAGAAACAAAAACAATATATTTATAAGAGTCATATAAAAGAATCCATAGTGGCAGAGAGACATTAGTATAGCCGTGTTAGTTTAAAAATGCAAGGTTGCCTTACTTCAATGGTTCTCAAAGTTCAATCCTAGGGGACCATTTTGGTGGCACAGATTTCAACAATTCCTGTTCATATTTCTTAAGTATTCTGAGCAAACTTATAAAGAAGTTGAACAACTATGAATAACATTCCCCTGATATTGCAGCTTCATTGATATAGCTGCCATGTATGCCGCTATGTGTATACAATAAAGCAGGAAATTCTACAGGGAAAAAGTAAATTAAAAGTAGAAACAGAAGCAAACCTGCAGTCTGATAAAGTATGTGGGAAAAATACAAATCACGCCCTGCTGCTGCTAGATTACATATAGTTAAACATATACTTCAGTGTTAGAGGTAGATGTTTTTAATTGTACACAATAAATACAGTGTCCAGCTCATCTAGAAAAGTAGTAATAAAATGCATCCTCTAAACAAGGACCAAATTTGTCACAATGATCATCAATGTCTAAAGTGATTAAGTTGCAGAATTAGCATTTTGTCATATATCGTATCATTTGTAGGTAAATATCATGACCTACTGAGCTGTAGTTGCTGTGCTCACATGGCATACATTAAATTGATAATTAGTATATTAAAATAGCAAAACATTCACCACTGCAAATCTGTCTTGATTATTAATTTGACACCGCCATTATAAGTGAAGGTTTTTTACTTACTTGCAAGTTTAATGACTCTGTCTGATTAGTCCTGGGCTGCATAACTATGCTAGTTTCCCTATATGAAAACGTAAAACAGTTTTTGGATTCAATTCACAAAATGAGCAATTGTTTTATTGACAGCTTACTTTCCTGATTAAACTGACAAGTACTGAAGAATTTTTTTTTTTTTTAATATTAGTTACTATAAGGATGTCATGATTATTCAAGTGTGCTATAAAACTTTACAATAAGCAAACCAAATGCAGTGCACAGAATTAAAAATTAAGATAGAGTGTTTAAATATTGAAATTTAAGTGTGGTTTTGCAGATACAAGCTAAGTCTATTCCAATACTAAAAAACACTTTTAATCTAGAATAATGAGAAAAACTTTCTCTGTCATGGTATAAAATATATTAAGAATAGTCGTTAAACCTATGTCTGTGCTTATCAAGCGACCCAGAGTCCTAATGGTCCTAAATGGCTTACAATTCGTAAATGTGGCCCTACTCTTAGGAGTAGGACTAATGGCACTTTGTCAGTTTTCCTAATTTAGGAGACTGCTTCTAAATTTGCCAGGATTTAGGAAAGCTTGTGAGATGCCTTATCTTGCTAGGAGCTGCCAAATGATGATCAGGCAGAGATCAGCATGCACATCTGGGAAAGGTAGAAAGTTTTGGAAACGCTGGACCTCACTGAACCAAAAAGATATGATTTAAACTGAGAACAACAAATCTCATATGTCACGTGATTGTTGCTGCTAAACGAAAAAGCCAAGTGCCCTCAATAATGTTAGGTTTTCTGGCCACGGGGGACATGTATCTTTGCATTATATTAATGGGCAACATTGTATCAAAGTACATTTTTCATGTATCTGTACTTTACTTGGGTAGATTTACCTGTGGAATACTTTTGACTTTTACTCCACTACATTATTCAGCAAATATCTCGACTTTCTACTCCGCACTTTTGAATGTATTGTTGCGTTACATTTTACAGCAACATGAATGATTTTTTTGAAAGACTGTTTTCAGTGAATCTTCAGCATGCGTGACACTGTCAGCCACTTTAATTTAAAGCAGTGTTTTTTAAACATGTCTGTGATGGTTCGCCACATAAGTTTGTCCATGTGTCAGTTCTCTATCGAGTGATAAACCACCCGCTATCCATCATACTGTTTGAAATTTTGCTGTTGACGCAAACACATAAATGTGAACTCCTTAATCGGCTGACTAATTATTCACTTTCAGACAATTGCTTATTCACATACCTTGTGCAAAGCAGTTATATATTCACTGTCAAGAGAAAGATAGATGCTTTTGATAAAAATATGTTAAAAGTGTAGTGGCTCAATTACATTTAACCCTTTATAGTGCAATTTAAACATCACAGTAAATCTCATTTATTACCCAAGTTGGGCCAGACACAACTCAACCATTATTTATAAGTAGCTTTATAACTTATAACTACTGCTATAATAAGTAGCTGGCTGGAAGCAAATAAGTAGCCAGCCAGGCAAGGAGCTGTAAATAAGTTTCCAACTTCAACCTTGTTTAAAATACTCTGTATTTAATAATACTGTTTACAAACTCATTTAAAAAATGTATTATTAATGGTGGAGATCAGTTAAAATTTGTTCTGTTTTTTAAGACAAGGTAAATAATCTCCAATGATTAATAATTTATTAATTTCATCATTTATTTTTCTTCTAATACTTCTTAATTGGAGCTTGGAGTCAAATGACACAGTTAAGTGACCCTTCATAATATGCTTTCAAAACTCGTCATACTCTCAATTTACACCCTGAGAAATTCTTTCTTAGCTTTCCAAAAGCTTAACCTAAACATTTCCACTGGCAGTGATACACCTCATAAATCTGTTCCTGTTTTGAATGATAATAGTTGTTTTAGGGTCAAGCCATAGGGTGCTCTCTGTGTGGAGTGCACATGTTTTCCACTTGTACGTTTGAGTTTCATTCTGGTGCTCTGGTTTCCTCCCACTGTCAAAACATATAAATTATTGGTGGATTGGTGGTGCTGAATTGGCCCGTGTGTCTGTGTGTGGGTGTGTGTGGGTGTGTGTGTGCGTGTGTGTGTGTGTGTGTGTGTGTTCACCCTGTAATAGGGTAACATCCTTTTCAGGGATCATTCCTGCATTTCACTCTGTGGTTTCTGGGATAGGTTTCAGCTGCCCTATGATCCTGCTCTGACTAAACAGATTTGAAATATGAATAAACAGAGTATTGTTTCAATAATGCATTCACCTTCTGCTTTTCTCTTTTATTATTATTCATGTGAGAAAATGTACTTAAAAGTAAACAAAAACATAAACTTTTTTATTACATGGCTGTTGGTACTGTATTTGTTTCTGTATGTCTGCGCAGTCAGCATGATACTAATCCTCTTCATAGGTCCCAGTATGGTACTGATTTTCTAATTTGGGCCTTCAGACTAAAAGGTTTAGCAGTGTAAAGCACATGTATGATTCTGTCAGCTTCTTTCGTTTAGATGTTTAATGCAAAAGTGAAAGTAATTCCAGTCTGATTCATAATTTATTCCAGTGCTAAATTATCACCACCAAATATATTAATTGTTTGGTACAGTTTGTTTGTGAAATTTTTTAAATAGAATATGTGAACATAATATTAAACTAATACTTTTATGCATGGACAGATCTGCCATCAGGGTGACTTGGGTGCTCACTGTGGGACCCTACTCACAAAGGGGCCTTTGCATGTGCCAAAAAAAGCCTAGAAACAGTCCAAGTTTTTACCAACAAGCACAGACACTCACAGAAATGCACAGTCTGGCTTCCACCACTGCCCCACTTCAGTCCTCATGATTATAAACCTGTCCAATTAGACGTTAATTAAAAAAAAACTTCTAAAACAAAAATACAAGTGGGTAGGGCTTGGTCAGAGCAGGTCTTAGTTTTTTAGGGCATTTGATGTGTTACAATTCCACAAAAGAGAAATTGAATGGTCACTCAAAGTGGTACAAGGAACGGAAAGACGTTTTGCAAAAAAAGCTATACCAAACTGATATTTGCAAACTTTTTAAACAGACCCACAAAGGCTGTAAAGTTTTCCTTTTGTACACCTTTCAGTCCCACAAAACTTAATTTTATAATAATTACATTAATACATTTCCTGTTTTAGGTCTGCCTGGGACCCTAACCTCTCTCTCTCTCTCTCATTTCTCCTAGGGCACGAAGCAGAAAATGGCCGACAGTGGGGTAACTCGCATTGAAATCGTAGTTGAAGAACTCCAGGCACTCGACGAACAGATTCAGAAACTCTTGTCTCGACGGAGATACCTTAGAAATCTGAAGGCCTGGCTGTTGGATAAACCGTCCTTGCCATCTGGAACCGGCGAAACATCAACCCCACGTTGTGCCGACCTCACCCCCACGTCTCGTAGGAGCGACGCCGCTGATGACCTCAGTGGATTTCAGCTATGCAGGCGGGGTTCAAGGCCAGAGCACCTCCATCGGCACAGGCGAGCATTATCTCAGAACCGGTTTGACCCTCTCCGCGTCCCCATTTCGCCTTCAGCCCTGGTGATGTATTAGTGGTAGGTGATTCTATGTTAGAAACCTTAATGTCGCATGCCCTAATGCAAAATCGTTTGTTTCTTGTTTTCCCGGTGCTCGTGTCCGAGATGTAATGAAAAGTGCGCCAGCAGTCTACGAGAAACACAAGGAGAGGGCAGTTGGAGCAATCGTCTTGCATGCCGGCGTAAACGATATAAGGCACCGACAATCAGAAATCCTGAAGGCTGACTTCGCAGCTTTGATTAAAGACACGAAGGAGAGGACCCCATCGGCAAAGATCTTCGTTTCGGGTCCACTACCTCTCGTCAGACGATCCAACGAGTACTACAGTCGTCTGCTAGGATTGAACAACTGGCTACAGGGTTTCTGCAAGAAGAAGGATGTCGGTTTCATCAACAATTGGAATCTCTTTTTGGAAAGGCCACGTCTCTTCAAGCGTGATGGCCTGCATCCGAACAGTTTCGGTGCCCGGGTCCTCTCCGAAAACATATCGAAGGTAATTCGTTTTCTTGACTATCTATCTCTGCTCTTAACCCCTTCCGAAATAATACTGTTGTGCCAGGACATGATGTTTAATAGAGTCTTCCGTTAAAGTGCACACATTAATACTGTAATAAGCAATCTCAATGCACGTAGAAAACCTAGGAAATACGGCAATAATCTAATTAAAATCACTATTTTAGAGGAACAATGTATTAAAACTATAAAACAGATCACAGATTAAACAAAAATACACACAGAGCGGCTAATAAAATAATTTAGTTCCTATTCCAAATATCAATAACGCATAGTACTCATCTCTGCACCTCCAAACATTAAATATGGCACTATTAAATGTTAGAGCTTTAACTAACAAAACGTTTTTATCAACGATCTTATTAGTGATAAAAATAGATCTTATTGCACTAAATGAAACATGGCTTAATTCAGATGCCGGCTGTTTTAATCGAATCTGCGCCCGGATTACAGTTTTACTCATGTAGACCGCCAGGGAAAAAGGGGCGGATTGGCTAACATTTACTGAGCGATTAAAATGTAAAGATGTCAGTTTTGGTAAGTTCAAGTCCTTTGAGTATCTCGCCGTTGTTATTCATGGAGATTCTCAAGTTCTAGTACTATCCGTGTATAGACCTCCTAAATATAACGCTTCTTGAGGAATTCTCTGACTTAATGTCAATTTTAATTACTAACTATGACACACTCCTAATAGTTGGCGACTTTAATTTTCATATAGATAATCAGTGTGATCTAAAAGTAAAAGAATTTATGAACCTCCTGGATTCTTTTGATTTGAGACAACTCATAAATCAGCCTACACATAAAGCAGGTCATACATTAGACTTAGTGATTACTAAAGCACTGAAAGTTGATATAAAACAGATCATTGATATTGGTCTATCAGACCATTTTCTTCTACTTTTAATATAGAAATAATGATAAAAACACTCATGAGAAGCATATTGTTAAAAACGCTTCTTTGACTCGCAGCAGCTTTAAAACTTACAAACATTTTAAGCAATCAGTCCGTTTATAGTGCCAGCTATAATAGCGAGGATAATGTAAATAGTAAGGTGGAAAGATTTAATTCTAAAGTGAGAGCTGCTGTTGACATAGTTGCACCTGAAAAGACAGTGAAAAAATCTTCTAGCATTGTTATACCATGGAAGACCCAAAGAGTGTCTGATTTAAAGAGAACATGCCGTAGAGCTGAGCGTCAATGGAGGAAGACTAAACTTACTATCCACCATGAAATATTAAAAGTCAAAATAACAGAATACAATAACACTGTCCGTCTTGAGAGACGCTGCTATTTCTCAAGATTATAAATAACAATGCTAGTAATCCCAGAGTCTTATTTTCTACAATTGATCGCCTACTAAACCCAGGTAGCTCAAAGGAATGCCTCCTAAGTGCTTCCAGTGAAACCTGTGAGGCTATCGCTGTATTTTCAATCAAAAATTAATGATATTAGAAATAACATAGTATATCCCCCAACACTAAGGATCCTCCTAAACCCCAGCATCCTGTTATAAACAAATTAAACTCTTTCACTAGGATAGATTTACCTGATTTACAAAAATAATATCTCAATTAAAATCCTCCACCTGCGTCCTTGACCCAATACCAACAAGGTTTTTCAAAGAAGTATCAGGCGTGCTAATTGATAATGTTCTGACATAGTAAATTCGTCACTAGATACTGGGGTCTTCCCAGACTGTCTTAAGACTGCTGTAGTTAAACCCCTACTTAAGAAACATAATCTTGACCCCTGCTCTTGAAAATTTTAGACCCATCTCTAACCTGCCTTCTTAAGTAAAGTTCTGAGAAGGCAGTCATTATGCAGTTAAATGACCACCTAAATAAACATGCTATTCTTGATAAATTTCAGTCAGGTTTTAGAACAAATCACAGCACAGAAACTGCACTCGTTAAAGTAGTAAATGACTTGCGGTAAATGCAGACAGAGGCCATTTATCTGTTCTCATCCTCTTAGATCTGAGTGCTGCATTTGACACCATTGATCACAACATTCTTAGAAATCGCCTTAGTCAATGGGTGGGCCTCTCTGGCAGTGTCTTAAATTGGTTTGAATCCTACCTGACAGGGAGAAAATATTTGTTAGTTGTGGGAATTACAACTCAAGACACATGATATCCAATATGGTGTTCCACAAGGCTCTATCCTGGGTCCGCTGTTATTCTCAATCTACATGCTTCCGTTAGGTCAGATTATCTCAGGGCACAACGTGAGCTACCACAGCTATGCTGATGACACACAGCTGTACTTATCAATAGCACCTGATGACCCTGATTCTATTGATTCACTAACACAATGTCTGACTTGTATCTCAGAATGGATGAATAGTAATTTTCTCAAGTTAAATAAAGAGAAAACTGAAATTTAGTGATCAGCAATAATGGATACAATGAGGCTATTAGAAATAAACTGGATACATTAGGATTAAAAGTCAAGACGGAGGTAAAAAGCTTAGGGGTGATTGTTGACTGTAATCTGAATTTTAAATCATATTAATCAGATCATTAGGACAGCATTTTTCACTTAAGAAACATAAGTAAAGTTAGACCTCTTATATCACTGAAAGATGCTGAGAAATTAGTTCACGCGTTTGTTTTCAGTCGACTAGATTACTGTAACGCACTCCTCTCAGGACTACCCAAAAAAGATATAAATCGTTTGCAACTAGTGCAGAATGCAGCTGCTAGAATCCTAACTAGGAAAAGAAAATCAGAACACATTTCTCCAGTTTTAATGTCACTACACTGGTTACCTGTGTCATTCAGGATTGACTTTAAAATTCTGCTTATGGTTTATAAAGCCTTAAATAATCGTATATATCGGAATGTCTGACACCTTATATTCCAAATCGTAACCTCAGATCCTCAAATGAGTGTCTCCTTAGAATTCCAAGAACAAAACTTAAAAGAAGTGGTGAGGCGGCCTTCTGCTGCTATGCACCTAAAATCTGGAATAGCCTGCCAATAGGAATTCGCCAGGCTGATACAGTAGAGCACTTTAAAACACTGCTGAAAACACATTACTTTAACATGGCCTTTTATAACTTCATTTAACTTAATTTAACTTAATCCTGATACTCTGTATGTTCAATTCATCATAATAACTATTCATGGTGGCTCTAAAATCGTACTGACCCCTACTCTCTTTTCTGTTTCTTTTTCCGGTTTCTTTGTGGTGGTGGCCTGCGCCACCTCCACCTACTCAAAGCTTCATGATGCTCCAACAATGATGGATGGATTAAAAGGCAGAAGTCTACGTGACCATCATCATCAAGCCCTTCCGTGAGAACCCTAAATCCAAAGAGGACTGTTTCATTTATGTTAGGTAGAATGCCCAGAGGGGACTGGGCGGTCTCATGGTCTGGAATCCCTACAGATTTTATTTTTCTCCAGCCGTCTGGAGTTTTTGTTTTTCTGTCCCCTGGCCATTGAACCTTACTCTTATTCGATGTTAATTAATGTTGATTTATTATGTTTATTATTGTGTCTTCTATTTTTCTATTCTTTATTATGTAAAGCACTTTGAGCTACTGTTTGTATGAAAATGTGCTATATAAATAAATGTTGTTGTTGTAGTTATTTTTGTCCTTTCTTTGGTGTAATTTGATTTCAGAAATAGTCTATTGCTCTGATGCTCTATGTAAGAAAGGTCAGAGCAGACTATACTTTCTGAGAAGCTTGGCATCCTTCAACATCTGCAGTAAGAAGCTGCAGATGTTCTACCAGACGGTTGTGGCGAGTGCCCTCTTCTACGCGGTGGTGTGCTGGGGTGGCAGCATAAAGATGAAAGACGCATCACGCCTGGACAAACTTGTTAAGAAGGCAGGCTGTATTGTAGGAATAAAGTTGGACAGTTTAACATCTGTGGCAGAGCGACAGGCGCTAAGCAAACTCCTGTCAATCATGAAGAATCCACTGCATCCACTGAACAGTCTCATCTCCAGGCAGAGGAGCAGCTTCAGTGACAGACTTTTGTCACTGTCCTGCGCTACTGACAGACTGAGGAGATCGTTCCTCCTCCACATTATGCGACTCTTCAATTCCACCCGGGGGAGTAAATGCTAACATTACTCAAAGTTATTGTCTGCTTTTTTTTTTTCTTAATTTTTTCATTTTTATTACTATTTAATTTAATATTGTTTTTTGTATCAGTATACTGCTGCTGGATTATGTGAATTTCCCCTTGGGATTAATAAAGTATCTATCTATCTATCTATCTATCTATCTATCTATCTATCTATCTATCTATCTATCTATCTATCTATCTATCTATCTATCTATCTATCTATCTATTACTTTTAACACATGGTCCTGCTGACCACACTGGTGAATCTTGACTTCTTTAATCAGCCTGACCTAGCTCCATTATAGCTACTTTTTGGAACGTATTTGATTTCACCCTTGGAACAGTTTTTATAATATTCTGCGTAATTTTATTTATTTTTTAATTTTTCCTTTTGTATTCTTATTTGTTTACACTGACTACTTCATTTGTAAATTGAAATACTCCTGTCTATGAATGTTACTAAACTTAATAATGCTGTATATATCACTTAAGTTTTTAAACAAGCAGTAAATTAATTAATATTTTTGTAGCTGGTCTGTTGCTTCTCTTCATACTCTTGTGAGTTTTATTCTGCTTTTGATGAAAATACTAGCTTAATTAATTAATTTAACCAAAGTGAAAGTAGGGGTTAATTTTGCAGTTCATGTGGCAAAAGTATTTTTTTTTTTTATTTCCTTTTTAAATATTAACAGCTCCATGCCTAACTAGTGTTAGGCCAGTTTACTGGGGTAACATTCTTCATTTTATTGTTGAAGATTCTACTCTCTTAATTAAAATAAACGATTTTAGCATCCCTTTAGCACAGCCAATTAACAGTAATTGGCCCAAGTCAAAAATCCCATTCTACAGCAAAATACTGGTTCAGTCTTGTCTGCTGTAATATATTAGGGGACCTAGCAGTTTGCTAAGATTAATTAAACTACAAAGCATTTACAGACACAGGGCTCTTGTGATCTCAAGTGAAGGTGTCTTTACAGCTCAGTTTTCTGTCAGTTCCTTTCCTGAAAATCTTGCCACTAATGTGGAATCGGCAAAGTTATGATTTTTTTCATAGAAATACTTATATAAAGATGTCAACTTATGAGAGAGATATTTTTAAATTAGGAGAACGTTCTTTCATCACTGTAGCACTTTAATGCTATAGAAATTCCAGCTTTAGCTATTACCATATTATCTTTGATTTCTGATGTACACAATTTAAAAATAATTGGATATTTTGAAGATAGATATGTCATAACACAAAGAAAGTATTTAGGATAAGCATTATAAAAGACACCCACTAGCTGTGTGTTTATCATATTGTATATTTCAGAAAAAAAGGTTATTCTTTAAAATTTCTGCGTCTAAATCAAAACATTTTAGTTTGTTCAGAACAGACAAAATATTAACTTACACAATAATAACAATTTCTGTAATTTATTTCTAAATGCATTGTTAAAAAAATATGAATCTTGAAATCAAAGAAGATGTGACTAAAATGCTGAGACTAATGGCTAGAATAAAGGAATACAATTTTCAAATCCCCTTAATCCAGTTCAGGTTGTGGGGAGCAAGAGCCAAATCGCAGCAGCATCAGGCACAAGGACAAAATAACCTCGGAGGGGGAACCAACCCATAATATGGCCCAAACTCACACACACATGTAGTTGTGCAAGGGTCAGTTGAGAATTACCAGTTAATGAGCATGTTTTTGATTATTGTAAGAAATCTGAAGTACACACAGAAACGACCACGAGACAATGACTGGGTGGGACTTAAGGTCAGAACACTGGATCTGTGAGGTATCAATACTATGTACCATGCCATCCTAGAATAAAACAACAGATCAGAATTGATCAGCTAGTTATCCCTTGAAATGTCCCAGACAGGAAGTGAGAGATCTGGAACAATGGTGACCTCAGTGCCCTTAAGGATCATGTTGCAGTTCCAGACCTCTGGGTTTAGGGGTTGCTGATGGGGCTTTTACAGGTTTGGTTTCTTGTTGTAAATCTAATGCTCCTGTTATCCTCAGGTTCTCATCTATGACCCTACTTTACTCTTTTGTGAAACCATTAAGTAGACACCACCCTAACCTGACATAAATTCAAGAGTCAATGCCAAATTAATGTTAAAAGGCATACAATTGAATATAATACAGGAAGACTATGTGTGTATATATAAAATACACTCAGCTTTCCTGCCTGATTTACAGTATATGACGTATTTTACACAGTTAAGTTAAAGAAAACAGGACTTACAAACCTGATACAGAGAATATGCCTGCCTCTTCTAACCCTTTTTTTCTGTATTTAATCATCTTTATCCTAAAAGACATTTTTTTCTGCAAGTGATCTTCTGTGGTTCCTTTTTTCAATTCTTTAATTTAACAGTATACCTGTAAATGTAAAACAGTAATAACGAATATACAGTATTTCATTATGTGATCATTTTAATTGCATTTTCTTTCATCTTATCTTATCGGTCATAAGTAACACAAGGTTTCAATCTTCCTATCTAATTACTTGGAAAACCATACCTATTCATTAAATTACCATTAATTAATTTGAGTAATTTGTGACATTATAAGGCAGATAAAGAGGTTTAATTAATCAACTGTACTCTATTAGAGAGCAATATTATCCTTGTTGTTCTCCCCCACATCTTGTTAGCTGTTACTGTTATTTGTTGAGCTGTGCTCCCCCTTCATCTTGTCATTTATTAACACACTAGTCAGTCATGTCCCACATTCACAGTTAGCTATAAAAGTCTATGAAACTCACGTAAAGCACGTAGGTCTGTTTACTATGTATTGCTTTGTAAATTATTCTTTATTATCTTTGATTGTCCACCTGTAAATGCCTGTATGTTTCTTTTGTATATATTTCAGTTTACAACGAGGTACATCCAGTAAAAGCCTTCAAGATAGCTTAGCTCGCTCACCCCTTGTCGTTTTTTTATGTGGATGTTCCGAGTTGTTTAAGCTCTCTGCGGCCGTTTTGCATGGACAGTGCGGCGTGAGGCAGAAAACTTGTGCTTTTGCATACTTTGTTCAGTGTGATTGTCATAAATTCCTCATGAATCCAGCTCAGCAAATGCTTTTTAGTTTTAAAACTTTGTAACCGAACTCCAAACTTTAACATTAACTCTTGTTTTTTAGTGTCACCAATCCACTCCAAGCAATCCTACTAAAATAACACCAGTAGTGCAGGTGATGTTGTAGTAATTTGTTAAGATGTACTCTTCAGTGTATTGAATTATTAAAAATAAAGGATTGGACTATTGTGTATAATCATAGAAAAATCAGTTTTATAGTATTTATAGGCATGAATGCAAATGGATATTCAGCCTTTATAAAATAAATTATAAAGTGGTAGAAGTAGAGTTAAAGTAATACTATTATAATGTAGTTCTCTAAAGTTTTAATTCTAAGCATTTTGTTAAGTCAAACAAGCTTGTAAGAAAAAAAAATAAGCAAAATGTTTTGCTAAAAGCTATGGGACACTTTACTGAAAACAAAATTAAACAGGACACACTTAAAAATATGTTTATTAAGGTGTGTGCTTTAAAGTTTGAACTCTCCAGGAGTGCTTCTTTTTGTTCTTTCAGCCTTAACAAAAACTGCACTAAACACAGTTGGAAGACTTTGTACATGCTTTCAAAAATCAATCTGAGCTGTAACTGAAATATAAACATCTTACTCATCTTTTGAATCTGCTATACAGAGACTTTCTGTATTTATTTTAGCAGCATATTAAATGGAAATCTTTCTTTGGTCAAGATCAATGCACTATGTGTCTATGATGTGGACTATATTATATTATTTTCATTTGAAGTTGTCAGGCTATTTCCTGAGACATGACAAAGATTTCTTAATAATAACAAAAAATAGAATATAACCGAAGAAATCATACTAATGCAACATTAGAAACTAGAAAAGAGAAGTCAATTTAACTTTCCTGTAAATGTGACCCTAAAAAGGTAGCCAGTTACAGTATAATAATATAATCAGTCTTAATAATGACTATAGATGTCCAGTTTACATACACCTGTTAACAAAATTCTTTGTCATAGGACAATTTCACAGAGCTAAAAGAGAACAAGATACTCGACTGCATTGCAATGAGACATGACATATCGATCTCAACACAAAATACGTACTATATCATTCAATGTTAGCTACAAATATGAAAGAATATAACCTGTTCTAAATCATGTTTTTCAAGGATGCTTGGTGGAAGGAATTATATTTTGCATTAATACATTGTTAAATTCTCGGAATTAACATAATGAAGATAATTTGCTGGCCATAATTGCACATACAGACTTTTCTCTTCTTGTCAGACGTTAAAGGTAAATTGCTATGAATGTCTCTGTATTCAATAGCTGTTCCTTCATATATTGCAACAGGTTGCACTTAAGCAATAGAGAGATTGCCATGTAGTCTAAATAGAGAAGAAGTTTCAGATTTAAAAGTGATAATGATGGTAGTGGTCATGGAATTTGAAAGCCACCCCAACCCAGGGAATTACTTTGAAGTAACAAAAGAACGCAAAAACAAGACATTCTATAAATCTCTCTGTGAGGAGTTATTAGCCAGCTAAAATGTCCAGAAGATCTGCTGCTCTTATTTTTATGCTTGTATTTGATGACAAACCTCTAGCATTAAGCACTGCTAGACCTTCTTTCTTATGATGTGGAAAGAATAACAGCTCATTTCAAAATTAGATTGTGTCAAACAAACACTGTGTTCCACAATTTGTATTTGATGGAAAGCAGTGCTGGGCCCTGACCTCAAAGCCCCCTATAAATACATTGTATTGAAATTCTAATTAGGTCAGATGCAGCTGAAAGCAAATATAATAGATTTTGTGGATTAATTTCCCATTTTTTTAAGAATGTATTTGTACAAAATGAGAAAAAGATGTAAAGAGGTCAGACAAAGTAGCTTACGACATTTAAGGATAAATACAACAATGTCTGTGACTGTGTCATTAGAGTTCCCTCACACTATGCGACTCTTCAATTCCACCTGGGTTAAAGGCTAACATTATTTAAAGTTATTGTCTGTTTTTACATGCATTTTTATTACTCTTTAATTTGAATTTTTTTTTTGTATCAGTGTACTGCTGCTGGATTATGTGAATTTCCCCTTGGGATTAATAAAGTATCTATCTATCTATCTATCTATCTATCTATCTATCTATCTATCTATCTATCTATCTATCTATCTATCTATCTATCTATGAAATATATAGCTGCACCTGTGGAAAGACATTAGATGAATGGTCAAGGATTGTTGGGTGTTGTAGGATAAGTATCATGGGAGGTGATGTGTAAATAGTAATATGGAGCACTGCACAGTAAACAGTGAATGTAAAGAAACCTTCAGTGATAACCCCTTAAGAGTGGCACCCCTTAATGCAGTTCTCCAGGAGCATTGGAACAAACAGAAGTTGAGGCAGTTTGGCAGGAAGTTGCCATTATCCCTCAAGTATGCTGCCTAGTTGATAATGTTCACATTGGCCAGGCATGTTCGTGTGATTTATTAAAGGGAGGCAACATGTGCCTTTTTGTTGTTGTTTCTTTATTGAAAGATCTGAGCTTGAGGTGTAGTGTGCCTGTGAGCCATGTGAGGATAGCTGTCAAAACACAGTTTAAACACAGACAGATTTGTGTTTTTAACCAACAAAAAATATGATTGCTATTCATGTACAGCATCGTGAAAAAGGGTAAACATATCTATTTCATCAGAATACATAGATGGGACACACTCAATGCATGCACATTTTGGTCAATTTAGATAATATAGTCCTGGTAGTTTCAAAGATGCAAAAAAAGTAAAAATATGAAAAAGTTACAAAGACAACAACGGTAAATGCTGTGGTTATCCTAAGTCGCCTGACACATCCTTCCCATCCAACACCAATGAAGATCTGAAGATCTGTGACAAGTGATGATCATATTGGTTCAGTGTGCCGCAAACATCACAACACAAATGCAAATGCACTTAAGTGACACCAAGTTAGGATAATTTGCATTGGTTAAGAGATTCAAACTCTTATGCTTTTTCCAGAGTAACATGTGGTTCAAAGGTATTGGTTCTTTTGGAAAAATATTAATACTTCTAAATTCTAGTGAATAAATGAGTCACATTCAAATACTATCCATCCATTATCCAACCCGCAATATATCCTAACTTCAGGGTCACGGAGGTCTGCTGGAGCCAATCCCAGCCAACACAGGGCACAAGGCAGGAAACAAACCCCGGTCAGGGCGCCAGCCCACTGCAGTATGTAACATACTAACTAAATCAATTTACTATAACAAACAGAGTCGTAATATCTCATATTTGGCAGAAATCAGTTCAAGGAGGAACATGTGGAGTAATAAATATGCAAACCAAAAATGTAAACATGTTTTTTTTTTCCTTGTATTAAATAGCATATTTAGCAGCTGAGAACAATTCAAATACTGAAAACAAGTATATGAGTACAGAAAAAAATGCTCTGATTGGCATCTTGATTAGTATACATTAATTACGTTTCAAATATTTAATGTAGAAAACTGAAATCAACTTTGAACCAACAGCTTGCTGTTAATAAAGCTGTCTAGAAAAAAGATTGATTCATTGATGGCTTAGGAGATGTCAGGCTTTAAACATAAAACGTATAAGAATGGCATATGTCTCTCAATTACTTTCACAACAGATGATGTAATCATTTAAGCCTGCATGTTGACAGTCTTAATGGCTTAGTAGGAAACATGTATAGATCCTAAGACTGACATAAACACTTTTAGAAGACCATTTATATCACTCAATACAGTCTAAACTACGCAACACATTGTAAAAATGACAGGTTTGACTGGCAGATCTGTACAAAAATGGAAATGAAAGACATTAAAGCAACAATGAACATAAAACAATTTTGATTAAATAAAGCCTTTCAGTTCAGTATTGGTTGTCAGTGTCTTTTCACCTAACTTTTACAAGCTTAACCAAACCGAAATTCTTGTTCATCAAAATATCAAAATTGACTATGTTGCTTAACTTATTTTATATACTTTATTTATGTTTTTTTTTTTGTGGGAAATTTACACTGTACTAGCTCCCATCTGTGCCTGTTAGTTGTAGCTGGAGAAGAAGCAGGCACAGAGGGGTAGCTACAGTGGTCCAGGCTCTTATCCATTTCCCCTCAATTGTGCTTTTCCTCCATTAGGACTTGATTGATCACTTCTGAGCACAAGTGTACATTCTGCATTGTAAGAAACATAGAGAAACAGTGACAACAAATGTGCCTATTTAAAGCTAGGTAAGTTACTATTTACTATCTGATATAAAAGTAAAGTATTGTCAATGATAAATGTTGCTATTATCTGCACAAAAACGTATAATAAATATTTGTGTGCTGGTTGAGTTGTTTTGTATAATGTCATGATCTAGAAAATAGCAGTAATGTCTTTGCATAAACCACCCATATTACTTATAATACCCACTTTTTAAGTTGACTTCTTATAGTTTTCAGCCCTTTCTCATTTTTTAAATAACTGTTATTTTCAGTGCACAACATTTTCTGTCTATCAACTCAAACTTATTGCAGTAGAGTTATCCACAGGTACAGATAAAAATATTTCCCTTCACTTGTGGTCAAAATGGGTTTTTAAAAAAATGCAGTGCTGCAGGTGCTGGTTAAAGATTTGTCTTGCACCTGAAGAAGTAAAGATGGAAAAAAACAGCTAAATATAAAGGTTAAAATGTAATCTTTATTCACTTTTAAATGATAATATGCTACAAGGAACCTGTTTTCTAAAACACCTGTTTAAAATGCATGCAGTAAGACAAGCTGTAGTGAGACTGTAAGAGGCTTCCTCTTCAGATTGGCGTGACTGCAGATTAGCTCTACTTTTACATTCAAAGTTGAAGCAGGTAAATACGAAACGCCTCTGACAGTTATTTGGTAGAAACCAAAGGAAAATGACTAATGAGGCACATATCCATATTGTTCATGTTATATTATAGTGATCAATGCTTTAAGCAGCTTTTTTAGGTTTTCTCAGTTTAACACTGTTTAAAAGTCAAAATCACATGGGACAGGATAAGGATACATCATAATAGCTGCATGGCATCATCTGCAATAACATCAGCCACAATTGAGTTTTCTTTTTAACAGATTCCAGGAACTACCATAAGACTATTTAGTAAAATAAGACCTGGTGAAGACAAGTCTAAAAAGGTGTGCTGCAAACCTAGGCAAGATGATGTGTTTTAATTTTAATGAAGTATGACATCAGTTAAATTATTGAATTGTATGTTATAAATTAAAATCTATTTTTTAATGATCACTGCATTGTTATCTTTATAGCTTCCTTTATTATCTATATTGCTGTGTAGCAGTGGCAAGTATACACTTATACTATGGCATGACTATCCTTGGTCCTAAAAGTTGCAGTGTCCTTTCCATGGAAAGTCAAAGTCTTCACAGCCAATTGAATTGAACAAAATGCCATCAATGTGGAGCCACTGACTGCCAATTTATGAAGACATTTTTATATTTCATACCACATTTTATGTATTACGTTGAGCCTTAGCATCTTGTACCTCTACAGTAAATAGTTCCCCACTAACCAGTCAGCACTGATCTGTTGAATACAGAACATGGCACCAGTGAGATGATTTTGTTTTGAAAGCATTGTTGCTTAACCATCATGAGCACAAAAATGTTTAAGATTGGGACTTCTAATAGCAGTGATCACTGTGTCCTCCATATGGGTTAGAAAAAACAAAGCTTCATAGTAAATTGCACAAGTCTTCATGACAATGTAGGCTTTTAATATCAGAGAGCAATGTCACTCAAACAGTTTGGAATGGACTTGTTCACTTGAGTTTTATGTTTCTTTACAGCAAATCCAGTTCCTTGGATTGCCCTGGTATTTAAATGTTTTCATTTAGAGACTCCCACACACCTACAGTTTTTTCAGGTAGCTCTAGAAATGCGATGATGTGTGTGCTTGTGTATGAGTGACTGATAGTGTCCTTTGATGGACTGGCATTCAGTCTAAAATGGGACTGTTTCTTGTAAGCACTGTTGTTGGCATAGGTTCTAGTGCTGAGGCAGAATACTAGTAGCTAGGCTGATTTTTTTTTTGTTGTAATTTTAAATGATCCCTTACTGAGAAGCATGGAAGCTTCCATAAAAGATAAATGTAACAGACTTATTGAATTAATGGGACATATATTATCAGTACAATGCAACAAATCTATTCCTTACCGTATAGGTATAATAAGCATTCAGGAGATTGTTTACCAGGAAGGCAGCAGGTCTGGGTGGCATTCTATTGTTGTGTTTTAAAGGTATGTTCTGATGAGTTTGCACCAGTGTTCAAGGTAATATTTCATTTCTCCCTAACCCAGCCCGTTGTACCAATATGCTTTAAAAGATTCACCATTACCCCTGTATCAAAGAAAGCAAGTCCATCCTGCCTGAAAGACACTACCGCCTATAATAATGAGTGTTTTGAGAGGCTAGACATAAAGTACATATGCTATTCTCTTCCCAAAGAACTGGATCCATTACAGTTTGCATATCACTTTAGCAGATTCACAGAGAATACCGTCACCTTAATCATTCATACAGTACTGGCCCACATGGACAGCAAAAGAGGGAATTGCATGTGAATGTTTATTTACAGTATAGACTACATTTTTGCGTTTAACACGATAAACTCCTCTAAGTTTATCACTAGACTAGGGGATCTGTGTCTGAGCACTTCATTGTGCAGCTGGATTTTTAACTTCCTGACAGGCAGACTCCCAGGTGGTTCAAGTGGGTGGCCACACTTCATCATCTTTCACAATCAACACAGGCACCCCATGGGGTTGTGTTCTGAGTCCACTGTTGTACTCCCACTGCATATGACTCTAATATCATTGCTATGTTTGCTGATGACACAACTGTGGTAGACCTGATTATGTAACAACAGTGAGCAGGGTTACCTAGATGAAGTAGAGACTCTGGTCACACTGGTGTCAGGGCAACACCAATGGTGTCTACTCCTGAATGGCAGCATGACAAAGGACCTGCTTATGGACTTTAGGAGAAAGTAGCAGAGGTACTACCACATCTCAGTTCTAATAGCACTCAGTTGAAGTGGGTAGACAGGTTCAGATACCTTGGTGTCCACATCACAGAGGTCCTATTATGGTTCAGACAGTCTGACATAACAATGTCTTTACCACCTCTGACACCTCAGGGATTTCAGGTTGCCCTCCAAATTACTAAAGAACTTCTACACATCCACCATTGAAAGTATCCTGACAGGAAGTAATTACTGCCAGGTTTGGGAACAGCGCACAACAGGACCTCATCAGCTGAATCTATCACTTGGTGTGCACTCCTTAACTTCCAGGACATCTACACCAAGTGATGTTAGACATTGGCAAAGAAAATTATCAAAAATACCAGGCATCATAATAATGTTCTCTTTTCTGTACTGCAGTCAAGTAAATGCTACTGCTGCAAGTCCAGTTCAAAAAGCTTGAAGGTAGCCTTCGTTCCACAGTCCATCAATATTTTCAATAGGAAAAGAGTCTAGGACTGCATGATGCCTTACTGTTAACTCTCTCACCTTAGGTCATTTAAGTTACTAAATTATTTACTTAGTTATTATTTATCATATATTTAAAATTATATTCATGATATCAATATTTTGTGTTTTTATTTTTGTTGCTGTTTTTTTAACCTTGGTTTGTGGCCATTTTATTTATAGTAAATAGCCAAGCATGTGATTGATGTCCTTTTCAAGAATGAATTCTGTAGTTTGTGTTACTGGTTTAGGTGATTATTTTACTGACCAGCTCTTCTGTCATCCAGATCACGTCTCTTGTCTAAGAATCTGGCTGTCCCTTCACAATATGTATATGTATCCCCTGGTTGGGCAAGCTTAAAATTTTACCTGATCCAAGGCACCTCTTTTTGTAGTCATAGCAAGCCCAATGACAAATTTTATTCAGTTAAAAAAAACTTACACAAAAATATGCAACATATTGAAATAAATAAGATGGTATGGATTTTTGACATTTTATAAATGCCTGAATTACCTTTCAGTAATGCTGACTTGTGTTGCTGTTCTGCCACTAATGTATCATTTTATACTATTAGTTTAGAAATTTCTGTACTGCATTGTGAAAATGTATTCCCTCTGGCACCTAAGAAAGTAACAGAACTCTTTTGTTTTTACAGGATAGCTCAATTTGGGGATTCAAGACATTGAATATGTGTAACTCATAGAATTTTGTCCAAAGTTATCATCCACCACCCAGTTTATTTGTGCTGGAAATGCTTGGGTTTAGGCAGCTGATACAGCTTTAGCAATTCTGCCATCTCCTTCCTGTGTGCAAATTATTACTATAAACCTTTATATCATTCTGTTTACATTGGTGTTTTTAGAAAATGTGATGGTTGTTACTGTATTTAACTGTTCAGTCATGTTTTAAAAGTATGTTTGGGCTGAATCAGATGCTTTAAGGGGGTTCCACGTTTCTAAAATATATGGTTGTTGCAAATCTGTGTATAATAACCAAATAATTCAACCTGGTCTAACCAATTCAATATTGAGCTTATGAATAAAACTAAATATCCATTCTTTTTGAAATCTTTATTTTGACAACATTTATGCTTTTTTCAGCTATCTCATAATGTTCAATGCATTATGTTTTCTATATACCCTATGACAGGCATATTATTCTTCACAAAATTTCTAACTATAATACTATTCTACATTTTACCAATACATTTTAGGAATTTACCCCTAGAAGATCTCATGCGAAGATGGGAGAGGGTTTTTTTATTTCGGTTTTAGATAATGAATAACAAAAATAGCTCTTTGGAAAATATATTTTTCTTCAATTTATGCAAAGTGTGCTAAAAAATATATTCGATCTCAATTGTAAATGTTGTCAACAGTTGCCTACCTCACTAGGTCATATGTTTTGGGAGTGTTTCACACTGAGACCATTCTGGAATAAGATTTTTTGTATATTATTCAAATTGCCTTAGACCTAAAATCAATCTCTCAGCCCTTAGCAACATTATTTGGATTAACACCTGATCAGATAACAGTATCTAAGGGAAAATCTACGCAGTATCCTAATCATTGCTCACCAAACTATAACTAGAAATATAACTTATGGAAGACATTCCTAGCCTCTCTGAGCACTTCCTAAGCATAGCAGTCAATATCCATATTTGATTAACTTGGGTTTCATTGTTTATGGCACACTGGCATTTTTGTTAAGGCCCATTAATGTGAAAGAAAATGACTGTGGAGAATTGAAAATATCTCAATAAAATGCTGATTTTAAGAGGTTTTTAAAGAAGCACAGTGAAACATCTTGCATGTTTTTACCAATTGAAAGTTTTTGTGAGCATCTCATTTTCTA
Source organism: Polypterus senegalus (assembly GCF_016835505.1). Taxonomy (NCBI): domain Eukaryota; kingdom Metazoa; phylum Chordata; class Cladistia; order Polypteriformes; family Polypteridae; genus Polypterus; species Polypterus senegalus. The sequence continues at coordinate 218,267,380 of NC_053155.1, read as the reverse complement.
CGATGTAGTGGATAGTCCTATGTTCACGAAAAGCCTTGCTAGAAAGTTTGGTGTTATAAGCTTTAAAACAAATGAAAAATAATATTCAGCCTATCTGGTGCCAGTGCATTAGTAGTTGTGTTTATGTCAATCAATGCATTTATGTGTGCTTCAATAACCTAGTTAGTCACAGAAACCTGGTTTCTAAAATGCTATGTAAACCTTTATTCCAATTAAAGAAATTGCGTTATTGTTCTCTAAGAAAACTGATTAACAGAGGTAGATTTCCACTTGAATAACCAGATTTTGTGGCCAAGTAAACCTTTAATCTGGTTACTATCAAGGATTTTGTAGTCTGTGAATGTTTGTTGCTCTCTGTCAGCCTGCACATGTATTTGCTTTGCACAAGCATTCAGTACCTAATGGCAGAAGCATACACAAAATACATTTTTATGGCAAATGTTTGGGCGACTGCATTATTTCTTCTCCTGGCTGAAGTAATTTGTCTCAGTATTTATGTTAATGAGATGAACATACAGTGCTAAACTATTCAACACAATCTCAGAAGCAGTAGGGTAATGTAGTGAGTTGTAAGCATTACATAATTCAATTACTTTTTAAAGTAACTAGTAACCTAATGCAATACTTACCTTTTTGAAATAAACATCGCTGCAATAATATCATTTCAGCTGCACTTGGGTATAAAGCAAGAAGCACACATACTGTGTCCTTCTAAGGGCTCAATCGTACAGCCAAACAGAAAAGAGTGCACTCCATGCAATCTGGTTACCGGAACCTATAAATGTCAACTTAACTAAACATATTTATGATGTACAAGAAATTTATCACAGACGTCATGCTTTTTCCAGATTCACGGTAGCTGATGATGACGTTTACCTCTCTTTTGTGCAGTTTAATGATGTATTTTGGAAAACTCCAGAAGATTACCTGCATACGTATACATGGTTTTTTAAGAAACTCAGTTTCTGCCTTAATTGGGTTATTCACCTTAATCCGGTTATGTGTACACATGTAAACTCAGTCACTGATTTGTAATTTATGTTGATGGCAATTTACAGCCCCTGTTACACCTCAAGTGAATTGTTTCAAGTTGTATCCTTTGTAATCCTTTGCAAACTGGTCCTAGGTGAGGGATGAGACAAAGAGCGGTTCAACAAACCTCTGATGAAGAATAAAAACCTTGGACGAAGTTTTCCCTTGCCCGGATGCAGGTCACCGGGGCCCCCCTCTGGAGCCAAGCCTGGAGGTGGGGCTCGATGGCGGCGCCTGGTGGCGGGCCTGCACCCATGGGGCTCAGCCGGGCACAGCCGAAGAGGTTACGTGGGTCCTCCTCCCCATGGGCTCACCACCTATGGGAGGGGCCAAGGAGGTCAGGTGCAGTGTGAGTTGGGTGGTGGCCGAAGGCGGGGACCTTGGCGGTCTGATCCTCGGCTACAGAAACTGGCTCTTGGGGCGTGGAATGTCACCTCTCTGAAGGGAAGGAGCCTGAGCTAGTGCGCGAGGTGAGAGGTTCGGCTAGATATAGTCGGACTCACCTCGACGCACAGCTTGGACTCTGGAACCAATCTCCTTGAGAGGGGCTGGACTCTCTACCACTCTGGAGTTGCCCCGGTGAGAGCGCCGAGCAGGTGTGGGCATACTTATGGCCCCCCCGACTGGAGCCTGTGCATTGGGGTTTACCCCGGTGAACGAGAGGGTGGCCTCCCTCCGCCTTCGGGTGAGGGGAAGGGTCCTGACTGTTGTTTGTGCGTATGCGTCGAACAGCAGTTTGGAGTATCCACCATCTTTTGGAGTCTCTGGAGGGATGCTAGAGGGCATACCTTCTGGGGATTCCCTCGTTTTGCTGGGAGACTTCAATGCTCACATGGGCAATGACAGTGAGACCTGGAAGGGCGTGATTGGGAGGAATGGCCCCGATCTGAACCCAGTGGTGTTTTGTTATTGGACTTCTGTGCTCGCCACGGATTGTCCATAACGAACACCATGTTCAAGCATAAGGGTGTTCATATGTGCACTTGGCACCAGGACACCCTAGGCCTCAGGTCGATGATCGACTTTGTGGTCATGTCGTCGGACTTGCGGCCATATGTCTTGGACACTTGGGTGAAGAGAGGGGCGGAGCTGTCAACTGATCACCACCTGGTGGTGAGTTGGCTTCGATGGTGGGGAAGATGCGGTCAGACCTGGTAGGCCCAAACGTGTTGTGAGGGTCTGCTGGGAATGGCTGGCAGAGTCCCCTGTCAGAAGTAGCTTCAACTCCCACCTCCGGCAGAACTTCAACCACGCCCCGAGGGAGGTGGGGACATTGAGTCGAATGGGCCATGTTCCGTGCCTCTATTGTTGAGGCGGCTGACCGGAGCTGTGGCGCAAGGTGGTGGTGCCTGTCGTGGCGGCAATCCCCGAACCCGTTGGTGGACACCAGCGGTGAGGGATGCCGTCAAGCTGAAGAAGGAGTCCTATAGGACTTTTTGTCCTGTGGGTCTCTGGAGGCAGCTGATAGGTACCGCAGGCCAAGCGGAAGCGCTTCGGTTGTTGCTGAGGCAAAACTTCGGGCATGGGAGGAGTTTGGAGGCCATGGAGAATGACTTTCGGACGGCTCGAGGAGATTCTGGTCCACCGTCCGGCGTCTCAGGAGGGGAAGCAGTGCAGTGTCAACACCGTATATGGTGGGGATGGTGCGCTGCTGACCTCGACTTTGGGGCGTTGTGGGTGGTGGGGGGAGTACTTCGAAGACCTCCTCAATCCCACTAACATGCCTTCCAATGAGGAAGCAGAGCCTGGGGACTCGGAGGTGGACTCTCCCATCTCTGGGACTGAAGTCACCGAGGTGGTCAAAAAACTCCTTGGTGGCAGGGCCCCGGGGGTGGATGAGATCGCCGGAGTTCCTTAAGGCTCTGGATGTTGTAGGACTGTCTTGGTTGACACGTCTCTGCAACATCGCATGGACATCGGGGACAGTGCCTCTGGATTGGCAGACCGGGGTGGTGGTCCCCTCTTTAAAAAGGGGACGGAGGGTGTGTTCCAACTATAGAGGGATCACACTCCTCAGCCTCCCTGGAAAAGTCTATTCGGGGGTTCTGGAGAGGAGGGTCCGTCAGATAGTGAACCTCATTCAGGAGGAACAGTGTGGTTTTCATCCTGGTCGCGGAACAGTGGACCAGCTCTTCACCCTTAGCAGAGTCCTGGAGGGTGCATGGGAGTTTGCCCACCGGTCTACATGTGTTTTGTGGACTTGGAAAAGGCATTCGACCGTGTCCCTCGGGAATCCTGTGGGGGTGCTCGGGAGTATGGGGTACGGACCCCTGATAAGAGCTGTTAGGTCTCTGTACAACCGGTGTCAGAGCTTGGTCCGCATTGCGGCAGTAAGTCGAGCACGTTTCCAGTGAGAGTTGGACTCCGCCAGGGCTGCCCTTTGTCACCGATTCTGTTCATAACTTTTATGGACAGAATTTCTAAGCGCAACCAGGGTGTTGAAGGGGTCGGTTTGGTGGACTCAGGATTGGGTCACTGCTTTTTGCAGATGATGTTGTCCTGTTTGCTTCATCAGGCCGTGATCTTCAGCTCTCTCTGGATCAGTTCAGCTGAGTGTGAAGCGGCTGGGATGAGAATCAGCACCTCCAAATCCGAGACCATGGTCCTCAGCCGGAAAAGGGTGGAGTGCCCTCTCAGGGTTGGGGGAGAGATCCTGCCCCAAGTGGAGGAGTTCAAGTATCTCGGGGTCTTGTTCACGAGTGAGGGAAGAATGGAGCGTGAGATCGACAGGGGGATCGGTGCGGCATCCGCAGTGATGCGGGCTCTGCATCGGTCTGTCGTGGTGAAAAGGAGCTGAGCCGTAAGGCAAAGCTCTCAATTTACCAGTCGATCTACGCTCCTACCCTCACCTATGGTCATGAGCTATGGGTAGTGACCGAAAGAACGAGATCGAATACAAGCGGCTGAAATGAGTTTCCTCCGCAGGGTGTCTGGGCTTTCCCTTAAAGATAGGGTGAGAAGCTCAGTCATCCGGGAGGGGCTCAGAGTAGAGCTGCTGCTCCTCCGCATCGAGAGGAGTCAGATGAGGTGGCTCGGGCATCTGATCAGGATGCCTCCTGGACGCCTCCCTGGTGAGGTGTTCCAGGCACGTCCAACCGGGAGGAGGCCCCGGGGAAGACCCAGGACACGCTGGAGGGACTATGTCTCCGGCTGGCCTGGGAAGCTTTGGGATTCTCCCGGAAGAGCTGGAAGAAGTGGCCGGGGAGAGGGAAGTCTGGGCCTCTCTGCTTAAGCTGCTGCCCCCGCGACTCGACCTTGGATAAGCGGAAGAGGATGGATGGATGGATGGATGTATCCTTTGTTTCTATTTACAGTATATAATTGTGGACTATCCAACAACTTTTCATGTCATAAAGGGATTTTTGTACACTTTCCAGTTTAATAATATAGAGTTAACAACTTTTGATCTTGGTATGAATTAGACTTCCTGGTAGGATCACAGCCATTCATGCAGTATTTAAAATAGAATGGTTTCTTTAAATATGTATGAACTGTTACCTGCAGTGTAATGAATAAACTGTTGGCTAACACAGAAGTAGAGTGCAAATTATTGTTTACTGTAAACAGTAAATTATAGAGATAAGTACAAAAAATCTAGGAGTCTGTTCATGTAAAAACCTTAGCTCGTTCTTAGTAAGCTTTTTTTTTTTTAAATATTAGGCTTAGACTTTCACATTAATGCACCTCTGGACTGTACAAGTGACCACAGCTAAACATCATCCCACTTTATACCAGAAATGTTAGTCAGATCAGATATGCTACACTAGAAGATAGACATCCAATAAAGATACACAGGAACAAAACAGAATTCATAGTTCAAAAAAGCAAACAGATTATTGATAAAACACAATAAGTAGGGGTAAATAGGTCAATGTGTTTTCTGACACCTTCTCTTTTACAGTGTCAGTTAAGTGACTTGCCCAGATATTGCTAGTGGACTAGAAGTTGAGCAAATCTGAAATACAGTACAGTGAAAAGAACAGAAAACTTTAGAGCTAACACCACCGTTTAATGGTCTATTTTCCAGCAACGGCTGTTCTTTGGAACAAAGCAACCAAAGTGATTGAAGCTATATGAGGATAATTATATAGCACTGGCATTAGGTTGCATTTTTATGTACACAGCCATCACAATAGCCAAAGAAACTTCCTTCTTTCATCTTGTACACAAAATAAAATTTGATCAAGAAGTAGACTAGGTTAGATAAGTTGAGCAGAAACAAAAAATCTTCCTACTCATTTATTTTTTACTTGAGCTATATGGTCCAAGAGTTAAATTTTAAATACTACTGTCTGAATGGTCATTTTAGGAAGATACAGCATCCTAACTTAGTTTAGCAGATTTTTCTTTTTCTCTAAAATTGTTTCTTATAACTAGACCAACTCTCCTGCAGAGGTATGCCTGGCTGGGATTCAAATTCATGTTTTATGTCGTCTTTCTTCATTTTTGGTGCTTTTGTATGTGTTAAGTTTATTTGTCATTGTTTACGTGTTTAAGTTTCATTGCCTCGGCTATGCTTCATTTGTTTTGTGGGTAGTCCCCTAGGGAGTCCGGCCACCTTCCAATCACCGTCAGGAAATGATGTCCTCCCTATACATTGGAGGGTCTCCCATAGTTTCCTACAGTTCATTGTGAATGTACGCTAGAATGGATGAGTTATTGTGTTTTTCTTGAGACTTTCTGGATTTTTGAACCATTGCTGCTGGTTTTGACTTTTGCCCTTGAATTGTATTTTGAGACTTTAAAGACTGTTTGTATAGGATTGTCTTTCTGTTTATAGGCAGCTCTTTGGCTTCTTGTGCTCAACAGAGCTTCATTGTATTAAAAAGCATTTTGCTAAAATTTTTTTTTTTTTTATAAAGAATGATTAAGGCCTTTTTGTTTCTAGCCATGAATTTTTGATGGTGTAAACCCTGCAGACATTATTGGGAGTGCTTTTGAAACTGAAATTAAAAAAATAAATCATAAAATAATCTTTAAAGACAGCACCAAGTGTTTCTTTCATGGTTGATAGCCAGACGAAAGAGAGAGGCCAAGTTTCAGTGGTGAAGAGAAATCATCATTGGCCTGTCTGAGTGGTAAATACACTAAGGTAGCACTGTTATGGTGCATAGCATCTCCTGATCCCTACAAAAATGCTGCATTTGAACCAAAACTTAGCCTCAAGTGAAAAGAAAGGTGTGGACCCCCACCTCCACAAATGACATCCCCATCCTGCCTTTTTATTCATTTCTGAATTCATGAATTTCCCCTTGGGATTAATAAAGTATCTATCTATCTATCTATCTATCTATCTATCTATCTATCTATCTATCTATCTAGTATTTGCCACGTCTGCACATAACTGAAAATGCACATTTTCTTAGGAATGCTTTTAAAAATTGTAAATGTAAAAAGTTTCCGGTCAGAAGAAATTATAATTTATATAATAAGAAATTCGCTAAATTCAAGAGGCCATATGGAGTTTCAAAAATATATATAGAATAATTTTCAATATAGAAGCTTTTGAATTTTTATTTCAAATAACTTAGGAACATTTGTTCTAAATGTAATCACATTTTCAAGAATTCTTAGGAATAAAAGCCCTGCTTTTGATCCATGTCTGAAAACAACAGGTGCTAGATAATCTTATGCTCAAGAATACAACATTTATAAAATAAAATAAACATGTAGTTAATATATTCAGTGATAACAGCATTCAAAAAGGGAAGTAAAAGGTTGTTTCTGTTTTTCTCTTTCAAAAACTGTCTATATAGGTAATGATTTAGACAGGGCTCTGTATGATATAATTCTAAAAATTGTTTAATATTAGCCCTCCTTTGCCATATTTTACATTTAAAATCTGGTGGTTTGGTGGTGCAGTGGTTAGTACTACTGACTCATTAATATAGGGATATCCATTTCCTTCCTGTGAGGAGATTATTTATTGTCAATATGGAATCTGTTCTAGCTTCTTCACTTTCCTCTGTGGCCCCAATGAAATACAGTAGTATCACTTGTGCCAGAATTGTATACCACTCAGATTAGGTTCCATCTTAGGTCACCTGATGCTACCAGGATAGTCTCCAGCATCTGTAATCCTTTAGTCAAGTAAGCTGGTTTAGGAAAATAATGGATAGGTACATTTAAAAAAAATGCTCATTTATTAGTTTAAGTATAAGGAAATAAATAATACATACTGTAAATGAATAAATATCTAATAATACTGTACAGGGGGTTCAAACTTTTCCAAATGGAAATATTGTAAAAATTATAATGTGCTGCAAAACTTAAAAAGTATAGTACAAGTAAATTATGATTGTGAACTTATAGTAAACATGACTGATTTACTGTATTTTAGTTTTGAGTAAAATATATGGACAGGTTTTACAGAAAGCTCTGTTCATTCTGTGCTGATTCTGACTGCAAACATTTGGTTACATGTTGTTTTTAATGCAAATTTTTCAAGTTACTTTGAGGATTCAATGCCTAAATGCAGTTAATTGTATTTGGCCATATTCCAAATGTAAATGATTGTTGAACCTTGACATTGAATGACTAATATGTTTTGGACAATTAAAGATGGAGTGATTGGCTATACAGATTAAATAACACAAAATTGGCTGAGGCAGCATATGTTTACCTTGGTTAAGTATAATCAGTCATGTTGTAAGACAACAGGAAAAAAAATGTTTGTTTGTGTTATTTATATTTTCTGCAATGGTTTCCAGATTGACATATTTTAATTCATTGTCTTTTTCAACTCTTTAAATGAGCTGTACAGCTTAATACTTTAGTAACAATATACAGTAGAACCAAAACACTGATTACTAGCTAGTTGCCTTTAGTTATTTTTTTTGATTAATAATAACTGATGTTGACAATAACTTTAAAATGTATAAAACTTTTCTAGTAATTGGAAAACAGAAAATATAGCATATTTTCTAGGACTCTTCTAACTCTGCATTTTACAAAATAACCCATCTTTTTTTTTTTTGCTCTCTGGGCTGTGGATACACTTAAACTATGGTAAAAATGAAATTTTATAAAGAGGCTCAGAAACCATAATACAGTGAAACCATAGCAAATGTTCATTCAGATCAGAAGTAACAATTAATACTTCATGAGAATGTTATGAACTTCTTTCTTTGGGTACAAACTTTTTATTTCCAATTATATAATGGATGGATGGATATAAATTATAATGAAGGATAATAATAATGTGATTAGTGGTTTGCTTGTCAAGCACAGCTTAGTACACAAAATCCCTATTATCTGATAACTAGAAGAGTACATGAAAATTAAAATTATATCCTACTTTGCATTCTACAGAAAGGACCTGTTTCATCAAGTTGACACTACAGAAGAAGACAATCTCTGCTGACGCCATGCAGTAATGTGCTTCAGCTTCATTTTGACAGTAGACAAATTACATGAGTTTCATTTAACCATATGATGTTGTTTATTTATTCTTCAGTAGCCTACTATGTGAACCTCTACTTTATTTCAACTCACTTGTCAACTAGAATTTGGCCTGTAAAATATTTTCTGATGTATTCATTTTGGAATATTTGATTAACATTTGTCTGAAGACTGATCGCATTGAGAGGACATCCCACCTGCTCTCGTCAATATTGCAGTATAAAATTATGGGGTTTGGCCTTTCGTTGTACAGGACACTTCTATTTGTTTCTTACTGTATCTGTATATGGTTTGATTTAACCCAATTACAAGTGAAATTAAACGTTTTTTTCTTTTTTTTAGCAATTTGTTTATTTCACAAGTATATTGGGAATAATTCAAGTATAATAAAATGAAATTGGTGAACAAAATGAAATAATTATATAAAACTAATATGTTAAAATGATAGTGATGATGACATGCCCAACCTCTGCTGCAGCCTGGTATACACCCACTACATTAAGATCAGGAATTTTTACATTTTCAACTTCCACTCCCCATTCTTCATCTTCAGGTGTACGTCTACCCTAATACCAACTTTGTGCAGCACTGCTGACATTGCAGCATACTAGATGAAAATATGATGCTGCCTGACAATTTAAGAAGACCGCTGAAGAGCATACTGTACATACTGTGAAATTGCTGATATGCTGCATTTTTTTCTGTTATCATCTTGGAGTATTTAAAGTTGGCAACAGGTATGTATTGTGAAGGACAGCCGGGTCCCATGCCTGGCAGGGACGCCCCTGCTGCTTATGTTCCAGGGGAGCCACCATGGGCAGTCCAATATCTCCCCCGGGACGCTTGGTGGCAGCCTCCCTGGCTGACGGTGATTCCTCAACCACCTGCGGGGCTCCATGGGAGATGGAGTCCTCCACAGCTTGGTTGGGGCCTGGGGTGGCCGCTAGGGGGGGGCTGTCTGCTTCCAACAGCCCAGCTTGATGAGTCTTCAGCCCCACCCAGAAGTGCAATTAGGACAAGGTGGTCAGTCATCTGGAATGCTTCTGGGTGGGCTATAAAAGGGCCCAGCCACCACTACTCGGGGAGCCAGAGTCGGGAGGAGGAGGACTAAGCTTGAGGAGGAGTGGTGGTCAAGGAGAAAGGATTGTTTGTTGTGCTTTGGGACTGTGTTTGGGCTGTGTGGCACAGGGAAGACGTGTCCCACAGATGAAGAAAAATAAAAATCTTTGTGCTTTTTATACATGCCTCCGTGTCTTTCTGTGTCGGGTCAGGCACCTATATAGCGCCTTTGTTACAGTATGAAGGGAATATTTGCTTTCACCAAAGTCACTATTTCTTATCTTCTAACATACTGACATTTGGCACAGATGAAGATCTTGTGGGAATTCCCTAGAAACTGCCACAATATCCATTTTAAATACTTAGTGATTGCAAATGTTCAATGGATAGAACCTTTATGGTAGGTTTATTTAACTAGACTCAAACTGGTAAAACACATTGATATAATTTAAATAACATGTAAGATTTGGTTTTGTGAGGCGGTGGTGTGAGACACAGACACAAAATTCAGTGAATATCCTTCTTAGTAGGTTTGCTTTACTGCAGCCATACCGTTTATTCCCAGACATTGGTATGTGACTTAACATTTTAGTGGCCCATTTTTAAATAAATAATTGAATGACTGACTCAGTCTCCATGGGTATGCGTGCTAATGCAGCTGTGGGAGATTAGTGAGGTAAATGAGGTGAGACACACCTGCATGTGAAGGTGCGGTCTGTCTCAATTGCTTCATTAAATTTCTGTGGTGTGCAATTGATGTGTTGTGCCAATGGAGGTATATAAAGGGGAGCCGGTAAGAAAAAAAGTGGGGGAAAAAAGTTAAGAACGAGAAAAGAAAAGAATGAATAGAGCCATAAGAACAGCATTGGCGATGAACAGGCAGGATGAGCCAGCCAGTCATTGTGGTGAAGGGTAGTGTAGGCATAAGCCCCATGAAGAAGCTAAGGATTGGCACTCTAGGGTGGATCATCCACACTGAATATTGGTGAGGAGTGGGTGCAATCGAAAGGTAGTCCTACCCCAGGGATCTGAGGTTTGCCAGTAGAACGTCAAGGTTAACAAGAGAACAACCGACCCTGAGCATTTGGGGCAACACTGCTCAAGACTGCTAAGACGGAGGTGGGAAGGTGAGGACTGTGGCTGCTACTGTCTCCACCAGCTGAGCGAGCAATGGGTGAGCTGGGGAGATGAAGTGGGAGTTCTGCTGGGCTCATCTGCCAGACCAAGATGGACTCAATGACTGTTGGTTTTAATCTTGTTTTGTTAAGGATTTTTAATCTTGTGGAATGTGACCTGGTTTTTATTGGTTATTTATTTATTGACTGATAGAGCGTTGCACTTTTTGGGCACTGTTTTGCTTTTTTAATAAAAGTAGTATGTTCACTTTTGCACCCTCTTCTTGTTTTGAGTGAGTGTCCTCATTTGCTGGCTCATCCATCAGGTATGTTATTGGTGGTAGCAGGTTAAAGAGGCTTCCCGGAAGGAATCGCTGGCATGGGGCAAACCCGCACCATGATAGACATACTCCAAATTCCTGACCTCCCTTTTTCAATTTTTCTACTTCTCTCTATAATTAATTACTGTAAGAACCATTAGTTAAGTTATGTTATACTGCAATTATTTTCCAGTTATGTTAAAATGTTTTCCTACATATCAGTTAATTGAAGTTTCTATTATAACCCCTACAAGCTAACTTTCAAATGTAAAATTCTGATTATTTCTTGTCATTCAAACTATTGATTAGGTGCCTCATGTATAATGCTGTGCATAGAATTCACACTAAAACATGACGTACAAACAAAAAGTGAAAATGTGTGGAAGCACAAAAAAATTCTGATGCACAAAATGCTCTTCCACTCCATAAGTCCTGGTTAGCATGAAATGTAAAGCATGTGCATGTGCACGTGCCTGCCACACCACTCCGACTCCTCCCAGAATTTCACATATTTGAATATGTTTGTTAAAAGACAATGGCAAAAGCATGTATAAAAAAGTAGAATTTTGCCAAATGCGTAGTGGAGGTCCTACTCAGTACTAATTGGAGGCAAAGAAAAATTTAGTTTTTGGTGGCTTAAATACATACATATATACACATATATATATACATATCCACATATATATACAGTATATATATATACACATATATACATATCTACATATATATATATACACACACATACATATATACATACATATATATATATTTATATATTTATATACTGTATATAGCAATATCCCGCTCTTCGCAGCGACGAAGTACTGCTTTTAATTTTTTATTAAGAAGAAAAGAAAACCTTTTTAAAATGAGGGAAAATATACCAATAACTATCTGTTAAGGATCTCTTTGTATACCACGTTGTCAATTCAGCACCCCACTTGTAATATGACCAAGCTGTGTGAGTTTACTCTTGAGAATGCAACATATAGTTGTCCAGGAGAAAAGCAATGTTGCCTGAAATCAATGGCAACCTTTTGTAGGGTCTGTCCCTGAGACTTATTACTTGTCATCGCAAAGCAGAGCTTTACTGGAAATTGGACGCATTTGAATTGAAATGGGAGATCAGAGGGTATAATGGGGATGCGAGGAATAAATTGAGTGTGGAGAAACTCTAGAGACAGCATGTGTATTAACTTGTGGATTTTTCTGTGAGTATTTGGTGGCAGCGTGACGAAGTTGCTTCCGCAAGACCGCATTAGCTGTGGAGCTCAGCTCGGAGCATATTCTTTTCCTACCTTGTCAATTGTGTAATGCGTTTTTTGAACAGGTTTGATGCATGGAAGTCATCACTCGTATTGCGTTCAGTCAGTTCACGTGAGCTGCTCTATTGTGTGATGTTGCGATGTCCACGGCTTTATTTAATGTTAGCTAAGACCCGGCACTTAAAAGTTTCTCGCTACAGCAATTTTAACTCCGTTACAAAGTGATCCAAAGTCTCGTTTATACCTCGTGTCTTCTCATTAAACTTGTATCTTGCGAATAAAGTAGACAAATGGCAACGGGAGCGTGTCCATAAACTTAATTTAAACTTACGGTTTACACCATGCTTTGTTTCCACAGTAGCTGCACTTATGAATAAGCTTGTATGCGTTTTTGTTCAGCACTCTTTGGGAGCTCTTCCTTCTTTTCTACGTACTGCGTTCACAGTCAGTTCACGTGATTACGTGGGAGGCGTGATGATGTGACACACAGCTCCGCCCCCCATGGCCATCGAGCTAAAGTCCATTACAGTATATGGAGAAAAATAGGTTCCAGTTATGACCATTATGCGTAGAATTTCGAAATGAAACCTGCCCAACTATTGAAAGTGAGCTGTAAGGAATGAGCCTGCCAAATTTCAGCCTTCTACCAACACGGGAAGTTGGAGAATTAGTGATGAGTGAGTGAGTCAGTGAGAGCTTTGTCTTTTATTAGTATAGATAACAGAAGTTTAAGACAAGAAAGCTAAAATTGTAATGAAATGAAATAGAGAAGAAATTATATTCTTAATTTTATTCTGGATGAGTAATAACTTTTTTCAGATTGTTTGTGAATTGTTAATTTTTAGATGACTAGAATTCCTGAAGCCTAGAAAAAAACTGTGTTGCAGACTCAAATCAAATGTATGTTTTTATTATATTATAATATTAATAATAGCAGCACACTACTCAAACACAGAGTGCCCGGACTCGAACCAGGAACCTTTTGGCAATAAAGCAGCACTTCTTACCTCTGCACCATCCAAGAATACATGTCAACTTTCTGTTGATCGACATTTGAGTTTAGATTTTTAACTCATTCCTAGCAACATGTAAATTGAATGATTTTTTTTCTTTGGTTTTATTATTGAATAAAAGCGCACATGTTTATTTGATATTTGGACTAAAATCTTAACACATTATACTTCTTACATCATTATTAGTATAACGTGGAAAAAGTTTCTATTTTAGGTATGTGTTCAGCATTTCTTGCCTCACATTTCCTGACATCCTACACTTACACAGAGCACACATGAAATGTATGTATTCCAAATACTAATATATTATTTATCCTATGCAACTCCAGGCACCTCACACGCAAATAAACACACTTGGGCTTTGAGAATTTTGCAACTGACTTCAGCTCCATCGGGGGGGTTGGAAAGAAGGCTGCTTACTGCTTGTGCAACACATTTGCAAAACAAAAGACTTTGTTGAAGAGAGGTGTGAAGAAATGTAAGGTGGCCTGGGATTCTGAGTTTTTTCGTAGGCTTCTATGATTCTAGAGTTAAATTCAAAACTGTTTGTTTTAAATTTGACATCAGCTCATGATAAAATAAATGAGCAACAACTGGATAAAAGGGTGTACCGAAAAACACAAAAGGCACCGTGTGCTTTGACACATTAACTGATCATAGATGAACTTTTGAAAAAGAAAGCGATCCTTTGTGTGACTGACTAAAATAAGAAAAGGGAATGTATGTACTTAAAAGGAACTATTAATAGAAAGTGTTGCCAATCTTCATGCATGTTTGTAATGAAAGCCTCATGCATAGGTCTGAGTGACTGTTTGGAAGATTGTGACACAGCAGTTAGAGTATCTCCATGGCAACAGTAATGTGGTGAACCTCTGGTATATTGTATTAAGTGGTCTAATTTATCTTGAGGCCTCTCCAACATGTTACCTATGGTCAAATATCCTGAATAAAGCTTGCATAAGCCAACAGGTTGCTTTCTAATAAAGGAACCTACAGCATGGTAGAAGTTTCTTGTTTTGCTGGCTATTTACTATTTCAGTAAGTGAACTCTGATTTTTTTATCATTGGATGACGTTGATATTTAGTTTCATTATGAAATGAATAACTACTACTGCTTGCGCTATATGGCTCTGTTAAAATGCTACATTCTTGTTTCTGAACTGGATTTTTAGGAACATTACAACAAGTTGGGTTGCTCGGAATGTTACTGTGTCCTTTAAGAACTTTCAGTCTTGAAATTAATTCTGTATTTACTGCCTCTAATGCCAACATATCTCTTTTGGTTTTCAGGTTAAATTGATGTTCTACAAGTAAAGGTTTTAGGTGAAGACACTGATCATCTTTGTTTCTTGTGGTGGCAAGCAGGTAAGATGAAGTTGAAGAATTCAAAATGACAGTACATCTCTTTGGAACTACTGTAAATCCTCTCCCAGTTGTGCTACTTATGCATTGCAAAGAACAGCCGAGGATGCAAGGAACACGGCTTCTGAAGAATCAATCAACACTGTGCTTCATAATTTCTAAATGGAAGATTGTATAACTGTATGCAACAGAAGAACAAGCAATAATACTGCAAGAGATCTCCAAGCCCTGTGTTTTGGAGGAGGATTTCACGAGAGCAAATGGGTGAGTAACAGCAGAGCAGTCTTTTTGTCTATACCCAAAGAAGACAGAGCTATGAAGCAAAAGGAATTAGACTTAAGTCATAATTTGCTACCTATTGAGTGAGCTATGTGCGTTCAACTGTACACAGAAACTGAAAGTTTCAAGTTTCATATAAAGTTGAAAAACAAGCCAGCCATAAAATGTGGTATTCTATCAGTTGTCAATTCAGTGTATGACCCCTTTGGTTTTTTTAACACTGGTTATATTGCCTGCTAAGCTTATTTTAAGAGACCCATGCAGCGAGAAACAGCTGGGATGAAGAAGTATAAGTTAAGTGTGTCCAGCAATGGAGAAAATGAACTGATGCCTTACAGTAACATGTGGATTATAATGTAAGTAGCTGTGTCAAACTCTGAGGGTTTGGGAACAAAGTCTGCACAACTGCATCATTTTGGAGATGCCTCTGAATACGGTTAATGCACTGCTTCTTACCTTCTCTTAACTGATAAAGAACACAAGAGACATTGTTCGTTTTTAATGGGAAAATCAAGAGTGGGACCACTGAAACCTCTTACCATACCAAGGTTAGAATCAACTGCAGCTGTTGTTGCAGTCAAAATAGATAAGATGCTGAAGCATGAACTACAAATACCCCTGCGAGAATCAACGTTTTGAACTGATAGCACCACTGTATTAAGGTACATTGCAAATGAAAGTGCTCGCTTGAAAATTTTTGTCGCCAGTGGAGTCATAAGGGGATACTCACAGCCCTCACAATGAAGGTAAGTCACATCTGCATTAAATCCTGATGACCAAGCATCAAGAGAACTTACTGGATGATGTTTCATTACAATTAAGACCTGGATTCAGGGCCCAAACATCTTACTAAGGCCAGAATTTGAATAGCCAAAAAGACTCGATGAAGTGAATTTGCAAAGTAGAATTCTAAAATTCTGAGGTAGACTCACTAAAGCTACCTTTTCAGAGGAAGCTTAACACCCACCAATTCTTTACAAGAAGTCACATGTTGCTTCTCTTATTTTTAGCACTTCCACAAAGGAAATTGACATTTTGGAAGTAACTATATGCTAGCACAGTTGTGTCAGAAATGTTGGATCCCTCAAGCTAATTCCGTTACTGGAAGATTCATTTCAAAATGCACAACTTGTGGAAGATACAATACAAAAACAGATGAGCAGATGACTAGCCACCCCTTAAAAATATCGGAGTTGATTATTTTCATGTTAAAAGAGAATGAAGCTTAGTCAAGAGGTATGGAGTAATTTTCACTTGCCTAACAATAAGGGCTATGCACACTGAAGTTGCATTCAGATTAGATACTGGTCCTGCATCAAAGATGCATGTTGCTTTATTTGCAGAAGTGGACAAATTAAAGTTATGCAGTCATATAATGGAACAAATTTTGCTGGAGCTTTAAAAAAGCTTTTTCAACCCACCATCAGCTTAGCATTATTGCAGAGTATGTCCTCAAAGAGTAATGTGTGAAATAGAATCCATCATCAACAACAGAGTCCTTGCAAAGGTATCAGATGACCTGAATGACTTGACACCCAATCACTTGCTGTTACTCAAGAATCAACCCAACATTCCTCCATGACTTTTTTTTTATAAAAATGACCAGTATACCCAAAGATACTGGAAATTAGTTCAATACATCGTTGAACCAGGAGATATTGTTCTTATAGTAGATGAGGCTGCACCTCACAATTCTTGGATAAAGGGTGAAGTAATCAAAACAATGCCAGATACCAAAGGTGTAGTCAGAAGAGTTTGTGTGCAGACCATAACCAGTGTACCGGACAGGCCAGTAAACAGACTTTGCCTGCTCCAAGAAGCAGCAACTAATTGAAATACATTATCCTAAATGTTTGTTTTATGCTTAATTTTAATTTTTGTTTTCACATGTTGTTTTTATAATTAAGATAAGGCTCTTATCCAAGTAATAACTGAAGTAATTGTCTCAGCCCACTGTATAAGCAATTAGGGGCTGGAAATGTAAGAGGCGTTAGTTAGTTATGTTAAATTGATATAAGAACATTTCTATTTATGTTTGCCTATATATTAGTTCAAAGTCAATGGAAGTTTCTATTATAACCCCTATAAGCTAACTTGTAACTGGAATATTCTAGTTAGATCTTGTCATTCTGACGAGAGATGAGTTCCGTTTATGATCTGCCTTGCCATTGGTAAGGCATGGAGGGCAAACAGTTTCAAACCGTATTGAACATACTGAATGTATGGAAGTGAAGCATATGGAAGTTCACCACAGAAAAGTAAAACAACTTTTAAGTATAAAAAGATAATTGAGGTTTGATACGATAAAAAAAAGATTGTAATAAGAAAAGAGAAGAAACCTTCTCCCCTTTTTTGCCTTTTATTCTACATGTGCAGTAACTTTTTTCTGAATTTTTTGGATTTGTTCTTTTTTAAATTTTCACAAACCTTTTATTAAAATGGCCTTTATTGGACTGTGACATTTATTTTGTTGTGCATTTGAATCAAGCTGGATACTACCTTGGCAACTCAGTACCTGCTCGATTTTGAAAACCTGGTAAAGACACAGTTGTCTTTGTAACTGCAACCCTTAAAATACAGATTCTTCAAAACATTTAACAAAACTAGAACCACCAAATGCTACATTTGTCTTAATTAACAGCAGAAATAATTCAAAATAAACTTACCAATTTATTTATAAAATATAAAAAAGTCTGAATTAGCATAAGCTGGCCTAATTTAGGGTGTTCATAAGAATAATTTACTTAATGAGGTAGAAGAGCATAATAAACAAGGACAGTTGCTTCAGATGTTTGAAATATTAAAATGTGTGCTTTGATTTAAATGTTTAAAATCTAAATAGTCTCAATTGTAATGGAAATTTGTATTTTTCACCATCTAATAAAGGTCCATGGAGGAAAAGATCCCTAGTAGAATCAAAAATTAAAAATAATTAGCATATTCTTAATTGCTGACCTTTTTAACCTTCTGGGAGTGATTCTTGAAGGAACCAGGACCACCTTTAAATTACAAAAATATTACCATATGTATTATCAGCAACTTTGAAATTATAAAAATAACACTCCACATGCCTGTATTACTAAGCCCCATTGTTTTGAAGTTTTGTGAAAAAGAGGAACTTTATCCCATTGTATCCTACTGGGAGGTGATCCCCTAGGGTTAGTTGATGTGATAGGCACAACTTCAAGTTTTCTGATAATTTTTGCTGTTCCTTTTGCTTGGTTTATTGTTTATAACAACAGTTTCACTTTTTGCACAACATATGGTCTTAAAATGGCCTGAAAATGACAGGTTTTCAGGTCTAGATTTTGAAAAATAGAAAGGAAAGTCAAAAAGCTTAACATAGCATATATTGGTACATGAAGGTAAGTCAAACAATATATATATATTCTGTACATTGGGTTTTCTTATACTTGCGAATCAAAGAAGAGTTTTCAAAGCATTCATAAGTTATTTTTTATAATTTATTAATGTATTTCATTATAAAAATTATATAATCTCAATCATAAACCATAGTATTCTAAATTTTCAGAGAACTATCCTGACACAA